>NW_027507791.1:147869402-148469402 GCF_037356315.1 Lithobates pipiens
CTCTCCTATTTTTTCCCATAGAGCGCGGAAGTCTCTATACACAATGTGTATAGCTTGTCATACAATTAGCGAGGACTAGCTAGAAAGGACACTAAATGTGGATCCCAGCTCTTATTTCATATACAATTTTAGCATTATTTGCATCATACACATTTATAGACTTTAACAACTGGTGTTAGAAGCATTTTTGCATGTGTGATTGTGTGTAAAATAAATACAAATATTTTATATACTTACGTAAATGGGTAACCCTGCCCCCCTCTGACACCACAAGGAAAGCCATAGGGAAGTCCCTGTGCATCAGAGGGCAGGGTCACTGGGTGGCCCCGACCTCTAGAATATAAGAGCTGTCATCTGAACAGAAGCGTCACATAACGGGAGACTCCCATTGAGGCGGATCGTCCAAAGGATGTAGTGGGGAAGAAGAAGCCGGAGGAAGATGCCAGATGAAAAGTCTGGAGGAAGAAGCAGAGGAAACAGAAGAAAACCGAAAGAAGAACAGAAGAAGAAGCGGGGAAAGAAGAAGACATTAATAAAGGAATTGTCAAAAACCTGCTATTGTGTTTTTATTTTTTATTTTTTTTCATTTTTGACATTTTTTGTGAAATGGTAGAGGTAAATTACCAATTCACACAGGGGCGGGCAGTATCTGGGGGTCCCCTTGTTAAAGGGGGCTTCCAGATTCCGATAAACCCCCTGCCCGCAGACCCCCACAACCTCCAGGCAAGGGTTGTGGAGGTAAGGCCCTTCTCCCCATCAATGTGGGGACAAGGTGCTTTGGGGGGGGGCTACCCCAAAGCACCTTCCCCATGTTGAGGGCATATGGCCTGGTACGGTTCAGGAGGGGGGCGCTTTCTCATTCTCCCCCTCTTTTCCTGCAGCCTGCCAGGTTGCATGCTCGCATAAGGGTCTGGTATGGATTTTTGGGGGGACCCCACGCCATTTATTTATTAATTTTTTTACATTTTGGTTCTAGGTTCCCCGGTGGGGGAATTGCATTCCATTTTTTCAATGACTTCTATGTATTGCCAGGGCCAACAATTCAGTATAGCCGCGAGTAGTTTTAAATTACTTTTTTTCCTTTTTAGAAATGTAATTTTGTTCTCAGACTGTTCTAAACCCAGGAAAAATGCGACAATTTACAGGCATACTATATACACCCCCCAGGTACGAACTTTAAAGGAATATTACACTTTTAGTGTTTGACTTTAAGCATTATTAAAATCACTGCTCCTGAAAAAAATGCAGTTTTTAAAACTTTTTTTTTTTTTTTTTGCATTGATACATGTCCCCTGGGGCAGGACCCAGGTCCCCAAACACTTTTTATGACAATAAATTGCATATTAACCTTTAAAATTGTCACTTTTGATTTCCCCCATAGACTTTTAAAGGGTGTTCCGTGGCTTTCGAATTTGCCTCGAACATCCCAAATTGTTCGCTATTCGGCAAACAGCCAATGTTCGATCCGAACGTAAAGCCCACCCCTAGTGACAATGGACACTAGCGCAAATAATGGGGGGGTGAACCTACTGACAATAAAACTGTAGGGTTTACTCTAGAGACAGGTTCCCTTTTTAAGACATGGTGAACAGTTTCATAGGAACTTGGGAAAAATGCATATAATGGCATTATTAATGTATTCTTGACTATGTACATGGAATCAAGTGTAGCGTTTAAGCAGACTTTGGGGTTAATTTACTAAAACCAGAGAGTACAAAATATGGTGCAGCTGTGAATGGTAGCCAATTGGCTTCTAAATTCTGCTTGTCCAATTAATCTTTGAGAATAAAACCTGGAAGCCGATTGGTTTCTATACAGAGCTGCACCAGATTTTTCACTCTCCGGTTTTCGTAAATCAACCCGCTTGTGTGAAAATGCAAAGGTAAGGAGATATCTCTCGCTCTCTCTCAAAAATATTAATATATATAATTGCTTAGTGCAGGGGTCTCCGCTTGATCTGATCTAACCATGGTGCCTTGCTAAATATTTTTTCTTTTTTACTTTTTTTTTTAATAGGAAGACTTTGACCATCTTCGATCCCTGTGTTACCCTGAGACGGATGTTTTTCTGGTGTGTTTTAGCGTGGTGAATCCTAGCTCATTTCAGAATGTCACAGAAAAATGGATTCCAGAGATCCGCATGCACAGCCCGCACACTCCAGTGGTATTAGTTGGAACTCAAACAGACCTCAGAGATGATGTGAATGTGTTGATCAATCTAAACCGCTACTGTGTCAAGCCTGTAAGCGAGTCCCAAGCACAGGCTGTGGCTCAGAAAATCCGAGCTCATACATATGTTGAATGCTCTGCACTGACTCAGAAAAACCTTAAAGAGGTGTTTGATACAGCTATTCTCAGTGCAATTGAACACAAGGTACGATTAGAGAAAAAACTGAGCTCAAAGGGTTTTAAACGACTTTCAAAATGCAGATGGAAGAAATATTTCTGCTTTGTTTAAATCTACTCCAGCTGCATTTGTCTAACTTTACACTCTCTGAATTATCGCCTATGCCTTGGAGACTCCACTATGACTGATTACAAGAATGCAGGAGCACTGGTTCCTACTACTAAGAACGTGAATACAGCCTTAACTTTTTTCAAATGGCATCCTGCACTTGTCCTTTACATATTTGTGAAGACTATAAGGCTTAGCCCCTCATTTATTGTTGCAACCAAACCATGTATTTTCATGGAAACCTCTATTTTATTTCCCAAGAAAGGAGTGGGGCTATTGGGTAAAGTTCTTGTGATATGGTTTTATAACAATTTGAATATGTAGGTGCTTGTTATAAATCACCCACTTAAAAATCACTGTTAACTAGACTTCTGGTACGATCCTCTCTACAGAAACATTACTATGAAAACTACTATTTTTATAATAGATGCAAATAGTATTTGCCACTGTAGCAAGTGATTTTGTCTACTTGTGGTTTTCTGTAACTGAAGTTGAGGGCAATACAGTCTCAAATCACACACTTTGCTTTTCTCACCAATTTGCTTATTTTCTAATATGTAATTAGGACCTTTTATGATTTATTTGATGCTGTCATTTTGAAGCAACCAGGATTTTATTTACCTCAAAGTTCAAATATAAACAGTGGTGCCTACTTTTCTAAGCACTTTTTTGGGACCTTGTTAATCAGTCTAATCTGTGCTATGCTGGCTAAGCGATGGGCAACTTTTCAGCTAAGGAAAAAAGGGGGATGATGGTGCAAGGACCATCTGGGTAGTAATATAAAATAAAGTTACTAAAAATACAAGGGGGATGATGATGTCAGCTCAGGGGAAAATGGTTCCAATAGAAGTTCCAGTTTGCACTGGTGGCTGCAACCTTAAGAGTAGAAGCAAAACTCTGGAAGACAAAGATAAAACAAAAACAAGGTGCGCTAGACTCGGTGCAGTATTATAGTATCCATTTAATATAAATAAAGCAAGTCAAATGGCTGTTCACAAAGGGGAAGTAAAATCAGGCACATAAATGCAAGATCCAAGGGGCGGAGTCACTCAGCGGTCTGAGATGCTGACCGTGTTGTCCATATGTTGTGAAATGGCTGGATCACGGTGCTGTGCGAAGAACTGCTAGGAGATGGAACAGCGGTGTAGCTTCTAATGGTGTCCGGGAGACTAGAAAGCCAGCACACCGACATACTCTACAGCGAATGGAAACCGGAACTGCGTCCCAGCTTGGGCACAAACGAAGAGGAACGGAAGTGATGTATTTGGGCAGCCAATCAGATAACGCATGTCACAGCCTCTGCTGTTTCTACAGATCTATATTGATAATCAGGAAGTCATTATATATATATATATATATATATATATATATATATATATGCTACAGGGGAGGGAACAGAGGAGTGTCCATAGCAAACAAGAAGCTGAATACAAGCACAGGCATAGAATTGTACTGATTAATATAAACCAGAGATCCCCATATACATAACAGATCGAGAAAAGAAGCACAATATAAGCAACTGTAAAAAGTGTTTAAAAACATTCTAAAGCCTCATACACACGGTCGGACTTTGTACAAACTTTTCCGTGGACTTTTGTACAAAGGGCGTGGTCCACAAGTTTGTATTGCATACACACGGTCTGACTTTTTGACAACAAACACGAACGTAATGACGTCACAACGTACTGACGCTGCTTCAAAAGAGGACGTTCAATGACTCCAGCGCCACCTTTGGTGAACTTCTGTATTGTAGTCTGATCTTTTGCATTAGTTCTGAGCATGCGTGTTTGTACCTTGTACAAAAGTCCGATGCTTTTGCGTACAGACGGTCGGACTTTGCTCCATCTGACTTTTGTTGCCAGAAAGTTTGTCCGTTCGCACAGCCAACAAAAGTCCGATGAAAACAGAAAAAGTTTGTCCGATGGAGCGTACACACAGTCGGATGTTGCTCCAAAACAGCTAATTTGCATGTTTGTTGTCAAAGTCCGACCGTGTGTACGGGCCTTTAGGATGTGCATCTATTATCTTTATTTTTTTGTGTAATAAGTATATATATATATTTTTTTTATATATTAAAAATATGGAATAGTAATTATAAATATGAATAAGAAAATCAATATATCAAGGAAAATGACAATTAATGTTAGTTTATTTTTTATTTTTATAAAAGAACCACAATAGTATAGGGAATATATTAAATTGAATATATATAACACACACAATAAAACGGGATGAATAGGGCATTCATATATTTCATCATAAGATCAACAAACAGAACCGTCCACCATCAGATAAATGAATCGGGGGCCCCCCAGTATGCTGACTGAAATACGGAGCCAACGCACATGCATAATAATACTGAATGTTATATTTAGAGATATGGTATGTACATGCAATTGTGGTGGTAAGTACATGCATGGGGCATAACAAATATAAAATAAACCTAACATTAGAAATATTATATAAGGGCACACAAGAGGGTATTGTGGGGAGACCACAAACATGGACATGTGGAAAGAAATTTCAGAGGGGAAAAAACATGGGGAAGAGGAAAAAGTATGGGGGGTGGCATCATGATTAAATATTAAGCAAAATAAGGCTTAAAACTTACCACCCACACTGGTAGTGTATAAGTGTGGAACATCATTAGAAACAAAGTAGATAAAAAACTAAAATAATGCAAGAAACATATATAATTAAAAGGTATATAAAGAAAGGGAAAAATATTCTACATATATTATAATGTTTCAATTTCTTCGTTCAATTTCTGGTGTTCTATAATAAAGGCATCTGCAGGAGTTGGTTGGCTTTGTGTGCCTCCAGCACAATATACACTATCCAATTGCTGGTTTTCCCATCTCCCTGCAGACCATTACCATGTCTGGAAGGCCAACAAGGAGAGGCAGACAGGCACGAGCCAATAAAAGAGGGCAAGCAGGCTCTGTGTCTAGAGACAACCGTGCTGGTCGTGGACGCGGTGCATCATCATCAGCACGTGGCCATGGGACACACTTGTCCCTCTTTTCGGCAGCTGGGCGCGTTGGGCCGCATCATGCCGAAGCCTTGGTAGATTGGATGACCAAGCCCTCTTCATCCTCCTCATCCTCTCTCACCCAGGCTTGGGGTACTAGCAAAGCAGCTGCCAATGCATCCTCTTCCCTCGTCTCAATGTCATCATCAGTCACGCTTTCCCTAGACCCACCATGTTCTCCTGAGGAGTCCCCCGAACTGTTTGAGCACAGTGTTGGGTACATGCTCCAGGAGGATGCTGTCAGGTATTTACCAGGGGCCGAAGTGCCGAGAGCGGCTTCCCTTGCAACTGGGTGCACAGTACCCCTGAGGGTGGAACAGCGGGTACAGGGCACGAAGGGGCACGGGTTGCCAGCAGGTGACTGGTATGCAGGAAGTCTTCTGAAGGAAGAGATGCCTGTGCAGATGGCCTTGGGATATACTTGAAGAGAACACAGGGGTTCTAACACCTGACTTGCATGAAGGTCTGGAAAAGGGCTCGTGCAGGATGGACCAGACCAGAAGGAAGTAGCAAGCCAGTCTGTAACACAGGTAGGAAAAGTACAGAAACAGGCCGAGGGTCAAACACAGGTAATCAGTCCTGGAGCCAGCAAGGCTGAATGTAGAGGATAATCCAGAGGCAGGCTGAGGGTCAAACACTGGTATCAGTCTGGGAGCCAGCAAGGCTAAGCGCAGAAGACAGATGATATTCTAGAGGCAGGCCGAGGGTCAAACACAGGTATCAGTTCGGGAGCCAGCAAGGCTAAGAGGCAGGAAGTCCGTTTAAACAAGCCAGGGGTCAGGTCAGGAGAGAGTCAGCGTAGTCTTCAGGCAATCCGGGTCACAACAGGAAGTGGTAAACGTGAACAGGAAGCAGAGGAACACAGGTGAGCGGAGGAGACAAACCAGCAAAGACACAGAGCAAATGGTTGCCTTTTATAGGCCTGCTAGAGTGATCAGGTGATGTGCAAACCCGCCGTATCGCGCACCCACGTGCGCCTCTGCGCTGGTCTACCCCGCAGGCGCACAGGGAAGCACCAATGTTGAAGTCTGTTGATCCTCTGACAGTGCCCCCCCCCCCAAGGGGCAGCCTCCGGATGCCCAATCTGGCTGGTAACTCAGGGTGTCTACAGTGGAAATCCCTTATTAAGCGAGGATCGTGAATATTACTGGAGGGTTCCCAAGAATTGTCTTCAGGGGGATACCCTTTCCACTTTACCAGGTATTGAGTCTGTCTCCCCCTCTTTCGACAATCCACTATGGCCTCCACCTCGAATTCTTCTTCGCCTTCGACCAGTGGAGGTGGTGCCACTTCTCTTCCGGGAATGGAGCTTGGGATCACTGGTTTCAATAGGGATGCATGAAACACTGGGTGGAACTTGTATGAACTAGGTAGCGATAATTCAAAAGCCACTGGGTTTACCACCCTCTTGATCTTGAAGGGACCGATGAACTTGGGGCCGAGTTTTCGTGATGGGTATGGTAATTTCAGGTTAATAGAGGATAACCAAACTTTTTCCCCGATCTTGAAACTCGGACAGTTCTTCCTCCTATTTATAATATTCCTCATAGTTCCTCTGAGCCTTTCTCATAGCTTCTTGGATTTGTAGGAAATTGTTTTGGATTGATTTTACCCGTTCTTGTACTGCAGGAGTGAAGACTTCGGGGACGGAATCTGTCAGGAAGGAAGGGTGATAGCCGTAATTGGCCCAAAAGAGTGTTTGGTTGGTGGTGGAGTGTACCGAGTTATTGTAAGCAAATTCCACGCAGGGCAGTAGAGAGGACCAATTGTCTTGAGAGCAGGAGCAGAAACAACGAAGGTATTGCTCCAGTGTCTGATTCGTTCTTTTTGTTTGCCCGTTGCTTTGCGGGTGGTATGCGGAGGAAAGTGAAGTCTTGATTTCCAGTGCTTTATAGAGGTCCTTCCAGAATTTGGAGGCGAATTGGATTCCCCTATCAGACGCGATGTTGGAAGGGATGCCATGTAGCCTCACGACTTCCTTGATAAAGATGCTTGCTGTAACCAAAGCAGAAGGAGTGCCACACATAGGTAGAAAATGTGCCATCTTCGAGAGACGATATACTACTACTAGGATTGTAGTCAGAAGGTGGTAAGTCAACAATAAAATCCATAGAGATCTCTCTCCAAGGGCGTTCGGGAACAGGTAAGGACCTCAAAAGTCCCCAGGCCTTGGTCTTTGCCCCCTTGTTACGTTGGCAAGTGATACAGGACTAGACATAGTTCTTGCAGTCCCTTCTCCAACCCAGCCACCAGAAAGAACGACTGATTAAATTGGCAGTTTTCTGGATCCCAAAATGTCCTGCCATCTTGTGATCATGAAAGGTCTGCAAAATCTGGGGTCTTACTGAAGGAGGAATAAATACCTTGCTGTGTGCCCATAGCAAACCGTGTTTCCTTTCCAAGGAGGATGCTGTGGTTTCGGAGAGTTGGTTAGTGGCTTGTTTGATGGCAGTTTCTAGATCGGGCTGGATGATTTGGAGGAAGTTGTGTGGAGACAGTATAGTTGCAGATTCAGGTGGTTCTTCGGATTCTGGAAACATTCGGGAGAGTGCGTCCGCTTTCCCATTCTTGGAACCAGGGCGGAAGGTGATAGGGAAATTGAACCTCGAGAAAAAGAGGGTGCTTGTCGGGGTCGGAGGCATTTAGCAGCTCTGAGGTACTCCAGGTTCCTGTGGTCTGTAAAGATCATGATGGGTTGAGACGCACCCTCCAGCAGGTACCTCCATTCTTCCAGTGCAAACTTTATATCGAGAAGTTCACGATCTCCACCATCGTAATTCCTCTCCGGAGGACTGAGTTTTCGGGAAGCGAAGGCAACTGGATGAAGGAGAGCCTTCGGCCCGCTTCTTTGGGAGAGGATAGCACCTAATGTGGATTCAGAGGCGTCCACCTCCAACACATAGATAGGCTTGGGTCTGGATGTAGGAGGATAGGAGCTGATATAAAGAGTCTCTTTAATTCATCGAAGGCTTCCTGTGCTTGTGGAGACCATTGGAATTGGACCTGCTGGCGGGTCAGTTGGGTGATGGGGGAAATAATCGTGGAGAACCCTTGGATGAACCTGCGATAAAAATTGGCCAAGCCAACAAATCGCTGGACAGACCTTTTGTCTGAAGGCACCGGCCACTCCTGGATGGCTTTGATCTTTTGTGGATCCATGGAGATGCCTCCTGTGGTGATGATAAATCCAAGGAACTGGATGGTGTCTCTTTCAAATTCACACTTTTCTCCTTTTAGGTAGAGCCCATGTTCTCTGAGGACAAGGAGGACCTTTCTGATGTGGGTACGGTGCAGTTCTAATGAATTGGAAAAAAATCAGAATATCATCAAGATATACTATCATGAAGTTGTCTAGATACTCACGGAATATATCATTGACCAGATGCTGGAATGTGGCCGGGGCATTGCAGAGCCCGAAGGGCATCACTAGATATTCAAAATGCCCGAATCTAGACCTGAAAGCAGTCTTCCACTCATCCCCATTGTGGATTCGGACTAAGTTATATGCTCCCCGAAGATCTAGTTTAGAAAATATCTTGGCAGTTCTTAGGCGTTGAAATAGTTCAGGGATGAGAGCAAGCGGGTACCTGTTCTTAATGGTCATTTTATTAAGTTCCCTGTAGTCCACGCAAGGCCTGAGAGAACCGTCCTTTTTTTCAACAAAAAAGATGCCTGCACCAGCTGGAGAAGAGGATGGTCGGATGAATCCCTTTTCCAGGTTTTCATCTATGTAAGCCCTTGTCCACACGGTCAGAGAATCCGTCGGAATGTGTCCTATTGGACCGTGTCGTCAGATAATCCGACTGTGTGTGGTATGCATCGGACTGATTCCGTCCGAATATCCGTCGGACCCAATTTTCCAACATGTTGGAAATATTTCCCGACCAACTGGTTTGATCGGACATACTCAGATCATGTGTAGCGAATTTTGATCGGACCAAGTGCCACGCATGCTCAGATCAAATTCCTACATCAAAGCTATTGGCTACTAGCCTGAATGTAGTCCCATCGTAACGAAATGACGTCATCAAGTTCTGAAAGATCGGATTTTTCGACAACTTAGTCCGACCGTGTGTATGCAACAGTTTCGGACACATTCCGTCGGACTAAATCCGACGGACAAAATCCAACGGATTTGGTTGGCAGAATCTCCGACCGTGTGTATAGGGGCGCTAAGAGCATAGGGCTTCTAGTTCAGTCTCTGATAATGGAAAGATCCGACCAAACGGAATTTCAGAACCGGGTAGCAAGTCTATCGGGCAATCATAGGGCCGATGGGGTGCCAGAGTATCAGCCTTCTTTTTGTCAAAGATGTCCAAAAAATGATGATAGGCTGAAGGGACATGTTGCAGGTTATCAGGAATAGTCTGTGTGGTTAGGCAGGAGGTGGACTTGTGGGAGGCCGGCAGGTGACAGTGCTGTGAACAGTAGGCAGATGAAAAGAGTACTTCTTTCTTGTTCCAGTTGATCTGTGGATCGTGGGCTTGTAACCAAGGGAAACCAAGAATGATTGGAAACATAGGAGAATGGATAACGTCGAAGCGAAGAAATTTGCGGTGACCAGACTCTGTGGATGTCAAGATTGGTTCTGTTTCCTGGGTCACAAGACCGGAGCAGGGTAGGGAGCCATCAGCCAGATGAATCTGAAGGGGTTGTTTTTTAGAGCAGAGGGGGAGGTGTAGACTCCGAGCTAGGGTTATGTCCATAAAGCAACTGCAGGCCCCAGAGTCAATGATTGCTCCCAGCCGAACCTCCTCTTCCGCCACCTGTAATGAAACCGGGAGGTGAGACCGGGTGGAAACCGCAATCTGAGAATTCACAGCAACACGAGGTCGGCACTTACTGAGTCTCACAGGGCAGCTGCGTAGGAAATGGCCCGCTTCACCACAATATAGACAAAGGTTGGCTTGACGCCGACGGAGTCTCTCATCAGGGGTGAGTGGAGCCCGGACCAAGCCCAGCTGCATGGGTTCGCCATCAGTAGAGGAGGTGGGAGCCGGAACAGGTGCGGGTACCCGGTACCCTCAAGTTTGGTAACCAACTGGACCAGATCTTCCAAGGATGTAGGGGTGTCTACTCGGGCTAGTTCATCTTTTAAGGTCTCAGACAGACCCAGACGGAACTGATACTTAAGGGCAGCCTCATTCCAGTTAGTGTCCCCAGACCATTTCCAAAACTCCACAATGTAGTCCTCTACTGGTCTCTTTCCCTGGGTTAGGGAATGCAGGATGGCTTCGGCCGTAGCGGTGCGCTGGGGATCGTCATACAGTTGTGACATAGCTTCAAAGCCAAAGTACAGGAGGCATGCATTCTGAAATGCCCTAAACTTCTTCCGGCTGCCTGAAAAACGCTCAGGAGTAGGGACCCTGGGTTCCCGGAAGGGTCATGACTACCGCAGGTGTGGCCCCGCCTTGGGCTTGCGAAGCGGAAGGGCTGCTGGCTGTGGACGGTGAAGAATCCGGTAGACTGGGAGAGATTGCCAGATATTGGAGGCAGCCCTCAATCTGGAAGTAGCCATCTTGGAGTCGCTGTACCGCCTGGGTGAGGGCTGCACCCTGCTGGCAGAGGGCCTCCAAAGGTGAGCCAGCTCTGTCGGCCTCTGACATGGCTGGTTTGTACTGTCAGGTACTCACCAGGGGCCGAAGTGCTGAGAGCGGCTTCCCTTGCAACTGGGTGCACAGTACCCCTGAGGGTGGAACAGCGGGTACAGGGCATGAAGGGGCACGGGTTGCCAGCAGGTGACTGGTATGCAGGAAGTCTTCTGAAGGAAGAGATGCCCATGCAGATGGCCTTGGGATATACTTGAAGAGAACACCCGGTAGGGGTTCTAACACCTGACTCGCGTGAAGGTCTGGAAAAGGGCTCGTGCAGGATGGACCGGACCAGAAGGAAGTAGCAAGCCAGTCTGTAAAACAGGTAGGAAAAGTGCAGAAGCAGGCCGAGGGTCAAACACTGGTAATCAGTCCTGGAGCCAGCAAGGCTGAATGTAGAGGATAATCCAGAGGCAGGCTGAGGGTCAAACACTGGTATCAGTCCGGGAGCCAGCAAGGCTAAGAGGCAGGAAGTCAGTATAAACAAGCCAGGGGTCAGGTCAGGAGAGAGTCAGCGTAGTCTTCAGGCAATCCGGATCACAACAGGAAGTGGTAAACAGGAACAGGAAGCAGAGGAACACAGGTGAGCCGAGGAGACAAACCAGCAAAGACACAGAGCAAATGGTTGCCTTTTATAGGCCTGCCAGAGTGATCAGGTGATGTGCAAACCCGCTGTATCACGCACCCGTGTGCGCCTCTGCGCTGGTCTACCCCGCAGGCGCACAGGGAAGCACCGACGTTGAAGTCTGTTGATCCTCTGACAGATGCCCAGTGTTTTGTAGGCTCTGATGATGATACTCAGCTAGAGGAAGGCAATAGCGTGACCGCAGAGAGAGGGGATGCTCAAGCAATCTGGCAGTCATGTTCCACAAGCTGCAGCATACTGCCAGGTTTGCTCCAGTGATGAAGAGGGAGGGGATGATGAGGTCACTGACTCCACATGGTTGCCTTGTAGGAGGAGGAGGAGCCACATCTCCAACGAGGCCCTCCAGGGGCCAGCTTAGGGGCAGCACACTGACTGAATCACACCGCATAGCTCCGCCTGTGCAGGGCCCTGCCTCTGCGCATTATTCTAAAAGTTTTTTGGTGTTGGCCTTTTTTGAGACAAGTGCATCAGATCGCACCACTGCTATTTGCAACATATGTCTCAAGCGTATCTCGCTTGGGCACCACATGCTTGACAGACATATGTTGACCTGCCATGCAGCTCGTTGGCAAGCTTACCTCAGGTGTAGAATTAGGTGTGTCACAGCCAAGTGCTTGCAGGCACTCTGCTAGCAGTACACCCACGTCCGATTGTAGCAGGCAAATTTACCTGCCCCAGCTGCTGGACTGTAGAAAGAAGTTCACTTCCAGCCATCCACATGCCCAGCGGTTGAATGCTAGCTTGGCTAAATTGCTAGCACTTCAACTGCTGCCTTTTCAGTTGGTAGACTCGGCCCCCTTCCGTGAGTTTGTGCAATGTGCGGTTCCTCAGTGGCAGGTCCCCAAACACAACTTTTTCTCACGGAAGGCGATTCCGGCTCTCTAACGGCATGTGGAAGGCAATGTCCTTGCCTTGCTGGACAGGGTGGTCAGCGATGCATAATACCGCTGACTCATGGTCCAGCAGGCATGGACAGGGACATTACCTGTCTTTCACAGCCCATTGGGTCACTCTTCTGGCAGCTGGGAAGGATGCAGGACAAGGTGCAGTAGTGTTGGAGGTTGTTCCGCCACCACGCCTCCAAAATGCTACTATTGGTTGTGACCCACCTCTTTCCTCCACCCCCTCCTCTTCTTCCTCCATGGCCTCTTCCAGTGCTCTGTCCTCGGAACCAGCGGTGCTCCGTAGGCATTCAAGGGGCTATGCAAGTGAGCAGGCAAAACAATGCCATTGCACTGGTTTGTTTGGGGGACAGGAGCCAAACTGGGGCAGATGTTTTGTCAGCTCTGCAGGGGCAGGCCGAGAGGTGGTTGACGCCATGCCAGCTTAAGCCAGGATTGGTGGTTTGCGACAACCTCCTCTCCGCCCTCCAACAGGGACAACTGACCCATGTGCCCTGTGTGGCTCACGTCCTTAACCTGGTAGTGCAGCGGTTCTTGGGCAGGTACCCGGGCTTACAGGATGTCCTGAAGCAGGCCAGGAATGTCTGTGATCATTTAATGCCAGTGTTCGGCTGGCTGAGTTCAAAAGGAGTTGAACCTGCCCAAGAACCGCCTTATATGTGACATGCCCACCAGGTGGAACTCAACATTGGCCATGCTGCAGCAGCTGCACACGCAGCAGAGGGCCATCAATAAGTACCTGTGCGACTACGGCACCAGGACAGGGTCAGGGGAGCTGTCAGGAAGATCCTTCTCACAGGCGTCCGAGCGGCGTAAGTCGCAAGAGATCTTTTGCGCAGTTTCAAGAGCGTTACCGCGATCAGCGGTGCGCGCGGGTGCGCGCGCGGCCATTTGACGCAATTGGCGCCAATAGCGCTATTTAAACTGGATCCATGCTTCACTGCCTTGCTGCCTGATCAACAGCGTTCCCGTGCTTCCTGGTAACCTGTATCTGAACCTGAACCTGCATCCGTATCCTGATCCGTATTGAACCCGGCCTGTTCCCGACTCTGCTGTTTGCTGCCTGCCCCCCGACTTTGGCTTTGTACCCGACTACTCTTCTGGATTACGTTTCTGTACCTGATCTGCCCGCCTGTGCCTGACCTGGACTGTAACACCATCCGTCAACTGTAAGTTGCCTGTTCACCGCTGCTGTACTACAGGACACCTCCCAGTCTCCCACCATACCCGGCTGTTACTCCCTCTGCGCTTGTTGCCTTCTACCTCTTGCTGCAGACTACTGGACTCTTCCCACTTCCTGCAGTATCCCGGTTGCACCTGCATCCGCTGTCGGACTACAGAACCCCTCCCGTTGTTCGCTGTACCCTGTGATCATTTGCATCCCCTTGCCGGACTACAGGAATCCTTCTGCTGTCTGCTGAACCTTACCTTTGCCTGCATTCCGCTACTGGACTACATTACACCTCCACCATCATCGGTCTGCTGCTTCTTACATCTACCATCCAGTCAGGCACTTGTGCCCCTCTGTGCTCCCGAGCCCCTGTCATCACTACCAGGGTCTCTCGAGTCAGAGCTCTACGAGAAGCCACTCCCTGCACTCCGGGCTCTGCCTTAAGGTACGTGACAGGAGCTCGGTTTTTTCTCACCAAGCCAGTGGGGCATGATCGGGGATGCCTGCACTGTCCTGTCACCGTTTGAGAATGCCACAAGGATGGTGAGCAGTGACAGTGCATGCATCAGTGACACTGTACCTCTTGTCCACCTCTTGGAGCATACGCTTTGCAGAAAGGTCTGTGCAACGCGTTCCCAGAGACTGGGAGGTTACAAACTCCTGGTCCTGAACAACGTGTTGCTGAGGCTTCAGTCAGAAGGAGCGGCGCAGAAGGTGGCTGTCTGACCGATGCGTTCAGACAATTTTTTAGTCCGCAGCCCCAAGGTATGATCAGTTCCAGCAAAAATTGCCAGTGTCTGATTTACATGGTACAGGAATACCTAGGGGCAAGGTCAGACTTGTACACCTTTCCCACCGAAAATACTCTGGATTACTGGGTCTTGAGGATGGATCACTGGCCAGAGCTTGCACAGTATGCAATTGAACTACTGGCCTGTCCTGCATCCAGCGTTCTTTCGGAATGCACCTTCAGTGCTGCTGGTGGCTTTGTTACCGATCACAGGGTGCACCTGTCCACCGACTCGGTTGATCGACTGACCTTCATAAAGATGAATCCATCTTGAAACACCACCAGCTACCAAGCACCTGAAGCTGATGTAACCGAATAATTTTTTTTGAAATATCACATTCCTTCAAGACTGCCTATGCTGATGCTGAGTGACTGTCCTGTTATGTTGACTGTCTATCCTCTTCCTCCTCCGCTGATATCTTGGAAGAACATTTTTGGTTCTGGGTGATGCCACTAGCCCAATTTTTCAGCCCCTCTTTACCAGGGGCGTGTAATTACAATTTTTGATGCAATGCTTTGCAGCAGAGCTCATTCCTGCACTACAAATAGAGTATATGGGAGGTTGCAGTGTCGTGGCACTAGAACCAGTGCCTAAGGCCCAATTTTTCAGCCCATGTTTAATAGGGGCATGTAATTACAATTCTTGATATAATATTTCACAGCCGGGCCCGTTCCTGTGCCCACCGAGAGTAACACTGAGGACTTATAGTGTTGTGGCCCCATCACCACCACCACCACAACCACCAAAGGCCCAATTTTTCTACCACTGTTCAACAATGGCATGTAATTACAATTCTTGATATAATCGTTCACAGCAGGGCTCTCCAGCGCCCACCAAGAGTCACTTTGAGGGCTTACAGGGTTGTGGCAACACCAACACCTTGTTCCGCCATTTCTGAAGAGCATATAGGGCAGGCCCCTACTTTCAAACATCCAACTTGCAAACGTCTCCTACTTGCAAAGGAAGGCGACAACAGGAAATGAGATGAAAAAAGACGGAGGGCAAAACAAATTATACAGGTGTGATAACCCTTCCCCATGTTTTCCAAAAAGCTTAAAAATAGATTTTTTTTGACTGGAGCTACACTTTGAAAATGTACCAGTTCCAAATTACAAACAGATTCTACTTAACACAACAAACCTACACAGTCCCTGTCTTGTTTGCACCACCTGTATACTCCTGTTCTGAGTATATAGGGCCTGGGGGCCCCACGCCTTTCCTTTTTTTAATATGGGTATGGGGTTCCCCTTAATATCCGTGCAAGATCCAAAGGGGCTGGTAAGGGGCAGGGGGGCTACCTATGCCATTTTTCTCAATGAATTTCATCCATATTGCCGTAACCAGATATTACATTAAAACCGCAAGCAGTTTTAAATGACTTTTTTTTTCAGTTAAATATCATTTTGTGCAGGGACTGTTCTAAACACGGGAAGCATGTGCCACTTCATAGGCATACTATAGACACCCCCCAAGCATGATATTTAAAGGAATATTTCACTTTTTTTTTCTTTAATCGTCATTAAAATCAGTGCTCCCGAAAAAATGGCCATTTTTAAAAACATTTTAGGCATTGACCCATGTCCCCTGGGGCAGGAGCCGAGTCCCCAAACCCTTTTTAGGACAATATCTTGCATATTAGCCATTAAAAGTAACACTTTTTATTTTGAACGTTGGGGTCTCATAGACTTCAATGAGGTTCTAAAGTTCGCACAAATTTTCGGTCCGTTCGAAAATTCTGGTGGGAACGAACCGGGGGGTGTTCGGCTCATCTCTATTCTTGGCTATAATAGTACTATCAGAATGGAAAAGTTCTAGATCTAAGAAATGTACTGTAAAGAATCAGGGTCCATCACAGAAGTAAATGTTAGGCCAAAGGTGTTAGAGTTGCAATATGCAACAAAGTCATGGACTGCGTTCACTGGGCCATCCCAAATGATGATGTCATCAATGTATCGGCCGTAGAAGACCAAGTGTGCAGAAAAGGGGTTATCAGCCCCAACACACTTGGTCTCCCATAGCCCCATAGTTAAGTTGGCATAGCTGGGGGCAAAATTAGCCCCCATAGCTGTACTCTGTTTTTGTAGCTGGAAGTCACCGTCAAAAGAAAAATAATTATGCTCCAGGCAGAACTGGGTGGCCAAAAGGATGAATTCAGTTTGCTGTAAATTAAGGGTGGAATCATGATTAAGAAAATGTGCTACAGCTGTAGACCAACTTTGTGTGTTATCGAAGTGTATAGGGAACCCACATCCAACGATGCCCACAAATAGGATGTTTCCCAGGTGTACGGGTATATTGTTCTATCAGATGTGTGCCATCTTGGATGTAAGAAGGAAGCTCCTGAGCAAGTGGCTGGAGAAAGTGGTCTATGTATAATGAATAGAGGGTAGTTGGGCTATCCATAGAGGCAACTATTGGGCGACCTGGTGGGTTATTGATGTCTTTATGAATTTTGGGTAAATGGTACATATATGGAACTTGAAAAAACGGTTTCCGAAAGAAGGCTGCCTCAAATTTGCTCAAAACACCATCTGTCAGGGCTTGTGCCACTATCGCATTCAATTCTTCAATACATTTGGGTAAAGGGTCTTTGGTAAGTTTTTCATAAGTACTGTTACCTGAAAAGGAGTCATCTTGCTTCCTTCAGATAATCTACTTTATTTTGTAGCACTATGCCTCCACCTTTGTCTGCTTGTTTGGTAATTTCAGAATTGGCACTCAAATATTTAAGATTATTCATAGGGAACTTTTGCAGGCCAGCAGTGGTTATCCCTAAACCTGAGAAGGATCCACTTCTCTGTTTGAGCTACAGGCCTATCTCTTTACTTAATTGTGATCTTAAACGGTTCACAAAAATCCTGGCCAAGCGACTAGGTCCTGTCCTTCAACATATAATCCCCCTGGATCAGGGCGGTTTTATCCATAACAGAAAGTCACGGGACAACATTAAGGACAATAGACACGGTGGCAAGGGCCAAACACAATAATACTCCGCTCATCCTGTTGTCCACATATGCCAAAAAGGCATTTGACAGGGTGTGTTGGATTTTCCTTCTAGCTATCCTGCGACGCCCTGATATGCCAACCTCCATGTTGTCATGGATAGCTGCCATTTATTCATCCTCTACTGCGTCGGTTAAAGTAAATGCAATGGCACGAGGTAGGGGTGTCTTCTCTCCCCACTCCTCTTTATACTTACCTTAGAACCTCTACTGCAACATATTGGGCTTAACCCTGACATTAGAGGACTGGAAACAAGTACATACCATCATAAAATTTCTGCTTTCGTAGATGACCTGTTTTACATTTCAGAATCGCATACCTCTCTACCAGTCCTCCTATCGACACAATCCCAATATGGTGACCTATCAGATTTCAAAATATAATCACACGATTGGACTTTAAGGCAGACGAGAATCTGTCGGACAATTCGATTGTGTGTGGCCTCCGTCTCACTTTTTCTTCCCAAAAGTCCGACAGACCTAGAAATAGAACATGTTTTAAATCTTGGTCCGCCGGACTCTGAATGAATAAATGAAATACTTGTATAGCGCACAATGCGAACTGAATCGCTTCTAGGCGCTGTGGCGAGCTTTGATCATCTGCTAAACTCTGTTCCTGTCGGGAAGACCGTTCGTCTGTATTCTAATCCGATGGACCAAATACAATGCAAGGGAAGCTACAGCACCTGCCCGCAAGAAAGGATCGTGCTGGAAACAATCGAGCTGGTTCTCGGTGACAGGGTACTGTACATATCGCACTCGCTTCAATAGGAAAAACTAATTTCCTATTGCAGCGAGCGCTAGAGGCAATGCCCCTCCAGGAGCATACCAGGCCCTTAGGTCTGGTATGGATTTTAAGGGGATCCCCCCAAAATCCATACCAGACCCTTATCCGAGCATGCAGCCTGGCCGGTCAGGAAAGGGGGTGGGGATGAGCGAGCGCCCCCCCCCCCCTCCTGAACCGTACCAGGCCACATGCCCTCAACATGGGGGGGTGGGTACTTTGGGGAAGGGGGGCACCCTGCAGCTCCCCCACCCCAAAGCACCTTGTCCCCATGTTGATGAGGAGAAGGGCATCTTCCAGACAACCCTGGCCATTGGTTGTTGGTGTTTGCGGGTGGGTGGGCTTATCGGAATCCGGCAGGGGATTCCACATGGAAAGTCCATCGGACTAAAGCCTCATACACACGGTCGGACTTTGTACAAACTTTTCCGTGGACTTTTGTACAAAGGGCGTGGTCCACAAGTTTGTATTGCATACACACGGTTGGACTTTTTGACAACAAACACGAACGTAATGACGTCACAACGTACTGACGCCGCTTCAAAAGAGGACGTTCAATGACTACAGCGCCACCTTTGGTGAACTTCTGTATTGTAGTCTGATCTTTTGCATTGGTTCTGAGCATGCGTGTTTGTACCTTGTACAAAAGTCCGATGCTTTTGCGTACACACGGTCGAACTTTGCTCCATCGGACTTTTGTTGCCAGAAAGTTTGTCCGTTCGCACAGCCAACAAAAGTCCGATGAAAACAGAAAAAGTTTGTCCGATGGAGCGTACACACAGTCGGATGTTGCTCCAAAACAGCTAATTAGCATGTTTGTTGTCAAAAAGTCCGACCGTGTGTACGGGCCTTTAGTCTGTTAAAATCCAGTCGTGTGTACGTGGCATTAACCTTAGCTTCTAGCTCACAGGCTCGCCTCTGTAGCAACTTTCCCTTCCGGTGGTCTCCCCAGACCATCCAATATTTAGGCACTAAGATCCCTTCGAACTCACATCTCATCTACCAACTCCACTTTCAGCCCCTCCTGAGTATCTTGTGCTCAGATCTAGAGAGATGGAAGAACTTGGCGGTTTCATGGTTTGGTAGATGCAATGTTTTAATGATGAATAGGGATGAGCCGAACACCCTCCGGTTCGGTTCGCACCAGAACTTTCGAACGGACCCCCAATTCGAACGAACTTTAGAACCCCATTGAAGTCTATGGGACTCGAACGTTCGAAATTAAAAGTGCTAATTTTAACGGCTAATATGCAAGAAACTGTCCTAAAAAGGGTTTGGGGACCTGGCTCCTGCCCCAGGGGACATGGGCCAATGCCTAAAATGTTTTTAAAAATGGCCGTTTTGGCGGGAGCACTGATTTTAATGACGATTAAAGTGGAAAAAAAAAAGTGAAATATTCCTTTAAATATGGTGCCTGGGGGGTGTCTGTAGTATGCCTGTGAAGTGCCACGTGTTTCCCGTGTTTAGAACAGTCCCTGCACAAAATGACATTAAACGGAAATAACACCATTTAAAACTGCTTGCGGTTTTAATGTTATATCTGGTTCCTGCAATATGGTTGAAAATCATTGAGAAAAATGGCATGGGTAGCCCTCCCTGCCCATTACCAGCCTATTTGGGTCTTGTACGCATATTAAGGGGAACCCTGTACCCATATTAAAAAAAGGAAATGCGTGTGGCCCCCAGGCCCTATATACTCAGAACAGCAGTATACAGGCGGTGCAAACAAGACAGGGACTGTGCAGGTTTGTTGTGTTAAGTTGAATCTGTTTGTAATTTTCAACTGGTACATTTTTAAAGTGTAGCTCCAGTCAAAAAAACTATTTTTAAGCTTTTTGGAAAACATAGGGAAGGGTTATCACCCCTGTATAATTTGTTTTGTCGTCCATCTTTTTTCATCTCACTTGCTGTTGTCTCCTTCCGTTTGCAAGTAGGAGATGTTTGTAAATTGGATGTTTGAAAGTAGGGGCCTGCCCTATATGCTCTGCAGAAATGGCGGAACAAGGTGTTGGTTTTGCCACAACATTGTAAGCCCTCAAAGTGACTCTTGGTGGGCGCTGGAGCGCCCTGCTGTGAACGATTATATCAAGAATTGTAATTACATGCCATTGTTGAACAGTGGTAGAAAAATTGACCTTTGGTGGTTGTGGTGCTGGTGCCACAACACTATAAGTCCTCACCGTTACTCTGGGTGGGCACAGGAAGGGGCCCTCCTGTGAAATATTATATCAAGAATTGTAATTACATGTCCCTGTTAAACAGGGGCAGAAAAATTGGGCCTTAGGCACTGGTGCTGGTGCCACCACACTGCAACCTCTCCCATATACTCTTGTTTGATTGCAGGAATTAGCCCTGCTGCAAAGCATTGCATCAAAAATTGTACTTAAACGCCCCTGTTAAACAGGGGCAGAAAAATTGGGCTGATGGCATCAACCAGAACCAGAAATGTTCTTCCACCATATCAGCGGAGGAGGAAGAGGATAGACAATTAACATAACAGGACAGTCACTCAGCATCAGCATAGGCAGTCTTGAAGGGATGTGATATTTCAAAAAAAAATATTCGGTTACCGTATATACTCGAGTATAAGCCGAGATTTTCAGCCTCTTTTTTGAGGCTGAAAGTGCCCCCCTCGGCTTATACTCGAGTCATCGCTGTCTGTCTGCCCGATCAGCGTGTCGAGCAGACAGACAGCGGCCATTCTAGGATTCAAAGGCCGCGCCTCCGTCTCCGCCTTCGCCTGTGATAGGCGGAACACTGAATTTCCCAGCAGTCTGTGTTCCGCCTATCACGGACGTCCTCTCATCCTCGTCCGTAGTATGAGGATGAGCGGACGTCCATGATAGGCGGACCACTGACTGCTGGGAAATTGAGTGTTCCGCCTATCACGGACATCCGATAGGCGGAACACTCAATTTCCCAGCAGTCAGTGGGAAATTGAGTGTTCCGCCTATCACCGACGGAGGCGCGGCTTTTGAATCCTAGAATGGCCACCGACGAAGAGCTGCGGGATGGGCCGGGACGCAGGCCGGGACGGGACGCAGGCCGGGACGCAGGCCGGGACGGGACGCAGGCCGGGACGGGACGCAGGCCGGGACGGGACGCAGGCTGGACGGACACAGGCTGGACGGACACAGGCAGGCTGGACACAGGTAGGCTGCACGGACACACACACACACACACACACACACACACACACACACACACACACACGGATGCATGCACACACAGGGATGGATGGACACACACGGATGCATGGACACACACACACACACACACACACACACACACACGGATGCATGCACACACACAGGGATGGATGGACACACACACACACGGATGCATGGACACACACACACACGGATGCATGGACACACACACACACACACACGGATGCATGGACACACACACACACGGATGCATGGACACACACAGGGATGGACGACACACAGGGATGGACAGGCATGTCTCACCCTCGGCTTATACACGAGTCAATAATTTTTTCCAGTTTTTTGGGGGTAAATTGGGGACCTCGGCTTATATTCGGGTCGGCCTATACTCGAGTATATACGGTACATCAGCTTCAGGTGCTTGGTAGCTGTGGGTGATCCAAGACTGATTAATCTTGATGAAGGTCAGTCAATCAACTGATTCGGTGGAGAGGCGCACCCTGTGATCGGTAACAAAGCCACCAGCAGCACTGAAGATGCGTTCCGAAAGAACGCTGGATGCAGGACAGGCCAGTAGCTCAATTGCATACTGTGCAAGCTCTGGCCAGTGATCCATTCTCAAGACCCAGTAAGCCAGAGGATTTTCGGTGGGAAAGGTGTCCAAGTCTGACCTTGCCCCTAGGTATTCCTGCACCATGTAAATCAGACGCTGGCGATGGGTGCTAGCACCGATCATACCTTGGGGCTGCGGAATAAAAAATTGTCTGAAAGCATCAGTCAGACGGCCACCTTCTCCACCGCTCCTTCTGACCGATGCCTCAGCAACACGTTGTCCAGGACCAGGAGCTTGTAACCTCTCAGTCTCTGGGAACGCGTTGCACAGACCTTTCTGCAAGGCCTCCCGGAGATGTCTCATCCTCTGCTCCCTCTGCGATGGCAAGATAAGGTCGGCAACCTTACCCTTGTACCGTGGATCAAGGAGAGTGGTCAGCCAGTAATGGTCCCTCTCCTTGATCCGAAGAATACGAGGATCCTTCCGCAGGCTTTGCAGGATCAGTGAGGCCATGCAGCGTAGGTTAGCTGAGGCATTCGGTCCGGAGTCCTCTGGGTCACTAAGGACAACATGATCCGCAGCTACTTCCTCCCAGCCACGTACAATTCCACGTGTTTCTTGGGACTGTAAATCATCCCTACAAGACTGCTGCTGCTGCTGATGCTGAGTGCCAGCCTCCACCTCCATGCTGACACAATCATCCTCCTCCTCCTCTTCCTGTGTGTTGGGTGGCACAGCAGGAACACTGTCTGGATAAAGGGGGCCTTGAGAGGCAAGGAAGTCCTCTTCCTGTCTCTGTTCTGCCTCAAGTGCCCTGTCCATTATTCCACGCAGCGTATGCTCCAAGAGGTGGACAAGAGGTACAGTGTCACTGATGCATGCACTGTCACTGCTCACCATCCTTGTGGCCTCCTCAAACGGTGACAGGACAGTGCATGCATCCCTGATCATGCCCCACTGGCGTGGTGAGAAAAAACCGAGCTCCCCTGACCCTGTCCTGGTGCCGTAGTCGCACAGGTACTCATTGATGGCCCTCTGCTGCGTGTGCAGCCGCTGCAGCATGGCCAACGTTGAGTTCCATCTGGTGGGCATGTCACATATAAGGCGGTTCTTGGGCAGGTTCAACTCCTTTTGGAGCTCAGCCAGCCGAGCACAGGCATTAAATGATTGGCGGAAATGCACACAGACTTTCCTGGCCTGCTTCAGGACATCCTGTAAGCCGGGGTACCTGCCCAAGAACCGCTGCACCACCAGGTTAAGGGCGTGAGCTACACAGGGCACATGGGTCAGTTGTCCCTGTCGGAGGGCGGAGAGGAGGTTGGTGCCATTGTCACAAACCACCATTCCTGGCTTAAGCTGGCGTGGCGTCAACCACCTCTCGGCCTGCCCCTGCAGAGCTGACAAAACATCCGCCCCAGTGTGGCTCCTGTCCCCCAAACAAACCAGCGCAAGCACGGCATGGCATAGTTTTGCCTGCGTACTTGCGTAGCCCCTGGAACGCCTATGAAGCACCGCTGGTTCTGAGGACAGAGCACTGGAAGAGGCCATGGAGGAAGAAGAGGAGGGGGTGGAGGAGAGAGGTGTGTCACAACCAATAGTAGCATTTTGGAGGCATGGTGGCGGAACAACCTCCAACACTACTGCACCTTGTCCTGCATCCTTCCCAGCTGCCAGAAGAGTGACCCAATGGGCCGTGAAAGACAGGTAACGTCCCTGTCCATGCCTGCTGGACCATGAGTCAGCGGTAATATGCACCTTACCGCTGACCGCCCTGTCCAGCGAGGCAAGGACATTGCCTTCCACATGCCGGTAGAGAGCCGGAATCGCCTTCCCTGAGAAAAAGTGGCGTTTGGGGACCTGCCACTGAGGAACCGCACATTGTACAAACTCACCGAAGGGGGCCGAGTCTACCAACTGAAAAGGCAGCAGTTGAAGTGCTAGCAATTTAGCCAAGCTAGCATTCAACCGCTGGGCATGTGGATGGCTGGGAGTGAACTTCTTTCGCCTGTCCAGCAGCTGGGGCAGGGACATTTGCCTGCTATAATCGGACGTGGGTGTACCGCTAGCAGAGTTCCCGGAAGCACTTGGCTGTGACACACCTAATTCTACACCTTCATTCCTCTCAGAGCAGGTTTCAGAGAGGACTGAGGCCGCGTACACACGCGGGGACTGTTCGCCCAACTTTGTCCGTCAAACAGTTTCGGCAAACAGTCCACTCAAAATTAGCATGGACGGACATGGCCACACACGACGGACGAACAGTTTGCTGAAACCGTGCGCGGTGACGTGAACGGCACGTACGACGGGACGAAAAATACGACGTCCTATACACTGCATTATAACTTTCGGCGTGAAAATCCTTTCTGAGCATGCGCGCAACTTTGTTTGACAAACAAGCCTACACACGCGGGGACTGTCCGCTGAAACAAGGTTTCAGCGGACAGTTTTTCGGAATTTCCGAAAAACCTTGTTCAGCGGACTGTTCGCTGAAACTGTCCGCTGAAAGCCCACACACGAGCGGACTGTCCGCTGAAACTTGGTTTCAGCGGACAGTTTCAGCGAACAGTCCCCGCGTGTGTACGCGGCCTGAAGGTCTAGTGGGGTTGGAGATGCCAGCTGATGAGGAGCAAGGAGAGGTCCGCTTTGTTCTTTGGTGTGGGTCTTTGAGGTACGCTTGCCAACGAGCTGCATGGCAGGTCAACATATGTCTGGTCAAGCATGTGGTGCCCAAGCGGCTGATGTTTTGGCCACTCGAGATACGCTTGAGACATATGTTGCAAATAGCAACGGTGCGATCTGATGCACTCGTCTCAAAAAAGGCCCACACCAAAGAACTTTTAGAATAACGCGCAGAGGCAGCGCCCTGCACAGGCGGAGCTCTGCGGCGTGATTCAGTCGGTGTGCTGCCCTTAATCTGGCCCCCGGAGGGCATCCTGCCTCGTTGGACATGTGCCTCCTCCTCCTCCCTCCTTCCAGGCACCCATGTGGAGTCAGTGCCCTCATCATCCCCTCCCTCTTCATCGCTGTAGCAAACCTGACAGTATGCTGCAGCTTGTGGAACATGACTGCCAGATTGCTGTCCTTCTTGAGCATCCCCTCTCTCTGCGCTCACGCTACTGCCTTCCTCTAGCTGAGTGTCATCATCAGAGCCCACAAAACACTGGGCATCCTCCTGGAGCATGTACCCAACACTGTGCTCAAAGAGTTCAGGAGACTCCTTAGGAGGACGTGGTGGGTCTAGGGAAGGAGTCACTGATGATGACATTGAGAGGAGGGAAGACGATGCGTTGGCAGCTGCTTTGCTAGTACCCTGAGACTGGGTGAGAAAGGATGAGGAGGATGAAGAGGGCTTGGTCATCCACTCTACCAAGTCGTTGGCATGTTGCGGCTCAACATGTCCAGCTGCCGAAAAGGACAAGCGTGTCCCATGGCCATGTGCTGATGACAATGCACCGCGTCCACGACCAGCACTGTTGTCTCTAGACACAGAGCCTGCTTGCCCTCTTTTATCGGCTCACGCCTGTCTGCCTCTCCTTGCTGGCCTTCCAGACATGGTAATGGCCTGAAGGGAGTTGGGTAAAAAAGCAGTTGGGTAGTGTATATTGTGCTAGAGGCACACAACACCCACTAACTCCTGCAGATGCCTTTATTATAGAACACTAGAGATAAAGGGGTATATACAGATGTATACTGTGCTGTGCTGGAGGCACACACAACTTCCAATAACTCCTGCAGATGGCAAGTGGTCTCAAATAGAGAAGAGCTATGTAGGTGGATATAGCGGTATGTACTGGGTACAGAGCACGCAGACAGCACGCACTAGCTCCTAACACTACTGACTGCAAGCTCTATTATAAAAGATAGATCACTAGCTATATAGGTGAGGTGAATATAGCGGTGTATACTGCGGTCAGGGCACGCAGACAACAACCACTACACAACAGCAAGATCGAAAATCGTCCGAAAACGATCGGTGTGTACTGTGTTGAAGGTACACAGAACACCCACTAACTCCTGCAGATGCCTTTATTATAGAACACTAGAGATAAAGGGGTATATACAGATGTATACTGTGCTGTGCTGGAGGCACACACAACTTCCAATAACTCCTGCAGACGGCAAGTGGGCTCAAATAGAGAACAGCTATGTAGGTGGATATAGCGGTATGTACTGGGTACAGAGCACGCAGACAGCACGCACTAGCTCCTAACACTACTGACTGCAAGCTCTATTATAAAAGATAGATCACTAGCTATATAGGTGAGGTGAATATAGCTGTGTATACTGCGGTCAGGGCACGCAGACAACAACCACTACACAACAGCAAGATCGAAAATCGTCCGAGAACGATCGGTGTGTACTGTGTTGAAGGTACACAGAACACCCACTGCTTCAGACGCCAACACACTACACAGCCTGAGCTATGATTGGCCACAGGCATCCTGCCTGTGCCAATCATGGCTCTCCTCGCTGCTGGCGCTGCGATTGGCCAAGCATGCGGGGTCACAGTGCATGTTTGGCCAATCATGAGCCAGCAATGCACTGCGCCATCGCAGTGCATTGTGGGCCGTGAGCGCCACACGAATTTGGCGCGAACGGACCAAAATGTTCGGACTTCGCCGAACGGACGAACAGCCGATGTTCGAGTCAAACGTATGTTCGACTCGAACACGAAGCTCATCCCTAATGATGAATATCTTGCCGAGGTTGTTCTTACAAGCGCTACCAATTAGGATACCACAGAACTTCTTTAGTACATTACACATGACTTTCATGAGGTATATATGGCGACTCAGAAGATCCTTATTACAGAGACCAAAACTCAGATGAGGGGTTGGCTTCCCCGATCCAGCCCTATACTATACAGCAGTCCACATGAATAGAGTGGCGGATTGGTGCAGACACCTGCCCCATAAACAATGGGTCCACCTGGAACGAGAATCGGTTCCATTTCCCCTAGAAGGTCTGCCTTGGAGTGGAATTAGTTTCTCCAGAGTCTCCCTTCCGCATACCCTAATTGAGCCCATCTTGCAGGAACTTAATAGATACTTTAAATTGGCAGCTACTCCTAGCTTTCCCTCGCCTTTAACACCTATAATTGGTCACCCAAATTTTTTACTGCGTATCTATGACAAATCCTTTCGGCTCCAACAGGACCAGAGTCTAATCGGAGCCTCTTTTCTGGGTCCCTCTAAGTGGTGTGACCCCCTCAAGCATATACCCTGGGCTTAGATCCTCTATTTTGTGTAGATGGAAATTGTTGCAACTCACTAATTTCCTCAAATCCCTGCCGGAAATCGTCGGTTTTCACAGGCAGCTGACGTCCTTTGAAGAATTGTGCCTGGGAGATGAGCCTATATGGAAATCCCTTTCCTATTCGTATAACATCCTACTTGCTCATATATCCCTGCACGACCACCCCACCCCGTGGTACCTGAGGAAGTGGGAGAGGGACCTTACCACTACGTTCACTGAGGATCAAAAGAATCGCATACTTACTTTTGCTCACAAGTAGGGATGAGCCGAACACACCCCGGTTCGCACCAGAACTTTCGAACGGACCCCAAACCCTATTGAAGTCTATGGGACTCGAACATTCGAAATTAAAAGTACTAATTTTAACGGCTAATATGCAAGATGCTGTCCTAAAAAGGGTTTGGGGACCTGGCTCCTGCCCCAGGGGACATGGGTCAATGCCTAAAATGTTTTTAAAAATGGCCGTTTTGGCGGGAGCATTGATTTTAATGACGATTAACGTGAAATGCCACGTGTTTCCCGTGTTTAGAACAGTCCCTGCACAAAATGACATTTAACGGAAATAACATCATTTAAAACTGCTTGCGGTTTTAATGTTATATCTGGTTCCTGCAATATGGTTGAAAATCATTGAGAAAAATGGCATGGGTAGCCCTCCCTGCCCATTACCAGCCCCTTTGGGTCTTGTACGCATATTAACCACTTGCCGACCGCCGCACGACGATATACGTCGGCAGAATGGCACGGGCAGGCATATGGGCGTATATATAAGTCCCTGCCTTCCCGCGGGTGGGGGGCCCGATCGGGCCCCCCCCCCGGTGCCTGCGCGGTCGGCATTCGTTCGGGAGCGATCCGGGATGAGGGGGCGGCCATTCATTCATGGCCACCCCCTCGCGATCGCTCCCGACGAATAGAAATGCTCCGTGACATCACTTCCTCTCCTCACAGGAGAGGAAGTGATGTGATCTCTCCTAGGTGTCGGTATTTTTCGTTCCGGCACCGAGGAGAGAGGATCGGTGAGTTGCACCAACACACCACACGTACAGTAGAACATGCCAGGCACACTCACACCCCCCCTTTACCCCCCGATCACCCCCCCAATTACCCCTGCCCCCCCCCCAGTCACAGTGACACCAATTGCATTTTTTTATTTTATTTTTTGCATTGGTGTCATTTGTGACTGTAATAACTGTTAGGGCAGTTAGGGTTAGCCCCCTTTAGTTCTAATGTGCCCCCCTAACCCCCCCAATAAAGGTTTAACCCCGTGATCACCCCCCGTCGCCAGTGTCACTAAGGCTGGGTTCACATTGCAGCGGTTTATGAGAACGAATGTGATTCGCACCGCACTGCAGTGCAAATCACATCCGATCTCTGTGCGATTCGAGTTCAGCCATACAGATAGTATGGCTGAATTCGCACCGCACCCGCCGCACCCGCCGCAAATTCGCACGGGACCCTTTTTTTGGTCCGCAGCAGAATCGGATCGCATGGGTGTTCACACCATGCGATCCGAGTTTGCAGATCGCACTGCGATATGCGAACTGATCTGGGGGTGTCATTAACATTTCACTGACACTCCCAGCAGTTCGCATAGGGCAGTAGAACTGCCGCCGGGAGGCATGCGATTCGGGAACCCGCCGCGGATTCGTGGCGTTCCCGCATCGCTCCAGTGTGAACCCAGCCTAATAAGCGATCATTTTTCTGATCGCTGTATTAGTGTCACAGGTGACGCTAGTTAGGCAGGTAGGTATTTAGGTTCGCCGCAACTTCTTATAGCGCCAGGGACCCCCATATACTACCGCATAAAGCCCCCTGATTGCCCCCTAGTTAACCCTTTCACCAGTGATCACCATATAACTGTTAAGGTGACGCTGGTTGGTTAGTTATTTTTTTATAGTTTCAGGGCACCCGCCATTTATTACCTAATAAAGGTTTAACCCCCTGATCACCCAGCGGGTGTCATTTGTGACTGTAATAACTGTTAGGGCAGTTAGGGTTAGCCCCCTTTAGTTCTAAGGTACCCCCCTAACCCCCCCAATAAAGGTTTAACCCCGTGATCACCCCCCGTCGCCAGTGTCACTAAGGCTGGGTTCACATTGCAGCGGTTTGAGAACGGATGTGATTCGCACCGCACTGCAGTGCAAATCACATCCGATCTCTGTGCGATTCGAGTTCAGCCATACAGATAGTATGGCTGAATTCGCGCCGCACCCGCCGCAAACTCGCACAGGACCCTTTTTTTGGTCCGCAGCAGAATCGGATCGCATGGGTGTTCACACCATGCGATCCGAGTTTGCAGATTGCACTGCGATATGCGAACTGATCTGGGGGTGTCATTAACATTTCACTGACACTCCCAGCAGTTCGCATAGGGCAGTGTGAACTGCCGCCGGGAGGCATGCGATGCGGGAACCCGCTGCGGATTTGTGGCGTTCCTGCATCGCTCCAGTGTGAACCCAGCCTAATAAGCGATCGTTTTTCTGATCGCTGTATTATTGTCACAGGTGACGCTAGTTAGGCAGGTAGGTATTTAGGTTCGCCGCAGCTTTTTATAGCGCCAGGGACCCCCATATACTACCGCATAAAGCCCCCTGATTGCCCCCTAGTTAACCCTTTCACCAGTAATCACCATATAACGGTTACAGGTGACGCTGGTTGGTTAGTTATTTTTTTATAGTTTCAGGGCACCCACCATTTATTACCTAGTCTCACTAGTGTACCCCTAAATTTAGGGGTGTCTACTTTCCAAAATGGGGTAATTTGGGGGGCGTTTGTGCCATCTTGGCATTTTATGGCCTTCAAAACTGTAACGCCCTTAGAAAGCCTGAAGGCGGTGCTTGGTTTTCGGGGCCCCGTACGCGGCTAGGCTCCCAAAAAGTCCCACATATGTGGTATCCCCGTACTCAGGAGAAGCAGCAGAATTTATTTTGGGGTGTCATTTCACATATGCCCATGGCATGCGTGAGCAATATATCATTTAGTGACAACTTTGTGAAAAAAATAAATAAAAAAAAAAGTTTGTAATTTTCCCGCAACTTGTGGCAAAATATAAAATATTCCATGGACTCAACATGCCTCTCAGCAAATAGCTTGGGGTGTCTACTTTCTAAAATGGGGTCATTTGTGGGGGTTTTGTGCCATCTTGGCATTTTATGGCCTTCAAAACTGTAATAGGTAGTGAGGAGTGAAGTCAAATATTTACGCCCTTAGAAAACCTGAAGGCGGTTCTTGGCTTTCGGGGCCCTGTACGCGGCTAGGCTCCCAAAAAATCCCACACATGTGGTATCCCCGTACTCAGGAGAAGCAGCAGAAATTATTTTGGGGTGTCATTTCACATATGCCCATAGCATGTGTGAGCAATATATCAATTAGTGACAACTTTGTGTAAAAAAAAAAAAAATTTTTTTGTCATTATTCAATCGCTTGAGGCAAAAAAATAAAATATTCAATGGGCTCAACATGCCACTTATCAATTTCCTTAGGGGGTCTACTTTCCAAAATGGGGTCATTTGGGGGGGGTTTGTACTGCCCTGCCATTTTAGCACCTCAAGAAATGAGATAGGCAGTCGTAAACTAAAAGCTGCGTAAATTCCAGAAAACCTACCTTAGTTTGTAGATGTGACAACTTTTGCGCAAACCAATAAATATACAGTTATTGACTTTTTTTTACCAAAGACATGTGGCTGAATACATTTTGGCCTAAATGTATGACTAAAATTGAGTTTATTGGATTTTTCTAATAACAAAAAGTAGAAAATATCATTTTTTTTTCAAAATTTGCGGTCTTTTTCCATTTATATCGCAAAAAATAAAAATCGCAGAGGCAATCAAATACCATCAAAAGAAAGCTCTATTTGTGGGAAGAAAAGGACGCAAATTTTGTTTGGGTACAACATTGCATGACCGCGCAATTACCAGTTAAAGCAGCGCAGTGCCAAATTGTAAAAAGACCTCTGGTCATTTACCAGCAAAATGGTCCGGTCTGAAAGTGGTTAAGGGGAACCCCGTACCCATATTAAAAAAAGGAAATGCGTGTGGCCCCCAGGCCCTATATACTCAGAACAGCAGTATACAGGTGGTGCAAACAAGACAGGGACTGTGTAGGTTTGTTTTGTTAAGTTGAATCTGTTTATAATTTTCAACTGGTACATTTTTAAAGTGTAGCTCTAGTCAAAAAACAATTTTTAAGCTTTTTGGAAAACATAGGGAAGGGTTATCACCCCTGTATAATTTGTTTTGTCGTCGATCTTTTTTCATCTCACTTGCTGTTGTCTCCTTCCATTTGCAAGTAGGAGATGTTTGTAAGTTGGATGTTTGAAAGTAGGGGCCTGCCCTATATGCTCTGCAGAAATGGCGGAACAAGGTGTTGGTTTTGCCACAACATTGCAAGCCCTCAAAGTGACTCTTGGTGGGTGCTGGAGCGCCCTGCTGTGAACAATTATATCAAGAATTGTATTTACATGCCATTGTTGAACAGTGGTAGAAAAATTGAACTTTGGTGGTTGTGGTGCTGGTGCCACAACACTATAAGTCCTCACAGTTACTCTGGGTGGGCACAGGAACGGGCCCTCCTGTGAAATATTATATCAAGAATTGTAATTACATGTCCCTGTTAAACAGGGGCAGAAAAATTGGGCCTTGGGCACTGCTGCTGGTGCCACCACACTGCAACCTCTCCCATATACTCTAGTTTTATTGCAGGAATTAGCCCTGCTGCAAAGCATTGCATCAAAAATTGTACTTAAACGCCCCTGTTAAACAGGGGCAGAAAAATTGGGCCTTAGGCACTAGTCCTGGTGCCACCACACTGCAACCTCTCCCATATACTCTAGTTTTATTGCAGGAATTAGCCCTGCTGCAAAGCATTGCATCAAAAATTGTAATTAAACGCCCCTGTTAAACGGGCAGAAAAATTGGGCTGATGGCATCAACCCAGAACCAGAAATGTTCTTCCAACATATCAGCGGAGGAGGAAGAGGATAGACAATCAACATAACAGGACAGTCACTCAGCATCAGCATAGGCAGTCTTGAAGGGATGTGATATTTCTAAAAAAATTATTCGGTTACATCAGCTTCAGGTGCTTGGTAGCTGTGGGTGATCCAAGACTGATTAATCTTGATGAAGGTCAGTCAATCAACTGATTCGGTGGAGAGGCGCACCCTGTGATCGGTAACAAAGCCACCAGCAGCACTGAAGATGCGTTCCGAAAGAACGCTGGATGCAGGACAGGCCAGTAGCTCAATTGCATACTGTGCAAGCTCTGGCCAGTGATCCATCCTCAAGACCCAGTAAGCCAGAGGATTTTCGGTAGGAGAGGTGTCCAAGTCTGACCTTGTCCCTAGGTATTCCTGCACCATGTAAATCAGACGCTGGCGATGGTTGCTGGAACCGATCATACCTTGGGGCTGCGGACTAAAAAATTGTCTGAAAGCATCGGTCAGATGGCCACCTTCTCCACCGCTCCTTCTGACCAATGCCTCAGCAACACGTTGCCCAGGACCAGGAGTTTGTAACCTCCCAGTCTCTGGGAACGCGTTGCACAGACCTTTCTGCACTGCCTCCCAGAGATGTCTCATCCTCTGCTCCCTCTGCGATGGCAAGATAAGGTCGGCAACCTTACCCTTGTACCGTGGATCAAGGAGAGTGGCCAGCCAGTAATGGTCCCTCTCCTTGATCCGAAGAATACGAGGATCCTTCCGCAGGCTTTGCAGAATCAGGGAGGCCATGCAGCATAGGTTAGCTAAGGCATTCGGTCCGGAGTCCTCTGGGTCACTAAGGACAACATGATCCGCAGCTACCTCCTCCAAGCCACGTACAAGTCCACGGGTTTCTTGGGACTGTAAATCATCCCTACAAGACTGCTGCTGCTGCTGATGCTGAGTGCCATCCTCCACCTCCATGCTGACACAATCATCCTCCTCCTCCTCATCCTCTTCCTGTGTGATGGGTGGCACAGCAGGAACACTGTCTGGATAAAGGGGGCCTTGAGAGGCAAGGAAGTCCTCCTCTTCCTGCCTCTGTTCTGCCTCAAGTGACCTGTCCATTATTCCACGCAGCGTATGCTCCAAGAGGTGGACAAGAGGTACAGTGTCACTGATGCATGCACTGTCACTGCTCACCATCCTTGTGGCCTCCTCAAATGGTGACAGGACAGTGCATGCATCCCTGATCATGCCCCACTGGCGTGGTGAGAAAAAACCAAGCTCCCCTGACCCTGTCCTGGTGCCGTATTCACACGGGTACTCATTGATGGCCCTCTGCTGCGTGTGCAGCCGCTGCAGCATGGCCAACATTGAGTTGCACCTGGTGAGCATGTCACATATAAGGCGGTTCTTGGGCAGGTTCAACACCTTTTGGAGCTCAGCCAGCCGAGCACAGGCATTAAATGATCGGCGGAAATGCACACAGACTTTCCTGGCCTGCTTCAGGACATCCTGTAAGCCCGGGTACCTGCCCAAGAACCGCTGCACCACCAGGTTAAGGACGTGAGCTACACAGGACACATGGGTCAGTTGTCCGTGTCGGAGGGTGGAGAGGAGGTTGGTGCCATTGTCGCAAACCACCATTCCTGGCTTAAGCTGGCGTGGCGTCAACCACCTCTCGGCCTGCCCCTGCAGAGCTGCCAAAACATCTGCCCAGTGTGGCTCCTGTCCCCCAAACAAAGCAGCGCAAGCACGGCATGGCATTGTTTTGCCTGCGTACTTGTGTAGCCCCTGGAATGCCTACGGAGCACCGCTGGTTCTGAGGACAGAGCACTGGAAGAGGCCATGGAGGAAGAAGAGGAGGAGGGGGTGGAGGAGAGAGGTGTGTCACAACCAATAGTAGCATTTTGGAAGCGTTGTGGCGGAACAACCTCCAACACTACTGCACCTTGTCCTGCATCCTTCCCAGCTGCCAGAAGAGTGACCCAATGGGCCGTGAAAGACAGGTAACGTCCCTGTCCATGCCTACTGGACCATGAGTCAGCGGTAATATGCACCTTATCGCTGACCGCAGAGGCATCGCCCTGCACAGGCGGAGCTCTGCGGTGTGATTCAGGCGGTGTGCTGCCCCTAAGCTGGCCCCCGGAGGGCATCCTGCCTCGTTGGACATGTGCCTCCTCCTCCTCTCTCCCACCAGGCACCCACGTGGAGTCAGTGCCCTCATCATCCCCTCCCTCTTCATCGCTGGAGCAAACCTGGCAGTATGCTGCAGCTTGTGGAAAATGACTGCCAGATTGCTGTCCTTCTTGAGCATCCCCTCTCTCTGCATTCATGCTACTGCCTTCCTCTAGCTGAGTATCATCATCAGAGCCTACAAAACACTGGGCATCCTCCTGGAGCATGTACCCAACACTGTGCTCAAAGAGTTCAGGAGACTCCTAAGGAGGAGGTGGTGGGTCTAGGGAAGGAGTCACTGATGATGACATTGAGAGGAGGGAAGACAATGCGTTGGCAGCTGCTTTGCTAGTACACTGAGACTGGGGGAGAGAGGATGAGGAGGATGAAGAGGGCTTGGTCATCCACTCTACCAAGTCATTGGCATGTTGCGGCTCAACATGTCCAGCTGCCGAAAAGAAGGACAAGCGTGTCCCATGGCCACGTGCTGATGATGACGATGCACCGCGTCCACGACCAGCACTGTTGTCTCTAGACACAGAGCCTGCTTGCCCTCTTTTATCGGCTCGTGCCTGTCTGCCTCTCCTTGCTGGCCTTCCAGACATGGTAATGGCCTGAAGGGAGTTGGGAAAAACAGCAATTGGGTAGTGTATATTATGCTGGAGGCACACACAACTTCCACTCACTCCTGCAGCTGGCAGATGGCTCAAATAGAGAAGAGCTATGTAGGTGGATATAGCGGTGTATACTGGGTTCAGAGCACGCAGACAGCACGCACAAGCTCCTACCGCTGACTGCAAGCTCTATTTAAAACAAGCAAGATTGTTTGCTATATAGGTGGATATAGCGGTGTATACTGGGTTCAGAGCACGCAGACAGCACGCACAAGCTCCTACCGCTGACTGCAAGCTCTATTTAAAATGAGCAAGATAAGTTTGCTATATAGGTGGATATAGCAGTGTATACTGGGTTCAGAGCACGCAGATAGCACGCACAAGCTCCTACCGCTGACTGCAAGCTCTATTTAAAACGAGCAAGATAGTTTGCTATATAGGTGGATATTTTTTTAATAGTTTTCTGCTACCAAATATACAAGAAAATCAAAACTTTACAAAAACAACATCAGTTAATATTCACATTACACTTATAACAAAATCATATCACTTGAAACCACAACATCTGTGGAACTACATAACTATACTTTACATATCTTGAACACACTCATCCCCAGAGGAGAAATCTATTAGTTTAGTCTCTCCCCTACTGCTAGGCCCTTGTGAGGTCCTAGACTCTACCTCAGGTAGTGGGACCTTTTTCTTTTTTATACTATGCTTCTTTTTAACCGTTACCCAGGTTACTTCACCTTCCTCATCCGATACCTCTTTAGGACGCTTTTGAGCGCCCTTTACTGACACCTCCATCTCCTCCTCCCCGGTCTGGCTCTCACCCGCTGAGGAATCAGACGAGGAGATGGCAACTAAGCGACCACCAGATCGGTGCCACAGAGGAAGAGGAGGGGGATCAGAAACTGGGGGACAAGATCCCTGCGCCACACCCCCAGAAGGGAGAGACATGGGAGGCACCACGGACCCAACCTGACATGTAGAAGCCTGAACTATACTATCAGGAGCCCGGGCTACATTACCGGACCGAACCCCTTTCTCTTTTTGTGGCACCTTACGTACCTTTTGAGCCTCCTGGCCCAAAAACGTCACCCTGCCCCTCCCTTCCAGATCTCTGCCCTGTTGGGGGCGGAGCAGCATTACCACCTGATCTACTGCCCGCTGATGCCTCTCCCCTGTACGCCCTGGGGCATCTACTAAATGGATGCCCCATTTGACCACAGAGATTGCAGCAGATCAGACCACAAGTCTCCCCTGAGTGCCCAAATTTATTGCACTTGCTGCACCGCACCACCGTTCAGTCTGTGCTCAAGTGGGTTGGGCACCCACACCTAAAACAACGACGGGGCTGGCCTGGATAGAACACCAGGATCCTATCCCTTCCCAGGAAGGCACTACCCGGAACATGTGCAACTGTATTGCCAGCCCTTTTTAACTTGATCCTGGTGCTCCATGCCCCAGTCCACACCCCGCGTTCGTCCAAACATTTATTTAGGGGACACTGCAATTGGCCATGTCTCCCCAACCAAGTTGCAATGGCCTCTGGGGGCAGACTATCATTTCTGACTAAAACTGTTACATTTTTGATATCCTCCTGCCTACTCAAGGGAATCATGCGGAACCCCTTCCACGGATCGGTCCCCCTGATCAAGCCAAACGAAGTAATGAAAAGTTCCATGATTATCACATTCGTGAAGCTTATGTCAAATTCAGGGGAACCCGATGGGTGGATCACTGCAAAAATTTCCCCCACCTTGATCCCCAATGATAGGATCATATCCACAACCTGGCCCCTTGTAGGGCATTAGCCACTCCCCTCCCACCTTAACTGTACAACATTCCTGCGCTTGCGCTCAGGAACACCTGTCCCCCTAGACCACGAATTTGCCCCGGAGGACTGATCAGCCGGGGGCACCCGGTCCAGCGATACACTTGACTAGCAGGGCTGTCATCACCTAGCTCCCCCATGGGACAATCCCCCCAGGCGGAAACCTGACCCGGCTCTAAACCATTGGATATCTCCATATTATTATCAGTCCCGCCGGCATTCTCTTGACAAGATGGAGTACCGGAAGTCCCAGGCGTTACTGACCGGAAATGCCCCCCGCGGTCCACCTCCACTTCCGCGATCTTCACCTCCGGCCTCGAACCATCCCCACCAGGAACAGACCCGCCTACCGGAAGCGCGTCACCCGCACTCGTTACATTCCTATTGGTCCCCCGCCCAATAGCACCGCCCTCCCTACCGCGGGAAGATGGCGCTCCACTGTCGGAGGCCGCCATTAATAAATCACCCAAAGTTTTGCCACTAGCCTTCACTGTATCTTCAACCACAGTGACGGCCAAGCTGTCCTTACTCTTTCCACTCCCTCCACACCCTTTGACCCCCTTCCCCTTACCCTGGGTCCAGCTTGCAGCAGCGGCAGCCGACAACTCAGCTGACGGCGTGCCTTGCATGCAATCACCGGCCGAGATCATGGGGGACCGTTTTGGTAAGTCCGGATCTTCTACCAGTCTTGCTAGCCGTACCACAGGAACCCTTTCTCGTTTTTCTTTAAAGTCTTTCTTCACCTTGCTATTCTTCTGATGTCGTCTCCCTCCTGCATCACCGGGACCCAAACTGCCACCCGGGGTCACAGCCATACACACAGGCTGGTTCCCCTTAGGCTTACCTGGCCCCTCTGCAGTACCACCGGGAACATCATTCTTTGCCTTGGGGTTTCTTCTCCCATCTCCGTTCTCCTCCGCACTTCCTTTTACCGGGGATGTCTCACTCCTGGCTGGGGTTGCAACCACAGCTTCATTCACGTCTGGGGCCTCCACCAATGTTGGGGTTACCAGCTCCTTTTCCTCTGCATCTGTCTCTCCATGGGTGTTCTCCATAGAGGGACCCTCCATCTCTCCTTCTGATGTTGCGGCTGAGGTTAAACGCTGTTTGCGGCGTCTTACCGCTTGAGAGCCTTCATCACACGCCACTCTCATGACCTTTTCTATGCCCAATAAAAAGTCTTTCTCGCTTGAAGCACTCTCAATTAGATTTGACAGAAGCTCACCAAGCATGTTACACTGCTTTTTCAGTCCATCTATGGCAGCTTTAAATTCTGGTCTCTTCCTGATACCTGATCTGTCGCATCTATTCCTCAGCTCGGCCAAAACTTTAATTTTTTCACAGTAACAGCGAGAAGCCTTTACCATTAAGCTCTTGGCTTTTCTTTTCCTCTCCGCAGATTTCTCTACGTCCTCTCCTGGCTGTCTCAGAGACCAGTCAACCAAGTCAAGCTGGTTTTCTAAGTACAGCCTCTCCTCCTTAACGAACTCCTGGAGTTTTAAGGCACCACGCCTTTCCTCAGGCTGAGAAACAGGCCCCTGGCCTGGGCTGACTGAAGCCATCAGCTCCCTCTCCTCCTCCACCACTCTGGAAGCTCTCACAGATCAGAGCACTCAGCCAGCACACACAAGCTCATACAGCTGACTGCAAGCTCTATTTAAAACAAGCAAGATAGTTTGCTATATAGGTGGATATAGCGGTGTATACTGGGTTCAGAGCACGCAGACAGCACGCACAATCTCCTACCGCTGACTGCAAGCTCTATTTAAAACGAGCAAGATTGTTTGCTATATAGGTGGATATTTTTTTAATGATTTTCTGCTACCAAAACATACAAGAAATCAAAACTTTACAAAAACAACATCAGTTACATTCCACTCATAACATAATCATATCACTTGGAATCACAACATCCGTGGAACTGTACAATTATATTTACATATCTTCAACACACTCATCCCCTGAGGAAAAATCTAGAAGATGAGCTTCACTCCTGTTGCTAGGCCCTGGTGAGGACCTAGACTCCACCTCAGGTAGTGGGACCCTTTTCTTCTTCTTTTTACTATGCTTCTTCTTGACCGTTACCCAGGTTACCTCACCTTCCTCATCTGATAACTCTTTAGGACGCTTCTGAGCGCCCTTTACTGACACCTCCATCTCCTCCTCCCCGGTCTGGCTCTCACCCGCTGAGGAATCAGACGAGGAGGTGGCAGCTAAGCGACCACCAGATCGCTGCCTCCGAGGAAGGGGAGAGGGACCAGGAACTGGGGGACAAGATCCCTGCACCACTCCCCCGGAAGGGAGAGACTCAGAAGGCATCACGGACCCAACCTTACTTATAGAAGCTTGAACTATACTATCAGGAGCCCGGGCTACATTCGTAGACCGAACCCCCTTCTCTTTCTGGGGCACCTTAGGTTCCTTCTGAGTCTGGGGTTCCTCCTGCCCCCCCTGCCCAGACACGTTACTCTGCCCCTCCCCTCCAGATCTCCGCCCAGCTGGAGGTGGAGCAGCATTACCATCCGATCTACTGCCCGCTGCTGCTTCTCCCCTGTACGCCCTGGGGCATCTACTAAATGGATGCTCCATTTGACCACAGAGGTTGCAGCAGATCAGGCCACAAGACTCCCCTGAGTGCCCAAATTTGTTGCACTTGATGCACCGCACCACTGTGCAGTCTGCACTCAAGTGGGTTGGGCACCCACATCTAAAACGACGGGGTTGGCCTGGATAGAACACCAGGATCCTATCCCTTCCTAGGAAAGCACTACCTGGGACATGTGCAACCGTGTTGCCGGCCCTTTTTAACTTAATCCTAGTGTTCCATGCCCCAGTCCACACCCCTCGTTCATCCAGGCATTTATTTAGAGGACACTGCAATTGGCCATGTCTTCCTAACCAAGTTGCAATGTCCTCTGGGGGCAGACTCTCATTTCTAACTAAGATTGTTATGTTCTTGATGTCCTCTTGTCTACTCAAAGGAATTATACGGAACCCTTTCCAGGGATCCGTCCCCCTGATTAGACCAAATGAAGTAATAAAAAGCTCCATAATTACCACATTCATGAAGCTTATGTCAAAATCAGGGGAACCCGATGGGTGGATTACTGCAAAAATTTCCCCAACCTTGATCCCCAATGATAGGATCATGTCCACAACCTGACCCCTTGTAGGGCATTGGCCACTCCCCTCCCACCTTAACTGTACAACGTTCCTACGTTTGCGTTCAGGACCACCCGTCCCCCTAGACCATGAATTTGCCCCGGAGGACTGATCAGCCGTGGGCACCCGAAAATTACCAGCCCCGAACTGATGGTACAGGTGGTCCAGCGCAACATTTGACCCTGCAACATTTGCATAGGAACGTCTTTCCCCTAAGGCTGTTAGCAGCCTCACTTCCGGTGTACCAATCAAAACAGGTTCAGGAAGAGGAGCCTCTATTGCTGGGACAGGTGGAGCAACCAGGGGCAACACAGCAACCCTCTCAGCTTGGGGACACCTACTCTCCTCCCCCCCCCCCTACTAGACTGTTCCATTGGAGGGGCCTCCTCCTCTGAACTATAGAAGAGGACGTTCCAATTCTCCTGCCAGGCCACCTCTGTATAGGCCCCACAGGAATCCACTGGCACCTGTCCCTGCTCCCGTTGGGACCCTTCTAAACCTCGAATATAATCCATAGCAGGGCTGTCATCTCCTAGCTCCCCCATGGGACAATCTCCCCAAGCAGAAACCTGACCTGGTTCCAGACCATTAGATATTTCCATATCAGTCCCGCCGGCATTCTCCTGACAAGATGGAATACCGGAAGTCCCAGGTGTCACTGACCGAAGGGGCCTCCCGCGGTCAACCTCCGCTTCCGCGATCTTCACTCCCGGCCTCGAACCATCCCCGCCAGGAACAGATCCGCGTACCGGAAGTGCGTCACCCGCTCTCATTGCACTCCTATTGGCTCCCCGCCCAACAGTATCGCCCTCCCTTCCGCGGGAAGACAGCGTTCTATTGTCGGTGGCCGCCATTAGCAAGTCACCCGGAGCTTTGCTGCTAGCCTTCACTGCACCACCAACCACAGTGCCGGCCAAGCTGTCTTTGCTCTTCTCACTCCCTCCACACGTTTTAACCCCCTTCCCCTTACCCTGGGTCCGGCTTGCAGCAGCGGCAGCCGACAACTCAGCTGACGGCGTGCCTTGCTTGCAATCACCGGCCGGGATCATTGGGGACTGTTTTGGTAAGTCCGGTTTTTCTTTATCTTCTACCAGTCTTGCTAGCTGTACCACAGGAATCTTCTCACATTTTTCCTTAAAGTCTTTCTTCTCCTTGCTATCCTTCTGATATTGTCTCCCTCCTGCATCACCGGGACCCAAACCGCCACCTGGGGTCACAGCCACACACACAGGCTGGCTCCCCTTAGGCTTACCTGGCCCCTCCGCAGTACCATCGGGAACAGCATTCTTTGCCTTGGGGTTTCTTCTCCCATCACCGCTCTCCTCCACACTCCCATTTACCGGGGATGTCTCTTTCCTGGCCGGGGTTGCAGCTACAGCTGGAGCCTCCACCAATATTGGGGTTACCGGCCTTTTTTCCTCCACTTCTGCTTCTCCATGGGTGTCCTCCATAGAGGGACCCTCCATCTCTCCTTCTGGCGCTGTAGTTGGGGTTAAACGCTGCTTGTGGCGTCTTACTGCTTGAGAGCCCTCATCGCACGCCACTTTCATAACTTTTTCTATACTCAACAGAAAGTCCTTTTCGCTTGAGGCACTTTCAATTAGATTTAATAAAAGCTCACCAAGCATATTACACTGCTTTTTCAGTCCATCTATGGCAGGTTTTCTGATCTCTTCCTGATACCTGATCTGTCGCGTCTATTCCTCAGCTCGGCCAAAACTTTCATTTTTTCGCAGTAACAGCGAGAAGCCTTTGCTATTAAGCTCTTGGCTTTCCTTTTCCTCTCCGCAGATTTCTCCATGTCTTCACCTGGCTGTCTCAGAGACCAGTCAACCAAGTCAAGCTGGTTTCTAAGTACAGCCTCTCCTCCTTAACAAACTCCTGGAGTTTTAGGGCACCACGCCTTTCCTCAGGCTGAGAAACAGCCACCTGGCCTGGGCTGACTGAAGCCATCAGCTCCCTCTCTTCCTCCACCACTCTAGAAGCTCTCACAGGTCAGAGCACGCAGCCAGCACACACAAGCTCCTACCGCTGACTGCAAGCTCTATTTAAAACAAGCAAGATAGTTTGCTATATAGGTGGATATAGCGGTGTATACTGGGTTCAGCGCACGCAGACAGCACGCACAAGCTCCTACTGCTGACTGCAAGCTCTATTTAAAACGAGCAAGATTGTTTGCTATATAGGTGGATATAGCGGTGTATACTGGGTTCAGAGCACGCAGACAGCACGCACAAGCTCCTTCCGCTGACTGCAAGCTCTATTTAAAACTAGCAAGATTGTTTGCTATATAGGTGGCTATAGCGGTGTATACTGGGTTCAGAGCACGCAGACAGCACGCACAAGCTCCTACCGCTGACTGCAAGCTCTATTTAAAACGAGCAAGATAGTTTGCTATATAGGTGGATATTTTTTTATTCCAGTATACTGCTACCAAATTACAAGCTTAACATAACAAAACAAACATCAGTTTACATTCACTTTACAAAAACTAACAACGATAAACTATACAGTCAAAAAGGGAAAAAACTATTTTTACATATCATCTTCCCCCTCCTCCTCCCCAGAAGAAAAATTTATAAGTAGAGCATCACCCCTACTGCTAGGCCCTTCTGGTGGCCCAGGATCCACCTCAGGTAACGGGGCCCTTTTTTTCTTCTTCTTCCCCTGCTTTTTCCTAATCGTGACCCAAGCCACTTCACCCTCCTCATCCGATACTTCTTTTGGGCGTTTCTGAGCCCCCTTAACCGAGACTTCCATCTCCTCCTCCCCAGACCTGTCATCCCCAGCCGAAGAATCGGATGAGGAGACAGTGACCAGACGTCTGCCCGGCCTACATCTCCGAGGAAGGGGAGTGGGAGCAGTAACCTGGGAAACAGAACCCTATGCCCCCCCCCTTATCCAAAAGGGGAGGCCCAACTACCTCCACCTGACCAATATCTGGACCGGGCACCTGAACTTCAGTGACAGGGGCCTGGGCAACATCTGCAGGCCGTACCCCCTTTTCTCTTTGAGGGACCCTACTTGCCTTCTGGGCTCGAGGTGCACCCTGTGGCTCCGCCGTAGGAGCGCTTCCCTGCCTTTCCCCTCCAGAACTCTGCCCAGCAGGAGGAGGTGCACTATCCCCTCCTGGCCCACCACCTGCTGCAGCTTCACCCCTGTAGGCTCTGGGGCATCTGCTAAAGGGATGCCCCATTTGACCGCAAAGGTTGCAGCAGATCAACCCACACGTGTCACCTGAGTGTCCAAACTTATTGCACTTAGTGCAGCGCACAACTGTGCAATCTGCACTCATGTGGGTTGGACACCCACACCTGAAACACCTACGGGGCTGGCTTGGGTAGAACACCAGGATTCTGTCTCGTCCCAGGAAAGCACTTCCTGGGACATGTGCAACCGTGTTGCCAGATCTTCTCAAACGAATCCTGGTGTTCCATGCTCCAGTCCATACCCCACGCTCGTCTAAGCATTTATTTAGAGGACACTGCAACTGGCCGTGTCTCCCCAGCCAAGTTGCTATGTCCTCCGGGGGCAGGCTCTCGTTCCTTACTAACACCGTCAGGTTTTTAATCTCCTCCTGCCTACTCAAAGGAATCAGGTGGAACCCTTTCCAGGGATCAGCCCCTTTAACCAACCCAAAAGCGGTTATAAAACGCTCCATGGTCACAGCGTTGGTGAAACTGACATCAAAGTCAGGGGTGCCAGCTGGGTGGATCACAGCAAATAGCTCAGCCACCCTGAACCCCAACGCCAGGACCATGTCAACCACTTGACCCCTCGTGGGGCACTGACCTTCACCCTCCCATCTCAGCTGGACCACATTCCTACGCTTGCGCTCCGGACCACCTGTCCCCCTAGACCAAGTACTGGCCCCAGGGGTTTGACCAGCCGGGGGTACCCGAAAGTTACTGGCCCCAAACTGGTGGTACAGGTGGTCCAGAGGCACACTGGACCCAGCCACATTGGCGTAGGAACGCCTTTCACCAAGTGCCGTCAGCAACCTTACCTCCGGTGTCCCCCTTAGTACGGGTCCCGGAGGAGGAGCCTCTGCCACAGACACTGGGGGTACAACATGAGAAGCAGCCCCCCCACTCACGGCATGGGAAGTCACACTCCCCACATCGTTTACCCCAGCCTGAACTTTAGGATAGGTCTCATCCTCAGAGCTATAAAGCAAAGCCTCCCAGGCTTCCTGCCACTCCACCTCCATATGGGCCCCGCAGGAATCCACTGACACTTGGCTCGGCCCTGATTGAGAACCCTCCAAGCCGCGAATGAACGTCATTGCAGGGTTCTCACCATCAAGCTCGCCCATTGGGCAGTCACCCCAGGCCGTAGCTTGTTCTGGCACTATACAACTAGACATTTCAACATTACTGTTACTGTTTACACTCTCTTGACCAGAAAGCAGACCGGAAGTCCTTTGAAAACGACCCTCGGGGTCAACTTCCGGACCCGCCACCGTCACTTCCGGCCGCGGGCTATTCCCGCCATGAACCAGCTCGCGCACCGGAAGTGCGTCATCACCCCTTCCCGCGCTACTATTGGCCTCGCGGTCAGTAGCACCACCCCTCCTCCCGCGGGAAGACGGCGTTTTCTTATTCACGGCCGCCATTCCCGAACTGTCAGATGCCATGCCGCCGGCCGACACTGCACCGCTGCCCACAGCGGCAGCCAAGCTGGCTTGACTCTCATATACCCTAGTCCCCTTACCCTGAGACCGGCTTGCAGCAGTGGCAGCCGACAACGCAACTGACGGCGTGCCCTGCTTGCAACCACCGGCTGGGATCACTGGGGACTGTACAGGTAAGTCCATTTTTCCTTTGCTTACTATCCTAGCAAGCTGCACCACTGGTATCTTCTTAACAACACTCCTGTCTTTAATGTCCTTTTGCTGCCTCCTTCCCACTTCACCGGGGTCTAACCTGCCCTCTGGGGACACAGCCTCATTCATAGGCTGGCAACCCTTAGGCTTACCTGACCCCTCTGCAGGATTAGCGGAGTTAGCAGGGCTAGCAGTCTTTTCACCAGGAATGCTCTTCACATTTCCAGCCTTCACAGCACTCTCTCTCTCCAAAACTGTTTCTTTACACACCGCTGGCTTTCTTTCCACCACAGTCTTTCCCTCTGGTTTGTCACTGGCCACCTTTCTTTCCACCGCACTTTCCTTTTCTTCATGGCTGGCTTCCACAGAGGGACCCGCCATTTCCTCTTCAGGCGCTGTGTCAGGGGCTGAACGCTGTCTGCGGCGTCTCCCTGCCTGGGTCCCCTCGTCACACGCAATTCTCATCGCTTTGTCCACATTAGATAGAAAATCTTTCTCACTAGAAGCACTGTCAATCAGGTTGGATAACAGCTCACCCATCAAGTTGCACTGCTTCTTCAACCCGTCTATCACCGTCTTGAACTCCTGTCTCTTTACAACACCCGATCTGTCTCTCCGGTTCCTTAGCTCCGCCAGGACCTTCATTTTCTCGCAGTAGCTGCGGGAAGCCTTCACAATTAAGCTTTTAGCTTTTTTCCTTCTGTCTGCAGATTTCTCCGCATCCTCTCCTGGCTGTCTCAGAGACCAATCTGCAAGATCCAGCTGGTTCTCCAAAAACAACCTCTCCTCCTTGACGAGCTCCAGGAGCTTAGGGGCTCCACGTCCTTCATTAGGCTGAGAAACAGGCACCTGGCCTGGGCTGACTGAAGTCATCAGCTCCCTCTCTTTCTCCACCACTCTGGAAGTCCTCAGAGATCAGAGCACGCAGCCAGCACACACAAGCTCCTAACGCTGACTGCAAGCTCTATTTAAAACGAGCAAGATAGTTTGCTATATAGGTGGATATAGCGGTGTATACTGGGTTCAGAGCACGCAGACAGCACGCACAAGCTCCTACCGCTGACTGCAAGCTCTATTTAAAACGAGCAAGATAGTTTGCTATATAGGTGGATATAGCGGTGTATACTGGGTTCAGAGCACGCAGACAGCATGCACAAGCTCCTACCGCTGACTGCAAGCTCTATTTAAAACGAGCAAGATAGTTTGCTATATAGGTGGATATAGTGGTGTATACTGGGTTCAGAGCACGCAGACAGCATGCACAAGCTCCTACCGCTGACTGCAAGCTCTATTTAAAACGAGCAAGATTGTATGCTAAATAGGTGGATATAGCGGTGTATACTGGGTTCAGAGCACACAGACAGCACGCACAAGCTCCTACCGCTGACTGCAAGCTCTATTTAAAACGAGCAAGATAGTTTGCTATATAGGTGGATATAGCAGTGTATACTGAGTTCAGAGCACGCAGACAGCACGCACAAGCTCCTAACACTGACTGCAAGCTCTATTATAAAAGATAGATATATCGCTAGCTATATAGGTGAATATAGTGGTGTATATTGCGGTCAGGGCACGCAGACAACAACCACTACAGAAGAGCAAGAACGAAAAATCAGCCGATAACGATCGGTGTATACTGTGTTGAAGGTACACAGAACACCCACTAACTGCTTCAGACGCCAACACACTACACAAGGCCACCGCACTGGCGGCCTTATATAGTGTGGGGTGTGTACTACACAGCCTGAGCTATGATTGGCCACAGGCATCCTGCCTGTGGCCAGTCATGGCTCTCCTCGCTGCCGGCGCTGTGATTGGCCAAGCATGCGGGGTCACAGTGCATGCTTGGCCAATCATGAGCCAGCAATGCACTGCGCCATCGCAGTGCATTGTGGGCCGTGAGCGCCACACGAATTTGGCGCGAACGGCCCATAACGTTCGGAATTCGCCGAACGGGCGAACAACCGATGTTCGAGTCGAACATATGTTTGACTCGAACACGAAGCTCATCCCTACTCACAAGTCCTCCTTATGTAGCAAGTATCAAGAAATCGCCTATAAAAACCTTGACGTGCTGGTACAGGACCCCCACTGTGCTAGCAACTATATTCCCAGGACATAGCCCACTGTTTTGGAGATGTGGCACACAGAATGGCACATTGCTGCACATCTTCTGGGAGTGCCCAGTCCTGACCCCTTTCTGGAGACAAGTACTACAGATCAAGCTCACTGATGTCTCTCTCTAGGATAATCTGGCAGCAGTACTTATAAATCCGACTCCCTTGTCCAGAAAGTGATATTGCATATCTCTTTTGATACACCTGTTGAATGCAGACAGGGCATGTGCCCCCAGTGTGTGGAAGCAGCAGTCCCCATGACAGTGTCACAGTGGTTTGTAAGGGTTTGCGATATTCAACGGATGGAACAGCTCACAGCTGCCCTGGGGGAAAGGGAGGAGGAACACAACACCTGCTGGACACAGTGAAACCTCTTCCGATTTTCAGATGAATACAAGTCTCACATCTGAGTACCCGGTCTTAAGATAAATTAAAGTATCGAGTCGTCGGCCCTGTTAGAGCTATACACCCCCTTTCCTTAAACCTGCCCTTTTGCTTCTCCCTCCTTTCCTTTTTGTTTTTTCTTTTCTTATCCTTCCCCCATTGACCTTCTTGCACCTTTATTTTTTCACACAAATGAAAAATTCTCGTGGTGAATTTTTGTTATTATTCACGCTATTCCAATGCTGAGGACTATAACCTACACGTAGTACAACATTTGGACTCAGTCCTCTAAAGGGAGATTCTCCCCTTTGGTCTTACTCATTGGTCATCTATGGTTTTTGTTTGTTGGTTTAGAAGTTTCCCTTGTTGTTCTGGTGAAACTACAGGGTTAAAAAGGAGAAACGTTATACTACAGTTCCCTGTTTTAATATAACGTAATAGTAGAAACCGAAATGCTATCTCTTTTATTTAATCTTTAATGAGTTCTTGTCTTTGCTTAGTATTGGAGGAGGTTGGGTGACATGCCCAATCTTTCCTTTTTGTATAACCTGCAATCCTTAAAGCTTTAAAAAAAATATGTAGAATGATAAAGATAGCCTTCGTGCTACTAAATAAATGTGAAACCTATGTCTACGTCCTACGTCACATCTTCATTTAAATAAAATATATATATATTCATAGAGTGGTGAGAAGGAGGGGGACTGAGAGGACTGAGATGTGCAGGTCGGTAAGTTATTTGGTCCTTTCACCTGAGTGAGGTTAAAAATCGATTTCGGTCTGAATGAAGTGGGTAAGGTAGTTTGGGAGTATTGGGACCAGACTACCAAATCATCTTCAGCTACATTCCAAAGATCTTGAATGGCTTGTAGATCGGTAGAGGTATCTACGAAGCCTGACTGATCCTCTAAGGAAATAGCCTCATTACTAGTGATGTTGTGGGCCTTCATGTTAATATGCCTTTTTAGGGTCAAATTCCTAATACATTTATTGAAGTCTTTGAACATGGTGAATGAATTTGGATAAGTACTGGGAGCAAAATTAAGGCCTCTAGATAATAAAGAAGTTTCTTGCATATTTAGTTTTAGTGAGGACAAATTATAGATTTTTATAATTTCTGTAGCTTGTCCGGGAGGGATGTATCTGGATTTTTCCCCCCTCTCCTGCCTCTTCTACATGTTTTCTTTTGGTTTTCGCTAATGATGGCCTGAGTAGGGGGGGTCTGTACTAAAAAAGACATGGAAATGGATGTTGCAGAAATCTCCAAAGGTTATATAATAAGCATCTGGGGAAATTGGTCCAGACCAGACATGATCCTGGGTATCTGATAAGGGTGTATTTTGTGGGTTTCTAGAATCAACTTGGTTATTGGTGAGAGGCAAAGTGGGCGGTAATGATATGGTAGTATCAGCTACAGAAACAGAGTACGTTTTAGCAGGTTTTGCAGATTTTGCAAACTTGGACTGAATGGATGATACTCTAGGAGGTACTGGAGTAATATTGGGTTGGGGAGGGACTGAAGGGTGGAGGGTGAAGAGATCAGATACATTACTATCAGGGTTCATTTTGGGAATGAAGAGTTGATGGAATAAGCGGGGGGGTTACATAGTTGGTGAGGTTGAAAAAAGACACAAGTCCATCAAGTCCAACCTATGTGTGTGATTGTTTCAGTATTACATTGTATATCCCTGTATGTTGTGGTCATTCAGGTGCTTATCTAATAGTTTCTTGAAACTATCAATGCCCTCACTGAAACCACCGCCTGTGGAAGGGAATACCACATCCTTGATGCTCTTACAGTAAAGAACCCTCTATGTAGTTTAAGGTTAAAAAATCTTTTCTTCTAATTTTAAGGTGTTTGAAGAGTGGGTGGAATTTCTCTTCCAGGTAAAAACTTGTATTATGGGTATAGTCATCTAAATCTCCATGGAATTTACCCAGTTTCTTTTCTAGCATAGAATCTTCACTCTTTTTAGTATTTATTGATTTTGAATGTTCTGAGCCATTCTATAGGCAAATTTGGGTGGGCCAAGTGATGTGGCTTTCAACTTTTTGGCGGAGAATAGGATATTGTTGATCTCTGATTTTATGAGGATTTTAATCAATTTCTGGGTACAGAATACTGCGACATCCTCTCTCTCTAAGTAAGTCCATATCAAGAAAGGAACATACCTTGAGGATCGGGGGTGCTCGAGGGGAGATCTTGAACTTAAAATATTGTTTTAGAAAAAAACAATCCCACCACTGATGGTTAACAGAGTTGGTGAGATCTTCTATATGTCCAGCCTAACACACGTGTCCCTATATTTTGTATCTGAACATGTACGAGAATGGGTATTAGGACAGAATAGATTCGGTGGGAACATAGTATATAGTTCATCTAGTAAGTCATGGTAGTCTAGTCCCAATACTTCCAAACTACCTTTCTTTCAGACCGAAGTCTATTTTTAACCCCACTCAGTCGAAAGGCCCATATTTTTTCACCTTTTTATCATCAGGTAGTTTTACAAAGAACTCTGACCTCTGCACATCTCAGTCCTCTGTCCCACCACTCTATGAATAATCTTAGTCCTTTGGAATATTCTGCTCTTAAATCTTTGAGTACCAATTCTGAAATCACCATCAAACAAGCAGACAAAAGTTGGAGGCATAGTGTTACAAAATACAGTCGATTATCTGAAGGAAGTAAGACGACTAAGACTGACATGGCTGATGGTGTTTTGAGCAAAACTGGGGCAGCCTTCTTTCGGAAACCATTTTTTCAAGTTCCATATGTACCATTTGCCCAAAATTCATAAAGACATCAATAACCTGCCAGGCCGCCCAATAGTTGCCTCTATGGATAGCATAACTACCAGCTATGCATTATACATAGACCACTTTCTCCAGCCACTGGCTCAGGCACTTCTTTCCTACATCAGAGATGGCACACATCTGATAGAACAATTACGCCGTACACCTGGGAACCCTCCTTTATGTAGGTATCGTTGGATGTGTGTTCCCTATACACGATACCACACAAAGTTGGTCTACAGGCTGTAGCACATTTTCTAAATCATGATTCCACCCTTAATTTACAGCAAACTGAATTCATCCTTTTGGCCACCCTGTTCTGCCTGGAACATAATTATTTTTCATTTGACGGTGACTTCTATCTACAAAAAAACAGGGTATAGCTATGGGGGCTAATTTTGCTCCTGTCATAAACCATGAATCAGACCTAGACTGAAGTACAATTAAATCACACTTGTTTATTAAATAAAATGGTAAATAGAGAAAGCGTAGTCAAAGCATAGCCAGAGTCCAGTAACCGGATCAAGTAGTCAGCCAGTCCAGAGTTCAATAACGGGATCGGGGAATCAGCCAGTCCAGAAGTCAGGGATCCAAGTAGAGCAACAGCAAGCAGGATAAGGAGCCAGAAGGGATGTCAGCAATCCAGTCTTGATCAGAACCGCAGGAGATGGTTTCTTGTGATGTGACCAAGGCGAAGGCAGATATGAAGTGAGCTGGACAGCTTTAAGTAGGCAGGACAGATGAGCTGGATAAGGAACAGCTGATAACTGTGGAGAGAGATGGGAGCTGGCAATTAGCTGACAGCTGAGCAGTCAGCCCAGAGAAGGAAGGGCTAAGCCAGCACTGACAGCCTCCAGCTATGCCAACTTAACTATGGGGCTGTGGGAGACCAACTGTGTTGTGGCTGATAACCCCTTTTCTACACACTTGGTCTTCTACAGCCGATACATTGACATTATCATCATTTGGGATGGCCCAGCGAACTCAGTCCATGACTTTGTTGCATATTGCAACTCCAACACCTTTTGGCCTAACATTTACTTCTGTGATGGAACCCGATTCTATATGTTTCTTAGATCTTGAACTTTTCCATTCCGTACTATTATAGCCAAGAATTATACCAAACCGAAAGCTGGAAATTCTTTTTACTTTCAATGAATTTTATTAAGTATACATAGGAGCATACAGAATAACAAGAACATTGGTAAGATTTACAGACAGTGGTACAATGTTATCCACGAACATTTGCTGACCCAGAGACCAAAAGTAGGCCCCAAGGAAATAAAAGGGGGACAAGAAGGAAAAAAAACAAGTCATGAAATATTTCCCCCCTTAATTCCGAGCTGCTGGGTTCAGTCATCTTACAAACAGTAAAACTGCGACTAGATGCACTAAGCTTCTGAACAATCCCACCCCAAACTGATCTCAAGCTATGGGGCAAGTTCCCAGGCTCCGACACCCCTAAAGGGAGCTAACTGTGGCAGAGGCGGCTCTAGGTTTCGTGAGGCCTTAGGCAAAACGTAGACATGAGGCCCTCTCACGCCTATAATTGGAAAAATAATTCAACCAATAAAAATGAATACTACATTGCAATGTACAGTGTACAACTAACTGATAGCAATCCATCCATGACCAGTCCTCAAAGATTCTAGCATGTTATTGGATCATATCACACCAGTGAGCGCATCCAGATGGCCCACCCCCCTTTCGCAGGCTGTGCTTGGCTCTCCCCTGGGAGTGTCTTGTCAGCAGATTGCCATTTGTGAGCGGCACATAGAGATAACTTTGACAGCATGAGGTGGCAGCATCATCCTTCTTCCCGATATTGGGCTCTCTCCTCCAGTGGCATAGCGTGGGTTGTCAGTGTTTGGGGCAAGGCAAGTAATTGGAGCTCCCTAACCGTGGACTTATAGCTCCGGTCTGGTCACATGATCCACTGTGTCAATCAGTATTGGCTGCAGGGGAGAGGAGAGAGCACTTGACAATCACTGGTAAAGCCTGGAGAAGTGACATCACCCACAGCTTCCCATGTCCCATCTGTTGTTGGTGGTTGTATGGTCACATACCTCTGAACCCCTAAACCATAGGTGCTCCATTATGCAAATCTTGACCAGCCACTGTTGAACGCTTGGGCCTGCACTCCACCTTACTGGTAAAGGAGGCCATCCATCAAAGTTATAAGCCAATAACAACCATTGGAGCCTTACCACTTCCTCTGGCTGGTCTAGATCTGTATATGATAGAGTTCTTGGGGAGTCAGGTCTTCTGAATTTTCCACCAGGTAGATAAGAGGAATGCAGCACCTATAGGGCCTTTTTCATGCCCTGAGATAGTTTGGAAGTCTTAAAGAGTAAGTTCACCATTTCACACAAAATTACATGCTGAACTAACTCCAAGTGTCCTGGCCACCCCTCTAGACCTCGCTGTTCATAGTGTCCATGAGGCCCCACGCTTCTGGTGTAGAGGTCCATGGTCTTTACACAATACATGATCCTGGAGGAGGAGGGAGAGGGGGGGAGAGGACAGAGAAAGGGGAGTAGAGGGGAAGGGGAAAGAGGACAGAGGGAGGGGAGGGAGAGAGGTCAGAGAAAGGGAGGAGGAGAGAGGGCAGAAAGGGGGAGAGAGGACAGGGATAAACAGAGAGAGCAAGGGGAGGGAGAGAGGACAGAGAAAGGGAGGGGGAAGAGGACAGAGAGTAGACAGAGGGGGGAGAGGAGAGAAGGAGGGAGGAGAAAAGACAGGGGGGCAGAGAGGGGGAGGGGAGGGAAAGAGAGAGGGTGGGGGAGAGAAGATAGAGAGGGGGGAGGTGAGAGTGAACAGAGGGAGGGGGAGAGGATAAAGAAAGTGGGGAGAGGAAAGAGTAGACAGAGGAAGGGGGTTAGAGAGAGGGTGGGGGGGATCAGAGCGGACAGATAGATGTGGGAGAGGATAGAGCGGGAGGAAGGAGATGAGAGAGGATACTGAGGGGGGAGGATATAGAGAGTGGGCAGAGGAAGGTGGGGTAGAGAGGGGGTGTGGGGGAGATCAGAGTGGACAGAAGGAGGTGGGAGAGGAGAGAGAGAGAGGGGAGGAGAGAGAGAGAGAGAGAGAGAGAGGGGATGGAGGGAGGGAAGGGAGAGAGGATAGAGGGAGGGAGGGAGGGAGGGGAGAGGAGAGAGAGGGAGGGAGGGAGGGAGGGAGGGGAGAGAGGATGGAGGGAGGGAGGGAGGGAGGGGAGAGAGGATAGAGGGAGGGAGGGAGGGGAGAGAGGATAGAGGGAGGGAGGGAGGGGAGAGAGGATAGAGGGAGGGAGGGAGGGGAGAGAGGATAGAGGGAGGGAGGGAAGGGAGAGAGGATAGAGGGAGGGAGGGAAGGGAGAGAGGATAGAGGGAGGGAGGGAAGGGAGAGAGGATGGAGGGAGGGAAGGGAGAGAGGATAGAGGGAGGGAAGGGAGAGAGGATAGAGGGAGGGAAGGGAGAGAGGATAGAGGGAGGGAGGGAAGGGAGAGAGGATAGAGGGAGGGAGGGAAGGGAGAGAGGATAGAGGGAGGGAGGGAGGGAGGGAGGGGAGAGAGGATAGAGGGAGGGAGGGGAGAGAGGATAGAGAAGATCGTAGACAGAGAGAGGGGAGAGAGAAGATCGTAGACAGCGGGAGGGGGGAGATGATAGAGAGGGAGAAGGAAGGGTAGGGGGAGGGGAGGATAACGTTGACAGAGGGAGGGGGGAGAGGATAGAGAGAGGGAGGGGGGAGAGGATAGAGAGAGGGAGGGGGGAGAGGATAGAGAGAGGAAGGAGAGAGAGGGAGGGGGGATAGGATAGAGAGAGGAAGGAGAGAGGGAGGATAGAGAAAGGGAGGGGGAGAGGATAAAGGGAGGGGGAGAGGATAGAGAGAGGGGAGGAGAGAAAGGGAGGGGGAGAGGATAGAGAGAGGGAGGAGAGAAAGGAGGGAGGGGGAGAGGATAGAGAGAGGGAGGAGAGAAAGGGAGGGGGAGAGGATAAAGGGAGGGGGAGAGGATAGAGAGAGGGAGGAGAGAAAGGGAGGGGGAGAGGATAGAGAGAGGGAGAGAGAAAGGGAGGGGGAGAGGATAGAGAGAGGGAGGAGAGAAAGGGAGGGGGAGAGGATAGAGAGAGGGAGGAGAGAAAGGGAAGGGGAGAGGATAAAGGGAGGGGGAGAGGGGAGAGGATAAAGGGAGGGGAGAGGATAGAGAGAGGGAGGAGAGAAAGGGAGGGGGAGAGGATAGAGAGAGGGAGGAGAGAAAGGGAGGGGGAGAGAGAGGGGGAGAGGATAGAGGGAGGGGAGAGAGAGGAGAGAGGGGGAGAGGATAGAGGGAGGGGAGAGGGAGAGGGAGGGGAAGAGGATAGAGGGAGGGGAAAGAGAATAGAGGGAGGGAGAGAAGGAGGGGGAGGGATTAGAGAGAGGGGGAGAGGATAGAGAGAGGGAGAGAGAGAGAGGGGAGGGGGAGATGAGGAGGGAGAGAGAAGGGGAGAGGATAGAGAGGGGGAGGAGAGAGAGAGAGAGAGAGAGGAGGGGGAGGGGATAGAGAAGAGGGAGGAGAGAGAGAGAAGGAGGGGGAGAGGATAGAGAGAGGGAGGAGAGAGAGAAGGAGGGGGAGAGGATAGAGAGGAGGGAAGAGAGAGAGAGAGAGAGAGAGGGAAGGGGGTAGAGGAGAGAGAGGGAAGGGGGAGAGAAGAGTGTAGACAGGGGAGGGGGAGAAGATGATGGAGAGGGAGAAGGAGAGGATAGGGAGGGGAGGATGGCATTGACAGAGGGAAGGGATAGAGGATAGAGAGAGGGAGGAGAGAGAGGGAGAAGGAGAGGATAGGAGGAGGGGATAGCGTTGACAGAGGGAGGAGAGAGAGAAGGAGGGGGGTGTAGTGTGTTGGCATCTGTAGGAGTTAGTGGGTGTTCTCTGTGTACCTTCAACACAGTATACACGTTCATTATCGGCCGATTTGCGTTCTTGCTCTTCTGTAATTGAGGTAGAGAGAGGGAGGGGGAGATGATATAGAGAGGGAGGGGAGAGAGAGAGAGAGAGAGAGAGAGAGAGAGAGAGAAAGAGGGGGAGAGGATAGAGAGAGGGAGGAGAGAGGAGGGGGAGAGGATAGAGAGGGGGAGGAGGGGGAGAGGGATAGAGAGAGAGGAGGGGGAGGATAGAGAGAGAGGAGGGGGGAGAGGATAGAGAGGAGGAGGGGGGAAGAGGATAGAGAGGAGGAGGGGGAGAGGATAGAGAGGAGGAGGGGGGAGAGGATAGAGAGAGGGAGGGGAGAGAAGGAGGGGGAGAGGATAGAGAGAGGGAGGAGAGAGGAGGGGGAGATGATAGAGAGAGAGGAGGGGGAGAGGATAGAGAGAGAGGAGGGGGAGAGGATAGAGAGAGAGGAGGGGGAGAGGATAGAGAGAGAGGAGGGGGATAGAGAGGAGAGAGAGGAGGAGGGGGGAGAGGATAGAGAGGAGAGAGAGGAGGAGGGGGGAGAGGATAGAGAGAGGGAGGAGAGAGAGGAGGGGGAGAGGATTAAGAGAGTGAGGAGAGAGAGAAGGAGGGGGAGAGAATATAGAGAGTGAGGAGAGAGAGAAGGAGGGGAGAGAATATAGAGAGTGAGGAGAGAGAGAAGGAGGGGGAGAGAATAGAGAGAGAGAGGGAGGATAGAGAGGGAGGAGGATAGCCTGGGCAGTAGGAGGGGGGAGAGGAGAGAGTGGACAGAAGGATGCAGGTAGAGAGGATGGGGCAAGTAAGGAGAGAAGAGAAAGAAAGGGGGTGAAGAAAATAATGGGGGGATGGAAGGGGGAGATAGGGTTAGAGGGCAGAGGGAGGGGGCAGAGGAGGGGTAGAAGGAGGAGGGGGGCTGACATGTGGTAATTGGGATATGTGGAAACAGTGTATATATCAGGGTGTTCAGGGCTCATACTCACTCCTCAGTCCTCACACTGCAAAGCCATCCAGACACGTTATACTGAGAGTGGGACTGATACACTATGCTTCCCCCTCCAGCCTCAGACTAAGTTAGTTGCTCCACAGTCATGCTGGACATTGTAGTCCCACTCCCACAGACTCCCCTCCACAATGGGGCACACCTATTCCGCCCAGCCTCTGCCTCTATCACACACAGCTGAGCCCTCCACTCACCGGTCCGAGCATGTAACTCTTCCAAGGCTGCTCCTGAGTCCTGCTACACCCGTCCTGTTCTCCTAGTGGTACATCCCTCATTGCCCCTTGCAAGTAATGGGCATAAGACGGCTGTTGCTTTAATGACATAGCAGAGCTTTTGCAACTGTGGTTCGCCAGTTTGTCCAATGAGGTTTTTGACTCTAGCTGAGCTCCCAGCCAGCACCTTCACTGTGACTGTGGATGTTCAGATGTATCAGACTGGTCAAAGTAAATTTACAGCGTGCATATACCTATAAGACAGTCACACAAGCACTCAATGTGATATGTGAAGCTGAGATGACTCCGCTTGACAGGAGACTTTATCAGATAATGGGGCAGCCCACTGCAGCGATCTCACATGTTCAGTGCTGTCAGTAATGTTGTTGTTGCGGCTCCCGTGGTTGGCTGGAACATCGGACCCAGGGACAACGCATGTTCACCGGCTGCCCACGCTACTCCAGTGCTCTCCCTCCTCCAGTAGGCAAATTAGGCGGACTGCGAGGCCCCTTTAAGCGCGAGGCCTCAGGCGACCACCTAATTTGCCTAATTAAAGAGCCGCCTCTGAACTGTGGCGATAGCCCAAACCCCCCCCCCCCCCAAGTCAGAAGCCCTCATAGAGTACCATAAACCGTCAACATCTGGAAAGAGTATTGGGGTTCGGAAGCTTCAGAAGTGGCTAATGTTAAAATGTGGAAAAACATGTAGAGGAGAGGGAGAGCCGATAACTTGTCGTTAGCGACACGGTTTTGATATACTAGACCTCTCATAAACCTGTGTGGTAACAAAGTGAACCGGAGGTGAGCAATGTTGAGTAAAAGAGACCTAGAGTAGGTAAACAACAGGAAATAGGGAGGGAAAGTGATAGAGAAAGAAGAAGAAAAAGGGGAGCTGGATCAAAGCTGCTGATGAAGTAGTTCTCACTCAACCGAAATCAAACTGGTGGCACGGCAGCATGTGTAGACCCCATAAGGTAGCTAGACCATGGAGCCCACACTGCCTCATGTCTGTCTACTGTGTCCAAAAAGATACTGACCATCTTTTCCTGGGCCATAATCCAGGATATCTTCTGCTTGACCTGCCGCAAGGACACCGTGGGTTGCTTCCAAGCCTGCGCAATTGTCAGTTTAGTTCCGATTAGTATGAAACAAATGAGATTTTGCATTAATGTCAGAGTTCCTGGTTGGGGGAAATTAAGTAAGGCATACTGAGGTGATTTAGGAATGGGTATGGGCGAAATTTTCCGAATAATGTGGAAGACCTTGTTCCACAGAGTCCTAATTTTCGGGCATTCCCACCAAGTGTATAGCATTGAGCCAACATGACCGCAATTGTGGAAACATAAGGGGGACGCGTTTGGGTAGATCTTGGACAGTCGCAGAGGCACCATATACCATCTCATTAGTATTTTTTAATTGGCTTCGGGCCAAAGCCAAGTTTAGAAGTTCTTTGGAGGCAGACCTTGAAGCCTTATGCCCTTCTGTAACCGTCCATTGTTTGAGATCTTTTTCCCATTTGCACATGAAGATTGTTTTAGAGTTAGCCTGAGCAAACGCTCGGTAAATCACCAAAATCCCCCCCCTCTGCTCCATGGCCTGGCCACACCAAAGCTCGTATTCAGTTATAGAAGGTGGTTGAGAAGTGGAAAGCCCTAAGGATCTAAGAAAGTGGGAGATTTGCTGAAATCTGAATTTTTCCCTTCCTGGCATCTCAAGCTTATTAATGCAATGGGTCAAATGAAGGGTCCGGAGGGAGTAACAAAGTGACCAATCCTGTATATCCCCTTATCCAGCCACCAACTAAAGGCCTTAATGTCCTGTCCGGGGGGAAAAAGGGGATTGAGAATCCCAAAGAGCTAATGAGTGGGATAGTGTGGGGGCTAATATAGCCGGCCTGTCCCTGGTAGGGCACCATAAGATGTAGTCAAGGGTGTAGCCCAGGATGGACCGCCTCTCCATGTGTACCCAATCTGGGTGAGCGAATTTGGAATAGATCGTTGGGAAAGTTGAGCTGCCTGGTAATAACAGCATATTTGGCAGACCAGGACCCCCTTGCTCTTTTTTGTGGAATAGGGTTCCCTTAGAAATTTTGTGTCCCTTGGACCCCCAGATAAACCTTTTCATTTTAAACTGTAGGGATCTAAATAGGTACAAGAAGCGCGGGAGTAAGGTCATTTTTATCGAGTTCACCCTACCCAACCAGGAGATATTTCGCTTATCCCAAAAGGCTAGGTCGCCCTCCAGTTTCCTAAATGTGGCTGGGAAGTTGGCAGAGTAAAGTTTGTCTATAGAGGCTGTCAGGTTGATCCCTAAATACGGTAGCATAGCTTCTGACCAGTGAAACCTAAAGATGTCCTTGAGTTGGGAAACCATCTGAGAAGGTAAGTTAATATTAAGTGCTAGGGACTTAGAATAGTTGGCCCTGAGGCCTGATACATTGCCAAAATCATCCAGCAGCCGGCATAGAGTCAGAAGCAAAGTGCTCGGTGACGATATGAAAAGCAACACATCGTCAGCGAATAGGGCGCATTTATGGGTGGCTGGTCCGCATTGAATCCCTTTGATATCGGGGTGGGCTCTGATTGCGATGGCCAGCGACTCAATGATCATGGCAAAGATCAGTGGTGACAGGGGGCACCCCTGTCTCGTGCCTCGACAAATTGGGAAGGGGTTTGAGTAATACCCTTGCATCTTGATCTGGGTCACTGGGGTTGAGTACAATGCATTAATTATGTTCATGAAGGACTGGCCAAATCCCCATCTCTCCGGGGTGGGAACCAGAAAAGACCATGAGACCGAGTCAAAGGCTTTCCTGAGATCAAGTGATAACAGGAGTCCTTGTTGATGGGGGGCTTCCATCCCATCCCGACCCCAAGAGTGAGATTATATCCACGGCCCTCCTGATCTGATTGGGCCCCTGTCGGCTGGGGATAAAACCGACCTGGTCCTTATGAATGTACAAACTAAAGAAGTGAGAGATTCTATCGGCCATAATTTCAATCAAGATTTTAAGGTCGTTATTGATCAAGGATATGGGTCTATAATTAGAGGTGCAGCTGGGGTCCTTTCCTGGCTTAGGTATAATGGTCACATATGCAGAGTTTAGGGATGTATCAAGGGGCTTTCCCGACCTGAGATGATTAAAGAAGCGTGCTAGGAATGGAGCAAGGATCTGGGAAAAGTGTTTATAATACGGAATTGAGAAGCCATCTGGGCCTGGAGCAGAATTAATTTTAAGGTTTTTTTTTTGTTTTGTTTTTTTTAATTGTATTTTTATTAAATTTCAAAGCAAGTACAATATAATCGAGCAATGAAATAATCAAGAAGCAGAAGTAAACATAGATTATAACATAGACGTTAACTAGAGAAGTTAGATACTAATGTCCACAAATGCAGGCACAAAAGTGAACTGCATAACTATAACCGTTAATAACATACAGTTTATGAAAAGCAAAAAAATCAGTATGACAGCAGGCCGGAGGCCAGAAAGAGACAAATCAACAAAACATCCATAAGATCATCATGGTAAATCTTGGGGGGGGGGGGAGCGGGTTACCTGGACTAGTACATAGAGAGAGTTAATGGGAAGGGGAGTAGAAGCAGGAAAGGAGGTGCTACCATCGGCAGCTGCAGCCGTTAAGGATGTACAGACAGGGGGGGCCCCAAATTCTGATCGATCCCAGGGTTCCCAGACTTTATCAAACTGAGAAACCAAGTCACGCACCGAGGCCGTCAGGTACTCCATTCTCCATATCTCGGACACCAGTTGGAGAAATCTAGGCCGGGGGGGGGTTGCGCCAGACAACCAGCATAATGGGATAAGCCTCTTAGCAGCTAATAGAATATAGGAGATCATCCGGTTTGTATTTCTGGGTAGGCCCGGGATAGGGAGACCTAATAAGCAGTGTAGGGGGTCGATCGGAAGGGAAACCCCCGTCACCTCCATCACCAACGATCCCACCTCTAACCAAAAAGGATGTATCAGGGGGCACTTCCAGAAGATGTGGAACAGTGACCTGACATCAAGCCCACAACGCCAGCAACGCGGCGAGACTGAGGGGTCAAATTTGTGGATGACATCGGGGGTCCTATACCAGAACATGAGAATTTTAATCGCCGTTTCCCTTTGCGTGACACACTTAGAGGATTTAAAAGTAGAGGCCCAAATCTTATCCCATGTCTGTAGGGGGATAGGTTTGTCCAACAACTGAGACCATTTACTCATATACAAATGTGTAAGTTCATTTAAGGGGGTCGACTCAAGGAGGATTCGGTGGATAGAGGAGATTAGATGTAATTGGTGGGGACCCTGGGCGCAAAGGTGTTCAAGGGCCGCGGGGTTATCAAGGGTTAAAGTCGGAGATTTGGAGCTGAAAAGGTGTCTAACCTGTAGGTAGAAGTAAAACGAATGCTTGGGGATATCATTTGTCACGTAAGGTTTTGAAGGCATGAAGCCTACGTGAGATGGGGTGCACCAAATTTCTAAGTTGGAAAAGGGGGGGGTCCAGCCACACGAAGGTCCTACCCAAAGACAGTCCATCAGGGATATTAGGGTTAAACACCACATTTGTGAGGGGGGGGGGGGCAGGGCGAGGGAAGGGAGTACTTTTTTGTTGCACTTTTGCCATATGTCCAGGGTAAAGGACATTGGGGCCGTACATTGACGCCTAAGGTTAGGGTGAAGAGGGGACGGGGCACCCCAGATCAAGGAGCATGGGTGCACCGGATACAGGACCCCCTTCTCAAAAGTGGCCCACTGACTCATGGCGTTAAGAGAGGACCAAGAGGTAATAATTCGTAAATGAGTAGCATGGTAATATTTCACGATACCCGGAGCCCCCAGACCTCCCCGAGCTCGAGGCGCAAATACCACTGAACTGGCAAGGCGGTGAGATCTGTCAGCCCATATAAATTTTAAAAACCGTCTTTGGAGAAGTTTAAGCTGTGGGGTTGGAATGGCGACTGGCAGTGTCTGAAAATGGTAGAGCAATCTGCGCAAAACTGACATTTTAAGGACGTTGATCCTGCCCAAGAGGGACAGAGGGTATTTGGACCAGGTCAGTAGGGAGTTATTGATATCTTGGAATAGGGGAGGAAAGTTTGCACGGAACAGGAGTCAAAAACACACCCAGGTATTTGAGTGAGTCATTGCACCATCTATAAGGATAAGTTTCTTTAAGCCTAGAGAGTTGTGTAGCGGGTATGTGTATGGGTAGAGCTTCAGTCTTTGAGGTGTTCACTTTGTAACCAGAGATCCCCCCCAAAGGATGAGAGTAGTTTGTGCAGTAAGGGGAGGGAGACCAGTGGGTTGGTAATAGTTAGCAAGATGTCGTCCGCGAAGAGTGATAATTTACACTCCCCCTGTCGCATCACCACCCCACGGATATCTGAGTGAGAACGTACGGATTTGGCTAGGGGTTCAAGGCATAAAATAAATAACAGTGATAAAGGGCACCCCTGCAGAGTTCCATTCATAAAGGGGAAGCAAGGCGACATGAAGGACGACATCAGTACCTGGGCAGTAGGGATGAGCTTCGTGTTAGAGTCGAACATACGTTCGACTCGAACATCGGCTGTTCGTCCATTCGGCGAATACCGAACGGTATGGGCCGTTCGCGCCAAATTCGTGTGGCGCTCACGGCCCACAATGCACTGCACAATTGCAGTGCATTTCTGGCTCATGATTGGCCAAGCATTCACTGTGACCCCGCATGCTTTGCCAATCACAGCGCCGGCAGCTAGGAGAGCCATGATTGGCCACAGGTGTAGTACACGCCCCACACTATATAAGGCCGCCAGCGCGGCGGCCTTGTGCAGTGTGTTGGCGTCTGTAGGAGTTAGTGGGTGTTCTGTGTACCTTCAACACAGTATACACTGTTCATTATCAGCCGATTTTGCGTTGTTGCTCTTCTGTAGTGGTTGTTGTCTGCGTGCCCTGACCGCAATATACACCATTATATCCACCTATATAGGTAGCTATCTTGTTCTTTTTAAATAGAGCTTGCAGTCAGTTGTAGGAGATTGTGTGTGCTGTCTGCGTGCCCTGACCTCAGAATACACCGTTATATCCACCTATATAGCTAGCTATCTTGCTCTTTTTAAATAGAGCTTACAGTCAGTTGTAGGAGATTGTGCATGCTGTCTGCGTGCCCTGACCGCAGAATACACCATTATATCTACCTACATAGCTCTTCTCTAATTGAGCCATCTGCCATCTGCAGGAGTTAGTGGGTGTCGTGTGTGCCTCCAGCACAATATACACTACCCAATTGCTGGTTTTCCCATCTCCCTTCAGGCCATTACCATGTCTGGAAGGCCAGCAAGTAGAGGCAGACAGGCGCAAGCCGATAAAAGGAGGGAAAGCAGGCTCTGTGTCTAGAGACAACAGTGCTGGTCGTGGACGCGGTGCATCGTCCTCATCAGCACGTGGCCATGGGACACGCTTGTCCTTTTCAGCAGCTGGGCATGTTGAGCCTCAACATGCCGAAGACTTGGAAGAGTGGATGACCAAGCCCTCTTCATCCTCCTCATCCTCTCTCACCCAGGCTCAGGGTACTAGCAAAGCAACTACCAATGCATCGTCTTCCCTCCTCTCAATGTCATTATCGATGACTCCTTCCCTAGACCCACCACGTCCTCCTGAGGAGTCTCCTGAGGAGTCTCCTGAACTCTTTGAGCACAGTGTTGGGTACATGCTCCAGGAGGATGCCCAGTGTTTTGTAGGCTCTGATGATGATACTCAGCTAGAGGAAGGCAGTAGCGTGAGCGCAGAGAGAGGGGATGCTCAAGAAGGACAGCAATCTGGCAGTCATGTTCCACAAGCTGCAGCATACTGCCAGGTTTGCTCCAGCGATGAAGAGGGAGGGGATGATGAGGGCACTGACTCCACGTGGGTGCCTGGTAGGAGAGAGGAGGAGAAGGAGGCACATGTCCAACGAGGCAGGATGCCCTCCGGGGGCCAGCCTAGGGGCAGCAAACCGACTGAATCACACCACAGAGCTGTGCAGGGCGCTGCCTCTGCGTGTTATTCTAAAAGTTCTTTGGTGTGGGCCTTTGAGACGAGTGCATCAGATCGCACCACTGCTATTTGCAACATATGTCTCAAGCGTATCTCGCGTGGCCAAAACATCAGCCGCTTGGGCACCACATACTTGACCAGACATATGTTGACCTGCCATGCAGCTCGATTGGCAAGCGTACCTCAAAGACCCACACCAAAGAACAAAGCAGACCTCTCCTTGCTCCTCATCAGCTGGGATCTCCAACACCAATAGACCTTCAGTCCTCTCTGAAACCTGCTCTGAGAGGAATGAAGGTGTAGAATTAGGTGTGTCACAACCAAGTGCTTGCGGGCACTCTGCTAGCAGTAAACCCACGTCTGATTATAGCAGGCAAATGTCCCTGCCCCAGCTGCTGGACCGCCGAAAGAAGTTCACTCCCAGCCATCCACATGCCCAGCGGTTAAATGCTAGCTTGGCTAAATTGCTAGCACTTCAACTGCTGCCTTTTCAGTTGGTACTCGGCCCCCTTCCGTGAGTTTGTACAATGTGCGGTTCCTCAGTGGCAGGTCCCCAAACGCCACTATTTCTCACGGAAGGAGATTCCGGCTCTCTACCGGCATGTGGAAGGCAATGTCCTTGCCTCGCTGGACAGGGCGGTCAGCGGTAAGGTGCATATTACCGCTGACTCATGGTCCAGCAGGCATGGACAGGGATGTTACCTGTCTTTCACGGCTCATTGGGTCACTCTTCTGGCAGCTGGGAAGGATGCAGGACAAGGTGCAGTAGTGTTGGAGGTTGTTCCACCACAACACCTCCAAAATGCTACTATGCTACTATTGGTTGTGACACACCTCTCTCCTCCACCCCCTCCTCTTCTTCCTCCATGGCCTCTTCCAGTGCTCAGTACTCAGAACCAGCAGTGCTCCGTAAGCGTTCCAGGGGCTATGCAAGTACGCAGGCAAAACGATGCCATGCCGTGCTTGCGCTGGTTTGTTTGGAGGACAGGAGCCACACTGGGGCAGATGTTTTGTCAGCTCTGCAGGGGCAGGCCGAGAGGTGGTTGACGCCACACCAGCTTAAGCCAGGAATGGTGGTTTGCGACAATGGCACCAACCTCCTCTCCGCCCTCCGACAGGGACAACTGACCCATGTGCCCTGTGTGGCTCACGTCCTTAACCTGGTGGTGCAGTGGTTCTTGGGCAGGTACCCAGGCTTACAGGATGTCCTGAAGCAGTTCAGGAAAGTCTGTGTGCATTTCCGCTGATCATTTAATGCCTGTGCTCGGCTGGCTGAGCTCCAAAAGGAGTTGAACCTGCCCAAGAACCGCCTTATATGTGACATGCCCAGCAGGTGGGACTCAACGTTGGCCATGCTGCAGCGGCTGCACATGCAGCAGAGGGCCATCAATGAGTACTTGTGCGACTACGGCACCAGGACAGAGTCAGGGGAGCTCGGTTTTTTCTCACCACGCCAGTGGGGCATGATCAGGGATGCATGCACTGTCCTGTCACCGTTTGAGAAGGCCACAAGGATGGTGAGAAGTGACAGTGCATGCATCAGTGACACTGTACCTCTTGTCCACCTCTTGGAGCATACGCTGTGTGGAATAATGGACAGGGCACTTGAGGCAGAACAGAGGCAGGAAGAGGAGGACTTCCTTGCCTCTCAAGGCCCCCTTCATCCAGACAGCGTTCCTGCTGTGCCACCCATCACACAGGAAGAGGAGGAGGAGGAGGAGGAGGATGATGATTGTGTCAGCATGGAGGTGGAGGCTGGCACTCGGCAGCAGCAGCAGTCTTGTAGGGAGGATTTACAGTCCCAAGAAACCTGTGGACTTGTACGTGGCTGGGAGGAGGTAGCTGCGGATCATGTTGTCCTTAGTGACCCAGAGGACTCCGGACCGAATGCCTCAGCTAACCTACGCTGCATGGCCTCCCTGATCCTGCAAAGCCTGCGGAAGGATCCTCGTATTCTTCGGATCAAGGAGAGGGACCATTACTGGCTGGCCACTCTCCTTGATCCACGGTACAAGGGTAAGGTTGCCGACCTTATCTTGCCGTCGCAGAGGGAGCAGAGGATGAGACATCTCCGGGAAGCCTTGCAGAAAGGTCTGTGCAACGCGTTCCCAGAGACTGGGAGGTTACAAACTCCTGGTCCTGGACAACGTGTTGCTGAGGCATCGGTCAGAAGGAGCGGTGGAGAAGGTGGCCGTCTGACTGATGCTTTCAGACAATTTTTTAGTCCGCAGCCCCAAGATATGATCAGTTCTAGCAACCATAGCCAGTGTCTGATTTACATGGTGCAGGAATACCCAGGGGCAAGGTCAGACTTGGACACCTTTCCCACCGAAAATCCTCTGGCTTATTGGGTCTTGAGGATGGATCACTGGCCAGAGCTTGCACAGTATGCAATTGAGCTACTGGCCTGTCCTGCATCCAGCGTTCTTTCGGAACGCACCTTCAGTGCTGCTGATGGCTTTGTTATCAATCACAGGGTGCGCCTGTCCACCGACTCAGTTGATCGACTGACCTTCATCAAGATGAATCAGTCTTGGATCACCCACAGCTACCAAGCACCTGAAGCTGATGTAACCGAATGTCCTGTTATGTTGATTATCTATCCTCTTCCTCCTCAGCTGATATGTTGGAAGAACATTTTTGGTTCTGGGTGATGCCACCAGCCCAATTTTTCTGCCCCTGTTCAACAGGGGCGTTTAATTACAATTTTTGATGCAATGCTTTGCAGCAGGGCTCATTCCTGCACCACAACTAGAGTATATGGGAGAGGTTGCAGTGTCGTGGCACCAGCACCAGTGCCTAAGGCCCAATTTTTTCTGCCCCTGTTTAACAGGGGCATTTAATTACAATTCTTGATATAATAGTTCACAGGAGGGCCCGTTCCTGTGCCCACCCAGAGTAACTGTGAGGACTTAGTGTTGTGGCACCAGCACCAAAGGTCAATTTTTCTACCACTGTTCAACAATGGCATGTAATTACAATTCTTGATATAATCGTTCACAGCAGGGCGCTCCAGCGCCCACCAAGAGTCACTTTGAGGGCTTACAATGTTGTGGCAAAACCAACACCTTGTTCCGCCATTTCTGCAGAGCATATAGGGCAGGCCCCTACTTTCAAACATCCGACTTACAAACGTCTCCTACTCGCAAACGGAAGGAGACAACAGCAAGTGAGATGAAAAAAAGACAGATGGCAAAACAAATTATACAGGTGTGATAACCCTTCCCTATGTTTTCCAAAAAGCTTAAAAATAGATTTTTTGACTGGATCTACACTTTAAAAATGTACCAGTTGAAAATTACAAACAGATTCTACTTAACACAACAAACCTACACAGTCCCTGTCTTGTTTGCACCGCCTGTATACTGCTGTTCTGAGTATATATGGCCTGGGTACGGGGTTCCCCTTAATATCCGTACAAGACCCAACGGGGCTGGTAATGGGCAGGGGGGGGCTACCCATGCCATTTTTCTCAATGATTTTCATCCATATTGCAGGAACCAGATATAACATTAAAACCGCAAGCAGTTTTAAATGATGTTATTTCCGTTAAATGTCATTTTGCGCAGGGACTGTTCTAAACACGGGAAACACGTGGCACTTCACAGGCATACCATAGACACCCCCCAGGCACGATATTTAAAGGAATATTTCACTTTTTTTTCACTTTAATTGTCATTAAAATCAGTGCTCCCACCAAAACGGCCATTTTTAAAAACATTTTAGGCATTGACCCATGTCCCCTGGGGCAGGAGCTAGGTCCCAAACCCTTTTTAGGACAGTATCTTGCATATTAGCCATTAAAATTAGCACTTTTTATTTCGAACGTTCGAGTCCCATAGACTTCAATGGGGTTCTAAAGTTCATACGAATTTTCGGTCCGTTCGAAAGTTCTGGTGCGAACCGAACCGGGGGGTGTTCGGCTCATCCCTACTGGGCAGTAACAGTTGAGTATAAAGCCTCAAGTGCGTTTAAAAAGGGGCCAGTAAAACCATAGACTTTGAGCGTGGCGAACATATAAGGCCAGCAAAGCCTATCGAAGGCCTTTTGTGCGTCTAAACTAAGTAGCAATGCTGATTTGTTTGTCCTATCCAGAAGGTCCACTAGGTTGATTGTGCGTCGGGTGTTATCTCCGGCATGTCTGCCAGGGACAAACCCCACCTGGTCTCTGCGAATAAGTTTGGGGGCAAGAACTGACAGTCTAGAAGCAAGGATTTTCGTAACTATCTTGTAATCCAAATTTAGAAGGGCTATAGGCCTATAATTGTCTGGGATGGAGGGGTCCTTACCCGGTTTTGGGATTACTGAGATGTAGGAGTGTGAAAATTGGGGGTGGGGGGGTGCCCTCTAGTAGAGAATCAAATAAAGTGAGCATGTGCGGTCCCAAAATATCCAGGTAGGTTTTATAGTAGAAATAGGGGAGACCATCAGGGCCAGGCGATTTATGTGAAGGGAGCTCCCGTATGATAGCCGAGAGCTCATCTGCCGTTACAGTTTTATTTAGGGCCTCTAAATCAGTTGACGAGAGCTTGGGAAGTTTCAGGTTGGAGAAAAAGGACTTAAATTTCTCTTGTGTAAAGTGAAAATGGTTTTCTGGGGATAGATAGCTATATAGTTTGTGGTAAAATTCGCCAAAGGTGTTGGAGATTTCACAAGGGCAATGAGTCTTAGTTCCGTCAGGACGGGAGAGAAACTCAGGGAAGGAGTTGAATGTGCGCGGACATAGTTTATTAACTAACATTTTATGGGGTTTATTGGAAAATTCGTAATATTTCTGCTTCATCCAGAGCAGCGATTTAGCTGCCCAGTCGAGTTGGGCCGTTTTAATCTGTTCCCCGAGTAGGGTGGCTCTCCGCAGTCTCTCCACCGTGGGGGAGCCCAAAAGCCTCCGCTCCGCCGAGAGAAGAGCAGAAGTTAGAGATCGAATATATTCGGTTCTGTCTCTCTTGAGTCTAGAGCTCTCTGCAATGCAAGCACCTCTAAAAAACGGCCTTATGGGCTTCCTACAGGGTGGAAAAATCAGAGACCGACCCACTGTTTAGTTGGAAAAATTCTGCAAGGTTCTGCGCAAGGACAGAGCGGGAGCTTTCAGATTGTAAGAGATAATTATTAAGTCGCCAGTGACAAGATCTGGGGTAGGCCTGAGTGAGCAGGAGATCTAGGGTAATGGGGGCATGGTCAGACCAGGTAATCAGCATCACCTCAGAGTCGACCACAAAGGGGATGAGAGGGGCAGATATAAAGAAGTGATCAAGCCGTGAAAACATTTTATGAGCTGGAGAATAGAAGGTAAATTGCTGAGCTGTGGGGTGTTTAATCCTCCATGAGTCGAAAAGGTGGTGGGATCTAATAAGCTGCCGGAAGGAGGTAGCTTGAGAGGCAAGCTTCTTGGAGGGTGTTGAAGAGAACAGTGTTTGTCTATCTCTAGTGGGGGACATAACCAAATTAAAGTCCCCACTGACTATCATAAAGGGCTGTGAAGAATAATGGGAAGCGTCAAACAGGCCATTAAGCAAATCAGTCTGACCAACATTAGGGGCATACAGGTTGACGAGGGTCAGAGAGGTGTTAAAGTATTGGCAGTCTAGGATTAGGTATCTACCATGGGGATCTACATGGGAGCTTTTAACCTTAATGGGGCATGACTTTCTGATCAAAATCGCAACGCCCTGCCTGTGGGGTCAGAGGCTAGGAAGGAGGTTGGGAAGTGTTTGGAGGCAAACTTAAGGGAGCCATCTGCTTTAAAATGGGTTTCTTGCAATATAATCACGTCTGCACCAGAAGACCTGAATTCCTTCAGGGCCACCCAGCGCTTACGTATAGAGCCTAGGCCCTTTACATTGTATGACAAGAGCTTTAACCCTTTCATGACTAAGCCTATTTTTGGAATTTGGTGTTTACAAGTTAAAATCCATATTTTTTGCTAGAAAATTACTTGGAACCCCCAAACATTATATATATTTTTTTAGCAGAGGCTCTAGAGAATAAAACGGCGATTGTTGCAATATTTTATGTCACACGGTATTTGCGCAGTGGTGTTTTAAACGCAACTTTTTGGGAAAAGGGACACTTTCATGAATAAAAAAAAACAAAACAGTAAAATTAGCCCAATTTTTTTGCGTAATGTGAAAGATAATGTTACGCCGAGTAAATAGATACCAAACATGTCACACTTTATAATTGCGCGCACTTGTAGATTGACGACAAAGTACGGTACCTAAAAATCTCAATAGGCGACGCTTTGAAAAATTTTTACGGTTACCAGGTTAGCGTTACAGAGGAGGTCTACTGCTAGAATTATTGCTCTCGCTCTGACGATCACGGCGATACCTCACATGTGTGATTTGAACACCGTTTACATACGCGGGCGCGACTTCCGTATGCGTTTTCTTTGCTTCGCAAGCTCGCGGGGACGGCGGGCGCTTTGAAAATTTTTTTTTTATTTTTTTATTTATTTTATTTATTTTAAAACGACTAAATTGTTTTAAAAAAAAAATAAAAAATTTGATCACTTTTATTGCTGTCACAAGGAATGTAAACATCCCTTGTGACAGTAATAGGTGGTGACAGGTCCTCTTTATGGAGGGATCGGGGGTCTAAAAGACCCCCCACCCCTCCTTTACACTTCAATGTATTCAGATCGCCGAAAACGGCGATTCTGAATACCGGATATTTTTTTAAAACCGGCGCCATTGGCAGCCGAGTAAACGGGAAGTGACGTCATGACGTCGCTTCCGTGTTTACAATGAGGAGACTGGAACGAAGCCGATTACGGCTTCGTTCCAGTTCCTCCGCAGCAGCCGGAGGCGTCGGACCACTGATCGGTGCTCCCGATCGAGCGGGAGCACCGGTAACAGCGGCGAGAGGCGGCCGGAGGGGGGGACGTCCCCTCCCGCTCCTCCGGCATAACAGCCGAGCGGCTTTTAGCGGAATCGGTTGTTATGGCTGGAAAGCCAATCGCCCGCTGTAAAAAACGGTACCGGGATGATGCCTGCAGGTGCGGGCATCGTCCCGGTATACCCCCCGGAAGCCGAGTACGCAGATCTGCGTACGCTCTGCGGGAAGGGGTTAAAGCCATAAGGGCAATCTAGGTAGGTAAGCATATGTAAGTACCTGGAGGTTGCAATACAGCCGACAATAAGTATCAATGAACTCTAGTCATTAGCATCAGTTATGCCTAGGCGGTGGGGAAAGATTAAGTATACCCAGAGCCAGGATAACCTGAGGCCAAACCAGCATATGCAGTGCATAAGTAGACAATCAAACTGATCTATAGGAATGGACACAGTAGAACAAAAACATTAAAAAGAAACTTTAACAGAAGCGTCAGAAAAAGAAAAAAGAAAACAAAAAAAGAACAGAACATCTTGAGAGCCTGAGGGAAACATGTACCTCAGGGGACCCAGGGTAGCAACCCAGGCCAAGAGGGTCATGGCCGAACGATCACCGGAGGTGGCCTTACGTAAAAGTGGGAGGGCCATCTACTCTCCTTATGAACTTGGAAATTAACAAAGTGCATTAACAACATATAGTCTTTTGTAAGAACAAAACCCCATGGGAAGGGGAAAAATAGTCCCAGCTTGAACAATCAAGACAAAGGACAAACTTGAAATGATCATTGCAACGGGATCTTTTCCTTTCAATTCACAGAGGAAAAAGAAAAGATGGGGGAGTATGGGCAGCATACATAACTGAACCATGTGGGGCATGGCGGGGGAAGTCAGTGAGGTTGTTTGGAGAATAGTGGGCGTTGAGGTGTAGAGAGATGCCTCTTGGATTTGCTCCTCACGGGTGTCCAGATGTGGCTTGGAGTATTGGGAAGTGGGCGAGTCTGGGCATCAGCTGGATGCAGGTCTTCCTGAGGCAGGGGAGGGAGTCCGAGGCTCTTTAGAAAGCATTCACTCTCCGGAAGATCACGAAGGGTGTACTGAGCTCCATTTTTGGACACAAGCAGACGGAAGGAAAAGCCCCAATAGTATGGGACCTTGTGATGCTGCAAATAAGAGGTGATTGTCCGAAGGTTCCTGCATTTAGCCAGTGTGATGGGGGAGAGGTCACTGAAAATCTGCAACTTCACTCCCTTGTAGACAATTTGAGGTTTATTGCGTGTGGATTGGATCAGTGCCTCTTTGCTTTCAAAGAAGTGGAACTGGACAACAACATCTCTGGGCTGAGCCCCTGCAGGAGGCTTGGGGGCCAGAGAGTGATGAGCCCTGTCAAGGCGCCAGTCTATGTCCACTACTGTGGGGGCCAGGGTGTTAAAGAGGCCTAGTAGATAAGCACGCAAGTCAGCATCTCCCACATTCTCCGGGATACCTCTAAAGTGCAGATTCTGGCGTCTCTCTCTATTCTCCAGATCCTCCTGTTGGAGCTGTAGTTGAGACACTGAGAGGTGCAGGTTGTGGTTGTCCTCAACAGCCTGAACGTAGCTGACCATCTCGTCAAATTTGTTTTCAAGCATGTCCGTGCGGTCACCAAGCTGGTTGATATCCTTTCGCAGTTCCACCGCAAGTTTATTTACCTCGGCCGAGACATTGGTTGTGATCTGTTGAAGCAGGAGATGTAATTTGGCATCCAGTTTGGCGTCCAATATATCAGGGGTAAGGATCCCCTGCGGGGGTGACAGACCCGAGTCGGAGGCTTGGGGGGCAATAACTGGAGGGGTGCCAGAGCCCTCCATTCCCAGAGGCAAGTCCATATTGGAGAAAGGGTACGGAGGGGAGTGGGAGGGAGGCGGCTGAGATCTGGTAACAAAGCGGTCCATAATAGGCCCCGTCTGCCGATCAGGGATGTGTTTGTAATATTCCTGTTGCTTTAGCACTACAATGGAGAGGAATGCTTACCCCCGGAGCTTTTAGTAGCTAGTGTGGCGTTGCGGGGGTCATGATGAGCAGATAGGCCCTTTAACTCATTTAAAAGTCATGTTGGTAAGTGGTAGTGAGACACATATCGATAGCGGATGATGGATTCAAATGTTTTCAGGAGAATCCACTCCCCCCTCACACTAGTAGACAGTGAAATTAGGAGCTGTAAGATGCTGGGTGTAGCAAGATGGCCGACTACATCCAGAGAAGGCCGGAGTCAGGGCCTTGCCTAGTTAGAGCTGCTGCCAGAGGACACCAGGCTCAATATCAGGTGGGAATTTCCAGGCCTGTTCAGGATTCTGCCCCCCTATAAGACCTAGAGGGGGCTCCCGTCCGGCGGGGGGAGATTGAGAGGGGGATCCAGGAATAACCCCTGAGGGGACTCACCAAGGCGGAGAATGTCCGTGCGGGGGTTTATAAGGCAGCTTCCGTCCACAGGGGCCCTGCGACCGGATGATTCCTCTCCTGATGTCCACCTGCCTCCGTCGGATCGGCTCCCGGCGGTCTCCGCAGGCGAACACGAGGGTCCTGGAGGCCTAGTAGGCCGCAAGATGGCGGCCGACGAGCGGCCAATGGAGTCCGCAACGGGCTGGAATGTGGGGCCTGCGGACAGCAAAAAACGGGCAATTCCGTATGGGGCTGTAGGGGGGAGCCCGATGGACGGGGTGGTCCGCTTTGGAGCCAAAAAGAACGAACCACAGCAGAGGATGGCTGTGGATTCCAAAACGGCCAGCGGAGCACAGGGAAAGAGTGTCCGTCCTCAGTTTCGGCCGGCCTCGCCCCCATTAATTTTAAGTTTTTTTAATGACCTGTTTTACTTCCTCTGCCGATATCGGGGCCTCAACCTCCTCCCTATGCTGTTCTTTCAAGCTGGGTTGAGAACTCCCGCAAGAGGCGGGGGGCCCACAGACAAAGAATAGTCCAGAACTATGATAATGAAATCCCAGAGGCCTGGATAAGGACTATGTCATAGGCAAAGTCTGGGAGACAGGCCCATTTTAACCTAAAGAGTGGGAGTAGTAGTTCAAAATAGTGGTGATGGCGGGAGACTTCCCGCCAAGTCATGGAGGTAGTCCATCCTTAGCTCTCTTGTTCCTGGGAGTGTTCCAGAGGGAGGTAAGCATGCTAGAAGGTGGAGGGCGTTTGGTCATTCCAGACGTGGAGGTCTGCATGGGCGATGAAGGTTCCTAAGGGAGAAGTCCTAGTTTCCATAGTAAAAGTTTTCCTTCTTGGAAGGACGAGAATCGAAATGGTTTACCATTAAAGTCAAATTTCAAACTAAATGGGAAAAGCCACCAGTACTTGATGTTCTTTTGTGACAGAACTGTCAGGAGCGGCTTAAGGGACCTTCTTTTCTGAATAGTGAAGGGTGAGATATCTGAGTAGATTTGTATCTGGTGGCCCAGCAATTGAATCTGTGGGGATGTCCGGGCTCTTCTCATGACCTCCTCATTTACATTATAGTAGTGTGGCTTAACCACATTATCCCGCGGAAGGCCATCCTGACAGGGGGGGCCCAGGGCCCTATGTGCCCGATCCAGCTCGAACCTGTGAGCCCTGATATCCGAAATTTGAGGGATTTGATGAGGGATTGTACTGCCGCAGGAATGTCCGTCACAGACTCGGGAAGACCTCTGATCCAGAAATGGAGCCTTCTGGACCTATTCTCCAAATCGTCGATTTTAGCCATGGCCTCTTCTAGTTGATCGTGCAATTCCTGAAAGCGATCGGAATTTTGGTTCACTCGATCGATTGTGGTGTCAACTTAATTTTCAATGCGAGAGACTAAGAGTTGGAGGTCTGCCTTAATATCTGATGTGATTCTGGAAGCAGTTTGGGCCAATACTTTATCCAGCATTTCAGCAAACTTCGTAAAAAGGAGAGAAATGTCCTGAGGCTGAGAGTTGTGCAGTGACTGCGAGAACTGCTGGGCTGCTGCCTGAGATGAGGCATTGTGCCTGGGAGTGAGAGCCCCTGGGGAGTCCCTGGATCTCCTCTAGGGTCTGTTCTAGGAGGGAAACTGTGGTAGCTGGGGATAAAGGACCTCCGCTTGCTGGGGGTGAGGGAGCCCCTCCACATACCTCCTCCTGAAGCCTATCCCACCATGGAGAGCTGCTGTATGCCGCGTGAGGCGGCCGCTCCGCCACCATCTTGGACTTCTCGGCCGCTCCAGGGAGCGCTGAAAATTGGGGTCCCAGGCCTCTTCGTGCAGACCCTCCTAGCATAGAATTGTGCCCCGGTGTCCGCAGTAGGCACCTGTCCCGGTGTAGTGATCGTAACCGCTGCTGCTCCGCTGCTAGGGGCTGGGATGGACAGAATGGCGCAGAGCCCTGTGTTAAGCGTCCATCACAGGGCGCCGTGCATGCGCGCACTCTGGAAATTATTTTTGACGTTATTCCAGCTGCGATCACCCCAGGTGGGTAAACAATGTGCCCAAAAGTCAATTCCATCGCTTAAAATGGAATTGTTTGAGGCTAGACTACACATCCCAGTGTACTGCACTTGAGAAAGTTTAAGGGCTACCCCACCAAGCTTATAGAAGAGGCTTGTACGTCTTATCAAACTGATAGCCTGCCATTTCCTTCAAAAAAAACATACCACAGAACCTGTAATTTGATATTACACAGTATTATGCCAGTTAAAAAAATGGAGAGCATTTACAAAAAGCACTGGTCCATCCTGACCCAAGATCCCTTCCTATCGATGCCCCTAGCCGATATCCCCCAAATTTGCTTATAGAAGGGCGCCAAACAACAAGAGCAAAATTGCTCCTAGCAAAAACAAATCCAAGAACAGTAATAAACATCACAAGCTTAGACAACTTACGTTAATCTCTCTTTTATAAGGATGTTTCACTGTAAATGCCTCACGTGCTCACATGTCACTCATGGCAAAAAAAATCATTCATGACCAATGGTAAAACCTTCACCTTAAGTTCTTTTTATAATTGCTCTACTACATATGTAGTTTACTGTTTATCTTGTCCCTGTGGCCTTTTATTTATTGGGAGAACTATTAGGGCCCTACGAGCCAGGTTTGGAGAGAACCGTCAAGCTGTGCAGGCCAATAATCCCAAATAGTGTTGCACGTCATTTTTCTGCTCACCACCACAATAAGATTTCTGACCTCCAAGTATGGGTCATTGAGTCTATATCTGACAAATATTCCCCAGCTGAGAGGTTCTCGCCTTTATGTAAACAAGAGACCTTTTGGATATACTCTTTAACAGCATGTCGTCTCATGGTCTGAACTAAGAAATTTAAATTAATACTATAATATATGTAGAATATCTTCCCTTTCTTTTATATACCTTTTTAATTATATATCTTTTACTTGCATTATTTTAGTTTTTTTTTTATCACTTTTTCTTATGATGATCCACAATTATACACTACCAGTGTGGGTGGTAGGTTTTAAACCTTATTTTGCTTAATATTAAATCGTGAAGCCAACCCCCATACTTTTTTCCTCTTCCCCATGTTTTTTCCCTCCTGAAATCTCTTTCCAAATGTCCATGTTTGTGGTGGTCTCCCCACAATACCCTCTTCGTTGCCCTTCTATAATATTTCTAATGTTAGGGTTATTTTATGTTTGTTATGCCACATGCATGTACTTAACACAATTGCATGCATGTACATACCATATCTATAAATATAAGGTTCAGTATTACTATGCTTGTGCGTTGGCTCCGTATGTCAGTCAGCATACTGAGGGCCCTGATTCATTTATCTGATGGTGGACGGTTCTGTTTGATCTCATGACGAAATATATGAATGCCCTATTCATCCCTTTTTAATAATAATAAATATATATATATATATATATATATATATATATATATATATATATATATATTGTAACCTGGGGGACAGGTAGCAGGGACAAACCTCCCTGGTATGAGCAGTTTCTCAGGCACAGATACCAAATCCAGGGATGTAGTGACAAACAGTGCTGTGTTTATTTTGGTGTTATATACAAGTCCATACACAGGTGCTGTACAGTGTTCCAGAAAACAAACAAATGAAAAAATAGCAAAACACAAATCCTAGCCGTGTCTCGGCTCTAAATATACAATAGGCAGGCCCTCACTACCAGGCTGAACAAGCCTTCCGCTCTTTCAGTCTCTACATAAGCTGCTTAACAGCTTTTACTAACCTTTTCCTCTTCACAAACCAACATGGTCTGTATGTCCCAGGCAGAGAGCAAAGGCTGTCTGCTCAGGTGAGCTTAAATTAGCCTGGGGAAGAGGACCAAGACCCGAACTGGATCATGGATCACAGATTTCTGATTGTGTACGAGAGCAGCCTGGGAGACGTATAAACCCCAAACAGGACTTTTCCTGGCTCTCTCTGGGACGCTCTGTTACATATCCTCCCCCCTTGTTTCAACCCCAGGGTTGGAACACCTGTGGCCCAACAGGAGTGAACACGGGACAGGGCATCTACATTCCCTATCTCAACACCTGGCCTGTGTTTTACGGTGAAGAAGTAATCCTGTAGAGCCAAAAACCACCGGTTTACCCGTCTATTAGTCTCCTTTTTTTGGGCCATCCATTTCAGGGGAGCATGGTCAGTTACTAACTCAAACTGGCGCCCTAACAAATAGTATCGGAGCGCATCCACGGCCCACTTTATGGCTAAACATTCCTTTTCAATGACTGCATACTTTTTCGCATTGGCCATTGAGCTTTCTGCTTAGGTACACCACAGGGTGTTCCTCCCCATTGTGTACCTGCGATAGCACTGCCCCGATACCAACATCAGACGCATCCGTCTGAACCAAAAAAATCTTTGGAGAAATCAGGGGAGTACAGTACTGGCTGTGCACAAAGAGCCTTCTTCAGGACTTGGAAAGACTCCTCTGCTACTGAGGACCATTTCACCATTACAGAGTCTTTACCTTTCGTCAGGTCTGTCAGAGGGGCAGCTATAGTTGCAAAATTTGGAATAAATCTTCTATAATACCCCGCAATGCCAAGAAAGGCCCTGACCTGCTTCTTGTTTGCAGGACGTGGCCACTCCTGGATGGCATCTATTTTACTCACTTGAGGTTTTATGACACCACGGCCAATAGTATAGCCCAAATACTTGGCTTCCTCTAGACCAATGGCACATTTTTATGGATTTTCTGTAAAACCTTTGAAGAGGGAATCAAGGACAGCCTGGACACGAGGCAAGTGAGACTCCCAGTCAGTGCTATATACCACTATGTCATCTAAATAGGCTGCTGCATATCGTCGGTGGGGTCTTAGGGTCCTATCCATGGCCCTCTGAAATGTCGCAGGGGCATTTTGCAACCCAAAGGGCATTTTTTTATATTGAAATGAACCCTCCGGGGTCACAAATGCAGTCTTATCTTTGGCGCTACCAGTCAATTTTTGCCAATACCCTTTTGTCAAGTCCAAAGGGGTAATATAGCGAGCTTTGCCAAGTTGGTCTATAAGTTCGTCTACTCTGGGCATTGGGTCAAACTTTGTCACTGCATTAAGCTTCCTGAAGTCATTATAGAACCTCCAAGTGCCATCCGGTTTTGGGACTAACACGATGGGGCTAGACCAGTCACTATTGGATTCCTCAATAACATCTAGCTCCAACATTCTTTTAACTTCATTGCTGATGTCTTTTCTCCTCGCTTCAGGAATGATTTGTACGGTTTGAGCTTGACACGTACCCCAGGTTCAGTAACAATATCACGCTGAACTGCTGACGTCATGCCAGGTAACTCTGAAAATGTCTCTCTATTCCTTATCAGGAACGCTCTAGCTTCCTGTTTTTGGGAACATGACAAGGTATCTGGAATTGTGACCTCAGGGATCAGAGGGGACTCAGTACCCTTAGGCGTTACCGGGAGGGACCTCGCAGTTAACGCCAGTCTATCCTTCCAGGGCTTTAACAGGTTTACATGGTAAACCTGCTCGGGCTTCCTTTTTCCTGGTTGATACACCTTGGAGTTGACTTCCCCAACTCTTTCAATTACTTCAAAGGGACCCTGCCACTTAGCCAGGAACTTGCTCTCAACAGTAGGAACCAACACCAGGACCCTGTCACCAGGTGAGAAAACCAGAGTTGGGCCCCCCTGTTGTATATTCTCTGTTGGGCTGCCTGGGCCTGCAGTAAGTGTTCTTTTACCATCGGCATTATTGCTGCAATCCTCTCCTGCATTTGAGCCATGTGCTCAATGACACTTTTATGGGGTGTCTGCTTCACCTCCCAAGTTTCTTTAGCTATGTCTAAAAGTCCCAGAGGGTGTCTCCCATAAAGCAACTCAAATGGAGAGTACCCCGTAGAGGACTGGGGAACCTCCATGATGGCAAACATCAAGTATGGTATCAGGAAGAACCTTTTTTAACATGCTCTTTAACGTCTTATTGAAGCGTTCCACCAAGCCATCTCTTTGAGGATGGTACACTGAGGTTCGCAACTGTGTCACCTTAAACAACTTGCACAGCTCCCTAGTTATTTGCGACATAAATGGGGTGCCCTGGTCTGTAAGGACTTCTTTAGGGATGCCCACCTGACTGAACATCATAAACAGCTCTTTGGCAATGTTTTTAGCAGATGCGGTGCATAAGGGAACCGCTTCAGGGTAACGGGTAGCATAATCCATGATTACTAGGATATGCTGATGACCCTGGGCAGACTTGGGAAGTGGACCCACAAGGTCCATGGCAATCCTCTCAAAGGGCACTTCAATAATAGGTAATGGCACTAAAGGACTTCGGAAGTGGGGTAGTGGGGCTGACATCTGACACACAGGACAGGATTGACAATAATTCTCAATATATTTCCGTACCCCGGGCCAGTAAAACCTATGCAACACCCTTTCAGTCATTTTTTCAACCCCTAAATGGCCTCCTAGCAAGTGCCCATGGGCAAGTTCCAACACCATCCGTCTGTATGGCTTAGGGACCACCAACTGTCCAACCACTTTATCATTCATTTTACATACACGATACAGTAAATCCTCATTGCTGCTGAAATAAGGAAAACCGGGCCTGTTCCCTGGTTCGACAGGTACCTCATTAATCACTATTACATTTTCCCAGGCCCTGGCAAGGGTCTGGTATTTTCTTTGCTCAGTGCCAAAATTTTCTTTGTGCACATTAAGGTCAGCAAACTCCAACGTAGGCTCGGATTCAGCAGACGGCTGTCCAGCTCTACTGGTGGTGGGGACTTCCTCAGACTCCTCCAGTTCTCCTGCCATAACCGATAGAGGAAAACCCGGGGAGCCCTGAGCGGAATCCCCTGTACCCACCTTGTCAGTAGTGGCCAGGAGTTCTGGCTCTGCCACTGAGTCAGGCACTGTGACCGGGTTGGGACGATCCCACAGTTCCCAAAACTTAGGGAAGTCCCTACCAATGATGGCCCTGTGCACCAAGTTGGGGACAAGTCCAACCTGATGGGTCACCATACCTAAGGCACTTTTAAACCGAACAGTGGTTATAGGGTACTCCCTGGTATCCCCATGAATACAGATCACAGCAATTTTTTTAGCATGTCAATTCACGGGTTCAATCATTTCAGCTGTAACCAAAGTCACTAGACTTCCAGAGTCCAGCAAGGCTGTAATAGGCTTATCATTAACAGTCATTTGGCACATTGGTTTTCCCATATTTGGCGCTGCAGCGCATGAAACAGCTGCAAACATAGGCTGTCTCCTAATGGAAAAATCGTACTGCATCGGTACATCTGCCAATGTACAATTTGCTGCAACATGTCTCAGTTCTTTGCTACGAAAACACCTGACGTTTCCCCAGTTTGGTTTGCTGCCAGGTAATGGCTTCCCTTGTTTGGGACGCCAAACTTCAGTCCTCGCAACAAAATTCCTCCCTCCTATTTCCTTGCCATCTTTACCACCCACTTCCCCTGGAACAGTCTTGCCAGTTGCCTGGGGAGACCGTGGCTTTGGGTGGAAAGTCCGCGCAGTTGTAGGGGTGGTGACCAGGTTTTCTGCAGCAAAGTACCTTTCAACGAGTTCAACCAGGTTGTCCACCGATTTGGGGTCTCCTTGACTCACCCACTTCTGCAGGGGAACTGGTAGTGACCTCAGGAACCGGTCCATGACCACACGCTCCACTATTTGTGGCCCAGACAGGGACTCCGGCTGTAGCCATTCCCTCACCAGGTGAATTAGGTCGAACATCTGCGATCTTGGGGGGCTTCTACCCATGAAAGAACCAGTTGTGGACCCGCTGTGCTCGAACTGCCAAAGTGACACCAAGTCTTGCCAGGATTTCCCATTTGACCTTTTCATAGTCTACCACTTCTGCTGATTCCAAATCATAGTAGGCCTTCTGCGATTCTCCAGAAAGCAAGGGAGCAACCATTCCTGCCCACTGGGTTTTAGGCCAACCTTCCCTCTCATCGGTCTGCTCAAACGTTAGCAGAAAAGCCTCTGGATCATCATCTGTAGTCATCTTAGAAAGAAAGCGACCCACATGGATGGCTGAGGGCTTGTCTCCAACATCAACTTTAGCAGGTGACCACTGTGCTAGCATCTCCACAACCTCAGTCAAGGTTTTCCTATCGGCTTTGGCATCAGCAGCTAGCTGTTCAAACAGCCTCTGCGATTGCTCCTGTGCGATAGCATTAGCTTGCTGTAGAGCAGCCTTAATTGCAGCATTTTTTTGCTCCTGTACAGCACTAATCTGTTGGAACGGCAACTTGGTTTGCTCCTGTGCGATAGAATTAGCTTTCTGCTGTGCTGCATTGGCTTGCTGTTGCGCAGCGTTGAGTACAGCGTTTGTTTTCTGCTGTGCAGCGTTTTCTTGTTGTTGTGCAGCATTGGATATCATCAATTGTTTTAGGATTTCCTCCATGTTTAGTCACTCTAGGTACTGGCCTTTTAAGTAGTAACTTACTACAGCTGGACGCAGCCTCCACCATATGTAACCTGGGGGACAGGTAGCAGGTACAAACCTCCTTGGGATGAGCAGTTTCTCAGGCACAGATACCAAATCCAGGGATGTAGTGACAAACAGTGCTGTGTTTATTTTGGTGTTATATGCAAGTCCATACACAGGTGCTGTACAGTGTTCCAGAAAACAAACAAATGAAAAAAATAGAAAAACACAAATCCTAGCCGTGTCTCTACATAAGCTGCTTAAAGTGGTTGTAAACCCTTACAAACCACTTTGACCTACAGGTAAGACTAGATTAAGGCTTACCTGTAGGTCCAAGAAATATCTCCCAAACCTATACGGTTTAGGAGATATTTGCCCGAAGACGGCCACCGCTATCTACGGCACATGCGCCGTAGACAGCGGCGCGCAGGCGCACTGAGCGGGGCATCGTCGATGACGGCAATGCCGCGAGTCTTGGCTCCCTGCGCATGCGCGGGAGTGACGTCATCGCTGCTCCGGCGAATCGCAGCGCCGGAGCAGCGAGACCCACGGAGACCCACCAAGAAGATGGACGCTTGGAACTACAGGGGACACAGCGGTGACTTCGCTGGCTCCTGTGTCAGGTAAGTGACACATAATGGACTACTATGCGATGCATAGTAGTCCATTATGCTTTGCCTTTACAGGGAATGAAAGAGGAAGTAAACTCATCAGGGTTTACTTCCTCTTTAACCTCTTTTACTAACCTTTTCCTCTTCACAAACCAACATGGTCTGTATGTCCCAGGCAGAGAGCAAAGGCTGTCTGCTCAAGTGAGCTTAAATTAGCCTGGGGAAGAGGACCAAGACCCGAACTGGATCATGGATCACAGATTTCTGAATGTGTACGAGAGGAGCCTGGGAGATGTATAAACCCCGAACAGGACTTTTCCTGGCTCTCTCTGGGACGATCTGCTACAATATATATATACATATATATATCTATATATATCTATATATATCTATATATATATATATATATCTATATATATATATATATATATATATATATATATAAAGATATATATATATGTGTATATATATGTATATATATAGATCTATATATGTGTATATATATATATATATATATATATATATATATATATATATATATATATATATATATATATATATATATATAAGATATATATACAGTGGTGTGAAAAAGTGTTTGCCCCCTTCCTCATTTCCTGTTCCTTTGCATGTTTGTCACACTTAAGTGTTTCGGAATATCAAACCAATTTAAACAATAGTCAAGGACAACACAAGTAAACACAAAATGCAATTTGTAAATGAAGGTGTTTATTATTAAAGGTGAAAAAAAATCCAAACCATCATGGCTCTGTGTGAAAAAGTGATTGCCCCCTAAACCTAATAACTGGTTGGGCCACCCTTAGCAGCAACAACTGCAACCAAGCGTTTGCGATAACGTGCAATGAGGCTTTTACAGCGTCCTGGAGGAATTTTGGCCCACTCATCTTTGCAGAATTGTCCTAATTCAGTTACATTAGAGGGTTTTCGAGCATGAACGGCCTTTTTAAGGTCATACCACAACATCTCAATAGGATTCAGGTCAGGACTTTGGCTAGGCCACTCCAAAGTCTTCATTTTGTTTTTCTTCAGCAATTCGGTGGTGGACTTGCTGGTGTGTTTAGGATCATTGTCCTGCTGCAGAACCCAAGTTCGTTTCAGCTTGAGTACACGAACAGATGGTCGGACATTCTCCTTCAGGATCTCTTGGTAGACAGCAGAATTCATAGTTCCTTTTATCACGGCAAGTCTTCCAGGTCCTGAAGCAGCAAAACAGCCCCAGACCATCACACTACCACCACCATATTTTACTGTTGGTATAATGTTCTTTTTCTGAAATGCAGTGTTCCTTCTACGCCAGATATACTTGGACACACACCTTCCAAAGAGTTCCACTTTTGTCTCATCGGTCCACAGAATGTTGTCCCAAAAGTCTTGGGAATCATCAAGATGTGTTGTGGAGAAATTGAGACGAGCTTTGATGTTCTTTTTGCTCAGCAGTGGTTTTCTCCTTGGAACTCTGCCATGCAGGCCATTTTTGCCCAGTCTTTTCCTGATGGTGGAGGCATGAACGCTGACCTTAACTGAGGCAAGTGAGGCCTGCAGTTCCTTGGACGTTGTTGTGGGGTCTTTTGTGACCTCTTGGATGAGTCGTCGCTGCGCTCTTGGGGTAATTTTGGGCGGCCGGCCACTCCTGGGAAGGTTCACCACTGTTCCATGTCTTCGCCATTTGTGGATAATGGCTCTCACTGTGGTTCGCTGGATTCCCAAAGCTTTGGAAATGGCTTTATAACCCTTTCCAGACTGATAGATCTCAATTACTTTCTTTCTCAATTGTTCCTGAATTTCTTTGGGTCTCGGCATGATGTGTAGCTTTTAAGGATCTTCTGGTGGACCTTACTGTGTCAAGCAGCTCCTATTTAAGTGATGCCTTGATTGTGAACAGGTGTGGCAATAATCAGGCCTGGGTGTGGCTAGAGAAATTGAACTCAGGTGTGGACAACCACAGTTATAGTATGTTTTAACAAGGGGGGCAATCACTTTTTCACACAGGGCCATGATGGTTTGGATTTTTTTTCACCTTTAATAATAAACACCTTCATTTACAAATTGCATTTTGTGTTTACTTGTGTTGTCCTTGACTATTGTTTAAATTGGTTTGATGTTCCGAAACACTTAAGTGGGACAAACATGCAAAGGAACAGGAAATGAGGAAGGGGGCAAACACTTTTTCACACCACTGTATGTGTATATGTGTGTATATATATATATATATATATATATATATATATATATATATATATATATGCATTAGAGCTGCAACTAACGATTAGTTTTTGTCGACTAATCTATCGATTATTTTTTCGATTAGTCATCGACTACACAATTATTATTTTTTTTATTTTTTTTATTAATCTAGTGGGTTTTTTTTTTGATTAGCTAATTAATCCTTTGAATAACCTTACAAAATATAAGTACATAAACAAAAAGTAAGATAAAAGAATATAGTTAGTACATACATATATATTATATATAAGTATGTACTTATATTCTTACCTTTTTTTTATGTACTTATTTTTTGTAGTTAGGATAAAAGAATATAAATTATATATTCTTTTATCTTAGCTTTATATTTTCTTTTCAGAAGTTCATGAATGTTTATAATTTATTTTTTACAATGTTTTCTTTTTTTCATTGCAATAGGTTTTTATTGAGTTTAAACAAGAAAACATGTATATACCTACACATATTGAGATACAACAGGTCGGGTTACAACAACAAATAGTGAGTACAAAAGACATTGTGTATAAAACATGAGGAAATATGCAGGAAGAATAGTATCGCACAACATCACACAACCAGGTCGGTGATCTCGGAGCCGCGTGAGCCGCCAGGGCGCCCAGCTGATTCCCCATTATGAGGGGGAGGCCCTCCCTCCGGCACCCCTAGTGGGTACTCACTGTGCCTAGAGAGGGAAGACCCCCCACCCCCCTTGAATTTGCAAGCACCGGCTCCCAAGTCCAGGCGGCACCAGCAGTCCCCCACGGCCCCGATACTCAAGCCCTTAATCAAAATGAACCCTGAGGAGCAATGCACGTGCCTCCACCAATAATGCGCTGCATCATAAAGTTTAAATGATAAATTTATAACGATGAATTTAAAGCAATAAATTTGTTGCAGCTAGTTATAATTCGGTGCATAAATTACATCAACAATTGAGCAATACGCCGTGTAGGCAAATTAAAGAAGAGTGAAGGCCATTCAACATGAAATAACCTTGATGAGTAAAAAGTTAAAACTCATGAGAATTTAACAAAGAAAAGATAGTAAAAAGGAAATAATAAACTGATAGAGTGAAAAATAAAAAGGAAAAATAAAAAGAGGATAGAAATAAGCCAGAAATTTGGAGTCATAGCACAGTTTGCTGCATACCTGTCCACATGTCGTGAGCCTTATAAAGTACTTATCATGTCAGTTTAGTATTTTTAAACCAGTCAGTCCACGGTTTCCAATTTGCTCTAGCTACGATAAGTTTGCCTTGTGTTGATGCAAACATGGTTTCATACATGGCATGGGTGTCAGTAGTTATGATAATTTCTTTTAACGTTGGTGCGTTATGATCTCTCCAGTGGCGTGTTAAGACCAATTTGGTGCTCAGCATAATGTGGGACACAATCGTCCTAGTGGGTTTGGGAATCAGATCCATGTTCAGGGATAAGATGGCTAGTGCCGGATCAGCGGGGATATGGGTCTTCGCTATTTGTGAGCACACGTGAAATACCGTATTCCAAAGTGTACGTATTTTGGGACATTCCCAAAGGATATGGTACAAGGTACCAGGGTTGTTGCACTGCCTCCAACAGAGTGGAGAGATACTAGGGGCAAATTTGGATATCCTATACGGCGTAAGGTACCAACGACGCAATATTTTTTGCGTCAGTTCCCATAAGTTAATACATTTGGTGGAAGCATAAGATATGCGCAGTGCCATTTGCCATTGGTCTTCCGTAAATGTTTTACCTAGATCTTTTTCCCATGCGCTAATGTTGGATGTTTTGCGGAATGTCAGTTTGTCATTAAGAGAGTTATAGAATAGGGAGATTCCCCTCAAATTAGTAGAGGGAGTGGTGAGATATGAGACAATCTTCCATGGAAGTTGTATGTCTGAAAGAGTGTTCGTTTGGAGAAGGTGTCTGATTTGGATATATCTATATTTGTCGGATTCTGATAGTCCAAACTCAATTTGCAACGTGTGTCTTCATTGCTGGCCCTATTCTAAGGTCCTCGATATAAGTGATACCTTTTTCCCGCCAATGAGATAATTGCAAATTAGGGATAAGTCCTGTAAGGCTGCTAATAGGGATTTTTAAGGTAGAAGTAGGGGTTCGAAAGGTTTGTGCAAGGAGAATCTTCCAAGCACGTAAGGAAGCTACGATGGAGGGTGCCATAGACGTGGTGCGGGGGGTGTTCGTGGTGTGCGTCAGTAAGTAACTATATAGGTTAGTATTAGGGATTTGGCTTTCTTCAAGTTCCCTCCATCTCGTTGAGGGTGAATCAGGGAACCACAGCCGCAGTTGTGCTAGAATGGAGGCTAAATAATAGTCCTGGATCTGAACGTTTCCCACCCCCCCAGCATTTCTCGTCGTTAACGAGCTTTTAAAGGCCCACCTAACTTTCTTCCCCTTCCATAAAAAGTTGTTTATGATAGCTTGTACCCTGGTAAAGTAGTGGTTGGGGACAGGAATAGGGAGGGACCGAAATAAATAGAGTAGCTGCGGTAAAATTATCATCTTTACTGCTGCTAGCCTACCGGACCAGATGAGTTCCGTTTTATCAAGGGTTTGTAACTTAGACGGTAGGGAATTAAGAAAGGGAACGTAGTTGTTAGTGTATAGTTCGCCAGTGGTGGGGGTCAAGGTGATTCCCAAGTATCCTATACCATTCTCACTCCATTTATAGGGAAACCGTGTACTGAGTTTCGACTGCATGCCTCTGTCCACACCCATCCCTAGAATATAAGATTTACTCTCATTAACTTTATAATAAGACACCGTATTAAACATTCTCAAAGTATCATGTACCGAAGCCAAGGAATTTTCGGGGTCCGTGAGCATTAGTATAATGTCGTCTGCGAACAGGCTGATCGTATGTTCAGAATTCTGGGCCCTAAACCCAGTAATATTGGGGTGAGATCTTATACAGGCCGCTAGGGGTTCTAAAATTAAGTTAAATATAAGTGGGGAGAGTGGGCACCCCTGACGTGTCCCATTAGTTATTAGAAAAGGATTAGAAAGAACGCCCGAGGAGTATACTTTGGCTGAAGGGTTCGAGTATAAAGCCATGATAGCCGAAAGGATCATGCCAGAAAAACCGAATTTGGTCAGAACTGCTCTCATATACCCCCAGTGGACCCTATCGAAGGCCTTCTCTGCATCCAACGCAAGGAGCAGAGAAGGCCCCCTCCCCGCACCAGCCAGGTGAATGATGTTCGTCAGCCTCCTAGTGGCATCTGAGGTTTGACGTCCCTTTGTAAACCCAGTTTGATCAGGGTGTATCAGGCAGGGTAGGATATCTATCAAACGGTTTGCTAACAATTTAGCATAAACTTTCACGTCTGTGTTTAGTAAAGATATGGGGCGGAAATTAGCTGGTGTGTCAGGCGTTTTCCCAGGCTTCGGCAAAGTCACTATAATAGCATTTAACATTTCCTGTGGAAAAGAGGAGGAGGCGGCAGCACCATTAAACACTTCAGTCAGATGAGATAGCAGATGCAGTTTAAACGTCTTGTAGTAATCCCCAGAGAATCCGTCAGGGCCAGGGGATTTTGATCCTGGGAGTGAGTCTATCACTTTGAGAGTTTCGTCTGATGTAAAAGGTGCATTAAGTCGTTCTAGATGATGTGGAGAAAGGGTGGGCAAAGATAATTTTTGTAGGAAATCATTGATCAGTGAGGGTGTGGGCTGGATAGTATCAATGTCGTCTTTTAAGTTATAAAGGGAACTATAGTAGTCGCTAAATGCGTTAGCGATTTCCTGAGGATGATACATTTTTTGCTTGCTTTCAGAATGAAGAATGTAGGGGATTTTTGATTTTAATCTATGGCCTTTGAGTTGGTGTGCAAGTAATTTCCCTGCCCTGTTACCCTGTGAATAGTATGTCATTTTTAATCTTTTTGCCTGTTTCTCAAAAGTCTCCAGTAGGAGGAGTCTCAGGTCGTGTCTCAGTCTACTGATCTGTTCAGTCAATGTTGAGGATGTGTTCTGTTTGTTTGCCGATTCTAGGTCACGGATCTTTTCTGTAATTTCACGTATCTTCTGCTGCCGCCGCCTCCTCGCCCCAGCCCCAAGTTTTATAAATATTCCCCAGATGTATGCCTTATGGGCATTCCAAAGTACAAATTTGTTAGGCATCGAGGGCCCATTGAGAGAGAAAAACTCTCCCAAGTGGTCCTCGATTTGTGTTCTGTATTCAGGTAGTTGTATAAAATAAGAGTTCGCCCTCCATAGAGGAATAGATTCAAAAGTAGAAGAGTCCTTCAACGATAGCGTGATTGACGCATGGTCCGACCACGTAATAGAGTTGATAGATGCAGAGATTGCCCTAGACAGGGTGTGTTGATCGACCAAAAATAAGTCTATCCTGGAATACGAGTGGTGAGGGGCAGAGAAAAAAGTGTGTGGAAAATTCTTATGTTTGCAGACTGGTGCCGCATTTTGACAAAAGTGAGTTTCTTGGGCACAGAGGACGTCCGCCCTGTTTAGTAATGCTTCTTTCCACATAGACTTCCTCTTCATGGGGTGATTAAGTCCCTTGGCGTTTATAGATAAGAAATTAATGGCCATGGGGGGAGATGGTGATTGAGATCATTTTAGAAGCAGTATACATGGGGTAAATCCCGAAGCCCCCCTTTGAAAATTGCATTGGGGCTGAGATGACTGGTTCGCAAGATGAGTACTCACAGTTGAGCTGGGGTTGTAGCCGATGAGTGGGCTGGTTCTGAAGATGCTCGCGGTAGTTACTATCCACGCGCTGAACATGCGTTCTTGAGGTGAGTTGCTGATCATGTGAATCCTGGCAAGACTCCAAAAGAAAAAATAATAGATGAATAAAAAAGGGAAAAAAAACAAAGAAAATCCAAGTCACATTAACATTGCTGAGAAACATAAGACCCATTATAGGTCTAAGACACCCCTCAGAAGGATAGGGGTGGGTCGTATGCAACCAGGTGTTACTCAGGTAAATTGGGGTAAAAGTTCAGGCCTAGCGGTAGTCCCGCTTTCCCGATAGAGAGATGAGGTGACCCCGTCAACGTGTCGGTTGAGAGCGAGAGCTGGTATTACGCGGTGACACCGAGTTCCAATTTGGTTCGGACATCCGAAGGTTGGAAGCATCCGCATTGTTATCTCTGGCGTCAGGAAGGATCTGCCATTCCTTTAACAAGGCAATACCCTTTTCTAGCGAGTCTACCACAAACGAACGTTCCTGGTAAGTGATCGTGATTTTGGTGGGGTAACCCCAGCGATAGGGTATTTGGTGGTTTCGTAAAACCTTCGTAATTGTATTCAGATTTCTCCGCTTTTGCAGTGTATGCTGTGATAAGTCAGTGTAGAACTGCAGATGTTGGTATTGGGGTGGAAGTGGCTCCTGTTTACGAGCGCTTTGCATCAGTTGTTCTTTCGCATGGTATAAATGCATACGAAGGATCACATCTCTAGGAATTTTTTCCGGGAGGTGGGTCGGTTTTGGTAGCCGGTGTATCCTATCAATAGTCAGTTCAATGGCAGGGAGATTAGGCAGAAGGGAGGCAAATGGGTCAGTAGCGTAGGAGCGCAGGTCTGAGGGTTGGATGGACTCGGGGATGCCTCTAATCTTGAGGTTGTTCCTCCTAGATCTGTCTTCGATGTCTGCCATCTTGTCCCTCAACCAAGTCAACTCCCCCTCCTGCGTCTCATGTGTGTCCACTAAATCATTTATGGTGGTAGCGAATTCCCCCATCTTGCCTTCCATGTGATCCACTCTGTCTTCCACTATTTTTACAGCTCCACTGAGCCTGTTCATACAGCCCATCATGTCAGCCTGAAGTGTGCTCCTCAGTGAGACTAACATATCCTTCAATACAGTGTCCAATACTGGCTGATTAGAAGTGGAGTAATTTGTAATCGAATCATGGAGTTCCCTGGTGTCATCCTCAGAGTCTGCCTCCGGGCTCAGCGTGCTCAGCGTGGGGCTGCATCCAGTGCCATCCAGCTTTAGTTTTGTTTTAGCTGGGCTCCCGGAGGGAGAGTTCATTAAAGGGGAGGCCTGATCGCCATAAGAGTCCGGCATTTTGGGAGATGAAGTGCTGGTAAGCTGTTTCAGCCTTTGCTTAGCAGTCAGTGAGGGTGAGGGAACGGCGCCATTTTGCCTACCGTCATGTCGCGGCTGGAGGAAGAAGTCCGTCAGCCGTTGGGGCTTAGATGAGCCTTTACGTTTGCCCATCACGCTCCACGGATGTGCCCCTCGTAAACCGCCAGGTGTGCTTGGAGAAAACAGGGTCCTGATAGCCGCTTATAGTCGCTGTATCCACGGGGAAGCGGGAGCTCTGGAATCAAACGTCCATTCGGTTCCGCTGCAGGCCACGCCCCATGTTTTCTTTTTTTAAGGGGGAGGGTGTGTGGGGACAGTGTCAATGTGTGTTTTTTTTATTTTATTATTTATTGCAATTTTTTTATCAGCCCAGACCATTTGAGACAGGGAAAGGGACGGGACAGAGATTCCCCAGTCCCCTTCTCTGCAGCCTCTGCTGCACTGATAATGAATGGAGAGGAGTCAGCGGCTTCTCTCCATTCATTAACTGAGACATCGTAATCACAGGCGGTTATAATGCTTGTTATGTGAATGGACAGAGTCAGTGGTTGCTGACTCTGTCCATTCTGAAAATGAAGGAGCCGGGTTTACCGGCTTCTACTTCCACTCTCCATCCTGAGATACCGAGGGGGGTGGCAACACAGAGGGGAGAAGAAAGAGGGGGGCGGCAGCACGGAGGGGGACACAGAGAAGAGAGAGGGGGATGGCAGCATGGAGGGGGCGGCAGCACGGAGAGGGAGGAGAGAGGGGGGCGGCAGCACAGAGGAGGGCGGCGGCACGAAGGGAGACACAGAGAAGAGAGAGGGGGGAGGCAGCATGGAGGGGCAGAAGAGAGGGGGCCGGCAGCATGGAGGGGGACAGATGCACGGAGGGGGAGAAGAGAGGGGGACGGCAGCACGGAGGAGACAGGGAGATACGGAGCACTGTGACGCATTGACGCCCTGCACGCATGTCAATGTAGTTTTGTAGTCGACGTAATCAATTACGTCGACTCATCGTGGCAGCTCTAATATGTATGTATGTATGTGTGTGTGTGTATATGTATATATATATATATTGTGAGGGGTTAGCTCGGCAGCGGGTGTGTGTGACCCCCTGGATGGGTTCACAACACAAAATCAGGCACAGCAGACAGCGTTGTAGGTGCAAAAAAAACAAAAGATGCGGTTTATTTATGCTACATGCAGTGATACATATAACAGCCAAACAAAAATAAAACATGAAAATAAATCCTGGTCAGCTTGACCTCTAACTACACACTTAGATTCCCTGTCTAACAACTGAGAGCAGCCTTGTGCTGCCCCAGTCCCTGTCCCTGTTGTAGAGGTTTGCCACACAGGCGTTAACTCACCGCACAGAACAGGTGTCACACTCCCCAGTCTATACAACACAAAAACTGGTTCCAGGATGGAGCATCTCCCTAAGCATGCTGGGGTTTTTTGTAGAGGTCTTAATGAGCCCACTTACTTCAGCTGGGCTCATTAACTCTTCCCCTCTAATTGTAAAGGTCTGCATAAAGCCTGAATCTAGGGCACACATATTTCCCATCCTGGATAAAACCAGGTGACTTTACCTGCGTGCTGCCACAATATATATATATATATATATATATATATATATATATATATATATATATATATATATATATATAATGACACAAGTCCATCCAGTTCAACAATACAGAACAAAATACATAAATAAAATAAAAAATATCGTACAATCCAATATACCCAATTCTATACCCACAGTTGATCCAGAGGAAGGCAAAAAACACCAGCAGAGCATGCTCCAATTTGCTACAGCAGGGGAAACAATTCCTTCCTGAGCCCCCAAGAGGCAATTGGATTTTCACGGGATCAACTTTACCTATAAATGTTAGTACTCAGTTATATTATGTACATTTAGGAAAGTATCCAGGCCTTTCTTAAAGCAATCTACTGAGCTGGCCAGAACCAACTCTGGCGGGAGTCTATTCCACATTTTCACAGCTCTTATCGTTAAGAAACCTTTCCGTATTTGGAGATGAAATCTCTTTTCCTCTAGACGTTAAGAGTACCCCTGTGTCCTCTGTGTTGACCGTAAAGAGAACAACTCAACACCAAGTTCACTATATGGACCCCTTATATATTTGATCATGTTGATCATATCCCTCCTTATTCTCCTCTTCTCAAGAGTGAATAAATTCAGTTCCTCTAATCTTTCCTCATAGCTGAGCTCCTCCGTGCCTGTTATCAGTTTGGTTGCCCTTCTCTGCACTTTCTCCAGTTCCCCAAAATCCTTTTTGAGAAATGGTGCCCAAAACTGAACTGCATATTCCAGATGAGGTCTTACTAATGATTTGAATGGGGCAAAATTATATCTCTCTCTGGAGTCCATACCTCTCTTAATAGAAGAAAGGGCTTTGGAAACCGCAGCTTGGCATTGCATGTTATTGTTGAGCTTATCTACGAAAAAAAAAAGATTCTTCTCCACTACGGATTCCCCCAGTTGTACTCCCCCTAGCATGTATGATACATGCATATTCTTAGCCCCCAATTGCATAACTTTACATTTCTCAACATTAACCCTCATCTGCCACATAGCCGCCCAATTAGACAGAGCATTGATGTCAGCTTGTAAATTGGAGACATCCTGTAAGGACGTTATTCCACTGCATAGCTTGGTGTCATCTGCAAAGACAGAAATGTTACTTTTGATACCAGACCCAATATAATTTATAAAGGTATTAAAAAGTAAGGGTCCCAACACTGAACCTTGAGGTACACCACTGATAACCTTAGACCATTCAGAGTAAGACTCTTTAACCACTACTCTCTGAATTCTGTCTTAGCCAGTTTTCTATCCATTTACAAACTGATATTTCCAAGCCTGTAGATTGGAAATGGAACTGTATCAAACGCTTTTGCAAAATCCAAGTATACCACGTCCACAGCCACCCCTGTCCAAGGTTTTACTTCTTCATAAAAAGAATTCAGGTTTGTCTGACAACTTCTGTCGTTCATGAATCCATGCTGTCTGTTGCTTAAAATGTTTTTTTCCAGCAAGAACTCATTATTTAAAAAAGTGCAGCGCTTGGCCTATAATTATGAAAGTGACCAAAGAAAAGGTGCAAAAAAAATATAAAAAAAAACTGTGAAGCCAAATACTCAAATACTATTGAAAAAAGAAAATAAACTCAAGTGTCCATAAAAAATATATAATCAAATGTCCATACATAAATTAATACACGAAAAAGAAATATGTATATAATGTCCAGTGTGTATATAAAAATAACTGTAGAAATAAATGGAACTTGATTGTTCAATCAAATTATATTTGACCACGTGGACCGGTGTCACCTCTTAACACCACTATTAGATGGAGGCTTACCAGATCCCCAGTGACCCCCCTATTAGGGGAGGTCAAACTGCGCAAATTCGATCACAGGTCACATTTTTATCTATCTTTATATCTATAATAGAGGCATATCCTTAACCACTTCCCACCCGGCCAATGTACATATACGGCCGGGTGGGAGTCCTCTACTTCTGAGAGGACGTTCAGGAACGTCCTTCAGAAGGAGGGGGATCACGCGTGCCCACGCAGCGGCGCGATCCCGATGTGCTTGTGTCACCTGAAAACGGCGCATCTCGGATCGGCAGGAGGGCTCTGTGATTGGCCCTCCTGATCACATGACGGCTGTGTCCAATCACGGCCGTCATGTGATGTAAACAAACAGCCGGTTGCTAGGCAATCGGCTCCTCCTCTCCTCAGCAATGACTTCTGTGTGAGCAGATCGCTGCAGCCGGCTGGTGATCAGTGAGTATGAGCTGTTTTTACAGCTTTTTACTAACTGATCACCAGTCTAGTGTAAACACACATCACCACACAGTGTAAACACACATGTCACCACAATACAGAGTAAACCAAAAATGATTTTTTGTGCGTTGCGCTGCTGGATTATATATGTCCAGGATAGGGGGAGGGGGGGAGGTTTGTGGGGAAAAACGGAAAAAAAACGGAGGGGAGAAGAATGGGATGGGGAAATGGGGGTATCTGCTGTGGTTTTTGGTGTATAACAGATTTAGGGTTTCAAATCTGCTGATCCACAGAATTTTTGCAGTTCTTGGTGAATATGGTAGAAAATATGGCAGATGATAGTCAATAGGTAGCTGGCAGGTTTTGATACAGAATCATAGGTTATAGTCAATAGTCAATAGTTATAAGGATAGCCATAGGAAAAGGAGGATTTCTTAGCACAAGCAGGTAGGCAGCATGTTCAAGGGTAGAAGGCACCTTTAAAAGATATACAAACAGAAGAAAAACAGCGCCAACCTAAGTGCAGTATTTTTAGATCACAGGTATTTATTTGAAAAGTAGTACACTCACTCTCTATCGGAATGTTTCAGGCACATCACGTTTTACGTGTAGGAAAAGCTTTTGGGGGACATCACAGGGCTCCCGGGGAGAAGTGGTTCCTATTTCAGCTGTTTCTTTCGTCCGGTGGCGCCGATGGAATTTTTATTATTAAAAGCAAGGGGATTTTTGCAAAGAAAAATAAAAATAAAAATAAAATAAAAAATTTTTTTTATTTTTATTTTTTTTAATTTTTTTTTATTTTTTTTTATTTTTATTTTTCTTTGCAAAAATCCCCTTGCTTTTAATAATAAAAATTCCATCTTTTATCATTTTTTACTATTATTTTTATTTTTTACCCATATTATTTTTTACCCATATATTCATAAATAAAACTTTTTTATTTCACAAATATACCACTCCTAAAAAGGTTTTTTCACAATGACCAAGTCCTCTACATAGGTACATGCACAATGATATGCTGCCAGCCTGCAACACATAGCCTACTAACACTAGGACCTGGCTGAAATAACCCCGCCCCACAGAGGGTGGCACCCAAACCTTATGGACCAATCAGAACTGCCTTCTCCCTATTTGACCACTTCCAATATGGTGGTCGATATGCCTGAGGAAGGAGCACGCATGCTCCGAACGCGTACAACGAACGTCATCACAGCGCGACCCCGCACGACCAACGAACGGACCTCCCTGACGCTGCGACACCGGGCCGTGAGACGCTGGGAACCACCGGCGCCACCGGACGAAAGAAACAGCTGAAATAGGAACCGCTTCTCCCCGGGAGCCCTGTGATGTCCCCCAAAAGCTTTTCCTACACGTAAAACGTGATGTGCCTGAAACATTCCGATAGAGAGTGAGTGTACTACTTTTCAAATAAATACCTGTGATCTAAAAATACTGCACTTAGGTTGGCACTGTTTTTCTTCTGTTTGCACCACAATACACATGTCACCACACATGTCCCCAAAACACACATGTCCCCAAATAAAAAAACACATGTCCCTCACATACTGTATGTCCCACTAAAATCACATGTTCCAATGATTATCTATGTCCGTGATCACACAAACCAATTTTTATACACTTAACAGAATTTTTACCAAAAACATGTAGCAGAATACATTTTGGCTTAAATTTATGACAAAATTTGATTTTATTGGATTTCTTTTAAAATAGAAAAAAGAAAATATTGTTTTTTTTCCAAATTTTAGCTTTTTTTGCGCTTATATCACAAAAAATAAAAAACGGAGTCCTGAATAAATACCACCAAAATAAAGCTCTATTTGTGCGAACAAAATGATAAAAATTTCATTTGGGTACAGTGTAGCATGACCGCGCAATTGTCAGTGAAAGTGCGAGAGCGATGAAAGCTGAAAATTGGGCTGGGAAGGAAGGGGGCGAAAGTGCCCTGTATTGTAGTGGTTAAAAACATTCTAAACACTTTTTACAGTTTTATATTGTGCTTCTTTTCTCGATCTGTTTTCTGTATGTATATGGCCATCTTCAGTTTATATTAATCATGACCTATGCATTCGGTAATTACCCCTTCCGTAAATATTCCCTTTTACTACCCATACCTGTACCATTCCATTTTTACCCTCCCCCATTCCCAATAAATAGACCACACCGGAGTTTGGAGTATAAATTGGCCATAGCAGCCTTTTATTTAACCAAAACTTTTAACCAAAATAAAATAAATAACTTTAATGTTAAATAGAAACATACTTATATATATATTGCAGCAGCAATTACAACTCCCAGTCGTTTGGTCTTTGACGGTACCTCGGTTCCATTTAACGTTACCCTTTTCCAAACCCACTGCGGGACCAAATTTGTACCATACAAGGCCTCCGGCCGTTTAACAGCCCGGAGACAACCCCACCTTCCCGCAGTGTCAGCAAACCCGTATCCCAGCCTACCCTTCCACTGGGATACACCAAAAAGGGGGACATACCACCTATGAGCCCCCCACACCGTTCCATCACCTAATTTCCTTTACCCCGTCAAAGATCAAAGACACCGCCTTCCACTGCTATGACGACCTCCTCAACCGAACCTGCAAGAAAATTGAGACAACCGACAACAACCTGAAAACAAACACAGCATCTTAACCTAAAGGGGCGGGTGGGCGGGCAACTTCTTGCTTGTGACCCCACGCTTCCTGCCGTAGCTCCTCCCCTTACTTTTATACCGCTCCGCCCTCTCCTCTTTCCCTCCTGCTGCTCCACCCCTCCCTCTGTCTTCTCACTAGGTTTAACCCTATAGGGGCTACCTAGCATCAGTCATGCCAGCCCTGCACCTCCGTCCAGCCTGCGTTTTCGGGCTTCCCTTGACCTATGCATTCGGTAATTACCCCTTCCGTAAATATTCCCTTTTACTACCCATACCTGTACCATTCCATTTTTACCCTCCCCCATTCCCAATAAATAGACCACACCGGAATTTGGAGTATAAATTGGCCATAGCAGCCTTTTATTTAACCAAAACTTTTAACCAAAATAAAATAAATAACTTTAATGTTAAATAGAAACATACTTATATATATATTGCAGCAGCAATTACAACTCCCAGTCGTTTGGTCTTTGACGGTACCTCGGTTCCATTTAACGTTACCCTTTTCCAAACCCACTGCGGGACCAAATTTGTACCATACAAGGCCTCCGGCCGTTTAACAGCCCGGAGACAACCCCACCTACCCGCAGTGTCACCAAACCCGTATCTCAGCCTACCCTTCCACTGGGATACACCAAAAAGGGGGACATACCACCTATGAGCCCCCCACACCGTTCCATCACCTAATTTCCTTTACCCCGTCAAAGACCAAAGACACCGCCACCGCCCGCAAGGATGACCACCTTAGCCTTAAGGGCCCCTCCACACCCGCAGAGCCCTCTCAATCCCCCCTGCACCCCCAGGGTCCAAAGGTCAGTTCCCACTGCCGTGAGATGTACGCCATCCCCCCTAAGGTACATGCCCACATTCACCTCCAACTCCGTGTGCCGTATCACCAATCCCCCATTCCGGGACACAAACCTCCCCAGGGCCTTATTAACCTTAATTCTAGCTTTGTTGAGTCGAACCACAGAGCGAGCCATACGCCACGCGGTCCGCGCAACAATGTCCGACCAGATCACCACCATACTCGGAAAATCCCTCCGGAGCATGAGAAAATCCCTCTTTACATCCGAAACGATGTCCCTGGTGGACCGGACCCCTAAGTCGTTCCCCCCCACATGCAACACCAACACATCCGGGGGCCTATCCAGTCTGGCGTACCTATGAAACTCCGGCACCACCCTGTCCCATTTAAGCCCGGGGATCCCCAACCACCGTATGCTTGCCTCCCCCCGGGAAATCCCCAGCTGCCTTCCTTCCGGCCTGACATCTGCTCTCCTGGCACCCCAAAAAACATAGGAGTGCCCCAATATCCAGACGAGGCGTTCGCGACCTCCATCTGAAAGGAAAAACAAAATACTAAAGCAACTATGCAAAACCCGACCACGACCCCCTAACACATACACCCCCCCGCCACCTGTAAAACATGAACTAAACCCCGAACTCCGCCTACATCAGGTGTGGCCGCACGTACGACCGAAACCTCCGTGATTCCCAGCGCCCAATCCTCTTGACCACAGCCTCGTCCAACCCGCACCTGGCCGCCTCAGTGGCTACCCCAATGCGGAAGGAGTGGGAGGCAAACTGAGAGCAATCCAAACCCCCGGCCCGCAGACACCTCCGAAACACAGCCACAAATTGAAAACGCGATAAAAAGGTGCCGTCTTGATGCACCAGCAATGGGCCCACCCCCTGCGGCCGAACCCCCAGGAACTCCGAAACCACCCTCACCGGGCATAATCCCGACCCCGGCAGCGCAAACAACCATACGTCCACCCCAGTCCCAGTCTGATCCGTCTTGGACCTACGCAGCCGCAAACGCACCCTATCAGCTCCCAAGGTCACATCTTGACCCAACAGACCCCCCCCAACAGTCTTTGCCGGACTGACCAACTCCCCCACCCGAAAAGCCCTAAAGAACGCCAACGAAAAAGCCGCTCGGAACAACCGCACCTCATAATCAGAAGTGCACTGTTCCCCCAACCGCTCGCAGATAACCTGCAAGACCTGGAAGGTCACCGGCCTCCTCATATCCCTCCGTGGATTGCCCTTCTTGTACCCCTTAACCGCCTGCTTGACCCAAAAACCTTTTGTGTGATCAACCTCCCCCCGCAACTTAAACCAAAAGGCCAGCGCCGCAAGCTTACGCTCAAGCAAGGACACCGACCCCAAGCGTTCCATGATCTTAGCTACAAAGCACAACACCAACAGCCCCTTATCGCCACCCCCACCCAGCTCAGCGTCCGCTAGCCGTGTAAAGTCCATCCATTCCTTCCACACCTTACTGTATGCCGCCCAGGTCGCACCGCTCACCGACCTCCTGATCCATTCCGTGGCGATTCCAATGCAACCTCCCAGAGCCACCCCGGGCAGGGGATCCCCTCTCTCGCCGCCTCCGGAGCCAACGCCCGAAACCTCTCCCACTGGAATCGAGATAAGGCATCAGCCACGTTATTGTCCACCCCCGGTACGTGAACGGCATACAAAAATACGTTCGCTTGCAAACACCTCAGCACCAGGTGGCGCAGCAGCCGGATCACCGGCTGCGAAGACGCCGACATCCGATTGATCACCTGCACCACGCCCATGTTGTCACAGTGCAACCTGATCTTCAGATCCCGGCACGACTCCCCCCACAGTTCCATCGCCAGCACCACCGGAAACAATTCCAGCAGCACCAGGTTCTTCGCATACCCCGCCTCCACCCACGACTGGGGCCACGCCTCCGCGCTCCATTGCCCCTGAAAAAAGGCCCCATAGCCCGCTGACCCTGCCGCATCCGTCACCAACTCCACGTCAAAATTACTCACCGGCCCCTTCATCCACACCGACCGTCCGTTGAAGCCTTCCAAAAAAGTCTGCCAAATCCTCAAGTCCTCCCTAAGTTCCCTTGTCAACCGAATGAAGTGGGTCGGAACCAGAACACCCGCCGTAGCCCCCGACAGCCGTCGGCAAAATATCCGCCCCATCGGAATGATCCGGCAAGCAAAATTTAACTTACCCAGGACCGACTGCAACTTCCGCAGCTGCACTTTCCGCACGCCGACCAATTCCCGCAGCTCCTGCTTCAGTCCCTCGACTTTGTCCTCCGGTAAGCGGCACTCCATCACCTCCGTGTCTATTTCAATGCCCAAAAAACTCAAGACCGTGGCCGGCCCCTCTGTTTTGTCGGCCGCCAACGGCCCCCCAAAACGATCCGCAATGTGCTGCAACGTGGCCAAAAGGATCGCACACACATTGGAGGACGGGGGGCCCACGACGAGAAAGTCGTCCAGGTAGTGAATCACCGACGCCCAGCCCGACACGTCGCGCACCACCCATTCCAAGAATGAACTAAACAGTTCAAACAAGGCACAGGACACGGAACAGCCCATGGGCAAGCACTGGTCCACGTAAAACCGGTCCTGCCAATAACACCCCAAGAGCCAAAAGCTCTCCGGGTGCACCGGCAACAGCTGAAACGCCGCCTCAATGTCAGACTTCGCCATAAGGGCTCCCTTACCGTAACGCCGCACCCAGCCCACCGCCGCGTCAAACGACGTGTAAGACACCGTGCAGGCCTCGGGATCGATGGCATCGTTCACGGAACCCCCTTTTGGGAAGGACAGATGATGGATAAGCCGGAACTTGCTAGGCTCCTTCTTAGGCACCACCCCTAACGGCGACACCACCAAAACCGGCAACGGCTGTTCCACGAACGGGCCACTCATCCTACCCAAGGCAACCTCCTTAGCCAATTTGTCGCTAACCACCCCCGGATGCTGCAAGGCGGACCTCAAGTTCCTAGCCAACGGAGGAACAACTTCTAACGAACACGGAATCCGAAACCCCACCGCAAACCCCTCCCCCAGCACCCGCGCAGCCCTTTTGTCCGGGTACCTATTTAGAAAAGGACGCATCCTTTCCACCCTCACCGGGGTTGCTCCCCTTGAACGCAGGTTCCCCGGCACGCTTGCCCTTTTTAAAACAACGGGAGAGGGAGTGAGAGCCCCCGCAACCGGAACACTCATGTTTAAATCGACAGGACCCCCCGAACTTGCAGGCCCCTTCGTTAAACTGCCAGCAAACGCCCATTTTTTTTCCGGCCGGAAGTCCAGAGGCGGGGGTTCCCCCGCCCCCCCCCTGAAAAAACTGCGACGGCGTCCGCGCCGACGCCATCAACCGCATCCAAAGGCTGATATCCTTGTGATCCCACCGAATATCAGGCCGCACCGCCCGCCGTTGCCTAAACTGCTCGTCGTAACGCAGCCAAGCCGTACCCCCATACACCCCATGCGCCTCCCCGATAGCGTCCATGTAACAAAACAGGGCCGAGCAATGCTCGGGCGCCGTTTCGCCAATCACGCTGGCCAGAATGGCAAACGCCTGCAGCCAATTGGGGAAAGTCCGCGGTATCAGCCGATACCGCCTCTTCTCCTCATCATCTTTTTTAGAGCTATCTGGCTTGACCCTATCCAAATTGAATTTTTCCAAGGGAAGCAACGAAAAGATCTCCACATACTCACCCTTCTTGATCTTATCCCGTACCTCCTGCTTGAGATGCGCCCCCAATGGCCCTTCGTAACAGACATAAACCTCACACCTAGCCGCGTCAGCCAGCCGCACCAAGTCCACCCGAGCCGCGGGCTCTTTTGCCGTCAGGTCGTCCCCCGTACTTACCGAGGATGCTCCAGCCACCGGCGCCTCCTGCCGCGAACTTACCTCCACACTCCCGGACACCGGCGCCTGCACCCCCGAGGGGGAGCCCGCCTCCAGCGACGCGAACACCCCAGCCCCGGGCCCCTGTAATGCCTCACCCCCCCGGGACGCCCCGTCCCCCGGAAGGGAACTCAAGCCCAACCCAGCCCCCAGACCACCTACCCAAGGCGCAACCTGCGGGGGGCCCGCGGACGCCCTGTCAGCAAACCTCTGCAGCAGATCCTGTAAACCCCCCAACAACGCCTGCAACGATCCCTGGGTCCCGCCTGAGGCAGGCAAACCGCCCGCCTCCCGCGGCACCCCCCCCCGCGCGGCCCCACGCCGCGCCCCCACCTACTCCCCCCGACAGACACCCCAAAGCATCAGGCAAAACGTGAGAAGGAAAATGAAGCCCCTTACCTGGCTGCGTGGGTCCCCTCCCGTCAGCCGTCCCTCCGGAAACTCCAGCCGCCTCCACTCGACCAAGGACGTCCTCTTCAGAACCCGACAGCTCCCCTTCGGAACACGCATCCGCCGCGGACGGCATAGGCGTAGCAGACCCTCCGGCCGTGGAGCAGCCCGGGGGTGCAGCAGCTGTGCTAGTAGATGCTCTGTCGTCGCAGCAGGCCCGACCGACCCTCCTGCCGCACTGCGTCCCCGTGCGGGCCCCGTAGGCCTGTCCCCGTCCACCCTCCGGGCTCCACTTCCGCTCCGCTCCGACCTGCCTGCCGCGTCTGGTAGCGGACGCGCAGGTGTGTCGCTGGATCTCCTCCGCCGTGTCTCCCCCCGCGGCGGCAGCACCGCAGCCGCAAGGGGAACCGTGCTCCATCCGTCCCCTGACCGCGCCGGTGGGGAGTGGGTGACCGCTGACTCCAATCCCCCACTCCCCGAGTCCCGCCCACGAATAGGATTCTGCCCGGACCCCCCCCCCCCCCGAGCCCCCGCTGAAGACCGTTTTGCGGGGGGGGGGGCGGCGGGTCCGCTATCGGGCTCCGGTGGCCTGGACCGCCGAGCGCGTGGTGTGCCATCCCCCCCTTCTACAGGCCCCCCCGCCGCCGCACGTGTAATGGCTGCCACCTGCTCTTGCAACCAGTCCGTCCCGCGTGTTCCCGCTGCCGCCCGGAGCAGCTCCAAAAGCTCCGCTACGTCCCCCATGCTACGACAGTCCAGCAAAAGCCCCCCCGTGTGCCAAAAACCCACCCGTCCCGCCCGCGATGCCGCCGTGCCGCCGGAGCTCGTCCTGTGCGTCCTCACTCCTGGCCAACTTCTTGCTTGTGACCCCACGCTTCCTGCCGTAGCTCCTCCCCTTACTTTTATACCGCTCCGCCCTCTCCTCTTTCCCTCCTGCCGCTCCACCCCTCCCTCTGTCTTCTCACTAGGTTTAACTCTATAGGGGCTACCTAGCATCAGTCATGCCAGCCCTGCACCTCCGTCCAGCCTGCGTTTTCGGGCTTCCCTGTATGATTCTATGCCTGTGCTTGTATTCAGCTTCATGTTTGCTATGGACACTCCTCTGTTCCCTCCCCTTTAGCCTATATATATACCTGACTTCCTGATTAGCTAGCTAGATCTGAAGAAACAGCGAAGGCTGTGAAAGGTGATATCTGGCTGCCCAAATACGTCCTCGTTGTTTGCGTCCCAGGCTGGAACGCACTTCTTCTCCACAACACCATGATCCAGCCATTTTACAACATATGGACAGCAGGGACAGCATCTCAGAAAATTGAATGACTCCGCTCCTCGGACCTTGCATTTATGTGCCTGATTTTACTTGGCTTGCTTTATTTATATTAAATGGATACTATAATACTGCACTGAGTCTGGTCCACCTTGTTTTTGTTTTTTTTAATTTTCAGCTAATATGATGGAAAGAATCTGTTAAAGAGATGGTAACCCAAAAAAAACAGATCCTGTTCCCTTATAGCAGGTTAAACCACACAGTGCTTCTGCTGTCTAATCTGTCACTTTTTTGTATGCTGTAAAAAAACTGGTTGATTCTGCCTGTTCCTGTGTCCCCCTTAGTATGCTGTCTACACAACAGTAATTATGGGTGCTAATCAATGATACCGTGGTCGGGTTACATGCCTCTGTCATCCCGCTGCTCTCTTCTCTCCCCCCCTCCCTGTCTGTCAGCTTCTATGTGTGTGTCTGTGTGTGTGTGTGTGTGTGCCGTCTACTCTGCCCCCCCCCCCGTCATGATTAGTAGCTTTCAGGAAAGTTAAAGCGGGAGTCCACCGGGACTCTGCGTTTTTTTTGTTTTTTTTTTAAAAGCCAGCAGCTACAAATACTGCAGCTGCTGACTTTTAAATAGTGACACTTACCTGTCCAGCGCGCCCGCGATGTCGGCACCCGGTAGCTAGTTATTTTTTTAGGTTCACCGCCAGGTTTTTATATCGCTAGGTACCCCGATATACTACCCAATAATGGTTTTAACCCCCAGATTGCCGCTAGTTAACCCTTTCACCCCCTTTTGCCAGTGTCACTAAGCGATCGTTTTTCTGATCGCTGCATTAGTGTCGCTACAGTCGCTAGGTAGCTAGTTATTTTTTTAGGTTCACCGCCAGGTTTTTATAGCGCTAGGTACCCCGATATACTACCCAATAATGGTTTTAACCCCCTGATTGCCGCTAGTTAACCCTTTCACCCCCTTTTGCCACTGTCACTAAGCGATCATTTTTCTGATCGCTGCATGTGTCGCTAGGTAGTTCGTTATTTTTTTAGGTTCACCGCCAGGTTTTTATATCGCTAGGTACCCCGATATACTACCCAATAATGGTTTTAACCCCCTGATTGCCGCTAGTTAACCCTTTCACCCCCTTTTGCCAGTGTCACTAAGCGATCGTTTTTCTGATCACTGCATTAGTGTCGCTACAGTCGCTAGGTAGCTAGTTATTTTTTTAGGTTCACCGCCAGGTTTTTATAGCGCTAGGTACCCCGATATACTACCCAATAATGGTTTTAACCCCCTGATTTCCGCTAGTTAACCCTTTCACCCCCTTTTGCCAGTGTCACTAAGCGATAATTTTTCTGAACGCTGCATCAGTGTCGCTAGTGTCGCTAGGTAGCTAGTTATTTTTTTAGGTTCACCGCCAGGTTTTTATAGCGCTAGGTACCCCGATATACTACCCAATAATGGTTTTAACCCCCTGATTGCTGCTAGTTAACCCTTTCACCCCCTTTCACCAGCGATCACAGTATAAGTGTCACTGGTGACGCTGGTTAGCCAGTTAGTTATTTAGGTTCCCCGTCAGGTTTTTATATAGCGCCAGGGACCCCCATATACTACCTAATAAAAATTTGAACCCCCTGATTGCCCCTAGTTAACCCTTTCACCACTGATCACCGTATAAGTGTTACGGGTGACTCTGGTTAGTTTGTTTTTTATAGCATTTTATATTCAAATCCGGTAGGCAGTGCTTGGTTTTCGGGGTCCCGTACGTGGCTAGGCTCCCAAAAAGTCCCCCACATGTGGTATCCCCGTACTCGGGAGAAGCAGCAGAATTTATTTTGGGGTGTAATTTGACTTCTGCCCATAGCATGTGTGAGCAATATATCATTTAGTGACAACTTTGTGCAAAAAAAAAAAAGTTTGTAATATTCCCGCAACTTTTGGCAAAATATAAAATATTCCATGGACTCAACATGCCTCTCAGTAAATAGCTTGGGGTGTCTACTTTCCAAAATGGGGTCATTTGGGGGGGTTTTGTGCTATTTTGGCATTTTATGGCCTTCGAAACTGTGATAGGTAGTGAGGAGTTAAATCAAAAATTTGCACCCTTAGAAATCCTGAAGGTGGTGATTGGTTTTCGGGGTGCCGTGCGCGAATAGACTCCCAAAAAGTCCCACACATGTGGTATCCCCGTACTCGGGAGAAGCAGCAGAATGTATTTTGGGGTGTCATTTCACATATGCCCATAGCATGTGTGAGCAATATATCATTTAGTGACAACTTGGTGCAAAAAAAAAAAAGTTTGTAATATTCCCGCAACTTGTGGCAAAATATAAAATATTCCATGGACTCAACATGCCTCTCAGTAAATAGCTTGGGGTGTCTACTTTCCAAAATGGGGTCATTTTGGGGGGTTTTGTGCTATTTTGGCATTTTATGGCCTTCGAAACTGTGATAGGTAGTGAGGAGTTAAATCAAAAATTTGCACCCTTAGAAATCCTGAAGGTGGTGATTGGTTTTCGGGGTGCCGTGCGCGACTAGACTCCCAAAAAGTCCCACACACGTGGTATCCCCATACTCGGGAGAAGTAGCGGAATATATTTTGGGGTGCAATTCCACATATAACCATGGCATGTGTGAGCAATATATCATTTAGTGACAACTTTTTGTAAAAAAAATTTTTTTTTTTTTTTTTGTCATTATTCAATCCCTTAGGACAAAAAAAATAAATATTCAATGGGCTCAACATACCCATCAGCAATTTCCTTGGGGTGTCTACTTTCCAAAATGGGGTCATTTGGGGGGGATTTGTACTGCCCTGCCATTTTAGCACCTCAAGAAATGAGATCGGCAGTCATAAATTAAAAGCTGTGTAAATTCCAGAAAATGTACTCTAGTTTGTAGACGCTATAACTTTTGCGCAAACCAAAAAATATACGCTTATTGACATTTTTTTTACTAAAGACATGTGGCTGAATAAATTTTGCCCTCAATGTATGACTAAAATTTAGTTTATTCGATTTTTCTTATAACAAAAAGAAGAAAATATCTTTTTTTTTCAAAATTTTCGCTCTTTTTCCATTTATATCGCAAAAAAAAAAAATCGCAGAGGCAATCAAATACCATCAAAAGAAAGCTCTATTTGTGGGAAGAAAAGGACGCAAATTTCGTTTGGGTGCAATATTGCATGACCGCGCAATTACCAGTTAAAGCAGCGCAGTGCGAAATTGCAAAAAGACCTCTGGTCCTTAAGGTGTTTATTGGTCCGGAGCTGAAGTGGTTAATGTCCCAGGAGGATCTGGCCTTGTCCTGCTGTAGCCCTTAGATTGGGGGTGTAACGTATTTAGAGGCATCATTTTATACAAATATGTACACAGTGTAGTATGGCTAGATAGAACAGAGGGGCTGGCAGTAATATTTGAGTTTACAGCCACTTTAAAATCTTTAATTATATGGTACATTAAGATCAATTTAGTTGGAGAGTGTGTTGATGCAAGGAAATTTTATTTGTTTAATGGTTTGAATGGGAAAAAAAAAACTGTACTTTTATACCCAGTTTATCTGTAGGTGTTTAACACTGCATGCCATTCGAGAGAGGATTATTCAGAAAGTACAAAAATACACTCTCAAATACTGCTACACAGATGTTTTAATGCAAAATATTCTTTGAAATTCAGCTTCATCGTGGAAAGTACCTGGAGTGTACACCCATTATCAGTATGCAAATACAGAGATGTGCTAATTTTATTTTATTCAAAAGCTTGGGAATGCTATAATGCAGGCTATGACTGGTTATGCTGGGAACCACAGAGGGGGCTTCAGTTTTTAAAACTACTTTTTTTTTTCTGCAATTTTGTAGGAAATTAAACACCTTAGCAGTTTCCTAATGAGTAGGCTCTTTTAAATCTGATGAGTAAAATATGATTTCCCTAAGAGTGAAAAAGAAAATGTTAATATGTGAAAATTAGTGGGAAAAGTCACTGATTTTGTTGGGGAACAAGAAAGTGAAAAATGTTGTAAAGTCGCTTCTAAAGGTGTTTTGTTTAAAAAAATAGCTATACATAACTGCTCTGTGCTATGGTTTGGCACAGAGCAGCCCTGCTCCTCTTCTTTTTGGGTCCTCCGCTGTTGGTCCTGGCTCCTTCTCCCACCAAATACCCCATTGTGCTATGGGGGTGCATGAGTAGGCTTGCTCCCAAGCCGCGCTTCTGTGAATGGATATTGTCCATTCCCTGCCCCCTGCTCTCTCCTCATTGGCTCAATGGCTGTGATTGAAATTGAGCTTGTAGGGGTGGTGCCTCATGGTGCTGAGGCAATCATTTACACAAGCAGGTGCAATAAAAGACTTGTATTGAAGTAATGCAGTAACAGTTCACAACAAACCTGGTGTGAGGCCTACCTATCCGGGTGCACTCAAATTTCAGCCACACAGAGATTGCGAACAGACTGACAGCATCTGTTGAGAGGGGACAGAATGCGGTCTGGCCATTTAGAGCCCAATCAGGAAGGTGCCCAGAAGAGATGAGACCCTACACTTTCCCTCCTTGTCAGGAACCTCTCCCTAATGCTACTACTGTCCCTAACAGATGTCTCTACTCACTAGCAAAATGCCTGGTGATCCATTGGATCGCTTCCCCAGTGACCCAGGAAACTTTAGAGTAACAATGCTCCCTCTGATTTACTCTCCGACTGCAGTGCCGTTGCGAAACAACGCTACTTAGCCTGCACCTGCCTTCAAGCCAATGAGGAGAGAGGCGCTACGCTCATGTGCATTGCTGGATCGAGATGGGGCTCATGGAGGAGGGGGCAGCTGCACCCAGCAAGTGCTGAGTGTGGGTGGGTTTTTTGTTTTTGTCAGTTTTTTCACCTTAATGCATAGGATATATTAAGGTGAAAAAACACAAGGGTTTACAACCCCTTTAAAGTGGTTGTAAACCCTTACAAACCACTTTGACCTACAGGTAAGCAGGCGCACTGAGCACGGCATTCTCAAAGACTGAGCTGCCGCACGTGTCGGCTCCCGTGTGCATGCACGGGAGTGACGTCATCGCAGCTTCGCCGAGAAGATGGATGAGCCGGACTACAGGGGACAGCGGGGACTTCACTGGCTCCTGTGTCAGGTAAGTGACACATAATGGACTACTATGCGATGCATAGTAGTCCATTATGCTTTACCTTTGCAGGGAATGAAAGAGGAAGTAAACTCATCAGGGTTTACTTCCTCTTTAAGGTAAAAACATTCTGCCTTTAGAACCACTTTACCTGTTTAATGGGATATATGACGATGTGTTATTTTGGTTAGACATTTTCGACAGGAATTTTGGCAGGAATAATAGATATACAGAGAAATTAAAGCACAATGTTCGCCAAAATTGTTCTTAGAATATTTTTGGGGAGAAATGGGTGCTGTTGTCAGCCCAGGAAGAGACAGTAGCAAGACCATTTTCAGAAGTTCCATCCTTCCCTTCAATGTTTTTGCATTTCTTTATTGTAAATCATGGGGCACAGAGCCATAATAGTTACTATGTGGCTTATAGGCCACCTTTAGTTGATGGACACTGACACGCCCTAGATCAGGAAGTCCACTCCCTATATAACCCCTCCCACTACTGGGAGTACCTCAGTTTTTTTCATCAGTGTCTTAGGTGTTGGTCACGAGTAAAGATGTGCTATGCTGAGCTCTGCTGGAGCAATCCTTGCTGGGGTTAGCTATGCAGCCATATCCATTCAAAGTGTATTTTCAGGCCCAATTGAATGTTACCCAGGCCTGGTGGTGGAAGAAATTAGGTTTAGCCCGTAACTCTTCTCTTTTTAGAGAACTGGACCCCGGGATCCAGTGCCTTGGGTTTATCAGCCATAAAGTTTCCTGCTTTATGGGTCCAGGGGTGTGGATCCCCCAATTAAAAGGGGCCCTGGTCCCTGAATTTTTTTTTTAACAGAGCCCACCGTGAGGGGTGAAGATTGGGTCTGTTGGTTTTACCACAAAATCCCTGCGGCTGGAAAGGCAAGTGGAAATTACTAAAGAAATTTCAAATTCTTTTATGGTTTGTCTCCATTGAAAGTAAATGTTGTCATGCCTAAAGTCACCACTGGGGACTGTATAGAGCACGTACCTTGTCATGCTTTCCATAGGTCACTCTGTGTCAACAGAAGCTGCAGGCTTTCTCCAGCTAAGCAGTCCCAGGCCTCCGGTAAGATGTTGGGGGGGGGGGGGTTTCTAAAAACACCCCCCACCTAGGCAGAAGCTCTGCCCCTATCCAAGGATAAGTAGGAGGAAACCCAGAATGATTGGATGGTTTCACTCCTCTCTTCCTCACCTCACCTCCACCCCCCCTCCCCACACACACACACCAATCCTGTCGGAGCTGAAGACCGCGCTCGTGTGGGAAAGGGGGAGGAGCAGTGGTAATATGGAGGGGGTGTGGCTTGGCATGTCTTTAGCATGCGGCAGCATCCAGCGTAGGAGTGCAGTTGTAAAAGCTCCATGGAGGGACACAAGAGCAGAGGGTGGCATGTAAGTGGTGATGCAGGCATTCCTTTGGCACATTTACTGAGCACCAGGCTGAGCATTAATAGCAGCGGCAGTTGCTGGACTATTTGCTCAAGCAGTGGGTGCAATTTCTTCTGGTAGTACCTCTGCATTTGTGCATTGGGCTATGATCAAAAGGGGAGGTAGAAACCCCCCCAAACATGGGTTTAAAAGGGTCTCCCTCAAGTCTCTAAAAAGCCTAAACTCATCTCTACAATGGCATCCTCCCCTGAGAGTTCTGGAATGGCTGGTCAGAGTGAGCCGTCAGGGCCATCAAATGTTGCAACTGTTTTCAACACTGCATCCTCTGTTTATATTACTGAATAGGTTTTTTCCTCAGTCTTGATAAGTTTGGAAGAAAGGTTAGCGGCTTTAATCGCATCCTCCCAGAGTGGGACAAAATGCGACAGGTCCCTTCCATCACCCAGGACCCTGGGGGCGGGAGAAGATGACTTTCCCTCAGGGGACCGTGATGAGACTGATGACTCCTCTTCTGCGGGGTCAAATGCAGAAGGTTCAGCTTCACAATCTGAAGGATTGATGGTGCAATCTCTTACTGAATTGGTCCGCTCCACATTTATGTTACCCTTAATGGAGTTGGTTGTTAAGCCCTCTTCTTCTTTGGGTTCATTAAAGCCTCCTCAAGCTGTGCATTCCTTTCCTGTCCATTCCTTGCTGGAAAAGCTTATGTATTCTGAGTGGGATCACCCAGATAAGCATTTATTTTCCTCCCAAAAAGTTTTCAACACTTTATTCTATGGAGGAAAAAATTTACGAAAAAATGGGAGATACCAGCAATTGACGCTACTATATCCTCTGTGAATAAAAGTTTGACTTGTGCAGTAGACAATGCTCAAATGCTGAAGGATCCAATGGATAAGAAGTTAAAATTCCTGTTAAATGCTTTTTGTTTGGCAGGTTCAGTGACTCGGCCTGCGGTGGCAGCAATTTGTGTATGTCAATCCTTGAGAGACCTGTTAAAACAGGTGCACAAGGTTATTCCTGATCAGCAGGCCCAGGATTTAGCCGAGCTACCAGGGGCTTTGTTTTGCAATAGATGCTATGAGAGAGTCTATTCTTCAGGCCTCGTGCCTTACGCTTGGGCTGGTGCATATGTGTAGGATACCATGGTTGAAAAATTGGTCAGCCGAAGCGCCATGCAAAAAGCTCCTGTCTAGTTTTCCTTTTCACGATGAGCGGCTGTTTGGGGATGTTTGGATAAATACATCCAAAATATTTCTAGTGGAAAAAGTACCCATTTACCAGCTAGGAAAGGGAATAAACGTATTTCATTTAAACATGCTCCTTCTCCAGTGCCAGGGGCATCAGCCTCCAAGCAGTCATGATGGCCTCTCTCAGGGAGATTAGAATACTTGGTTTTGATCATAGATATAGCCCAGAAAAGGGTATTTTTGCCCCAGGTGAAGATCAACGCCATAAAGGAATTGATTCAGGTGGTCAAGGAAAAGAAGAATCCTTCTATTTGTCTTTCCATAAGGTTGTTGGGAAAGATGGTGGCTTCATTTAAGGCCGTTCCTTATGCTCAGTTTCATTGAGGCTGCTGCAAAACAGTATCCTATCGGTTTGGGACAAGAAGATCCAAGCCCTAGACTTCCCAATGTGTCTGTCTCCAAAGGTGTGCTGCAGCCTCAGTTGGTGGTTGATAACCAAGAATCTGCAGAAGTGAAAATCCTTCCTACCAGTTACCTGGAAGGTGGTAACAGATGCCAGCCTTTCGGGTTGTGGAGCAGTCTTAGAAGAGGCAACTGTCCAAGGGAAATGGTCCAGATCAGAAATGACCTTGCTCATTACATTCTAGAGATTCAGGCAGCACACTTGGCTCTGAGATGCCTTGGTGTTCCCGTGGAATCAGTTCTCACTGATTTATGCATTCCCTCCTATTCTGTTACTACCATGACTTATATATTATACTTAGAGTCTGGAAGGCATATGTTTCCTGATGTGCATCCAGGGGTTGACACTCCAGGAAGTATGTCAGGGGTAGTGAAGTAAAAATGAAAAAATATTGTACCTATATATTGTCTAATCCTTATAGTTCGTCTATATTAAACTCTGACCACATGCTACTGTTGATATCACAATAATACAAGGTTAGCTATGAAACCAAACACACAGTTTATAAGTAATAAAGTCTTATTTCCCAAGGAAATAAGAAAGCTAACCTGAAGTTATTAAAAGATATTACAAAGCTTACAATCAGAACATATAGAACAACGAGGCTCTCTGTGGTTTTGTTTCTTACAGCTACGTTCGCTCAGATGACCAAGAGAGGGCCAGAGCCATGAGGCTTAGGCTCAAGCCATGATCCGAAGGGAAAGGGGCTATTTCTCTTCCTTGCTCAGTCTTTTATACTTTGATCATACACTATTCAAACCCAACCCTATTGTCATCCCATCTAGACTTTTGACGAATCCACAGTATTTTATGGGGCAGTCCTTCTCAACAGATTATATTACTGTGTGTCCTGCTGTACTTGGGCCAATAGGGGCAGCATTGTCCATGTCAATTTTTAGGTGCCTGTTGATCCTTTGATCTTTGTCGCCCACTGTCATCAATCATTCTGTCAGCCATGGCCCCTTTCAAGTTTGCGTTATAGCAATAGACAGTCCAGAGCCAAGAGCTGAAACGACATTCCAGACCACTCCTAGGAAAGCAAATGCTTGGTGGTATCAATCAGAAAGAAACCTTTTTTATATTTTATTGGTTTATAATTGAAATAGAGTGTACAATTGGATATTTACATCGTGCAACGACGTCGGTGGATACATTTCAACAAATATATAAACTTGTGTTCATGGGCGTCCGCAGCAGGGGGCAAGGGGGGTCAAGTGCCCCCCCTGGAATCCCCAAGGTGTCTGCCGTAGCCGCCGCCATGCTGCATTTAAAATTTTTTTTTTCATTTTTTGTCCGCTGGCGGATGCATCCTCCGCCCTCTCCGACTCCTATGGATCAGAGTGCTGGATGGCTCTGTTTACTGCGGCCGCTCTGTAACATGGCCCCGCCCCCTCAGACCGGCTCGTGTGATAGTAAAGAGAATCAACGTTCCGCCTATCACATGAGCCAGTCTGAGGGGGCGGGGCCATGTTACAGAGCGGCCGCAGTACACAGAGCCATCAGCACTATGATCAAGAGAAGGAGATGCTGCAGGTACAGCCCGCCCTATGTGCCACAGTGCCTGGATAGGAGGATGGGGGATGGGGGGGTATCCAACTTATATTACTGTCCCCAGTTCACCTTGTGCTCCCTGCCCCCCCCCCCAGTGCTCTCCTCCACACCACACTCTCCTGCCCCCCAGTGCTCTCCTCCCCACCACACTCTCCTGCCCCCCGTGCTCTCCTCCACCCCACACTCTCCTGCCCCCCGTGCCCTCCTCCACCACCACACTCTCCTGCCCCCCCAGTGCTCTCCTCCACCACCACACTCTCCTGCCCCCCCTCCAGTGCTCTCCTCCACCACCACATTCTCCTGCCCCCCCTCCAGTGCTCTCCTCCACCACCACACTCTCCTACCCCCCCCAGTGCTCTCCTCCACCACCACACTCTCCTGCCCCCCCAGTGCTCTCCTCCACCACCACACTCTCCTGCCCCCCCAGTGCTCTCCTCCACCACCACACTCTCCTGCCCCCCCGTGCTCTCCTCCACCACCACACTCTGCTGCCCCCCCCCCAGTGCTCTCCTCCACCACCACACTCTCCTGCCCCCCCCCAGTGCTCTCCTCCACCACCACACTCTCCTGCCCCCCAGTGCTCTCCTCCACCACCACACTCTCCTGCTCCCCCCCAGTGCTCTCCTCCACCACCACACTCTCCTGCATCCCCCCTCTCTCCTCCTCCACACTCTTCTGCCCCCTCACAGTTTTCTCCTCCCCTGTTCTTGCTGCCCCCCCCCAACTCTCCAGCTCTCCCCATCCTTCTCTAGCCACCATCCCAGTGCTCTCCCCCCTGTTCCACTCCCCCCAGTGCTCCCCCGTCCCCCCCCCACAGCGCTCTCCGCTCCCCCCCAGTCCTCTCCCTTCCGTGCTCTCCCCCCAGTGCTCTCCACTGCCTCCAGTGCTCTCCCCCCTGTTGTTTCTCTCCCCTGTTCTTTCCACTCCCCCGTGCTCTTCAGCTCTCCCCATCACTCTCCAGCCCCCACTCCAGTGCTCTCCAGCCCCCCATTCTTCCCACCCCTGTTCTTTCTGCCCCCCTGGTGCTCTCCAGCCCCCCCCCCCCCAGTGCTCTCCACCCCTGTTCTTTTTGGCTCCCCCCAGCACTCGGCACTCCCCACCCCTGTACTCTCCACTCCCCCTGCATTCTCCCCCCACCCATGTGCTCTCCAACCCTACCAGTGCTCTCCACCCCCCATAGTGCTCTCCAGTCCCCAGTGCTTTCCACCCCTGTTCTTTCTGGCCCCCACTGGTGCTCTCCACTCCCCCCTGCTCTTTGTACCCCCCCAGTACTCTCCAGCCCCCGCGCTCTCCATCCCTGTTTTTCTGCTCCCCCAGTGCTCTTCACCGCACCACACTCTCCTGCCCCCCCATGCTCTCCTCCACCACCACACTCTCCTGCCCCCCCCCTGCTCTCCAGCTCTCCCCATCCTTCTCTAGCCACCATCCCAGTGCTCTCCCCCCTGTTCCCCCCCCCCAGTGCTCTCCCCATGCTCTCCACTCCCCACAGTGCTCTCCACTCCCCCCAGTCCTCTCCCCTCCGTGCTTTCCCACCGTTCTCCTCCCCAGTGCTCTCCTCCCCAGTGCTCTCCTCCCAGTGCTCTCCCCCTGTTCTTTCCCCCCAGTGCTCTCCCCCTGTTCTTTCCTCCCAGTGCTTTCCTCCCAGTGCTTTCCTCCCATTGCTCTCCTCCCAGTGCTCTCCCCCCTGTTCTCTCCCCCCTGTTCTCTCCCCCCTGTTCTCTCCCCCCTGTTCTCTTCCCCCCTGTTCTCTTCCCCCCTGTTCTCTTCCCCCCTGTTCTCTTCCCCCCTGTTCTCTTCCCCCCTGTTCTTTCCCCCCTGTTCTTTCTTCAGCCCTATGCTTTCCACTCCCCCCCAGTGCTCCCCCCGTGCTCTCCCCCCTGTTCTTCCCCCCCAGTGCTCTTCAGCTCTCCCCATCACTCTCCAGCCCCCACCCCAGTGCTCTCCAGCCCCCCATTCTCCCCCCCCCTGTCCTTTCTGCCCCCCCCTGGTGCTCTCCAGCCCCCCCAGTGCTATCTAGCCCCCCCAGTGCTCTCTATCCTCTGTGCTCTCCACCCCTGCATTTTGCCCCCACCCATGTGCTCTCCAACCCTACCTGTGCTCTCCAACCCTACCAGTGCTCTCCACCCCCCATAGTGCTCTCCAGTCCCCCGTGCTTTCCACCCCTGTTCTTTCTGGCCCCCACTGGTCCTCTCCACTCCCCCCTGCTCTTTGTACCCCCCTCAGTACTCTCCAGCCCCCGTGCTCTCCACCCCCGTTTTCTGCCCCCCCAGTGCTCTTCACCGCCCCACACTCTTAGCCCCCCCCAGTGCTCTCAGCCTACCGTGCTCTCTACCCCTGTTCTTATTGCCCCTCCCAGTGCTCTCAAGTTCCCCCCCAGTGCTCTCTGCTCCCCACCCCTGTGATCTCCACTCCCCCTCGCTCTTTGCCCCCACCTATGTGTTCTCCAACCCCACCAGTACTCTCTACTCTCTAGTACGCTCCCCCTTCTCTCCAACTCCCACCCAGTGCTCTCCACTTCCCCAGGACCAGAGGACAGGCTGACTGTCCTGAAGGTGCAGGTGGCCAGGGACCACTCCATCTCACAGCAGACAGATCCTCTGGAAGGAGCACCATCCCCATCAAAAACGAGAACAGACCCTGCCTGCTGCTGCCCATCATGGATATCCTGCTGGCATGCAAGGTACCGTACCAAGCATCAACAACACAACTTCCCACAGACAGGGACTGCAGACTGGGACATGGGGCACAGGAGGGGCTGCAATGATGGGCACAGTGAGGCTGCATTTGGTGGGCACAGTGAGGCTGCATTTGGTGGGCACTGGTGAGGGGGCATTTGATGGGCACTGGTGAGGCTGCATTGAGCTCTTGCATCAAGTCTGCAGTCTCTGTCCATCTCCTGTAGCATGTCTGCAGTCTCTGAGGGAGTCTGGAGAGGAGTCAAGAGTGGGAGCACCGCCGGGATGGGGGTCATGGGAAAAGTCAGACTTGTGTGGACTGTGGACAGGAGACTATAGGATAAAACCAGAGCCACCAAGCTGGAGCCGACTGACTGAGCCCTGCACAGTGCACCTGAGAGGAGGTCAGTGAAAGCACCGCCAGGCTAGTCGGGGGGGGGGGATTAGGGGGGTCACTGATGTAAGGGGGGAGTGAATACGATAATGTAAGGGACACTGATATAAAGGGTTTCCTCCTTATATTAGTAACCCACCCCCCTTACCTTTGAGTATTCTTTCTGCAGAAGGTGGTCCCCCTCCACATTCTGAGTTCCTGGGGTCCCCCTTGATGATTGATCACTTACCACTATTAACTGTAAAATGTATGGTTTTGCCTTTCATGAACAAGAAAATAATGATGTTATGCTGTTGGGCTGGTATAATAATGCTGTGAGGCTGGTATGACATTTTTTCCAGGGCTGGTTTTTGAAAGCATGGGCGTCCGTAAGGTTACTCAGGTGGCTGCGTACCATGCCCATATAGCCTAGAGAATGTACATCTTTTTACATTGCAATACATCTGTTTTTGCCATATTTTTATCTTGATGGAAACAGCCTATACAGTGACAGTATGGGATCAAAATATGGCCACAACAGATATATTGCAATGTAAAAAGATGTACATTCTCTAGGCTATATGGGCATGGAACACAGCCGCCTGAGTAACTTCCAATACAAAGTGAAGATGAATTATCTGTTATATAACACATATGTATTACCAGTGGAAAGATTTTCATGAGATTGTTGAAAAGGGGCAGAGCATGAGTGGCCTTAAAATGATGCCCCCCCTTGGAAAAAGTTCTGCGAACGCCCATGCTTGTGTTCATTAACAGGATTTAAATGTGGTAAACGGTAAACTTACATTAGTGGAGGTTCGCATAAGTGTGGTCAATCCGTTCCATTGGTGTGGCACCCCAAATGGGAGCTTTAGTGCCACAGGAGTGGAGAGGACTTGGTCGTCTTAGTCCTTAGAATGATATAAAATTCCATAGTAGAAACTTACTAGGTCATACAATGTATAGCTGTTGGGTAGGATATAGTTATTGCTCGGTCAAGGTCCATTGTCTGGTTATGTTGAGTCTGGCTGCTAGGAGTACATGGTTTGTTATGTATCTGAGGGAGTGGGGGATGTTGTCTATGGTTATGTCTAGGATTGCAAGTGCCGGGGAAGGGGGGATTGTGGTTTTAGTTATTTTTGAGATAAGCTTAAAGGTGTCTACCCAGTATTTTCGTATGTTGGGGCATGTCCAAAAAATATGGAGCATGTCACCTGGGGCTGATTTGCATCTCCAGCATGCGTTATTATTTTGGGGATTGAAGGATGCTAGTTTTGTTGCAGTGATTTACCAGCGTAGAGATATCTTTTGTGTGAGTTTCCAAAGGGTTGAGCATTTGGTGACCTTGTAAATAGTTTTTAGTGCGTATTGCCATTGTGTGTCAGTTAAAGTGCATGCATGATCGTCATCCCACGTTCGATGTGGGCTTAGTTAGAGAAGGTGTGTTTTTGGTGTAGGTTATTGTAGAAGTGGGAGATGTCCTTGGTTTTGGAGGCGGGATTGGTGAGATAGTCCCAGGTCTTAGGGTGTATATCGTAGAGGGGGAGAGGTATTTTGCGCATGCAGTGGTGTATGCGTAGAAAGGTAAAGTATTCTGAAGTGGGAAGGGCGTAATCAGATTATAGTTGAGAGAAGGAATTGAGGTGATTGCCTTGTAGCAGGTCTTGTAAGGAATGTATCCCTTTGAGGGTCAGGAGAGTAGTAATTTTTTTCCAAACCAGGGCTGAGGCCTTCATTGTTGGGGATATGTATGTCGGGATTGGAGTCCCAAGGGGGGTGCTTAGTAACCAGGTTTTTAGGTTAGGTCGGGTTAATGAGACTTTATTTGGCTCCATGATGAGGGGAGGGGTGAAACCAGGAGGGTAGTTGAGCTAGGATAGCTGCTAGATGATAATCTTCTAAGTCAATGGACCCCGTGCCTCCTGCTAGTTTGTGTTTAATCAATTTATGGTGGGCACATCTGGGTCTTTTGTCGTTCCATAAATATTTGTTAAATATTGTTTGTAGGGATCTAAAGAATGTGTTGGGTATTGGGATGGGGAGGGATCTGAAGAGGTATTGTGTTTGGGGAAGGCATATCATTTTGAAAGCTGCAACTCTCCCCGACCATGATAATTCATGTTTGGCTAGTTGTTGTGAAGTTGGTTGGATGTTGTGGAGGAGTGGTGGGAAGTTACAGGAGTAGAGGTTTTTGGTCTGTCTTGGTAGTTGTATGCCCAGGTAGGATATATCGCTAATTGCCCATGCAAACGGGTATTGTAGTTGTAGGAGGTTTTTCGTGGAAGCGTCCATATTGATGTCTAATATGAAGGATTTATCCCTTGTACACACGGTCGGACATTCAGACGGAAAATGTCCGATCGGACCGTGTTGTCGGATAATCCGACTGTGTGTAGGTTCCATCGGACTGTTTTCGTCTGAATTTTTCGACGGACAAAGTTTTAGAGCTGGGCTATAAAACTTTGCGACAGCATGATCCGATCGGACTTTGTCCAATTATGTGTAGAGAATTCCGATCGAGCAAAGTGCCACGCATGCTCAGATCAAATTCCTAGACCAAAGCTATTGGCTACTAGCCTGAACGTAGTCCCGTCGTAACGAAATAACGTCGTCACGTTACGTATGATCAGATTTTCTGACAACTTTGTCCGACCGTGTGTATGCAACACAAGTTTCGGACAAAATCCGACAGATTTTGTTGTCGGAATGTCCAACTGTGTGTACAAGGGCTTAGTCTTGTTAACCTTGTAATACGAAACTGTTTGTGAGGATAACATCAGCGAACAAGCTGATTTTGTGGGATGAAGTGCCGATTTGGATTCCTGAGATGTTGGGTTGGGAGAGGATATGTTCTGCTAGAGGTTCCATGAGCATATTGAAAAGGAGGGCGGATAAAGGGCAGCCTTGCAGTGTACCGTTGGTAATGGGGAATGGGCAAGAGAGCGTGCCTTCTGTGAATACTTGAGCTTCAGGGTTGGAGTAGAGTGCCATAATGGCATTTAGAATGGTGCCTTGGAACCCAAATTTTTGGAGGACTGTTCTGAGGCAAGACCAGTGAACTCTGTCGAACGCCTTCTTTGCATCCAAAGATAGGAGCAGAGAAGGCATTCCTGTTGAGTTTGCATGGTGGATAAGGTTGATCATCCTTCTGGTGACATCTGATGCCTGTCTGCCTTTCGTGAATCCTGTTTGGTCCTGGTGCATAAGGGTGGGCATAATCTCGAGTAGTGTTGCTGCTATTGTTTTAGTGTATATCATAAGGTCAAGCTTGAGTAAAGAAATCAGGCGGAAATTTTGGGGGATATCCGACTTCCTCCCTGGCTTTGGTATCGTTATAACCAATGCTTTTAAGTATTCTTTTGTGAAGTTACAAGAGGAGGCAGCGCGATTAGTGATGGCCGAACGGTTCGCCCGGCGGTCGTTTCGCGGCGAATTTCCGACTTTCGCCGTCCGCGGGTTCGAACGCCTTTTTCCGTCGTTCGCCCCGGCGGACTTACGTGTTTAATGTATACAAGAACTTTAACCTTTCGTGACACGTTTATCATGTGTTACAGGACAACCAATTGAGACATGACAGCTCATGGACACTTGGACATTCCCCCTAACCTATAAATACACCCGATCCGGTGGCCATTTTACATTCTTTCTTCTGTCACTGTAGGGAAAGGATCCTGTGTGGAGTAGGGACAGAGAAAACGCTAGCTATTTGGTACACAAAAGTTCTTTTCAGGACTGGTATAGGTGTTAGGTCAGCAGCCTGAGTTTCTTTTGTCAGTTTAGATAAAGGGACAGAGCGCTGTATGCTGCTATTTTAGGGACAGCTCAGCCAGATTAGTCTTTCTTCATCATCATCATCATCATCATCATTAGCTGTTACTATCAGGTCCACAAAAGAGCTGTTCCAGCTAATCGTTCCAGCCTACTCTTTTTTGCCAATTTGTATAGGGACAGGCAGGAAGCAGTGTGTCAGGCAGTGAGGATAATTTTAAAGACTTGCTGTTACTATTAGTTCCACAAAGGTTCTTTTCAGGACTGGTATCAGTGGTACGGTAATAGGCTTGTACACGTATAATATTCTTTCTTCCAAATATAGAAAGAATATTATACTTGACTGCTGCCCTTCTGCTGCAGTCTGCTAATCATTCACAACTCACTTGTTCCACAAAGCTCTTTATCAGGACTGGTAACTTGGTCTGTCTAGGGTGCTACGGTACATAGGCTTGGGTGCGGTACAGTCTGCTGTTCTGTAAGGACCGCTATCGGTCCACAATACATAGGGTTGCCGTGCACTACTGCTGACCGCTGCCCTATACTGCAGCAGTCCTTCAGCGGTATAGGGACTGACGCACAGTCTGCTAAACACTAATACACAACCTGCTTGGTCCACAAAAGTTCTTATAAGGACTGGTAACTTGGTATAGGGTGCTACGGTACATAGGCCTGAGTGCAGTACAGTCTGCTGTTCTGTAAGGACCGCTATCGGTCCACAATACATAGGGTTGCCGTGCACTACTGCTGACCGCTGCCCTATACTGCAGCAGTCCTTCATTGGTATAGGGACTGACGTACAGTCTGCTAATCACTAACACACAACCTGCTTGGTCCACAAAAGTTCTTATAAGGACTGGTAACTTGGTATAGGGTGCTACGGTACATAGGCCTGAGTGCAGTACAGTCTGCTGTTCTGTAAGGACCGCTATCGGTCCACAATACATAGGGTTGCCGTGCACTACTGCTGACCGCTGCCCTATACTGCAGCAGTCCTTCATTGGTATAGGGACTGACGTACAGTCTGCTAATCACTAACACACAACCTGCTTGGTCCACAAAAGTTCTTATAAGGACTGGTAACTTGGTATAGGGTGCTACGGTACATAGGCCTGAGTGCGTTACAGTCTGCTGTTCTGTAAGGACCGCTATCGGTCCACAATACATAGGGTTGCCGTGCACTACTGCTGACCGCTGCCCTATACTGCAGCAGTCCTTCAGCGGTATAGGGACTGACGCACAGTCTGCTAAACACTAACACACAACCTGCTTGGTCCACAAAAGTTTTTATAAGGACTGGTAACTTGGTATAGGGTGCTACGGTACATAGGCCTGAGTGCAGTACAGTCTGCTGTTCTGTAAGGACCGCTATCGGTCCACAATACATAGGGTTGCCGTGCACTACTGCTGACCGCTGCCCTATACTGCAGCAGTCCTTCATTGGTATAGGGACTGACGTACAGTCTGCTAATCACTAACACACAACCTGCTTGGTCCACAAAAGTTCTTATAAGGACTGGTAACTTGGTATAGGGTGCTACGGTACATAGGCCTGAGTGCGTTACAGTCTGCTGTTCTGTAAGGACCGCTATCGGTCCACAATACATAGGGTTGCCGTGCACTACTGCTGACCGCTGCCCTATACTGCAGCAGTCCTTCATTGGTATAGGGACTGACGTACAGTCTGCTAATCACTAACACACAACCTGCTTGGTCCACAAAAGTTCTTATAAGGACTGGTAACTTGGTATAGGGTGCTACGGTACATAGGCCTGAGTGCGTTACAGTCTGCTGTTCTGTAAGGACCGCTATCGGTCCACAATACATAGGGTTGCCGTGCACTACTGCTGACCGCTGCCCTATACTGCAGCAGTCCTTCATTGGTATAGGGACTGACGTACAGTCTGCTAATCACTAACACACAACCTGCTTGGTCCACAAAAGTTCTTATAAGGACTGGTAACTTGGTATAGGGTGCTACGGTACATAGGCCTGAGTGCGTTACAGTCTGCTGTTCTGTAAGGACCGCTATCGGTCCACAATACATAGGGTTGCCGTGCACTACTGCTGACCGCTGCCCTATACTGCAGCAGTCCTTCAGCGGTATAGGGACTGACGCACAGTCTGCTAAACACTAACACACAACCTGCTTGGTCCACAAAAGTTTTTATAAGGACTGGTAACTTGGTATAGGGTGCTACGGTACATAGGCCTGAGTGCGTTACAGTCTGCTGTTCTGTAAGGACCGCTATCGGTCCACAATACATAGGGTTGCCGTGCACTACTGCTGACCGCTGCCCTATACTGCAGCAGTCCTTCATTGGTATAGGGACTGACGTACAGTCTGCTAATCACTAACACACAACCTGCTTGGTCCACAAAAGTTCTTATAAGGACTGGTAACTTGGTATAGGGTGCTACGGTACATAGGCCTGAGTGCGTTACAGTCTGCTGTTCTGTAAGGACCGCTATCGGTCCACAATACATAGGGTTGCCGTGCACTACTGCTGACCGCTGCCCTATACTGCAGCAGTCCTTCAGCGGTATAGGGACTGACGCACAGTCTGCTAAACACTAACACACAACCTGCTTGGTCCACAAAAGTTTTTATAAGGACTGGTAACTTGGTATAGGGTGCTACGGTACATAGGCCTGAGTGCAGTACAGTCTGCTGTTCTGTAAGGACCGCTATCGGTCCACAATACATAGGGTTGCCGTGCACTACTGCTGACCGCTGCCCTATACTGCAGCAGTCCTTCATTGGTATAGGGACTGACGTACAGTCTGCTAATCACTAACACACAACCTGCTTGGTCCACAAAAGTTCTTATAAGGACTGGTAACTTGGTATAGGGTGCTACGGTACATAGGCCTGAGTGCGTTACAGTCTGCTGTTCTGTAAGGACCGCTATCGGTCCACAATACATAGGGTTGCCGTGCACTACTGCTGACCGCTGCCCTATACTGCAGCAGTCCTTCATTGGTATAGGGACTGACGTACAGTCTGCTAATCACTAACACACAACCTGCTTGGTCCACAAAAGTTCTTATAAGGACTGGTAACTTGGTATAGGGTGCTACGGTACATAGGCCTGAGTGCGTTACAGTCTGCTGTTCTGTAAGGACCGCTATCGGTCCACAATACATAGGGTTGCCGTGCACTACTGCTGACCGCTGCCCTATACTGCAGCAGTCCTTCATTGGTATAGGGACTGACGTACAGTCTGCTAATCACTAACACACAACCTGCTTGTTCCACAAAAGTTCTTATAAGGACTGGTAACTTGGTATAGGGTGCTACGGTACATAGGCTTGAGTGCGGTACAGTCTGCTGTTCTGTAAGGACCGCTATCGGTCCACAATAGATAGGGTTGACGTGCACCACTGCTGACCGCTGCCCTATACTGCAGCAGTCCTTCAGCGGTATAGGGACTGACGTACAGTCTGCTAAACACTAATACACAACCTGCTTGGTCCACAAAAGTTCTTATAAGGACTGGTAACTTGGTATAGGGTGCTACGGTACATAGGCTTGAGTGCGGTACAGTCTGCTGTTCTGTAAGGACCGCTATCGGTCCACAATAGATAGGGTTGACGTGCACCACTGCTGACCGCTGCCCTATACTGCAGCAGTCCTTCAGCGGTATAGGGACTGACGTACAGTCTGCTAAACACTAATACACAACCTGCTTGGTCCACAAAAGTTCTTATAAGGACTGGTAACTTGGTATAGGGTGCTACGGTACATAGGCTTGAGTGCGGTACAGTCTGCTGTTCTGTAAGGACCGCTATCGGTCCACAATAGATAGGGTTGACGTGCACCACTGCTGACCGCTCACCTATACTGCAGCAGTCCTTCAGCGGTATAGGGACTGACGTACAGTCTGCTAATCACTAACACACAACCTGCTTGTTCCACAAAAGTTCTTATAAGGACTGGTAACTTGGTATAGGGTGCTACGGTACATAGGCTTGAGTGCGGTACAGTCTGCTGTTCTGTAAGGACCGCTATCGGTCCACAATAGATAGGGTTGACGTGCACCACTGCTGACCGCTGCCCTATACTGCAGCAGTCCTTCAGCGGTATAGGGACTGACGTACAGTCTGCTAAACACTAATACACAACCTGCTTGGTCCACAAAAGTTCTTATAAGGACTGGTAACTTGGTATAGGGTGCTACGGTACATAGACTTGAGTGCGGTACAGTCTGCTGTTCTGTAAGGACCGCTATCGGTCCACAATAGATAGGGTTGACGTGCACCACTGCTGACCGCTGCCCTATACTGCAGCAGTCCTTCAGCGGTATAGGGACTGACGTACAGTCTGCTAAACACTAATACACAACCTGCTTGGTCCACAAAAGTTCTTATAAGGACTGGTAACTTGGTATAGGGTGCTACGGTACATAGGCTTGAGTGCGGTACAGTCTGCTGTTCTGTAAGGACCGCTATAGGTCCACAATAGATAGGGTTGACGTGCACCACTGCTGACCGCTCACCTATACTGCAGCAGTCCTTCAGCGGTATAGGGACTAAGAGTTTTGTCACAGGGTCATTTAAAAAATGACATGCAGAGGAAGAGGCAGGCCCTTCCGCAGGGGTGGTAGGGGTAGGGCAGGAGCAACAGGCTTGAGCCAAAGTGGGAAGTTGCAGAAGGTGCGTTCAATTACTTTAAAGGATGCACCAGACTTGGTTGAGTGGCTCGCTCAGCCTTACTCTTCTGCACCCTCCTCATCCTCTCGATCTGCACCCTCTTCTTCACTCTCTGCTATGTGCACCCCCAAAGACACTACCACCAACAACACGACCACCACCACCACCACCACATACCTTCCGCTTGAGTCACTGGAATTATTTTCCGATCCATATCAAGAGGACATTTCTGATGCGCAGCCACTCTTGGTATTGGATCAGGAAGAGGAGGTAGCAACAAGCGCTACTCAGCAGTCTGACGCCAGTACCCAGATCAGCCCAAGGAGGAGGTTGGTCCCCGGTGTTGCTGCCTACTCTACTTATAGCGGTGGGGAAGGTGACGTTGATGATGACGTGTCTAGTGATGTCACGTGGGTGCCCACAAGAGAGGAAGAGGAGGGGAGTTCAGAGGGAGATATGGACCAGCAGATAGGGAGGAGAAGCAGCAATGACTTACATTGCACAGCAGGGACAAAGCAGACTGCAAATGTATCAGGAGCGAGTCATCGACCATGTACGGTCACATCTGGCGCTCCCAGGACACCGGCACATGGCTCCGCAGTGTGGGCTTTTTTTAACGTGTCCGCTGCTGACAATAGCGTTGCCATCTGCAATCTTTGCAGTCAACGCGTTAGTCGCGGTAAGCCCAATACTCACCTAGGGACGACCGCCTTAAGAAGGCACATGAGCAGCCATCACCGAGCCCAGTGGGAGCAACGGAACACACAAAGCCACACTGCAGGCTCTCACCGTCCAGCCTCGTCTTCTACTTCTCCTTCTCCTCTCTCCTCACAATTGTCCTCCACTCCACCTTCCATCACGCCAAGCTCACATTTTTCTGCAAAAAGGCAGGCTTCCGTGGGCCTAATGTTTGAGCGTAAAAAAATGATGACGCCGGATAACCCTCTTGCCCAACGGTTGGCGGCTGGCTTGTCAGAACTCATAGCCCGCCAACTACTGCCATATAAACTGGTGGACTCGGAGGCCTTTCGCAAATTTGTGGCCATTGGAACACCACAATGGAAGGTCCCAGGAAGGAAGTATTTCTCAGAGAAGGGCATCCCAGAGCTATATGGCCATGTTCAGCGGCAAGTGAATGTATCTCTGGCACACAGTGTCGGTGCCAAGATACATCTGACCACAGACACGTGGTCTAGCAAACACGGGCAGGGAAGGTATATCAGTTTTACTGCCCACTGGGTGAACCTTCTGACGGCCGTCAAGCATGTAACCCGTGGCACCCGTGTAGATTTGGTTTTACCGCCACGGATTGCATGCAGGCCTGACTCTTCTTCTCCTCCTCCTACTCCATCCTCCTCCCTCTCCTCCTCAGCTGCCTCCTCCTTTTCCGCTGCTAGCGTCTCTTCCACTGCACCGCCCAAGCTCCCCAGAACCTATTCCACATGCCAGGTGAGACGTTGCCATGCCGTGCTGCGTCTGTTGTGCCTGGAAGCAAAGAGCCACACTGGCCCGGCACTCCTTTCAGCTTTGCGTTCACAGGCAGATGAGTGGCTAACACCGCTCAATTTGACAGTTGGTAAAGTGGTGTGTGACAACGGTGCCAATCTGCTTAGCGCATTGAAACAGGGCAAAATCACGCACGTGCCGTGCATGGCACACGTCTTAAACTTGGTCGTGCAGCGATTCCTTGTCAAATACCCTGGGGTCCAGGACATCTTGCGGCAGGCAAGGAAAATCTCGGCCCATTTCAGAAGATCTTACACGGCCATGGCTCGCCTTGCTGACATTCAGCGGCGACACCATCTGCCGGTCAGACGTCTTATTTGCGATTGCCCGACGCGATGGAACTCAACCTTCTATATGCTTGATAGGCTGCTCCAGCAGAAACGTGCAGTTAACGTCTACCTGTATGAACTCTGCGAAAGAAACGGTTCTGGGGAGCTGGGTTTTTTTTCACCGCGCCAGTGGCTGCTCATGCGCGACACATGCAGACTTCTGCGGCCATTTGAGGAGATCACCAAACTGGTCAGTCGCAGCCATGGCGCCATCAGTGACATGGTACCTTATGCCTTCTTTCTGGAGCGTGCATTGCGTCGTGTCATTGATCAGGCTGTGGAGGAGCAGGAGCGGGAAGATGAGGAAGTCGCAATGCTGGATGAATTCCCAGGGGGGGCTACTCTATCTGAGACAAGTCAACAACAGGAGTCTGATGAGGAGTCAGAGGAGGATGGTGCCGGGGCGGATGAGCAGGAGCAAGAAGAGCATGCTTTAAACCTTTCTGGGATCCCTGTTGTGCGAGGATGGGGAGAGGAGAATGAAGAGGACGACATTATCCTGGATGATGAGCAGGAGCCAGGCCACCACACCGCTTCCACTTTAGTGCAAATGGGGGCCTTCATGCTCCAGTGTTTTAATAGGGACCCCCGTATAAAAAGCATGAGGGTCAAGGACCAGTACTGGGTGGCAACGTACTTAGACCCCCGGTACAAACACAAAATGGCGGAAATGTTACCGCCGTCGCAGAGGGCTGTCAGAATGCAGCACTTCCAGGCCTTGCTTCGAGAAATGCTGCATTCTGCTTTTGCGTGCGCTGGCAGAGGAGCAATTCCCACTCCCAGAGAAGGATTTGCGGGTACCAATCCAACAGCGCCTGCAAGAAGAGGCCGGTTTGAAGATGTGTTGGTGACTTCGGATATGAGGTCATTCTTTCAGCCGACCCATCGACAGGTGTCATCCGGATCCAGCATCAGGGAACGCCTAGACCGTCAGGTGTCCGACTACATTGGGTTAACGGCCGATGTGGACGCTCTGAGGAGTGATGAACCCCTAGACTACTGGGTGGGCAGGCTTGACCTCTGGCCAGAGCTTGCCCAATTTGCAATCGAACTGTTGGCTTGCCCCTCATCCAGTGTCCTGTCCGAAAGGACGTTCAGCGCAGCAGGGGGGATTGTGACCGATAAGCGTACTCGCCTAGCTCACCACAGTGTTAACTACCTCACATTTCTAAAAATGAATGAGGCATGGATCTCGGAGGAATTCAACACATGTGATCAGTAGACCATGTATATGTCTATAAACAATTTTTGGAATCAAGCACACAGACCTTCTTAATTCATTTGGCTCACTTCCCTGACCCAAAAAAGCACACCGTACTATATGCCCCTACCCTCCTCTTTGAAGAGGTTGAGCGGTGTCATATTTCTACTGGGGCTGCTTATTATGAGGGGTTCCCACCATCCCTGTGCTGTGCTGACTTCCTCCTGGGTGTTCTTATTATGAGGGGCTCCCACCATCCCTGTGCTGTGCTGACTTCCTCCTGGGGGTTCTTATTATGAGGGGATCACACCATCCCTGTGCTGTGCTGACTTCCTCCTGGGGCTGCTTACGGTGCTGCTGTCAGCGCTGTATGTCACGGAGCTGCTGTCAGCGCTGTATGTCACGGAGCTGCTGTCAGCGCTGTATGTCACGGAGCTGCTGTCAGCGCTGTATGTCACGGAGCTGCTGTCAGCGCTGTATGTCACGGAGCTGCTGTCAGCGCTGTATGTCACGGAGCTGCTGTCAGCGCTGTATGTCACGGAGCTGCTGTCAGCGCTGTATGTCACGGAGCTGCTGTCAGCGCTGTATGTCACGGAGCTGCTGTCAGCGCTGTATGTCACGGAGCTGCTGTCAGCGCTGTATGTCACGGTGCTGCTGTCAGCGCTGTATGTCACGGAGCTGCTGTCAGCGCTGTATGTCACGGAGCTGCTGTCAGTGCTGTATGTCACGGAGCTGCTGTCAGCGCTGTATGTCACGGAGCTGCTGTCAGCGCTGTATGTCACGGAGCTGCTGTCAGCGCTGTATGTCACGGTGCTGCTGTCAGCGCTGTATGTCACGGAGCTGCTGTCAGCGCTGTATGTCACGGAGCTGCTGTCAGCGCTGTATGTCACGGAGCTGCTGTCAGCGCTGTATGTCACGGAGCTGCTGTCAGCGCTGTATGTCACGGAGCTGCTGTCAGCGCTGTATGTCACGGTGCTGATGTCAGTGCTCTGTATTACGGTGCTGCTGTCAGTGCTCTGTATCTCCTGCACCCTCTTGTTTGCCTACCCTGGTCCCTGACCTTCCCTCTCCTCCATTGCCTTCATTAGCTCCATAGTCCTGAATTGTCAGAACAATTTCCCAAATAAAAAAAAAATGCTTGTAGTTATCGATCCCAAATTCACCTCATACATGTATTATGCTATTGTCCAGGTGGTGGGACTACGTGCTACCCCCTAATAATTACCCCGTGGCCGCAAATTCGACCTAAAGGTTTGCGAAATTCGCCTCCCATTGAAGTCAATGGAGCCCGCGGCGAACGGTCGTTTTCGCGAACGTTTGTGTCCGTTCGCGTTTCGCGTTCGCGAAACGTCCCGTCGGAAGTTCGTCCATCACTAAGCGCGATTAAAAAGTTCAGTGAGATGTGGGATAAGGTGTGAGGAGAATTGTTTGTAGTATTCTCTGGTTAGACCGTCAGGGCCCAGTGCTTTGCCAGTAGGTAATGAGTCAATGGATGTCTTAATCTCTTGTTCTTTAAAGGGATTGTTCAGGGCGGCTAGTTGATTCTCATTTAGAGTGGGCAGATTGAGCTTGTGGAGGAAGTTGTCGATGTCTGCTTGTGTGGGTTGTGGGGTTTGGGGATCTAGTTTTATGTTGTATAGGTCCCCGTAATATGCGCTGAAGGCATCAGCTATGTCTTGTGGGTTAGTCAGGGGGATGTTTGTGTGCGGGTGGAGGAGTTGGGTTATTTTTGTTTTGGCCCATCTGCCTTAAAGGCGTTGGGCAAGTTTCTTCCCCACCTTATTGGAGGTTGAGTATGTAGTTGCTTTTGTTTTCCTTTGGAGAAATTTGTATGAGTGTAAGAGCAGGGTTTTGAGTTCTTGTCTTAGGGATAGGAGTTGGTTTGTCTGTGGGTCTCAAGGATTAGTTTTGTGTTTAGATTCTAGGGCCACTATTTGAGTTGTCAGTTTGTCTAGGTGCTGCGTCCTCTTCTTTTTATGATAGGAACTTAATTTGATCAGCATTCCTCTCATATAAGCCTTATGTGTGCTCCACAACATGGCAGGGTCAGACACAGAGCCTTTGTTTAGTGAGAAGAAATTGTTAACGTGGTTGGCTATCTCTGGTGAGTATTTAGTATGTTGGATACTTATTTGCTCGCCAGAAAAAGGTGTTGCGTTGTAGGTTGGAATCTTAAATTGTTATTGAAATTGGGGCGTGGTCTGACCATGTCGCGGTGAGGATTTCAGATTTAGAAATATTTTACAGGGACCATTTATCAGTTATGAATAAGCCTATGCGTGAGTATGAGTTGTGTCTTGTGGAAAAAAAAAGTAGTCTCTTTCGGAGCCATGGTGGCAACATGTCAGGGCTGGCTTAGCCCTTCCTTCTCTGGGCTGGCTGCTCAGCTGTCGGCTAATTGCCAGCTCTCATCTCTCTCCACAGTTACCCAGCTGTTCCTGATCCTGCTAGTCTGACCTGCCTACTTAAAGCTGTCCAGCTCACTTCATCACTGCCTTTCGCCTTGGTCACATCACGAGAAACCATCTCCTGCGTACCTGTTTCAAGACTGGCTTGCTGACATCCCTTCTGGCTCCTTATCCTGCTTGCTGTTCCTCCACTTGGATCCCTGACTTCTGGCCTGGCTGATTATCTGATCTGGTCATTGAACTCTGGCCTGGCTGACTACTCGATTCGGTTACTGGACTCTGGCTATGCTTTGACTACGCTTACTCTGTTTACCTTTTTATTTTTATTTAATAAACAAGTGTGATTTAATTGTACTTCTGTCTCAGTCTGATTCATGGTTTATGACAAAACGTCAGACATCGTATAGATCTTGAGATGATTTTTTTAGAGATTAGTCTCACCTCTTTGCGGCTGATGTAGAATCCATGGATGAGTCTGGAATTAGGTTGATGTCATCGCAGATTATTGGATGACATTTCTGTATGGGTCTGGGGGTGCGCAGCACTTTGCATAAGAATTTCATTTGGTGGGACTTTGGGGCATAGATGTTAATAATGGTGTAGGGTACCCGGTTGATGGTGCAGACAAGGATTATGAAGCGGCCTTCAGAGTCTGTTTTGACATCTAGTAGTTGGAAGTCTACGGTTAAGTCTACTGTTTCTTTGATTGCAATCATTAAGTCTACTGTTTCTTTGATTCTTTGATTGCGATCATGACTCATGATGGATTTGTTGGAGTGGGAAGCGTGAAAAATATAGGGGAAATGATGGTTGTTGCAGAGGGAGGAGTTCTAAGAGAGTAAATGGGTCTCTTGCACGCAGAGTATATTACTGTGAAGAGCCATGGTGGTTTTCCATAGTGAGTGGCATTTGGCGGGATGATTTAGGCCATTGGCATTCAGTGAGCGGATATTGAGGGGCATCTTGTGGGTGTGAGGCTGATGGGTGTTGTGTGTTAACACTTAGTTTGTTGCTGGAGATCTGGCTCGTTGGCATCCAGGGGCGAGACTCAGTGGTGGGTTGGTGAGTATCCAGGAATTTGAGAGCAGTGTGGACTAGGAGGCTGCGAATAGGGCAATACGTTAGGTATAATAACAGTGGGAAATTATTAATAAAAAAATTAAAAAAACAATAAAACACGGGACTGTCCAGAGGTATACTTGTAGTATCGACTGTTAGTGAAAGGTTTGGTGTAGGTGTCTAGATTGGGATAGTAGGAAGGATTTGCAGAGGGGGGTGTAGTGCACCCTATTAGCCTCTGGGTGGGGGTAACAGACAGTTATTGATACGGGAACGTTAGATCAGGGGTGTGTAGGTTGTCAGGTCTCAGGGGAGTTTTGGTGTCTTTGCTTTGGCCATTCTCGTCAAATTGGAATGCGCCATTTAGGTGTGGTTGTGTTCCAGGTTTCTGCGTGACGTATTTGATCTGCTTCCTAGTGGGGTCGGCTTAGGGGGTTCTGGTATTATTCCCCAGGTGTGGAGAAGCCTCAGACCTTTGTTGAGCTCTCCGACAGTGTGAGTTTGCCCGTTTTTTTTTTGTGATGAGGAGGGTGGCTGGGTGTCGCCACTTATATTGTATTTTCTGATTTTCGAGGCCTTTGGTTATTGGGTTCATTTGTCCTCTCAGTTGGGGGGTGTATTTTAAGAATGAGCCGGACACCCCCCGGTTCGGTTCGCACCAGAACCTGCGAACAGACCTGAACTTTGTGTGAACTTTAGAACCCTATTAAAGTCTATGGGACATGAACGTTCAAAATCTAAAGTGCTAATATGCAAGTTATTGTCTTAAAAAGTGTTTGGGGACCCGGGTCCTGCCCCAGGGGACATGTATCAATGCAAAAAAAAAGTTTTAAATAAAGCTGATTTTTCGGGAGCACTGATTTTAATAATGCTTAAAGTGAAATAATAAAAGTGTAATATTTCGTACCTGGGGGTGTGTATAGTATGCCTGTAAAGGGGCGCATTTTTCCCGTGCTTAGAACTGTCCCTGCACAAAGTGTCATTTTTGCAGGAAACAGTAATTTAAAATCACTCACGGCTATAATGAATTGTCGGCTCCCCGTAATACAGAGAACAGTCATTGATAAAAAAAAATTCCCCCAAATTCGATTACCAGGCCCTTCTGGTATGGATTTTAAGGGGGACTCCACGCCAAATTTAAAAAAAAATGGCATGGAGTTTCCTCTAAAAATCCATACCAGACCCTTTATCCGAGCACGCAACCTGGCAGGCCGCAGGAAAAAGGGGGATGTTTGAAATGGTAAGGTGGTAAAAAAGTACCCCTACCATTTCACAAAGAAAGTGTAAAAGAATGTTAAAAAAGACAAACACGTTTTTGAAAAAGTCCTTTATTAAAAATAAAAAACAAATAAAAAAAGATTCCAGCGGTGATAAACCACTCTTGCTATCCAGCGACAGATGATCATCTCTCCGGTGCCCAGTGATGGCTGATCTGATCCAGCGACGGGTGATCTCACCCTCCAGTCCAGCGCAGCGCATTCCATCCATCCTCTGTCTCCACTGGCGGAGACACTGCGGGGATCCCGGCAGCCTGACATTTCTTATATGAGGAGAGCAGGTCCACCCGTCACATGGCCCCACCCCCCTCTGACACAGGGGGGAAAGCCTGGCTTCCCCAATGACGTGTGGGTAACCCGCCCACTCTGGGCATGTGGCCTGGTACATTTGAGGAGGGGGGTGCTCTCTCGCCCCCCCTCTTTTCCTGCGGCCTGCCAGGTTGCGTGCTTGGATAAAGAGTCTGGTATGGGTTTTTAGGGGGAACTCTGCGCCATTTTTTTTTTATTTGGCGTGGAGTTCCCCTTAAAATCCATATGAGACCTGAAGGGCCTGATAATTGAATTTGGGGGAACCCCACGCTTTTTTTTTTTTTAATCAATGACTTGTTATCAACAGACTGTTCTCTGTATTACGGGGAGCCGACAATTCATTAAAGCCACCAGTGATTTTAAATGACTTTTTTCCTGCAGAAATTACACTTTATGCAAGGACAGTTCTAAGCACGGGAAACATGTGCCCCTTTACAGGCATACTTTTTTTTAGGGTGTGCCCCCCCAAATATATTGTTTGTTTTTACATGCACATTGGGGCACATAGCACACCAGGGCACATTGGGGCACATAGCACACCAGGGCACATTGGGGCACATAGCACACCAGGGCACATTATGGGTCACATAGCACATCAGGGCACATTATGGGGTACATAGCACATCAGGGCGCATAGCACATCAGGGCATGGGGAAGATCAGGGGGAACAGGACATGGGGCACATCAGGGGATCTTACTAGCCAGCATGCAGAGTAGCGCAAGAAGCGTCCGTAGTAAGTTTTCTCTCATGTCACGCAGCGCTGTTTGCTCCCCGATGGCCCCTCATCTCTTCTCGTTTGCGTCAGATGATGTAACAAGCCAATTGGGATAGATGAGAAGAGAGGAGGGGCCGCCAGGGAGCGAACAGCGCTGAGTGACATGAGAGAAAACTTATTACAGACAGGCGCTTCCTGCGCTACTCTGCATGCATCTCATTCGGCTCAGGAGGCTCTAATCCTGCAAAGGGAACGGTATTTCTGCTGTGAAAAAAGTGCAGGGACGCAGTTCCCGCAGGACTTGAGCCCTGAACATCCCACATAGTAACTACTATGGCTGTGTGTCCTGTGATGTATGATAAAGAAAATAGGATTGTTATAACAGCTTACTTGTAAAATCCTTTTCTTGGTGTACATCACAGGGCACGGAGTTCCCTTCCCTCTGTTAATACACGTATATTGCTTTGCTACAAAAACTGAGGTACTCCCGGTCAGAGCCGTCTTTAATATTGATTGGGCCCTGGGCAAAACTTCCCCCCCCCCCCCCAATGCAGTTTTGCTCTCCGTCTGCTCTGAGACATACAATAAATAGCAGCTAGGCTCAAAATCAGTTTACTGAATCAGATCAGGCAGCAATTGCGATTGGTTGCCAGAGGTTACAGTGTACCATTACTGCTCACTGACTGGTTGCTAGAGGTTACAGCACACATTACGGCTCACTGATTAGTTGCTAGAGGTTACAGCACATGATTTCTGCTTGTTGATTGGTTGCTAGAGATTACTGTGGATATGACCTCAGGGGGGCATGCTATACATATCCATGCCGCCGGCCACCCCTATTTACATATAAATGCTGGTAATTTACATTTAAACACAGGGTCTGCAGGTGAGTCATCAATAGGGCAGAGCTGGGCAGAATTAGTAGCAGCACTTCACACTGAGATATCAGGACACAGCACAGGACTAAAACCTCAATGGACAAGGGAATTTAAACCAGGATAGTTGGCAAGTATGAGGCAGTTGCTTTGGGCCCCACAACAATGACAGGGCCCAGGGCAGCTGCCCCTTTCGCCCTGCCTTAAAAACGGCCCTGCTCCCGGTAGTGGGAGGGGTTATATAGGGAGTGGACTTCTTGCCTTAGGGTGTGCCAGTGTCCATCACATGAAGGTGGCCTATAACCCACATAGCAACTACTATGACTGTGTGTCCTGTGATGTATGCCAAGAAAAGGATTTTTACAGGTAAGCCGTTATAAAAATCCTATTTTTTTCCCCAATGGGGAGATTTCTCACTTCCTGTGCTAACAGGAAGCCCTTGTACACACGGTCGGACATTCTAACAACCAAATCCGTTGGATTTTGTTAGACGGATTTTGTCCGACGGATTTAGTCCGAAACTGTTGCAAACACACGGTCGGACCAAGTTGTCGGATTTTGCAGTTGCCAAGAACGTGGTGACGTAAGTCGTGTATGACGGGACTAGAAAAGGGAAGTTCAGCAGTACGTCCGGCACCCTTTGGTCTCCTTCTGCTGATCTCGTGTTAGTAGAAGTTTGGTGAGAGACGATTCGCGCTTTTCAGATTAGTGATTCAGATCGCTACTGCTCTTCGGTTTGTGCTTGTGTGTGCGTATCTGATAATCAGTGCTTGTAGTCAGTAAGTATTTGTTTCTCATTGTGGACTATAACTTTGAAAGGCATTTCTTATTGTCTGCTTGCTTCTACTATTCAGGTCGTTCTTTCAGGCCTTGCTGTTTATCGGTGCTTTCTGTTGTCCGTTCTGACCAGCCGACCGTTTTCAAACCATTTTTCGTCTACGTACTCATCGTAGAGTTTGTGCTGTGCAGAGGCTTCATGTTGGGGTTCTTACTTTGACACAAGCCCGGTCCATAAACAGGGAGGGGAGGCGTTTGTGGACCAATAATTGGTTGCGCCAGCGTGACCAGTTCTCGCACATGCCTTTGCTCCGTGAGATCCGGGAGAATAATCCTGATGATTTCTGGAATTATCTCCGGATGACGGACCCCGTTTTTCACCGTCTGCTGGCTTTGCTGACCCCTTATATCAGCAGACAGGATACCTGCATGCGGCAAGCCATCACTACGGAGCAGAGGCTCATCGCCACGTTGCGCTACTTGGCGACGGGGAGAAGCCTTCAGGACCTCAAGTTCTCTACAGGCATCTCCCCCCAGGCTCTGGGGATCATTATTCCAGAAACCTGTTCTGCCATCATTCAGGTCCTGCAGAAGGACTATATGAAGCTAAGTTTTCTCCTTAAACATCACATTCTATGTATTTCATGATTGCTAATGTCTTGCATTTCTTTCCTCATTCCCTAATTACCATCATTGCAATATGCTCTAATTCATATGCTCTGCCCCTTTGTCCTCATGCATATTTGGCTCACTAACTTCCCCACCATGCTCTTCTTGGCCCATCAAACTATAGTCTAGTCACTTACCAATGTCTTTTGTCAGCTCCATAGTATTGTTTTCCCCTAAACACCCCCTATAATATCTACAAATGTGATGTGTGTGCTTCAATTCATGCAGAGTGACATTTTAAATTTTTTTGGGGTTGTGACAAACTCATTAGGAACCCCCCTCCTCCCAACTGCTAGCTCAGCTGATAGCAATCCTCTATCTGATGACTTTACCAAACCCAATACACACTATACCTACCTTTTTGATGATCACATTTATGGACGAGTTCACCTAAGCATGTAGTGTAAGGGCCTGCCTCAATACTTTCAAATGCTATTTTTTTTTTACATATTAATTATCTTGATATGTAATAGCAGAATGTCAAAATGCGCTTCCATTTTGTTTTCTTTTTGTTATTATGACACTTCTTACCTGTCCGGTGGGCTACCAATAGTGTAAGTAAGGAGGGACTTCCCAAAGTATCACACATTATTTAGGCATTCAGCTCTCAATCAAGTGGAGAGGGTTACCTGTCCAAAACATCCCCCCTCATTTTTTTTAGCAAGGGCACATCAGATGGGGGGGGGGGGGGGGTGGGGGGGTGATGACTCTCATAAGGGGACCTTATACTTTAGGCTTTAAATACTCAGTTCCCAAAATGTTATACTAATTTTGACCAAAAATGTGGGTGTCTAATCTGCTTGCAATGTTGATTTGTCAAATTACTATTTTTTGTTCTTGTTTCACTACACAGTGTCCTTCACCGCCACAGGAATGGCAGACTGTGGCCTCCCACTTTGCCAGTTTTTTTCAAGTTGTGCCTTTTTCACCAACAGTGCAAACCCAAGTTCAGAGCGAGATGAGGGGACAGTCTCTTCTTCAGATAATGTTATGTTGTGGGTCTGCTACACACACACCTTCAGGGGCGTAACTATAGGGGGTGCAGCAGTTGCGACCGCAACTGGGCCCTGTGCTGCAGGGGGCCCATGCAGCCCCCTCTACATATGGCCAGCAGCAGCATAGGCAGCTAGGGGCACACGGGTGGCTGGAGGTGGAGGGTGACTAGCAGAGCTCCATGCTCGACTATCGCACTGGCTGCTCTTTAATTGTGCATTCCCCGCATAACCTGTGTCCTCGGCCGGCTCCTCAGAGTACCCCTCTCCTGCTCCATGCATTGCCGCTCAGTCCAATGTCTGTTCTCCCCAGCCAGATGGGGCACCTAAAAATAAAAAAATAAAAATTAAAAAAAACTACTGATGCCAGTGGTGGAACTACAGGGCTCACAAAGGTCATACCTGTGACCACGCAATGGAGTTCCACCGCCGGACTCGGAGGGAAGGGCCCTGGCTGGGGTTCAGGGAGGCCCTTCATGGTTTCTTGCATCGGGGCCCTGAAGGTTCTAGTTACGCCATTGCACACCTTGTTTTTGTAACTAATGTATGTAGTGCATTACTGACCAAAATCGTGCTCATTTGCAGCACCATGGCAGGAAAATGGCATGATTGTCCAAATTTACACCTCACTCTGGGTGTTTTTTTCTAAAGGCACATCCACTATCCACTATGCACTACAAGTGCACTGCAAAAGTACACCTGAAACTGCACTTGGAGTGCAAAGTGGAGTTGCCTTTAGTAAATCACACTCCTTCTCAGCACAAACTAAAATTTTACTACAAATACATTTTTAGCGCAATGAAAAAGGAAGCCACGCATTGTTGATAATTAACATTTTTAATGCAAGCACATTCACATGTGCGTTTTCGAAAAGGTTTTTACAACAAACCAAGAAATCAAATTACAAATTTTGGTTCTTGTTTCACTACAGAATGTCCTTCAACGCCACAGGAATGGCAGACTGTGGCCTCCCACTTTTCCAGTCGTTGGGACTTTCCCAATTGTGCAATAGATGGGAAGCATGTCCGCATCGTCCCACCACCCAACTCGGGGTTGTACTATTATAATTATAATTATAAGGGGTTTCATAGTATCATGATGTTGGCAGTGGTGTCTGTGACATATGAGTTTTTTGTATGTGGACGTGGGGCAAAATGGACAGATGTCGGATGGTGGAGTCTTCGCACGGACGGAGTTCTACTGGCGTCTCCAGAGTGGCAGTCTGGGCTTGCCACCCCCAGAGGAGAATCGGGAAGGACTCCCGTTCGTCTTCATCGCGGATGAGGCATTTGCCCTGGTGAACCATCTAATGCGGCCTTTCCCGAGGAGGACCCTCACCCCAGACCAGAGGATTTTTAATTTCCGCCTGTCCAGAGCCCGAAGAGTGGTGGAGAACACTTTTGGTATACTGGCCAGCCGGTTCCGCCTTTTTCTTACGCCTATTCGCATGGCGGAATACAAACTGAATCACATAGTGCTGGCGTGCTGTGTCCTGCACAATTTTCTTAAAAAAGTTTCTGTGAACTATGTGGTCTCAGTTGGCCAACAAGAAGCAGACTTGCTGGAAATTGAAGATAACCTCACGGGCCTTGAACCTGCTCATCCTGGCTTGCCCCCCCAAAGCGCCCGTGAGGTTAGAACCCAATACATGGACTACTTTGTAGGTAGGGCGGCCATTGATATGCCAGACAATGTCTGAGAGGCATTTTCACAACAAATTTTACTTTGAAACTCCTTCATTTACTGCTTGGCTTGCTTTTGGGTGTCTCCTAGGTAAATTTAGTTTTTTCCTTGTTGTGCCTTTTTCACCAACAGTGTAAACCAAATTTCTGAGCGAGATGAGGGGACAGTCTCTTCTTCAGATAAGCTTATTATGTTGTGGGTCTGCTACACACACACACCTTGTTTTTGGTAACTAATGTATGTAGTGCATTACTGACCACAATCGTGCTCATTTGCAGCACCATGGCAGGAAAATGGCATGATTGTCCAAATTTACACCTCACTGTGGGTGTTTTTTTCTAAAGGCACATCCACTATCCACTATGCACTACAAGTGCACTGCAAAAGTACACCTGAAACTGCACTTGGAGTGCAAAGTGGAGTTGCCTTTAGTAAATCACACTCCTTCTCAGCACAAACTAAAATTTTACTACAAATACATTTTTGGCGCAATGAAAAAGGAAGCCACGCATTGTTGATAATTAACATTTTTAATGCAAGCACATTCACATGTGCGTTTTCGAAAAGGTTTTTACAACAAACCAAGAAATTGTGTGTATCAAAAACAGAGTTTAATCAGAATTTTGTTTACTTGTTGTTTTTGTGTAAACAGGCATGTATCAAACCGTAAAATACAGAACACAGGAACTTACAAAGTTCAACTTTGAAAAGTGAAGACAATATCAGACATGAGTATGTACAAACTGGGCTGATATTGCCTTCATCACATGTGATGTCACCCCTGAAAAATCCAAATTTGGAAGATGCACACAGTGTGTCAACATGTGCTATCTCCCATCATGGGGGATCAATGTACATGCTTTGGGGCTGCAACCCCTTCATCTCAGCCACTTTCCACAAAACACGTACATTGATCCCCCATGATGGGAGATAGCGCATGTTTACACACTCTGTGCATCTTCCAAATTTGTAATTTCGATAAATACAACATTTCTTGTTTAAAATAGCAAAAATAAAACCCTATCTAGTTTTTTGTGTTTCACACTCTCCCCAAAACATCAATGATGTTCATTTTATTTTTATCATTGATGTTTTGCACCCCATTATCTCCCCAATCAGGATTTGGGCACTTTCACTGGTAAAACGAGAATCTTCTTCCACATCACCTACAAAACAAAGCAAAAAAACACACCATGTAATAAAAATATGGTGACATACATTGATGAGCTTACCAGAAGCTGTGTTCTCCGACACTCACCTGTTGTGGTGACAATTTGCCCAACCTCCACGATCTCTCCTTCCTCCTCCTCCTCCTGCTCCTCTGTTTCTGCTTTTGGAAGTTGCCCTTCTTTGGGAGGGGTGTGGTCCCTGGTGTCCTCATACTTGCCGAGTCTTCTCTCCCCTATGAGAATGTAAAAAAAGAATAATTAGCACACAGAAGGCAGTAATAGGAATATGAAACATTGCTTGGAAGTGTTGTACAATTGTGTTTTTTGTCCGAGTTCCAAGGTGAGAACATTATTGTGGACACTTTGTTAAGCTGGAATACTTCCCTGCAGAACGATGTTTCTTACGAACAAATGAAACCATGACTAGTGTGGCCCAGATAAGACCTACTCGGCTGTAACAGACCCCTTTTACTCCCAACCTTTTACCCCCTGTTGTGCTTTTTAAGGACAATTTCCCGCACAATATTTACTAAGTAATTTTTAACGAAGATATTTTTAAGATACAGAATCAGTCTATATATGGGAAACGTATTCACGGAGACGAGTGATCATACAAAATAGCTACATTTATTGGTTGACAGAAAACAAATATTTACATGAAATATTAAAATACAGATTACATTACTTGATCATTTTGACAATTACTGGGAACACCCTAAAACTGGGCGTAGTAGTACCTTGGACACAATTATCACTATTATCACTTCTCGGTAGAATCAATAACCTTTTGATATTTGACAATTAAACAGAAAGAGAAGCACGGATTAGGAATGCAATGATAAGGAGTGCTGGACATGACAGTGTGGATGAGGGACATATAGGGTTAAGCTTTGTGGGTGGAGCTGAGAGGAAAGGTTTGCAGGAAGAAAGTTTAGTGTAGGGGAGGGGTCATATAAAAGGGAAGGGTGTGGCTTAGAGGATCATTCGGATCCCAGCGTGACACAGAGGAGGCAGTTTTTCGCTGCTCCTCTGCGATGGCCGACCTGGAGGGAATCTTCGCGCGACTGCGACGGGCGGCGGAGGTGCACGGCGCGGACTGGCTGCAGGACCATGTGGGGGACCTGGTGGACGGCGCGGAGGATGTCGGCGGGACGGGTGAGCTGCAGCTGCGCGCGCGGAGGTCTCGGCCTCCGGCGCGTTTTTCTCCTGGGCCTACACCTCGTGACTCCCGGAGCCCGGGGACGACCGTTTGGTCCCCCCGGCAAAACGTCTGGTACTCGGCTCTCCCCGGTCCGGGCGGTCGTTACGCCGCCGACCGGAGGGGGGCGGGTTTCGCGGCAGCATGGCACTGGCTCCGGGCCTGGTCGGGGCCCGGTGGAGGGGGGGGGCGGGTGGGAGGCTTGGGGTCTGGCCTTCATGGGGGGGAGCACATGGCGGGCGATCCACGGCTTGGGGGCTCTGGGGCTGGGACCAGCGCGGCGGGGGGCGAGGGGTGTCTCGGGGGGGCTGCGGCGGGCGGGTCGCAGGGGGCCGCCAAGGTGCCTGGCAGGGCCGGTTTCAGAACGCCGGCATGCTGGGGGCGATGGGGGGCTGCGGACCTTGCCGGCCGTTCCGGATCGCATGGACCGGGAGGACCGCGCTGAGCACAGGGGGATGGCGGCGTCCCCGGTGCGCGCTGAGGAGGTCGGGTCCGGGAGTGAGCTGTCCCAGGAGGAGGAGCTGTCCTTTGCTGCGCCTGGACCGGTGCAGATCGGCGGGGCCCCGGTGGGGCCAGGTAAGTTGCATGATTCTGCGTTGCTGGCGGAAGCCTTGCGTGGTCTGATGGGGGTGACAGAGGGGGGTTCTGGGCCCACGGGGTCCCGGGACGGCATGGGGGGGGTTTCGGCTGGTCCGTCGGGGGGGCGGGGCCAGTAGCCTCGGGGGGACCCTCGGGTCCGCTGCAGGAGCTGTTGGAGGGGTTGCAGGCCCTGGTAGGTAAGTTTGCTAGGGGCTCGGGGTCGCCACAGGTGGGCCCCTGGCTGAGTCATGGGGTGGGGGCTGGGGGGTCCGGGGCTGCGCCTGTGGTGGACGCCCCGACTGCGGTGGCGTCGGGGAGTGTGGACGCGGGGGCTGGGGGCTCGGGGGTCCCCCCGGTGGCCGCGGACCCGGGGGCGCGGTCCGATATGGTTAGGCTCGCGGATGCTGCCCGGTGCAAAGTTTATGTTTGCTTCGAGGGCCCGTTGGGGGCACATTTGAAGCAGGAGGTGCGGGACAAGATCGGCAAGGGTGAGTTTGTGGAGATTTTCTCTTTACTCCCCCTCGAGAAGTTTAACTTGGATAGGGTCAAGCCGGAAAGTTCCAAGAAGGACGACGAGGAGAAGCGTAGGTATCGGCTGATCCCGCGCACATTTGCGAATTGGCTTCAGGCGTTCGCTATCTTGGCTAGCGTGATAGGGGAAAAGAACCCCGAGCATTGCTCGGCGTTGTTTTGTTACCTGGACGCGATTGGTGGCGATCGGGTGTATGGGGGGTTGGCGTGGCTGCGCTATGATGAGCAGTTTCGTCAGAGTAAGGCGGTGCGGGCGGAACTGCGCTGGGATCACAAGGACATAAGCCTTTGGATGAGGCTTATGTCTGCGGCGCGGACGCCCACTCCGTTTCTTCAGGGGGGGGCCGGGAGTGCGTCGTCCTCAGGGCTGCCGGCCGGAAAGAAGTGGGGGGTGTGCTGGCCCTTTAATGAAGGGGCTTGTAAATTCGGGGGCGCGTGCTGATTCAAACATGAGTGCTCCGGCTGCGGCGGCAACCACCCGTCCCGCTGTTTCAAGAAGGGTAAGCGCGCCGGCGATGCCGGTCACAAAAGGGATGACGCCGGTGAACCTGGGAAGGATGCTTCCTTTCCTAAATAGGTATCTGGATGGTGAGGCGGCGCGAGGGTTGATTTCTGGTTTTCGGGACGGTTTTAGGATTCCCTGTTCTTTAGCGGGGGTGCCGCCGTTAGCCAGGAACTTGCGCTCTGCTTTGGATCATCCGGGGGTGGTTGATGTCAAATTGGGTAAGGAGGTGGCGCTGGGCCGGATGGGCGGGCCTTTCGAAGTACGGCCGTGGGGGGACCTGGTGGTTTCCCCGTTGGGTGTAGTTCCTAAGAAGGAGCCGGGGAAGTTTCGTTTGCTTCATCATCTGTCTTTTCCGAAAGGGGGGTCGGTCAACGATTTCATTGACCCGGAAGCGTGTACGGTTTCCTACACGTGTTCTGATGCGGCGGTTCGGTGGGTCAGGCGGTATGGTCGCGGGGCTCTGATGGCCAAGGCGGCTGTGGAATCGGCGTTTCGGCTTCTACCGGTCCACCCAGACAGCTTCCGGCTGTTGGGGTGCCATTGGCGGGGCAAGTTCTATGTGGATTTGTGCCTGCCCATGGGTTGTTCCATTTCCTGCGCCTATTTTGAAGCTTTTAGCTCATTTTTGGAATGGGTGGTGAGGGATGTTTCGGGCCTGGAGTCGGTCATCCACTATTTGGACGACTTTCTGTGCGTGGGCCCGCCTGCCTCCAATGTGTGTGCGATTCTTCTGTCCACGTTGCAGCACATTGCGGGCAGGTTCGGGGTGCCGTTGGCGGGGGACAAGACGGAAGGCCCGGTTACGGAATTGAGTTTTTTGGGGATAGTGATTGATTCGCTGGCAATGGAGTGTCGATTGCCAGAGAATAAATTACGGGATCTGCAGGCGGAGTTGGCGGGGATGCAGGGCCGGCAGAAGGTTCAGCTTAGGGCCCTACAGTCGCTGAATTTCGCTTGCCGAATCATCCCTATGGGCCGTGTGTTCTGCCGACGGCTGTCGGGGGCCACCGCCGGGGTGACCGTACCTCACCATTTTGTGCGTTTGCGGAAGGAACACAGGGAGGACCTGCGGGCGTGGCATGAATTTTTGGAGTCGTATAACGGGTGGGCCATGTGGATGTCGGGGCCAGTGAGCAACTTCGATGTGGAGTTGGTCACTGACGTGGCTGGGTCTACAGGTTATGGGGCATTTTTTCGGGGCTGGTGGAGTGCTGAACCTTGGCCGCGCTCCTGGGAGGTTGCGGGGTTGTTGGGCAATTTGGTTCTGCTAGAGTTATTCCCGGTGGTGTTGGCTTTGGAGCTGTGGGGGGAGGAGTTTCGTAATTTGAAGTTGCGCATCAATTGCGATAACATGGGGGTGGTGCAGGTCATTAATCGGATGACTGCTTCCTCGCCCCCGGTCATCCGGCTGCTACGGCAGCTGGTTTTTCGATGTTTGCGGCTCAATGTTTACGTTTATGCAGTGCACATACCTGGGGTGGAGAATTCCTTGGCTGACTCGCTCTCTCGTTTTCAGTGGGACAAGTTCCGGCAGCTGGCACCAGGAGCGGAGGAGTCGGGGGCGCCCTGCCCCGGGTGGATGTGGGAGCTGCCCTTGGAATCGCCGCAGGTTGGTTAAAGAGGTCACTGAGTGAGGCTACATGGTCCGCTTATTCTAGGGCGTGGGCGGAATGGTGGGCGTTACTGCGGGAGGTCGGCGTAGCTGGTCGGGGCTCTTACCAGCGCTGGGTGGTCTTGTACTGGGTGGCCCGGAACATAGAGATGGGACTGTCGACTGCGTCTATTGAGCGGAAGCTGGCGGGGTTGGCCTTTCTGTTTAAGATGTGGGGCGAGCCGGACGGGACGAAGGATTTTTGGGTGCGGCAAACGTTGAAGGGGTACAGGAAAGATCGGAAGGGTCGGGATGCGCGCCGGCCGGTGTCGTTTGACAATTTGGTGGCTATTTGTTCTCGGCTGGTGGACGTTTGCTCGTCTGCTTACGAGATCGTTCTGTTTACGGCAGCTTTTTCGTTGGCATTCTATGGGGCGTTTAGGGTAGGGGAGTTGGTGTGTCGCTCGAAACGGGTGGCTGGGGGTTGCGGATCGGGTGAGTATACGGTTGCGTAGGTCCAAGATGGACCAACGGGGCAAGGGAGTGGCGATTACGCTGCTCGCCCTTCCGGGCTCGGCTGTGTGCCCGTTGGCGGTGGTACGGGCTTTCCGGGCGGTGCGGCCTGCGGGGTCGGGCCCCTTTCTGGTGCATGCGAAGGGCTCTTTTCTATCCAGGTTTCAGTTTGTGTCGGTTTTTCGGCGATGCCTGCGGGCGGTGGGTTTGGATGAACGGGAATACGCGTCACATTCTTTCCGGATCGGGGCGGCTACGGAAGCTGCACGATGTGGGCTGGAGGAGGCGGTGGTTCGCCGGATTGGTAGGTGGGAGTCTAGGAGGTTCCGGTCCTATGTCCGGCCGCAGTTGATCCTGGGGTAATTCGGGGTGCGGCTGGGGGCGTGGTTTGTTGTTGGGATTTCTGGGGGGAGTACTGTGATTGTAGTATTACGTTGGTTGTTGTGTTATTTCTTTTGTCTTTATTCCAGATGGAGGTTCTCCACGCCTCGTTTGGATCCTGGGGCATTCGTACGTGTGCTGGGGGGCCAGGAGAGGTGATTCTCTACCAGCAGGCAGGCAATTGGGTATCCCCAGGCGGGTGGCTAGGGTAATGTGGTTGGGGTTCCCGGGTATGCGGTGGGAGCGTGCTATGAGGGAGGTGGCGCTCTTCGCTTTGAGAGACAGGCCCCCGGATGTGCTGGTTATTCATGCGGGGGGCAACGACCTGGGCATTCGAAAGGTGAAGGATATTTTAGCGGACATTAAGGCGGACGTGTTGCGCCTGCGGGTCCTTTTCCCGGGCACCATTTTGGTATGGTCGGACATTGTGGCCAGAACGGTGTGGCGGTGGGCTAGGTCTTTGGCCAGCATTGAAAAAACTAGGATAAGGGTGAATAAGGTGGTTGGGAGGTTTGTGGTGCAGAACGGGGGCATTGTGGTTCGACATCGGGAGTTGGAGGTGAATGTTGGTCTTTATCTTCGAAAGGATGGCGTTCACCTATCGGATGTGGGTATTGACCTTTGGTCCTTGGGCTTGCAGGAGGGGATACAAAAAGCTCTTTGGGTGTGGGGTGGCCCTCAAGGTTGAGGGGGTCACCCTTTCGGGCTGTGGCGGTGTGTTTTCTGGTGGTTTCTGACGGTAGACAGGTACTCAGAAGGGATCTGAGGGTGTGGGGGGCTCATCAAACGATCGGCCCCTCTGGGTATTCCTGAACGCTGGAGGGAATACGGTTATGTTCACTGGCGGAAGTTGTCTCCGACCGGTCACAGGTGGAGGCCTTTGGGAAGTTGGTCAGGTGTACCGCAGTGATTTGGTATTGGCTTAAGTGGGGTCACCATCAGAGATCACCAGAATGGGCAGTCAATGTTATTTAATGTGGTTTATATGTTAATAAAGTTATTTATATTTATATATTTATATATATTTATATATATTTTATATTTGCAAGTTATTGGAGTGAATTTTGAGTTATGTTTAATAAAGGCTGTTGTGGCCAGTTTACTCCAACCTATGGTGTGGTCTCGTTTCTAATAGGGGAAGGTATGGGTAAGGTATAATATAAGGGGAACATTCAGACTACACTAGTCATGTCTGTATTTCACACGTCCAACCGTTACTATACTGCAGGTAAGTAAGTGGTTAACAATGTGAAATAAATTAGACATTTGTTTGTCAATAAAATTGGCATCTATGCAAAAAGAAATTTATAATGAAAAATAAATTTAGAGAAAAATCTAAAAGGCGGTTATTGATTCGGGAGAAATATTTTCAATAATAGAACATTCAAAAAAAATCAATATTTAAGAGAACATAGAATAGATGATAAACATATATTTACCCATTTCCAATATGGCTATTAGTGTGGAGTGTTGATTACCAGGAATTTTAAGATGGCTGCCGTGGCTTCAACATGGATTCTCTTACAGAGGAATTACTTTGTGTGACCTCCGATTTCCAAGGAGCAGGGATCTTCATGAATGTAAAAATGTGTATTCATGCATGTCTTTCAGTGTCCCTTCTCAGGGGGGAGTCCCTAAGCTTCCCCTTGACTCTCTCCCCCCAGCTCTCCCCGAGCTTTCTCCTCCTTTCCTCCTTTTTTCATCTCCCCTTTCTAGTTTCTTAAATATCCTTTTAAACAAAAAGATCATAAACTTATACTAAGTTCTGCCCAGAGGGTATGTGTTCCCTCCTCATTGGCCGGCAACATGTAATGGTTAGCTTTCCCGGGAGTCTCGTGATTTTAAGGTAATAGCACCTTCAACCACCCGGTGTCTCACATGTGTTTGGTGTTTTTTTCTTTAAGTTAATATTTTTTTAATTCTGTAATATGCGTTCGTTGTTATTTATGTTCTAACGAATATATCTCTAGTGTTCAAGAATTATGGCATAATATAAAATACGCTTTAACATAATTTTCAATAATCACTTGCATAAAATGGTGATATATATGTATATCAATGTATATCTGTTAATCTTTAGTCCATTTAGAAAGGACACAGGTTAGATATATATCAAACAAATCACATACAATTATTATCTATATGGATACATGTATAATTCGGGTATCCAATCACTATTTGTTTATCTAAACATAGGTTAAATTCTTATACAATTATAATCATGATTATATGTTTTTTCATAATACTAATTTGTTGCCAAAACACTTCTACTTATAATCACACTTTCATATATAATTTCTTTATGACAAAGTTCTTTAGATCATTAGATACTAAAATTATAATCTCAGTTGTGACCTATGTAGAATTTAAATGGCTTAGAAAAATATGGATGATACTGGTATATGAATCTTACAGCATGTTTTGAGATGAACTCTGAGCTTCCAATAAATGATTAAATGACTTAGTTGGGACCTTCAATAGATGTTGTTGGATAAGGCGTCGGTTGTATATTGTCCAAATAGTCTTTTTACTTACGCACAATGGGGTTCTCTAGTTAAGGGTTATTTCCATGTGATAAATACTTATGCAAGTTTGGCCTTCTCACTCTAACCAACAAAATAAGTAAACAGCTTTTTGTTTGGTGACAGAAAATACCATTGTTTCAGCGAGTTTCTTTCTTTTTTTTTTTAACACAGGTTTTGTAAAAGTTTAAAAAGAACTAATCCTTTTAACATTTGGAAAAAGCCTGCGAGATCTTGTACTTTGCTTTAAAGGTCTCCAAGAGGTCATAGTTCAATAATATCAACATTATAGTTCATCCATCTTTTTTTTTTTTTAGGCCTACTGAAATCCCTCATCTCTGCCAGCGAATATTAAATGTATTTCTTCATGAATTCACAACACCCCTTTTATTAAGAGACCACACCATTCTTTTTTGTGGAGTAAAATGGCCACAACAGCCTTTATTAAACCAACCAAAATAAAACTCCAAAATTAAATTTTAATATAATAAACATTTTCCACACATGTGGAAACAACATATGAGAAACAACATGTTTTACCCAATTTTGTTGGTCAGTGACGGAGCTACTTCTTTCAAGTATACATATCTGTATACACACCAGGGGGCACTGCGGGACCTTTACCACAACCTTATCGGCCTCCAGCTGTACCGCTCGGAGACAACCACCTTTCCCGCAGTGCAGCAACACCATTATCATCAAAACTTTTGATGTACACACCGGAGGGGCCATCTCCCGATGAGCCCCCCACCCACTTAACCAACGCTTTTAATTCTACCGTCACTGACCAACAAATAAATACCGCCAACCCACCAGCTGTCGTGACGACCCACCATGTTCCAACCTGAAATGACAAGAAAACCATTAACACATTCAAAACTAAACCATAACCAACTAGGGAGGGTGGGTGGAAAAAACTGCCTTCTCATATGTTCTTCCGTCCCGACTGCCCAAGCGTGACTCCGCCCCCTTTATATATGGCCGCTCCCCATCCTCTGTTCCGGCCTACTTTCTTCCAAAACTCCACCCACTAGTGTGTCACTCGACACAGCGTCATGTCCGGCCCTCCCCTACATTCCCCTTTGCTGCATTTTCGATCCGGTCCTCTCTTGACTAGTGTAGCCCAGATAAGACCCACTCGGCTGTAACAGACCCTTTTACTCCCAACCTTTTACCCCCCTTTATTAAGAGACCACACCATTCTTTTTTGTGGACCACAACAGCCTATATTAAACCAACCAAAATAAAACTCCAAAATTAAATTTTAATATAATAAACATTTTCCACACATGTGGAAACAACATATGAGAAACAACATGTTTTACCCAATTTTGTTGGTCAGTGACGGAGCTACTTCTTTCAAGTATACATATCTGTATACACACCAGGGGGCACTGCGGGACCTTTACCACAACCTTGACGACCTCCAGCTGTACCGCTCGGAGACAACCACCTTTCCCGCAGTGCAACAAAACTTTTGATGTACACACCGGAGGGGCCATCTCCAGATGAGCCCTCCACCCACTTAACCACCTCTTTTAATGCTACCATCACTGACCAACAAATAAAAACCGCCACAGCCTGAAAGGGTGAAACCTCACCCTTGATGGCACCTCCACACCCGCAGGGCAGCCCAATACCCTCTTGAAGCCCCAGAGACCAAAGGTCGATACCCACGTCAGTGAGGTGAACCCCATCCTTTCGTAAATAGAGACCCACATTGGTCTCCAATTCCTTATGGCGAATTACCATCCCCCCTTCCCGGGCCAGAAACCGCCCGATCACTTTATTTACCCTAATCCTCACCTTCTTAAGTCTATACACCGACCTGGCCATGCGCCAAGTAGTCCGTGCCACCATGTCCGACCATAGTAGCAATGTACCCGGGAAGGCCGCGTGCAGGTACACCAGGTCCGACTTTATGTCCGCTATCAGGTCCCTGACAGTCCGTACTCCCAAATCATTGCCCCCAGCATGTATAACCAATACATCTGGCGGCCTGTCCAACCTCGCATACCTCTCTACTTCCGGGACCACCCTGCCCCACAACATGCCCGGTCTACCCAGCCACCGTATCACCGCCTCCCTCCTAGAGATACCCAACTGTCTCCCACCTGGTCTTGCGTCCCCTCTCCGGGCACCCCAACAAACATACGAGTGCCCCAGGATCCAGATGAGGCGTGTAGGCCCTCCATCTGAAAAGACAAACACAACCCAACTGTCAGCGAACCAAACAGTATCCCCGCATCTTAACCAGTACTAACATAACAACCCCCCCCCCATTTAGGGTATCAGTAAAAATTCCTTTTTTTTTTTTTTATTATTCACAAACCAACTGAGGTCGAATGTAAGAGCAGAATCGCTTAGATTCCCATCTACCCAACCTATGCAACGCCGCCTCATCAAACCCGCGCCTAGTGGCCTCTGTGGCCGCCCCAATGCGGAAGGAGTGTGAAGCGTATGCGGAACTTTCCATGCCCATCTTCCCCAAACATTTCTGTAGCACCGCCACAAACTGGAACTTCGACAGGTGTGACCCGTCCTCATGTATCAGGAAAGGACCCTCTCCCCTAGGTCTCACCCGTGCAAAATGCCCCACTGCCCGAACAGGACATACCACACACCCCTGAATGGTGTACAACCCTATCTGAACCCCCACTCCCTTTTGACCGGTTTTCGACCTCCGCAGCCGCACCGACACCCTATCCTCGAACACCTCTACGTCCTGTCTCGATAATCCGCCCACCATCCTCCGGGAAGGGCTCACCAATTCGCTAATGCGAAACACCCCAAAAAAGGCCAACGAAAACGCGACCAAAAACAAACAAACCTCGTAGAGAGAGGAACACACCGACTCCAGTTGTTCCCCTAATGCCAACAAATTCGCAAACGTAATAGGCCGCCTCTTATCTTGCCTCATGTGCCCCTTCCTGTACCCCTTCATGGCTTTCTTAACCCAAAAGTCCTTAGTCCAATCCAACATACCCCGCAGTTTAAACCAAAACGCTATGCCTGCCATCTTCTTTTCTATCGACAAAGCAGACTTCCCCGCCTCCATATTCCTGGAAACAAAGTACAAAACCAGCAGCCGAAAATCTGTCTCTCCCCTGCTGACCTCCGACTCCAAAATGAACTCTAACCACTTCTGCCATACCTTTTGATACGCCGACCATGTGGACATACTCACTGACCATTGTATCCACCTCGCGGCGATTCCAACGCCAAGTCCCAAATCCAATCCGGGCACGGTACTCCTTCCTTGTCCACCTCCGGCGCCAGGGCCCTGAACTTGTCCCACTGGAAGCGAGACAAAGAATCAGCTAGGGTGTTGTCCACTCCCGGAATATGTACAGCATAGAGAAAGACATTCAATTGCAAGCAGCGCAACACCAACTGTCACATCAAGCGTATGACAGGTTGTGAAGATGCCGACATGCTATTGATAACCTGCATTACTCCCATGTTGTCGCAATTCAACCGCAGTTTCAGGTTCCGGCAAGCCTGCCCCCACAATTCTAAAGCCAGCACTACCGGAAAAAGTTCCAACAGTACCAAGTTCTTTAAAAACCCGGCTTCAACCCACGATTGAGGCCACGGGGCAGCACTCCAACGGCCTTGAAAAAACGCTCCGTATCCTGTAGATCCCGCGGCGTCCGTAACCAACTCTACATCGAAGTTGCTCATCCACACTGACCTGCTGTTGTACTCAGAAAGGAACTGATACCAAATCCGGAGATCCTCCCTATGTTCCCTACTCAGCCGGATAAAGTGCGCAGGCGCCCTTACCCCTGCCGTAACATCCGACGACATCCGAAGACCCTACCCATGGGAATGATACGGCAAGCGAAGTTCAACTTTCCCAGCAGGGACTGCAATGCACGTAACTGAACCTTCTTACAACCATGAACTGCCCTAATCTCCGCCTGCAAATCCCTGAGCTTCCCTTCCGGCAACCTGCACTCCATGGCCACGGAGTCAATCACAATACCCAGGAAACTCAGCTCCGTCCACGGGCCCTCCGTTTTGTTGGCAGCCAAAGGCACCCCAAATTTTGCCGTGATGTGTTGCAACGTTGACAATAAAATCGCACACACATTGGACGAAGGAGGGCCCACGCAGAGAAAATCATCCAAGTAATGGATGTCGGAATCCAATTCAGCCACGTTCCGCACTACCCACTCTAAAAAGGAACTAAATGCTTCGAACACAGCACAAGAAACCGAACAGCCCATGGGCAAACACCTATCCACGTAATAGCTTCCTTGCCAACAACAACCCAGCAAATGAAAACTGTCGGGTGCACAGGTAATAGCCGAAACGGCGATTCCACATCGGCCTTATCCATTAACGCCCCCTGGCCGTAACGCCTAACCCATCGGACCGCTGCATCGAACGAGGTATAAGAAACCGTGCAGGCCTCGGGGTCGATGAAATCATTCACCGAACCCCCTTTTGGGAACGAAAAGTAGTGAATCAATCTAAACTTATTCGGCTCCTTTTTGGGAACCACCCCCAGCGGGGACACCACTAAATCGTCTAATGGAACCTGAGCGAATGGCCCCACCATTCTCCCCAATGACACCTCCTTTTCCAATTTTTCAGAGACCACCGCCGGGTGTTGCATAGCCGACTTCAAATTATTCGCTATCGGGGGAATCACAGTGAATGCACACGGGATCCTAAAACTGTCCTGAAATCCAGCGCTGATCAACCTCGCCTCCGCTCTATACAGGTACCTATTTAGGAAAGGCTGCATCCTTTCCTGCATCACCGGAGTCGTCCCTCTTGTACCCAGGCTCCCCGGCGCGCTTTCCTTTCTTGAAACACTTGGCGAGGGTATGCGCACCCCCGCATCCTGAACACTCGTGCTTAAATCTGCAGCCACCACCGAACTTGCAAGAGCCCTCGTTGAACTGCCAGCATACTCCCCACTTTTTTCCGGCCGGCAGTCCCGAGGAGTTGCTACCCCCGGCCCCCCCTGAAAGGACTGTGGAGGGCCCGAGCCGACGCCATTAGCCGCATCCAGAGGCTAATATCCTTATGGTCCCAACGCAGGGCCAGGCGTACCGCCCTGCTCTGGCGAAACTGCTCGTCATAGCACAGCCATGCCAAGCCCCCATAAACCCAAACGCCTCCCCAATGGCGTCCATGTAACAAAATAACGCCGAACAATGTTCGGGGTTCTTCTCACCGATGACACTTGCAAAGATAGCGAAGGCTTGCAACCAGTTTGCAAAGGTACGCGGAATCAGGCGGTAACGCCGTTTCTCTTCATCCTCCTTCTTCGTATCGTCCGGTTTGACCCTGTCCAGGTTAAACTTCTCAAGAGGCAACAGGGAGAAAATCTCCACATATTCCCCTTTCCAAATTTTTTCCCGTACCTCCTGCTTCAGGTGGGCTCATAACGGTCCCTCAAAGCACACTTACACTTCGCAGCGCGCCGCATCCGCGATCCTCACAATGTCGGCTCTCCCCGCCGGCTCCGTGGACCCTGACACCGACGCACTCACCTCCTCCGTGGCCTCCGCCGCCGCCTGGACCGGCGGCATCACCGTATCCGAAGGACCCTGCTCTCCTCCGGCGACTGGCACCACTCCAGCCGCGGCCCCCCCCAGGGGCATCCACCGGCGTGTTCACCTGGCCACCCTCGAACCGGCCTACCAAAACCCGCAGGCCCTCCAGCAAGGCCTGCAACTGACCCCTGGAACCTGTGACCGTATCCCCACTCTCCACCCGCGGTTGGAGAGGACCTGCTTACAGAAGCCACACCCAATAAACCCTTCAAAACATTGGCAAAATCAACATTATCATGGGACTTACCGGGCTGACTGGGCGCCGCTCCAACAGCCGCTGAGCCGACCTCCCCTGCCGCGCGCTGACCTCCAGGCTCCTCCTCGTCATCCGACAATTCTCCCTCAGACCGACTCCCTCCATCCTGGTCCTCGAGAAGCGGCAACCCCCAAGGAGTGGGGCTCCTGGACACCGGGCCCCTCCACGCCCCGGCCCGATTCTCAGCCGCCGCAGTGCCGGCCAAGTGACGTTGCTGTCCTCCCTCTGCGCGCGCAGGTGGGCTGGACCTGGCACCACTCCTGCCGTGCAAGTCCCATCCACTGTCTCCTGGTGGCATCCGCCCACCCACAGCACCATCCATCGAAACGCCAGCACGACCCCCGGTGGCTGCTGCTGACGCCCCCCTGCTGTCCCCCCCTCGGCTCGTGCAGAGCCGCTGAGGGGCTTGTCGCGGCCCGTCTTGACGCCGCCGGCCTCCCTCTCTTCGCAGCGCTGCGTGGCGTCCTGCCACCGACCCCTCTAGGCTCGTGCAGAGCTGCAGGGGTGACTGTCCCAGATGACATGTGTCCTGGCTCCATCCTCAGCCTTGCATTGCCATGTGCTGCCTGACCCCCCTCCCCCTCTGCTCGTGCAGAGCTGCTGGGGGCGACACCAGTGTGGGGTCCCTGGCCTCCCGCCCCACCCACAAGTCCCTATCCACCCCTCCAGGGCCTCTGGGTGCTTGTCCTCTGCTTCCCCCTGACTCGTGCAGAGCCACTGGGGATGATCCTGCCGGGGATCTTCTCCTCCTCTCCCCCGGGGAAGCGGCGCCATGTAGGCCCAGGGCCCCGCCCCGTCACGAGGCCGCGGCGTGCAGGCTGCCCTGTCCCCACCGGGAATGCTGGCTGGCTCCGCTTAGCTGGTGGAATGGACAGGTCCACCCTCGGACTCCTGGCCCCCCCGGGAAGGCCCTGCCACAACCCCTGGAGAGTACCTGGTCGGCAGCCTAGATATCCTGCCGCGTGTTGCCGCGCCGTTCTCTTCCACACGTCTGTCCTCGGCCTGCCGTCCTTCCGCTTCCGCCAACACCGCCACGACCTGTCGCTGGATCCATTCGGGCCCCCGGGATGCCGCCGCCCCCCTCAGCTGTGCCAACAGGGCCATCGCGTCCACCATCTTGTAAAGGTATACGAGGAGCAGTGAAAAAACTGCCTCCTCGTGTGTTCTTCCGTCCCGACTGCCCGCTCGTGACTCCGCCCCCTTTATATATGGCTGCTCCCCCTCCTCTGTCCCGCCTACTTTCTTCCAAAACTCCACCCACTAGTGTGTCACTCGACACACCGTCATGTCCGGCCCTCCCCTGCATTCCCCTTCGCTGCATTTTCGATCCGGTCCTCTCTTGAACTTGAAAGGGGCCATTTTAAAATGCACAACATGAAATCAAAGCACATTGGAGCAGTATGCAAGAAAGAATAATCATATGAACACACGACAACTACTTACTTTTCTTAAGAACATGCTTGATCCTTAAGTACTGCTCGTGCTCCCTCAGTTTCAGGTCTGACCAGCGTTTTCTCAGTTGATCCTTGGATCGTTGTACCCCAAAATTCTTATGAAGACTCTTCACAACTTTAGACATGATCTTGGCCTTTCTGATATTTAGGTTTGGGTAAGGTCTATACTTCCCATCATAGTCGCTCCTGTTCAATATGTCCACCATCTCCAACATCTCTCCAAAAGACATATTTGAGGCCTTAAATCTTCTCTTCCTGGATCGGGACGTTTCAGGCTCCGGCCTTTCCTCACCCTCCTCCTCGTTAGTGGAACTATTATTAGTGCGCACCTGCGTTCTCTCCGCCATGTGCTCTCCCCACTGCGCCGGAAGCGAAGGGGCGGGGAATAGTCTAGAAAGAACATCGGGGGCGGGCGGACTTTCACACATGCGCACTGTATATAAAATGCAACACGCGTGCATCGTCCGTACGATCTGTGAAGAAAGTGAGGCGCGGACGCGACGATCGAGCAAACAAAGGTAACATTTTTAACTTGGTGCATCACTAGGCTAGACTGCTTCTATCTAGTCCGATGTTGGGACAAGATTAGGAGTTTTTTTAATGGCATTATTAGTATTTGAGGGTTTGTCTTGTGTTGTGTCTTGCAGACAATATGGATCCATTCAAAAACCCAAATTTTATGGGGCTATTCCTCAAACTCTACAAGGAGATGCCCTGCCTGTGGCAGCTCCACAACAAGTTTTACTACGACATAAGAAAGAGGAACGCAGCGCTGGAGAAACTTATTTCTTTGGTGCGGATCATGGTCCCCACGGCAGACATGGCCTATCTGAATAGGAAAATTGTGGCCATGAAGATTACATATCTCAGGGAGAGAAAGAAGCACCTGGAGTCCTTGAGAGCAGGAGATCCAGATGCCGTTTATTACCCCAGGATGGTTTACTTTGAGAGGCTGCATTTTCTGGTAGACCAGGGGGTACCCAGGCCACCACTCAGGCCACCACTCTCCAGTCTTCCTTCAAGGCATCCTTCACCCCCAGCTGAGGCTTCCAACATCCAACGTGGGCCTTCCAGGCAGCAACATGTGGTGGGGCCCAGCTTGAGACAGGTATTGCATTGTTGAACATATTTCTTGTGTTACATTTAATGATGTTAACTAGATGTTCTTATTGATCAGTAAGTTGTGATTTAACAAAGTGGTTTACATATCAAGAGACAGTAGTGACCAAAAATGATTGGGACGGGAAAGAAAAATGCTGGGCTCAGAATGATAGTCTGTTCTATTTGGTAACATTCAATTTGCAAAAGCCAGGAGCACAAAATGGTGTGATTGATGATCAAAAAACTAAAACTATGTCCCTTTTTCATACACAGGAAGACCTCAGTCGGGGGGAGGCTGTGGCAAGTGGCAGCCAGGAGGTCGACCAACGCCCTCCTTCTCCTCCTCCTGCCCCAACTACAGGAGCCCAGCCACAGCCTCGAAGGATGCCTGGTGGGAAGTGCCGAAGGAAGACGAGTGAGTGATGGCCTGGGTTCAGTCTGGTCTGCCAGAAGATGCAGCCTCTTGAAGAACCACATCCTGGGGACATAAATGGCATCTGAATTTCCTGTTCTCTAGGACTTCAGGACCAAACTTCTCTCCCTGAGATATGTACTCCTCTGGCCACCAATTTTTTATATTCTAATTTGTTCATGTCTGCCCGGGGGGCCAAAAGCTGCACCAAAGTAACAAGTTTCTCCAGCGCTGCGTTCCTCTTTTCATTTTATTGCGACCAAAATAAAGTTTTTTTTTGTTTGATGAAATACTTGTGTAAGTGTTTTCCTTCCAAAAGGCCAGTTTATTTGTGAGCAGGCAGGTACCTTTCAAAAATACAAAGTGAAATGAATAACAAGGGGCACCAACACTAAACAACCTCCTGTAGATTAAAAACGAAAAACCAAAGATAAAAAATAAAATAATGTTGTTGTGGTAAGTTTACACACAAAAAACACCCCAAAAAAGGAGAAATTAGCAAACTGTCTTTAAAGGAGATTTTTAGGAATTAAAAAAAAAACATCCAAAAAAGAATAAACAAAATCTAAAATTGTGTAGATGTGACGCAAACTAAAATTGTATTTCCGAAATGGTTAAAAAAGAGTAATGAAATACGTTCGGGAGAAGTGTGTGTGACTATGAGAATCAAAAGAAGTTCATTCTTGCAGCATTGTAAAGAACAAGAGAATGCGATTCATGAAAGAATTTTTAACATTGCAGCGTGACGAATGTGCTATATCGCTTACGAGCAGTAGTTTTACCTGAACGAGCGCTTCCGTGTCGGAATTTGAATGTGAGCATGCGTGGCACCTTGTCCGTCGGAGTAGGCTACACATGATCGGAGTATGTCCGATCGGACCAGTTTGTCGGAAAATATTTCCAGCAAGCTGGAAAATTTGGTCCGACGGATATTCAGACGGAAACAGTCCGATGCATACCACACACAGTCGGATTATCCGACAAAACGGTCCGATAGGACACATTCCGACGGATTCTCCGACCGTGTCTACAAGGGCGAAGAGAGGAGAAATCTCCTCAACGGGGCAAGGAGGCAATACAATAAACCATGAGGCTCTAACGCTTCCCTGCTTGTTCCCCCAAAATAAAAAATAAGAAAAAAGTTTTGCTGGTGCTCGGGCTGTAAGGTACAGTATGTGGATTTAAGCTTTTTTTGAAGGGAAATGTTGTAGGACAAGTGAATTGCACAAATCTACGATTGAAGCATGCCTGATGGTCTACTGAGTTTATAACCGAGAGGAATACTAATTTCCTGCTCCTGCAAACCACCTCTCTGTTCTGGTTTTCATGGGAAATCCCACAAAGCAGCTCCTCTTGCCCCATTGTGAGGCCGTTCCCTTACCCATGTTGTCACATACAATGTGGGGATTTGGAGAACTTGTCCAAATTTCAGCATGGAGAGGAGAAGAACGCTAGCTGCTGGAGGAGTGAGGAATACAGAGTATTTTATCCCCTTTACTAAATGAGCCATGTATTCTTAGTACCCATTCACGCCAGAATGAGGTGTGGAAAAGCTGTATACTGTGCACTTCTCCCACACCGCGTTCAAAACGCACTGCAGTTGCGATTTGAAATGGGTGTCAATTTTAAGTTGGACACTCCAAACACAGATTGCAAATGCAGTGAGTTTGCCCATATCGCGATCTAGTTGCAGTGAGTTTCCATATAGTGCATGCAATACTTTTAGTGCAGTGCAATATTAGCCCATTCAAAATGAATTGTCTGAAATCGCACTGCACAGAACTGCATGTGAATTGCTCAGGAATGGACATCGCTTTCTGTGCAATTCCTGGTATGAACCGACCCTTAGTAGGGGGAATTGTTCTCTAAAGCAAACCTGTAGTTATAAAATACATAGACTGCCTTAGCTTACCTCCTTAAGAAAAAAATGCTAGTTACCTGGCTGTTAATACTATGAGTCACCATCCCAGAACAAAACTGCAAATTTAAAGCTCTGACTTCAACAGCTACATGTATGTATCAGATTAAGGCCACAATAGATGGAATTTTTGCCAATTTTTCCTAAATTTCCTCAATTCAAGCAGTGGGTGGCCCTGCAAGCCGCAAAAGTTAATTTCAAAATGAGCTGTACCGAGTGGGAAACTATTCAGTAAACAGTGACTGCATACTATTGGGTGCAGTGAGATGCATATTTTGGCAACGGTAGGGGCCATGGCTGCCTGAATACATGGCCATTCACATGGTTAGCATGGATGGGGGGAATCCTATTGATTCTTCTTCTCATTCCAAAGGGGTGAACAAGGAAAATCGAGCTGTATAAGGCAGCCTTTATTAAATATTTTGGCAAGACACAGCCAGGCAATTCCAATTTTCAGAAGCATATTAGCAATGGCAGCCTAATTGTCTCCAAGTAAAGATTTATTTTACATAAATCAGCTTATTAACTCTTTAAAACATGCTAAGCTCAATGAACAGTCCAAGTTACTTTTCTGGTTCTACAATATCGAATGGCATTTAGTGACAGCTTTGAAAGGCTTGCCTGCCCTACAAACACCGCTTTTACACCTTGTTAAGCAAATGCTAAACTATATCCAAAAATAAGGACCTGATTTCTGATCTCCTTGTTACATGTATATTTGTATGGCTACAAGAAAATGGAATGTACATATTGTAAATAAAAATTTTTTTATTAGCTTTGTCTAAATTGTCTATGCACTGTATATTGGGTTTTAAAGGAGGTCTTTTCTGGACTTCCTGGATAGACATTAGAGTGCATGTAAAAAAAAAAAAAGCAGTAAAGAAAGGCCTGGGAATGTACATAGAGTAGAGAAGGGTAGTGAGAGGGCCAGCATGACAGTGGGAGAAGGGCACATCAGGGGTTAATGTTTAATAAGAGGTTGTGGAGAAAGGGGGGGTGGTTAGCAAAAGACTGGGAGGGGAGGAAACCTTAAGCTTAGGCAGGAAGAGGAGAAGACTCAGTTAGCAGAGGGGACACAAGGAGGAAGAGGAGTTTAGAGTGTACTGCTTGCTAGTGAGTGATTATGGCTGATTTGGACCAGATCTTTGCCCAGCTTAGAGGGGCTGCCGACTGCCATGGACCAGATTGGCTTCAGCGGCAGGTGGCACTGCTGATCAGAGACCATGCTGAGGCTGGGGGGCCAGACACGCCTCGGAGGTCTCGGCCTCCGGAGCGTTTCTCGCCGGATCTTTCCCCCAGAGCAGCCCACCATGGAAGGAGCCCCCCCCCGGTTGGGACCCGTCAGGCCCACTCCTGCTTCCGCTGGGCCTGGGCCTGGACAGAATCCTCGGCTTCGGCGGCGCTCCGTGGGTGGGGCTTCATCGCAGGATAGCGCCCCCCCACCTGGCAGAGTCAAGTTATGGACCTGGGCACCCTCTCCCCCCCAGCACGGAGAGGGGTAGGGCAGTGTTGAGGACAACTGCAGGGCCTTCCCCATCCCCGGCCGGCGGGGCCAAGATGGCGGCCAGGGGCTGCTGCGGAGCGCAGTTTCCACAGCACTTGTCGGGCGGCAAGGATCGGTGGTGGGCGGAGCTACAGGCGAGCAGCGTGGCAAGAGGGGGCCTGGGAGACCAGCAAACAGACCAACGCCAGTGCAGGTGGAGGTTGCGGAGCCCCTGCATGCTCCCGGGGTCCTGTCAGAGGGTGAGCTGAGTGCATCTGACCTGGAGGATCCGCAGGAAGCAGGGCTTCTATTTCTGTTTCTCAAGTGGTTCCTGTTTTGTCTTGGGATGTCAGGGTGGGGCAGGGGCCAGGGGGATGTGGGTCAGTGCCTGGGGGGTCCCATAGGGGGCTGGCTGGGACATTGAGTGCCGGACCGGCTCCGGTGGGCTTCGATTCACAGTTGCAGGCTCTCTTGGGGGGGCTGCGGGATTTGGTGCAGTGCTTTGTGCAGGACACCAGTGGGTGGGTGCCGCAGGCGGTGGTGTGGGGGCCGCCGGGCTCAGGGACCGCAGGGAGAGTTGTGGCGGTGGGAGCCGCCAACGGCGCCGGCCATGGTGGAACTTCCTGCGGACACCGGAGCTCCAGCTGGTATGGGGGCGGCGCCGGCGGGGGCACCGGCATCCAGGGACAAGGCGGCGGCACTGGAAGGGGAAGGCAGGACGGATGTGGTTCGCAGACACGGTGAAGTGCGCGGCGAAGTGCGAGGTATACGTGTGCTTCAAGGGACCGCTGAGATCGCATTTGAAGCCGGAGGTCAGGGAGAAGATCGGGAAGGGTGAGTACGTGGAGATTTTTTCGCTGCTGCTCCTCGAAGTTTAACCTCGACAGGGTGAAACCTGATGATGGCAAAAAAGAGGACAAGGAAAAATGGCAATATAGGTTGATCCCGCGGACGTTTGCAAATTAGCTGCAGGCGTTCACCATTATAGCCAGCGTAATTGGAGAGAAGAACCCCGAACAACAATTGAAGGCTTTGGCGGGTCAGTTGGGGTCAGTGTGTTCATCGGGGTACGAGGCATCTTTGTTCCAGGCAGCGTTTTCGCTGGCCTTTTTTGGCGCCTTCCGGATCAGTGATCTGGTGAGTCTGTCCAGGAGGACCCCTGGGGAACTACAGGTGCACGAGGTTGGTTTGACAGAGGCAAGGGTGGATTTTTGGCTGCGGAGATCGAAAATGGATCAGTTGGGAAAAGGGGTCCGAGTGAGCTTATACCGCTTGGAGGGGTCTCCTCTGTGCCCGGTACAGGTGGTTGGGGAATTTTCGGGAGTGCGGCCGGCAGCAGATGGAGCTTTGCTTATCCATGCGGACGGTTCATTGCTGTCCAAGTTTCAATTTGTGGTGGTTTTCAAGAAGTGTTTGAAGGCGGCCGGCTTGGACAGCTCGCAATATGCTTCATACTCCTTCCGTATAGGGGCTGCTACGGAAGCCGCCTGTTGTGGGTTGGATGAAGCGGCGGTCAGAAGGATGGGACGGTGGGATTCTTTTAGGTTTCAGTCTTACATTCGGCCTGAGCTGGTGGTGGAGTAGGGGGCGGCCCACTGGTTGCAGGGCTCCTGGTGGGGAAGTTCTGGGGGTGCGTGTGGGTACGTGTTTGTGCGTTTGGTGAAGTGCTTTGTTATCTGTGGTCTCTTCTATGTCTTTCAGGTGGAATCCATATGGGGCTCATCTGGATACTTATGTGTTCAGGGGGGCCAAGAGGGCAGACATGAGACCCAATGGCAGACAGTTGGAGATTGCTAGGGAGGAGGCCTGCGTGCGGTGGATTGGGAGGCCGGGCATGCATTGGGCAAGGGTTTTGCCGGAAGTGTTGCATGTGGCACACCTGGATAGGCCACCTGATGTGCTGGTATTGCATGTGGGGGGCAACGACCTGGGGGGGGGGCGGCCAGCCAGGGAACTCATTCAGGATGTTAAGCTGGACTTCCTCCATTTGAGTACCCTTTTCCCTGGAATGCTGATAGTCTGGTCTGATATAGTGGCCAGGACGAGTTGGCGGCTGGCTAGGTCTGTTGACCGTTTGAACAAGACCCGGATTAAGGTAAACAAATGGTTTGGGCAGTTCATGATCAGAAACGGGGGTTTGGTGGTCCGCCATCGGGAGTTGGAACGGGATGTTAGTTTGTACCTCCTGCGGGATGGGTTGCATCTTTCGGACGATGGGATGGATCTGTGGGCCCTGGGTTTGCAGGAGGGGATACAGCGGGCTCTGAGAGTGTGGCAGGGCTCCCAAGGGTGAGGGGGTCCTCCTTGTTAGCTGATGGTGATGGTGGTCTTGTATGGTGGTAATGGACCCAGGTGATGGAAGTGTGGGGGACCCATTAGTGACATGGGCTCCCTTGGTTACAGCTAACGCGGGTTAGCTGAGGATGGGAAGGTGGACACTGCGGGTAGTGAGTTGTCTACGGGCTGAAGTTATCACGGCCGAAGGCCTAGTACGGTAGCCTGCCTGCAGTGTAAAAGTGGTACACTATTTGGGGAAGTGCCATACAAGACCACCGGGTTAAAAAACTGATGTTTCTGAGTTTTTATTATTTATGGTTAAAGTTGGATACTTGTTTTTATATTTTATAAATAAAAGGCTGCTGTGGCAAGAAGGTGTGGTCTCATTCTTATAGGTAAAGAGATTGGGGAACAGGTTTAGGGGGTGTAATGTTGGGGCAGCAGTTTGGGAAATTAGGAGGTGTGCCTCTTATTTACACGGGTCATGCATACCATACATATTGGGTATCATTTTGAGGTGGTTTTAGGTTGTTTTATGAGCTTCTTCATTGATGATGATGTTGCTTGAGAGAGAAGTTCATGTAATTTTTTTTTCTTGCAAATGTTAAATGCCTAATTCATTAAATCCTTTGCAGCATTGACATCACTGCTTAGATCCATCTGCAGGAGATGTGCGTAATTGTAAAGCTATACTATAGGAAACTACTAAACTCCCAGATGAAAGGTATATAAGGGATATATCTTACCTGCAAAATAATTTTTGTTTCTGTCCATCCAGTTCTGAGATTTACACATTTTGCAAAACCCTGTCGTGAGACAAGAGACCTGATTTTCTCTGCTGAAATTAAAGCAGTAAAATACAATAAATAAACCCCAGTATTTACAGTTTTACACTGTTTTGGATATTTCTTTGGACTTTGTCGACATTTTTTTGATGTCACTGTTCACTATTTTATGAACTTATTTTGTTAATAAGCGCTGCATTATTATGCATAGTCGCTATAAATCTGAGGGGGACATGCAAGGAAAATAAAAAACAAAGCATTTTGGCTTGCATATGATTTGATGATAAAATCAGCAGAACTTTCCCGCATTTCAGAGCTACCCCTCAGATATAAAGCGACTGCACTTTCAGTGCACTTCCAAGTGCACTTGTAGTGCAAAGTTGATTTGCCTTTCGTAAATAACCCTCAGTGTACGTTTTTTCCGCTAGAGGCTTTTTTCACTACTTCTAGATTTTGGCAGCATGTTTTCTCTTTACTTGCACAAGGGAACAATTTACGTAAAGTCTCTAAAGAAGACACACCCACACAAGGAAGTTGGACAAAAAGCGGTTCAATCTTAAACCACGTAAAGGGTTCTTTACTGTTGGAACATTAAGGATGTGGAACTCCCTTCCATAGTTTTTAGTGTCAGTGAGAAGTGTAAATACATTTTAAAAAACTTGATGTGTTTCTTAGTGAACCCAAAGTAAAAGATGTGGAAAATTGTACAGCCTTACCAACTATGTACAATGGGAAAAATAATTATTTGATTTCCTGCAGATTTTGTAGGTTTGCCCACTTAAAAAGAAATTAAGGGTCTATAATTTTTATCATAGGTATATTTTAATCATGTCAGCCCCAGTAGGTTTTACTCCCTTAATGACCAGAGCACTTTTTACAATTACAATGGCACTGCACTACTTTAACTGGTAATTGCGTGGTCATGCAATGCTGTGCACAAACAAAATGTCCATCCTTTTTCCCCACAAATAGCTTTCTTTTGGTGGTATTTGATCACCTGCTAGGATTTTTACTGTTTGTGATATAAACAAAAAAAGACCGAAAATTTTGAAAAACAATTATATTTTATACTTTTTGTTATAAAAAATTCAATACACTCAATTTTAGTCATACATTTATGCCTAAATGTATTCAGCCACGTCTTGGGTAAAAAAAAAAAGTCAATAAGCGTATATTGCTTTGTGCAAAAGTTATAGTGTCTACAAACTACATTTACTGGAATTTATGCAGCATTTAGTCGTCTGATTTCTCGAGGTGCTAAAATGGCAGGGCAGTGCAAAACCCCTCAAAATTACCCCTTTTTGGAAAGTAGACACCCCAAGGAATTCCGGTCAAGTCCCCTTTGGTCCGAACGTTTGGTTCCCGAGATCCAGGGGTAGAGACGGCCTTGCGATTTGCGGCAAATTTTGCTCGTTCACGATTCGCCGAACCGGCGGACTTCTGCCGCTGTTCGCGCGGCGGACATATGCGTTTACATTGTGAAGAACTTTGACCCATGATGACACATCCAGCATGGGGTACAGGACAGCCAATTGAGAAATATCAGCACATGGACAATTGGACATACCCCCTACCTTATAAATAGACCTGATCTGGCGGCCATTTTACATTCTGTCTTTTGTCAGTGTAGGGACAGGACGCTGTGTGGAGCAGGGACAGTCAGTTTAATCACTAGCTCATACTATTAGGTCCACAAAAGTCCTTTTAAGGACTGGTATAGGTGTACAGTATATAGGGTTGTAATAGACTTAGCATATACTTTCTTTCAAATATACAAAGTATATTCTGGTGCACTAGTGCTGTGCTGCTGAGTGCCCTGCTGACCGATATTGTAGCTGTCTTTTGTTAGTGTAGGGAAAGGGCGCTGTGTGGAGCAGGGACAGTCAGTTTAATCACTAGCTATTACTATTAGGTCCACAAAAGTCCTTTTAAGGACTGGTATAGGTGTACAGTAGGGATGAGCTTAGAGTTTGAGTCAAACTCATGTTTGACTCGAACATTGCCTGTTCGCCTGTACAGCGAACAGTGAACAATTTGGGCTGTTTGCGGCAAATTCGAAAAGCCGGAACACCCTGTACAAGTCTATGGGAGAAATCTAAAGTGCTAATTTTAAAGGCTAATATGCAAGTTACTGTGTGTTTGGGGACCCGGGTCCTGCTCCAGGGGACATGGACCAATGCAAAAAAAAGTTTTAAAAACTGCAGTTTTTTCAGGAGCAGTGATTTTAATAATGATTAAAGTGAAACAATAAAAGTGTAATATTCCTTTAAATGTCATACCTGGGGGGTGTCTATAGTATGCCTGTGAAGGGGCGCATGTTTCCCGTGCTTAGAACTGTCCCTGCACAAAGTGTCATTTCGCAAGGAAAAAAAGTCTTTTAAAATAACTTTCCATTGTCGGCTCCCGTAATATAGAGAACACTCAATGAGTTTTCTCTGTATTAGCCGACAATTCATTCATTGATAAAAAATATATATATTTTTTTTTAAAAGCGTGGGGGTTCCCCTAAATTCAATTACCAGGTCCTTCAGGTTTGGTATGGATATTAAGGGGAACCCCTGTCAAATATTTTTAAAAAATTGACGTAGGGGTCCCCCTAAATATCCATACCAGACCCTTCAGGTCTGGTATGGATATTAAGGGGAAGCCCGCATCAACTTAAAAAAAAAATTGATGTGGGGTCCCCCTAAAAATCCATACCAGACCCTTTATCCGAGCACGCAATCTGGCAGGCCGCAGGAAAAGAGGGGGGGGGGGCGAGAGAGCGCCCCCCCTCCTGAATCATACCAGGCCACATGCCCTCAACATTGGGAGGATGCTTTGGGGGTCTGTGATGGGGACAAGGGCCTCATCCCCACAACCCTGGCCGGTGGTTGTGGGGGTCTGCGGGCAGGGGGCTTATCAGAATCCAGAAGGCCCCTTTAACAAGGGGATACACAGATCCCGCCCCCCCCCCCCGTTTGAAATGGTAAGGGGGTACAAAAGTACCATTTCACAAAGAAAGTGTAAACATTTTTTAAATAAGACACACACTTTTGAAAAATTCCTTTATTAAAAAATAAAAATAAAAAAAATTAAAAAAAAGATTCCAGCGGTGCTAATCCATTCTTGCTATCCAGCGATGGATGATCATCTCTCCAGGGTCCAGCGATGGCTGATCTGATCCAGCGATGGGTGATTTTCAGTCCAGCGCTGTCCATACATCCGTCTTCTGTCTCCACTGCGGAGACACTGCGGGGATCCCAGCGCTGACGTTTCTTATTTTAGGAGGGCGTGGCCACCTGTCACCTGACCCCGCCCCCTCTGACGCTGGTGAGGGAAGCCATGGGGTTCCCCAGTGACGTATGGGTGACCCCGCCCCCCTCTGATGTAACGCAGGTTTCCGTTACATCAGAGGGGGCGGGGTCACCCATACGTCATTAGGGAATCCCTGGCTTCCCTCACCAGTGTCAGAGGGGGCGGGGTCAGTTGACGGGTGGTCCCGCCCTCCTAATATAAGAAACGTCAGCACTGGGATCCCCGCAGTGGAGACAGAAGACGGATGCATGCAAGGACAGCGCTGGACTGTGAGATCCCCCGTCGCTGGATCAGATCAGCCATCGCTGGACCCCGGAGAGATGATCATCGGTCGCTGGATAGCAAGAGTGGATTACCACCGCTGGAATATTTTTTTATTTTTTTTATTTTTAATAAAGGAATCTTTCAAAAGTGTGTTTGTCTTATTTAACCATTTTTACACTTTCTTTGTGAAATGGTATGGGTACTTTTGTACCCCCTTACCATTTCAAACAGGGGGGGGGCGGGATCTGGTGGTCCCCTTGTTAAAGGGGGCTTCCAGATTCTGATAAACCCCCCGCCCGCAGACCCCCACAACCACCGGCCAGGGTTGTGGGGATGAGGCCCTTGTCCACATCAACATGGGGACATGGTGCTTTGAGAGGTCACAGACCCCCAAAGCATCCTTCTCAATGTTGAGGGCATGTGGCCTGGTATGGTTCAGGAGGGGGGGGCGCTCTCTCGTCCCCCCCTCTTTTCCTGTGGCCTGCCAGGTTGCGTGCTCGGATAAAGGGTCTGGTATGGATTTTTAGGGGGACCCCATGTCAAATTTCACACATTGAGTGTTCTCTCTATTACGGGAGCCGACAATGGAAAGTGATTTTAAAATACTTTTTTTCCTTGCGAAATGACACTTTGTGCAGGGACAGTTCTAAGCACGGGAAACATGCGCCCCTTCACAGGCATACTATAGACACCCCCCAAGTACAAAATTTTAAGGAATATTACACTTTTATTGTTTCACTTTAATCATTATTAAAATCACTGCTCCTGAAAAAACTTCCCTTTTTTTGCATTGATCCATGTCCCCTGGGGCAGGACCCAGGTCCCCAAACACTTTTTAGGACAGTAACTTGCATATTAGCCTTTAAAATTAGCACTTTAGATTGTGAACGTTCGAGTCCCATAGACTTTATTAGGGTTCTAAAGTTCACACGAAGTTTAGGTCTGTTCGCAGGTTCTGGTGCAAACCAAACAGGGGGGTGTTCGGCTCATCCTTAGCCCTTGTACACACGGTCGGAGATTCCGTCGGAATGTGTCCAATTGGAGCGTTTTGTCGGATATTCCAACTGTGTGTGGTATGCATCGGACTGTTTCCGTCGGATTATCCGTCGGACCAAATTTTCCAACTTGCCGGAAATATTTTCCGCCAAACTGCTCCGATCGGATATACTCCGATCATGTGTAGCCTACTGCGACGGACAAGGTGCCACACATGCTCACAATCAAATTCCGACACGGAAGCGCTCGTTCAGGTAAAACTACTGCTCGTAATCGATATAGCACATTCGTCACGCTGCAATGTTAAAAATTCTTTCATGAAGCGCATTCTCTTGTTCTTTACAATGCTGCAAGAAGGAACTTCTTTTGATGCTCATAGTCCCACACGCTTCTCCCGAACGTATTTCCTGACTCTTTTTTAACCATTTTGGAAATACAATTTTGGATTTCGTCACATCTACACAATTTTAGATTTTGTTTATTCTTTTTTGGATGCATTTTTTTTTCCTAAACATCTCCTTTTTTGTCAGTTTGCTAATTTTTTCAATTTTTTAGGGTGTTTTTTGTGTGTCAACTTACCACAACAACATTATTGTATTTTTGATATTTTGTTTTTCTTTTTAAATCTACAGGAGGTTGTTTAGTGTTGGTACCCCTTGTTATTCATGTCACTTTGTTTTTTTGAAATGTACCTGCCTGCTCACAAATAAACTGGCCTTTTGGAAGTAAAACACATACGCAAGTATTTCTTCAAACAAAAAATACCTTTATTTCGGTGTCAGTAACAGATAAAGAGGGAGGCAGCGATGTTGAAACTGGGGAGATTAGCGAAGCCTTTGGCCCCCAGGGCACACATCAACTATTTCAACGCAAAAATTGGTGGCCTGAGGAGTACATATCTGAGGGAGAGAAGTCTGGTCCTGAAGTCCATGAAACCCGAAACAGCAGCAGATGACATCTATGTTCCCAGGCTGTGGTACTACAACAGGCTGCATGTTCTGTCAGACCAGACTAAACCCAGGTCATCACTCTCTGGTCTTCCTTCCAAGCTTCCTTCCAGGCTGTGGCTGTGGTGCTGGAGGTGTGGCAGAAGGAGGAGGAGGAGGAGGAGCAGGGGCATGGGCCAAACCACACAAGTGTGTTTCTTGTGTCATTTGGCCCAACAGACCCTTGTTGAGGGTGTGTATAATAACCTCCTCACACAAGAGCTGTTGCCCCTGCTTGTTGCCCCATTTTATCAAGCTTGCACGCAACCAAGGTGGCAAAGGCAACTTGGTAGGTGGGTTTTGCTTGGAGGGCTGCAGAAGCCTCACCAATCAGCCTCAGGGCCGACTCCTCAACATTCCCCCCTTTCTCGCCCTTTTGCGTGGAAGGCGGAGGGGAGGGACCTGGTATTCAGTGAGGCTCCTTTGCCCGCCTGGCTGCTGCTTACGCCCGCCTCCTCCTGGCTGCCACTTTCCACAGCCACCTCCTGTTCCTGCATTCCACACCCTCCTGTTCCTGGCTGAGTTCTTCATGTGTATGAAAAAGGGACAGTTTTAGTTTTTGGTTCATCAAACACACACAATTTTCACATCAACACTGTTGCTAATTGTTAACCAATAGAAAAGACTATCATTCTGTGCCCAACATTTTTCTTTCTTGTCCCAAAGGTTTTGGCCACTACTGTCTATTGATATGTGAAACACTTTCAAAACTCAGCAATTAGTGAGCAAAAATCAAGTTAACATCATTCATTTTTACTCCCAAAATATGTACAACAATACTATACCTGGCTCAAGCTGTGCTTCCCCACGTCTTCCTAAGTGGAAGGCCCAGGTTGGGCGTCGGAAGACTCATCGGGTGTGGAATGGAGCATAGAAGGACGCGTGGAAGGAAGAGTAGAAAGGGATTCTCTGACCTCAGCCTGGTCTGACAGAAAATGCATCCTGTCATAATACCACAGGGTGGGGACATAAACGTCGTCTGCTGCAGCTCCAGATTGCATGGACTTCAGCACCTTGTTCCTCTCCCTCAGATATGTACTCCTGAGGCTACCAATTTTCTTTTTTAAATAGTTGACGTCTGCCCTGGGGATCACCGGCTTAACAAACTCAACCAGTTTCAACATTGCTGCCTGCCTCTTGTGTCTGTTACTATATTGTGGGTGTGTTGGTTGCCACAGGCTGGGCATGTCTCTGTATTTATCGATGAACAGAGGGAGGAAGCTATGATCGTTGAACCCATCCATAATGTCTGCAAGACACAACACAAGACAAACCCTAATGTCAGTCTAAACTACACTAATGCAGGCCTCAATCTAGAAGCAATATAGCCTAGTGATGTACCAAGTTAAAAATGTTACCTTCGTTTGCACGTTCGTTGCGTCAGCTTCTCCCTCTGTTCACTGATCATACGGACGACACACGCGTGTTGCGTTTTATATACAGTGCGCATGCGTGAAACTCCGCCCGCCCCCGACGTTCTTTCTAGACTATTCCCTGCCCCTTCGCTTCCGGCGCAGTGGGGGAAGCACATGGCAGAGAGAACGCAGGTGCGCACTAATAATAGTTCCACTAACGAGGAGGAGGGTGAGGAAAGCCGGAGCCTGAAACGTCCCAATCCAGGAAGAGAAGATTTAAGGTCTCAAATATGTCTTTTGGAGAGATATTGGAGATGGTGGACATATTGAACAGGACCGACTATGATGAGAAGTATGGACCTTACCCAAACTCAAATATCAGAAAGGCCATGAATAAAGTTGTGAAGAGTCTTCATAAGAATTTTGGGGTACGCCGATCCAAGGATCAACTGAGAAAACGCTGGTCAGACCTGAAACTGAGGGAGCACGAGCAGTACATAAGGATCAAGCGTGTTCTTGACAAAAGTAAGTAGTTGTCGTGTGTTCATATGATTATTATTGCTTGCATCCTACTCCATGTGCTTTGATTTCATGTTGTGCAGTTTAAAATGGCCACTTTCAAGTTCATGGCTTCATTCGTTCATAGGAAACATCGTTCTGCATGTAAGTATTCCAGATAAACACAGTGTCCCCAATAATGTTCTGACCTTGAAGCTCTGCCAAAAGAAACAATTGTACAACACTTCCAAACCATGTTTCATATTCCTAATTCTGCCCTCTGTGTGCTAATTATTCTTTTTTTTTTTCATTCTCATAGGGGAGAGAAGACTCGGCAAGTATGAGGACACCAGGGACTACACCTCTCCCAAAGAAGGCCAAATTCCAAAACCAGAAGCAGAAGAGCAGGAGGAGGAGGAAGAAGGAGAGATCGTTGAGGTTGGACAAATTGTCACCACAACAGGTGTGTCGGAGAACACAGCTTCCGGTAAGCTCATCAATGTATCTCACCATATTTTTATTACATGGTGTGTTTTTTTGCTTTGTTTTGTAGGTGATGTGGAAGAAGATTCCCGTTTTACCAGTGAAATTGCCCAGATCCTGATTGGGGAGATAATGTGGTGCAATCGGGATTTGGAAAACATACAGCAAAACATCAATGATGTTAAAAATAAAATTAAGAACATCATTGATGTTTTGGGGAGAGTGTGAAAGACCAAAAACTAGCTAGGGTTTTAGTTTTGCTATTTTAAAACACAGCTTTTGTAGTTTTCGAAAATAGAAATTTGGAAGATGCACAGAGTGTGTAAACATGCGCTATCTCCCATCATGGGGGGATCAATGTACATGTTTTGTGTAAAGTGGCTGAGATGAAGGGGTTGCAGCCCCAAAGCATGTACATTGATCCCCCATGATGGGAGATAGCACATGTTGACACACTGTGTGCATCTTCCAAATTTGGATTTTCCAGGGGTGACACCCCATGTGATGAAGGCAATATCAGCCCAGTTTGTACATACTCATGTCTGATATTGTCTTCACTTTTCAAAGTTGAACTTTGTAAGTTCCTGTGTTCTGTATTTTATGCCTTGATACATGCCTGTTTACACAAAAACACAAAGTAAACCAAAATTAGCTGAAAGTCTGTTTTTGATACACACAATTTCTTGTTTTGTTGTAAAAACCATTTCTAAACGCACATGTGAATGTGCTTGGATTAAAAAGTTTAATTATCAACAATGTGTGGCTTCCTTTTTCATTGCGCCAAACATGTATTTGGAGTAAAATTTTAGTTTGCGGTGAGAATGGGTTTTATTTACTAAAGGAAACTCCACTTTGCACTCCAAGTGCAGTTTCAGGTGTACTATTGCAGTTCACTTGTAGTGCATAGTGGATGTGCCTTTAGTAAAAAAACACCCACAGTGATGTGTAAATTTGGACAATCATGCCATTTTCCTGCCATGGTGCTGCAAATGAGCACGATTGTGGTCAGTAATGCACTACATACATTAGTTACCAAAAACAAGGTGTGTGTGTGTGTAGCAGACCCACAACATAATAAGCTTATCTGAAGAAGAGACTGTCCCCTCATCTCGCTCAGAAATTTGGTTTGCACTGTTGGTGAAAAAGGCACAACAAGGAAAAAACTAAATTTACCTAGGAGACACCCAAAAGCAAGCCAAGCAGTAAATGAAGGAGTTTCAAAGTAAAATTTGTTGTGAAAATGCCTCTCAGACATTGTCTGGCATATCAATGGCCACCCTACCTACAAAGTAGTCCATGTATTGGGTTCTAACCTCACGGGCGCTTTGGGGGGGCAAGCCAGGATGAGCAGGTTCAAGGCCCGTGAGGTTATCTTCAATTTCCAGCAAGTCTGCTTCTTGTTGGCCAACTGAGACCACATAGTTCACAGAAACTTTTTTAAGAAAATTGTGCAGAACACAGCACGCCAGCACTATGTGATTCAGTTTGTATTCCGCCATGCGAATAGGCGTAAGAAAAAGGCGGAACCGGCTGGCCAGTATACCAAAAGTGTTCTCCACCACTCTTCGGGCTCTGGACAGGCGGAAATTAAAAATCCTCTGGTCTGGGGTGAGGGTCCTCCTCGGGAAAGGCCGCATTAGATGGTTCGCCAGGGCAAATGCCTCATCCGCGATGAAGACGAACGGGAGTCCTTCCCGATTCTCCTCTGGGGGTGGCAAGCCCAGACTGCCACTCTGGAGACGCCAGTAGAACTCCGTCCGTGCGAAGACTCCACCATCCGACATCCGTCCATTTTGCCCCACGTCCACATACAAAAAACTCATATGTCACAGACACCACTGCCAACATCACGATACTATGAAACCCCTTATAATTATAATAGTACAACCCCAAGTTGGGTGGTGGGACGATGCGGACGTGCTTCCCATCTATTGCTCCTCCACAATTGGGAAAGTCGACTGGAAAAGTGGGAGGCCACAGTCTGCCATTCCTGTGGCGTTGAAGGACATTCTGGAGTGAAACAAGAACCAAAATTTGTAATTTGACAAATCAACATTGCAAGCAGATTAGACACAAACATTTTTGGCCAAGATTAGTATAGCATTTTGGGAACTGAGTATTTAAAGCCTAAAGTATAAGGTCCCCTTATGAGAGTCATCACCCCCCCATCCCCCCAACCCCCATCCCCCCATCTGATGGGCCCTTGCTAAAAAATGAGGGGGGGGATGTTTTGGACAGGTAACCCTCTCCACTTGATTGAGAGCTGAATGCCTAAATAATGTGTGATACTTTGGGAAGCCCCTCCTTAGTTACACTATTGGCAGCCCACCGGACAGGTAATAAGTGTCATTGTTAGGTGCTCGTCTTCTCAGTAATATCAGTCACCCCTGGTTGCCTAGGCTAGGATGGAGGAGCGGAGGTCCCGATCACCGGTGGACAGACACCACACATACACGATTGTACGTGAATAATGACTGCAAAATTTATTAACTCACACATAGCCTTTTATGCAGTACAAGAAAAAGACCCTGCCCCGTAGAGGGGCCAATTGGGTCTTTACACATAAACATACGTCAGCATTATACTTCCTCAAGCAATAGTCGTTGTTTAGAAATATAGACCAAAAGTTAGTAAATTTGTCCTAGCTCGTTACGCTTGCGCATCAGTATCTGCTGACTGACCCCAAATATGTCAAGAGTTCAGCAAAACCATTCTCAACCAGTATTGCCCCACCATGCGGTTGGTGTCACAAGTTGAAACAGACAGTTGACTACCAACAGCTGTTTCCGCAGATGTTAGTATAGAAACTTGAGACAGACCTTCTGGTCAGACTTGAGTAACATCTTCTTTTTGTCACGCTACTAATTATCACGTTATCAGTAGTTTGTCACGTACACATAGCCCAGGCTTTGCTACTTATAAAATAAAAGTAAAGCATAAATGTAAAGGTACCCCATACCTTATAATCCTCCCTTTGGCCATTCTGTACTATACAGAATGGTCAAAACCTAATCCAGGTTCATGTTCCTGATTCTCATACCAAATATTTGAACTATTGGGAATGGCGGTTAACTTTAGGGTCTCCTGATTTGATACAGTCCCCTTAGCAGAACAAAGACATCTTACAATTCTATAGCAAGCGTATAAAAATAAAATAAAAAGCAATATGATCACAATAGTCATGGCTGTGTTTTTTAACCAAGAGGTTATATTTCCAAGACTAAAATTGGCTAGAGGGTCCCATGTTATTGCAATATTCCTAGCCTCATCTTGGAGTTTATTTACTTATTTTCTGTGTTGTGTAATTATATCATAGTAATCAGGTATTTCAATGCTAGTATTATGAATCCAGGTACAGCACTCATAGTCTTCCGTAATTTCACAAAGCCCCGTGAGTGCTGCACTCATACTTTCTATGGCCAGTTCATGTAGTTCTAGCTGTTTCCTTATTGCCCTAGTTTCTATGTTTAATTTAGTGATATCGTCGGAATTCTTTTCCAAGATCTCATCAATAATTCCAGTATAATTATTCAGTCTCTTCATTAAATCTATTCCCCATCCTGTCCAGGATGGGAACCAGGCCCATGCCATATCTTTTTCTAGGAATATCTTTCTCTTATTACGATGTTTAAGGTGATATCTGGGATGAACACTGGCTTCAAGAAGGTGACTCCCTTCTTTATCCCCCAGCACACCCATAATGGGGGCTAGTGCTGCGAGATAACACCATCCCTGGGGTTTTGTGGGGATCCAAGGGTGACAAAGCTTCCCACAACAGATATAAGTATTATTCCCCAAGGCTATGGGGCGCTTGAGGAACACTTTATACAAGTTGTCGGAATAGCCAGAAAATGTAAGAGTTGATAAGAGTTGAGCCATAGGGGAAGTGGTGCTGGTATTTAAGAATTGGTATAATGTGGTGTTTAAGGTGGTGTCTTGAGTTCTATAAAAGGTCTCGTTTAATGCTGTCATTGAAATATTAAGCTTTGATTGCTTACAAATTTCGGCTCCCTTGGTAGTATTTCCCAACCTAAAACACCAATCTGGATAATGGCTTCTACCTATGATCTGAAAAGTGAGGGTTTTGTTAGAAGCTTTTCTTGTAACATCGGTAAGAACTATTGGGGGTGTGCCATTAAGGAGAAGGGTGAAATTTAAAGGTATGGCCATCAAAGGAATCCTAGCAGTACTAGGGTGAAGCTTACTACATATCCAGCATTTATCAAAACCTGATTTTTGGGCATAACTGTATTTAAATTTTAATAACAACATTTTATCAGTAAATTCTTGAGGAGGTTCACTTCTTTTGTGTCTCACAGCGGGTGTATTATTTGTTTTGGGGGAGGGAGTCCCGCAAGTCCCTTTCATGGGTCCCAAATCTTCTGGGTGGTATATACAATTAGCTATCAACCAGGTTGGTAAAAACACTACTAGGGCAGTACAGCATAAGAGGCATAAGGCCTTTCCTGATATTAAAGGTAAAAACATTTCTACAAGTAGTTCTTATGCTTGTCCGTCTTCCTCGCTATTTTGTTGAGTTTCAAGGGTTAATTGTCCAATGCCTTCCTGAATCTCTTGGAGTTCCGGTGGCTGTTCGGGTGGGTCGGGTTCTTCTTCAACAAGCGGGGGGTCCGGAGTTGCGGGAAGCGGTGGGCACTTTTTCAGCCTGCTGGCGTGGATCCAGGTGTTTCCTTGGTCAGTCAGGACCGCAGTTCTGGACACCTTTTCAACCTTCCAAGGTCCAGAGTAGATTGGTCCGATCCTCTTTTTGTGTGCCAGTTGCTTGACTAGCACTTGATCTCCTGGGATGAAGGGGTGTGTTGGCTCTGTGGGGACAGGAGAGAAGGTGACAGAAACTTGTTCGTTCATTTCATGAAGCATACTTACCAGGTTTTTCACGTACATTTCCTGTTGGGAATAAATGTCAATATCAGTGTCTTGGTCTAATGGGGGTAATTCTATGTTTACGGGGATTCCCATGAGGACCTCAAAGGGTGATAATTTTGTTCTAGCATGTGGTGTGGTCCTAATTTGGAACAATACAGCAGGCAGATGGTCAAGCCATCCTTTCAACGTGCCTCCTGTGGCCTTTTTAAGTTTATCTTTAATATTCCTATTCATTCTTTCCACGACTCCTGCACTTTGTGGGTGATAGGGGATGTGCAATTTCCATTGCAGCCCCAAAAGTTTGGCTACAGTCTGGGTCACAGAGGAACTGAATGCAGGTCCTCTGTCTGACCAAATGGATGTAGGTATGCCAAACCTACAAATCCAGTGATTGAGCAAACACTTTGCTGCTATGTTGGCTGTTTCACCTGTACAGGGGGTCGCTTCGACCCAGCCTGACCAGCGGTCCACGATAACGCAAAGACATTTTATATTCCCTTTTTGTTTCGGCATATGTGTGAAGTCTATCTGTAGATCTGTCAGAGGCCCCAAGGGCGGGGGCAAGTGACCATGCAAACCATGTCTCTTCCCTTGCACATTGTTTTGGGCACATGTAAGACAACTCCTAGTCAGGAGCTTGGCCTGTTTACCCAGATTATTTGTGCAGAAGGATTTTATGTATATATTGGTCAGAGGGGCAGCCCCTATATGTCCTGGACCATGGAGATATGAGAGTATAAGTACACAGTTTGTTTCGGGTATGCCCAGGATCTTCCCCTCTTTTGACCAAAGACCTTCAGGGTCTTTGGTTAATCCTTCCTTTGTCCAAAAATGGACATCATCTTCTGTGGCCATTGATTGCATCTGTGCTATGACAGTTTTAAAGTTAGGTGCTGCGAAATGTTCCTTGAAAAACATTGTTGTGGGGGCAGGTGGGTTAGGGGAAAAGGCAGCAGCTCTTTTAGCTTCTCTGTCAGCAAGAGCATTCCCTTTTGAAACACGACTGCTGTCTGAGGAGTGTGCCTTTACTTTAATTATGGCTACCTTTTTTGGAAGAAGAATGGCTTGGAGGAGAGCACTAATCTGTGTGGAGTTGGCAATTATTTTGTTGTCTGCTGTTTTAAAACCTCTATTGGCCCATATCACACCAAAATCATGCACCACTCCAAAAGCATATCTACTGTCTGTGTAGACGTTCACCTCTTTACCGGTGAATAGAATGCAGGCCCTAGTGAGGGCTTCTAACTCTGCTACCTGGGCTGAAGAAGGAGGTAATGATTTTGCCTCCAGTACGATGTCTGGTAGTTGAACAACTGCATAACCGGTTAAAAAGGTGGAGTCAGAGGGACGTGAGCAGCTACCGTCAATGAAAACATCCTCTGCACCTGAGATAGGGGTGTCAGTGAGATCCGGTCTGGGACTGGTAATAGCAGCAACCTTTTCCGAACAGTCATGTATAATGCCTGGGTCATGTGGTAAACGCAACATGGAATGCAAAAGGCGCACAGCTGGGTTGCTGGCAGGCACATATTTGAGTGTGAGGTTATCAGTGTTCATCAGTGTTATCTCATAACCACTAAGTCTTTGCGAGGTCATATGTTGGGTATTCATGTTCTGAATAAGATGCGTGACTGAATGAGTGGTATAGAGAGTCAATGGGTGACCTAGCACTAATTTGTTTGCATCTTGTACAGCCATTGCACAGGCAGCAAGATTTTGGAGACAGGATGGCATTCCCTGTACTTGGATGGGGAGTTTTTTTGATAGATATGAGACAGGGCGATACCCTGATCCATGTTGTTGTGTTAGCACGGCGGCAAAAGAGCTTCCGGAAACTACACAGTAAAGTTGAAAAGGTTTACCGTAGTTCACCAACCCTAGGGCGGGGGCACTTGACAGGCTGTATAGTAAAGCTTTAAAAGCTTTCAGTCTGTCTTCTGTCCAATCTATCAATTTGGGGGCGTTTGACCCAGTAGCCTCTCGTAGGATGCTATCGTAGTGAGAACAGTCGGGGATCCACTGGCGACAATATACAATTGCGCCTAGGAAAGAAAGAAGTGCTGCTTTGTCTTTTGGAGGACTGAGAGCCTGCAGGGCTGCGGCGCGTTTGGGTGACACCAGCCTTGTTCCTTCTCTAAGGATACAACCTAAGTATTCAACCTGGGATTGGCACCATTGCACCTTCTTCCTGGAGGCGAGGTGTCCAGCTCGGGCTAGGTGTCCCAACAGTGATGTTGAATCGACCGCACAATCTTCAGCAGTTCGACTGCACAGGAGCAAGTCGTCCACATACTGTATCAGTACCGACCCTCGCTCAGATGTCCAAGACTTGACAGTCTCATTGAGCACCATTGAGAAGGCGGCTGGGCTGTCTACATACCCTTGCGGTAAACGCGTCCAGGTTAGTTGGCCCCCGGCCCAAGAGAAGGCGTAGATTGGTTGCGCCTCCTCAGCAATAGGAACGCTAAAGAAAGCATTCGCTAGATCAATTACCGTATAACAGAGGGAGCCTGCCAGTATGCGTGAGAAAATAAATGTGATATCTGACACTAAGGGCGGGAGTGGAACCACTTGTTTGTTTACTGCTCTGAGGTCTTGAACTAATCTCCACTCGCCACTGGCCTTCTTTACAGGGTAAATGGGTGTGTTCCAGGGGCTAATAATTGGTTTTAGGATACCTTTAGATATGTAATCATTGATCTGGGGGGAAATGCCTTGGGTTTTTTCGGGGGGCAAGGGGTATTGTTTGTGATATTGTGTCTCTGCATCAGGGCGCATCTGTGGGGAGTAAGGTATACAGTTGATGAAACCCACGCTCCCCTTGTTTTCTGCCCAGATGGCATGTGTTTCAAGGGGGGCGGGTAAGATCATGAAGAAGCCTCTGTGTGTATGTCGTTTCGGGGCATGCAAGTCACAAAGTGGGGAGCTGGCTGTGAGGGAACCTTTCTTGTCAAATTTTATCGTAATGTTAAGTTTGGACAGTAGATCCCTGCCCATGAGAGACACGGGACAGGAGGGCAAGATTGCAAAACTCTGGGTGCATAGTTCTTGTCCTTCTGGAGTGGCTACAGATAACGGTGGTGTGATGGGGTGGGTGACAGATGTCCCATTTATACCAATAGAGTTTCCCTCAGTACATTGTGGTGTGTCAAAAATAACATCATTCACTGAACTGAATGTGGCCCCGGAATCCAGTAGAAAACACACTAGGTGATTGTCTACTCGCAATACAACTTGAGGAAGGCTTTTCCATGAGGGGTTGTAACACACTAGGCTGAGGGAAGGGACATACTCTAGGCATCCCTATTGGGGTGATTGTTGTTGGCGAGATGGCCATTGCATGGGAATTCTTGGTGCATTTCGAGGAGGAGAGGGGTTTGAGTTTGTATATCGGGCGAATGTTTGAGGCTGCATGGCTGGTGACTGGGGGTAATAGGGTGGTGTTTGACGAGGGCCCTGGTTTAGTGGGTAATGGGGACGTGTGAAACGATTTTGGGGATTAAATCCCTTTCCCCTACCTCTCCTTTGTCCTGTCCTATAAGGGCATTGAGATTTCCAATGACCCTGTTCTCCACAGTTATAACACCCTTGATCAGGCGGGTAGGGCTGCATGACCATTAATTGTGGGGGTGGCTTTGGGTCGAGTACTGGAGTCTGGGTCTGAGCGAGAGAGGGGAATATGCCTCCCTTTTGATCAAACACCCCTGATGTTTCTCTAGATCTGGTATCCTTCATGAAGGCATCCGGTGTTTGCTCGGCCCATTTTGGGTTGGTAAATTTAAGAAGCTGGGTGACCTTTGGGTCCCCTCCAGACATGATAGTAGTGGTAAATAATTGCGATGTAGCACCATCTACTGCCTTCCAGAGGCTATAAACCCTTGTACAGAAGTCAAAGAATTTCTCTTTGGGTAGTTGTTTGGCCAAAATAAGCTCTTGTAGAGCCGATGACCCTTTATATAGGGTGGACCAATGATTTCCCATTCCTTTCCAGAAGGACACCCAATCCTGTTTTCCATGAATATGTGCTGCCCATAAATCGTCTGTGGGTTGATCCTCTGGGCTGTCGGGGTCTACTTTACTCAATATTCCTTTGATGTCATCTTTATCTAGATTAGTACCCGCACTATATTTTGCAAGAAAATTACCCGCCTCCCTTGGGTTCTTCTTCGGGTTGGGGCATAATTCTTTTATTTTGGACAGCGTTCCTAAAGGCAAAGGAAGGTGTATCTCAGTGTTACCTATTTGCATCAGGGGAAGTTTTAGGGAGGGGGCACTCGCTTCCCCCTCTTTTTCCTCTTCGCTTTCTGTACTATTGTAGCAAGCACCGAGGGGTCTAAAGAGGGATATAATTGTAAGACGGGGCCTGGTGGGCCTCCTGGGTTTTTGACAGTGACATAGGGTGGTGGTAGCTCATACATTGGGACCGACTGGACTCGTGGAGGGGGTGTGGGAGGAGGTGCATTGGGGCTTTGCTGTTTGTTGCCAGGATTTGTTTTGACAACATATTTCTTTCTATACTTGGAAAGACATTTGCTCCAGATACGGTAGCAATCTTTCATGTATTGGGGGTTATCCCATTTCCCAGGGGGATATGAGTGTTTGTGGGCCTGGCAGACCTTGCTTACTTCCTGCCAAACATCCTCTGAGCAGGGTCCTTGCGGTCCCGGATCGTGGATACCTAGCTGTTGACACCTCTCCCGGACCTGTGTCCAAAAAGGCTCTACTTGTGGATCTGGTAAATGGTTTTTAATAAAATCATAAGGGGATGGAATTGCCATGTCCTGGTTCTGGACTCCTACAGAATTCCCCATCTGATAGTTTTTCTTACAGTATAAAATAAAAGCAATTTCGGCGACAAATATTTTCCTTACACTCTATAATAATTCTTATACTCTATATACTTACACGTGTACCTAGAGAAAAACAGGCATATTCTTTATTATACTTTAAGGCATAAAACAACCATATTGCAATACATTTATCAGTTTATAGTGCACTTTTTCTAAATTTTCTAGATGGGCGTCCACTCCACCAATCCCTTTGTCACGGGCGTAATCTGCTACCTCCCGTGTCTAAAATACTACCACCAATAGTTTTAAGTCAGACCAACCTAGTCGGACTCCCCTAAACCTATAAATTCCTTGCGAGCCCTTTTAACCTCCCGAGGGACCAACCTAGTCCGTCGCGAAGGCACAGTTATTTCTTTTAAATTAAACTAAGTTCATGGCGACCATCTGGACAGAGTAAGTATTCACACCATTCACCTTTTAGGCAAAAAGGAGTAAAGTGACTTACCTGCCGCAAGATGACCCCACTTCTGGTACCAAAACTGTTAGGTGCTCGTCTTCTCAGTAATATCAGTCACCCCTGGTTGCCTAGGCTAGGATGGAGGAGCGGAGGTCCCGATCACCGGTGGACAGACACCACACATACACGATTGTACGTGAATAATGACTGCGAAATTTATTAACTCACACATAGCCTTTTATGCAGTACAAGAAAAAGACCCTGCCCCGTAGAGGGGCCAATTGGGTCATTACACATAAACATACGTCAGCATTATACTTCCTCAAGCAATAGTCGTTGTTTAGAAATATAGACCAAAAGTTAGTAAATTTGTCCTAGCTCGTTACGCTTGCGCATCAGTATCTGCTGACTGACCCCAAATATGTCAAGAGTTCAGCAAAACCATTCTCAACCAGTATTGCCCCACCATGCGGTTGGTGTCACAAGTTGAAACAGACAGTTGACTACCAACAGCTGTTTCCGCAGATGTTAGTATAGAAACTTGAGACAGACCTTCTGGTCAGACTTGAGTAACATCTTCTTTTTGTCACGCTACTAATTATCACGTTATCAGTAGTTTGTCACGTACACATAGCCCAGGCTTTGCTACTTATAAAATAAAAGTAAAGCATAAATGTAAAGGTACCCCATACCTTATAGTCATAATACCAAAAAGAAACCAAAATGGAAGCACATTTTGACATTCTGCTATTACATATCAAGATAATTAATAGGTGAAAAAACAAAATAAAAATAGCATTTGAAAGTATTGAGGCAGGCCCTTGCACTACATGCTTAGGTGAATTCATCCATAAATGTGATCATCAAAAAGGTAGATATAGTGTGTATTGGGTTTGGTAAAGTAATCAGAGAGAGGATTGCTATCAGCTGAGCTAGCAGTTGGGGGGAGGGGGGTTCCTAATTAGTTTGGCACAACCCCAAAAATTTGAAAAAGTGACTCTGCATGAATTGAAGCACACACATCCCATTTGTAGACATTATAGGGGGGGTTTAGGGGAAAACCATACTATGGAGCTGACAAAAGACATTGGGAAGTGACTAGACTATAGTTTTATGGGCCAAGAAGAGCATGGTGGGGAAGTTAGTGAGGAAAATATGTCTGAGGACAAAGGGGCAGAGCATAGGAATTAGAGCATATTGCAATGATGGTAATTAGGGAATGAGGAAAGAAATGCAAGACATTAGCAATCATGAAATACATAGAATGTGATGTTAAAGGATAAAACTTACCTTCGTATAGTCCTTCTGCAGGACCTGAATGATGGCAGAACAGGTCTCTGGAATAATGATCCTCAGAGCCTGGGGGGAGATGCCTGTAGAGAACTTGAGGTTCTGAAGGCTTCTCCCTGTAGCCAAGTAGCGCAACGTGGCGATGAGCCTCTGCTCCGGAGTGATGGCTTGCCGGATGCAGGTATCCTGCCTGCTGATATAAGGGGTCAGCAAAGCCAGCAGATGGTGAAAAATGGGGTCCGACATCCGGAGATAATTTCTGAAATCATCAGAATTATTCTCCCGGATCTCACGGAGCAAAGGCATGTGCGAGAACTGGTCACGCTGGCGCAACCAATTCTTGGTCCACAAACGCCTCCCCTCCCTGTTCATGGACCGGGCTTGTGTCAAAGTAACAACCCCAACACGAAGCCCCTGCACAGCACATGCTCTACGACGAGTACGCAGACAAAACATGGTTTTAAAACGGTCGGCTGGTCAGAACGGACAACAGAAAGCACCGATAAACAGCAAGGCCTGAAAGAACGACCTGAATAGCAGAAGTAAGCAGACAATAAGAAATGCCTTTCAAAGCATACTATATCAAGATATAGTCCACAATGAGAAACAAATACTTACTGACTGCACGCACTGATTATCAGATACGCACACACAAGCACAAACCGAAGAGCAGTATCGATCTGAATCACTAATCTGAAAAGTGTGAATCGTCTCTCACCAAACTTCTTGTTGTTTGGAGCAGGGACAGTCTGCAAACCACTAGCTACTAGGTCCACAAAGGTCCTTTTAAGGACTGGTATAGGTGTACATTATATAGGGTTGTACACATATAATATACTTTCTTTCAAATATAGAAAGCATATTATAGTGCACTGCACTGCTGTGCTGTGCTGCTGAGTAGGGATGAGCTTCGTGTTCGAGTCGAACGTACGTTCGACTCGAACATTGGCTGTTCGGCGAATTCCGAACGTTTGGGCCGTTCGCGTCAAAATTCGAGTGGCGCGCGCGGACCACAATGCACTGCGGTGGCGCAGTGCATTGCTGGCTCATGATTGGCCAAGCATGCACTGTGACCCCGCATGCTTGGCCAATCGTAGCGCCAGCAGCGAGGAGAGCCATGATTGGCCACAGGCATCCTGCCTGTGGCCAATCATAGCTCAGGCTGTGTAGTGCACGCCCCACACTATATAAGGCCGCCTTTGAGGCAGCCTCGTGTAGTGTGTTAGCATCTGAAGCAGTGGGTGTTCTGTGTACCTTCAACACAGTACACACCAATCGTTTTTGGCTGATTTCCTATCTTGCTGCTGTGTAGTGGTTGTTGTCTGTGCCCTGACCGCAGTATACACCACTATATTCACCTCACCTATATAGCTAGTGATCTAGCTTTAACCACTTAACAACTGCCCATTGCCGATTAACGGCTTCAGGGCGGTTGTTTAACTCTGAGAGGCCGTTAATTAACGGCCTCCCAGAATTCTGCTCTCGCGCGCCCCCTGGGGCGCGCACTCGAGAGCATCCGTGACCGCCGGGTCCATAGGACCCGGCGCATCACGGATCACGGTAAACGGCCGCTCGTCGCGGCCATTTACCACGTGATCGCTCCGTCAAATGACGGAGTGATCACTTGTAAACACTTGTAAACACTTGTAAACAAACCTCCGATCGGTACAGCGGAGGGGAAAGAGATCGGTGTCAGCAGCGATGTGGGCTGCATCTGCAGTGCCCACATCGCTGCTCACCGAATTTAACCCCTCAATTCCCTGCCAATACTCTGCAATACCAGTGCATACTCTGCAGTACCCTGCCATTACTCTGCAGTACCCCGCCATTACTCTGCAGTGCAGTACCCTGCCATTACACTGCAGTACCCTGCCATTACTCTGCAGTACCCCCCATTACTCTGCAGTACCCCCCAATACTCTGCAGTACCCCCCAATACTCTGCAGTACCCGCCATTACTCTGCAGTACCCCGCCATTACTCTGCAGTGCAGTACCCTGACATTACTCTGGAGTACCCTGCCATTACTCTGCAGAACCCCCCATTACTCTGCAGTAACCCCCATTACTCTGCAGTACCCTACCATTACTCTGGAGTACCCCCCAATACTCTGCAGTACCCTGCTATTACTCTGTAGTACCCCGCCAATACCCCGCCAATACTCTGCAATACCCTGCCATAAATTGCCATACCCAGCCATACTCGGAGATACCCAGCCATACTCGGTGATACCCTGAAATACCCAGCCATAGACGCCCCCCACCCCTCACCGCCCTCTGGTGCTTCTACCAACTCGCCAGTACGATCAAAGCCAGAATCTTTTTTTTATTTTTTATTTCAGGCTTCCCAGCCTAGAGATGAGATGTGGGGTCATATTGACCCCCAGATTTCACTGTAAAGAGGACCTGTCACCCCATATTCCTATTACAAGGGATGTTTACATTCCTTGTAATAGGAATAAAAGTGATCAAAAATATATTTTTGGGGAAAAAAATGTCAAACTAAAATAAATAAAGTAAAATGAACAATAAAAAAAAAAAAATTTTTTTCAAGCGCCCATGTCCCCATGTGCTCGCATGCAGAAGCGAACACATGCGTAAGCCCCGCCCACATATGAAAACGGTGTTCAAACCACACATGTGAGGTATCGCTGAGAACGTTAGAGCGAGAGCAATAATTCTAGTCCTAGACCTCCTCTGCAACTCAAAACACGTAACCAGTAAAAAAAAATTTAAGCGTCGCCTATGGAGATTTTTTAAGTAGCGACGTTTGGCGCCATTCCACGGGCATGTGCAATTTTGAAGAGTGACATGTTTGATATCTATTTACTCAGCATAACTTCATCTTTCACTTTATGCAAACATTGGGCTAACTTTACTGTTTTTTTTGTTTGTTTTTTAAGCACAAAACAGTTTTTTCCCCCCAAAAAACACGTTTGAAAAATTGCTGTGCAAATACCGTGTGAGATAAAAATTTGCAACGACCACCATTGTATTCTCCAGGGTCTTTTGGTATGCATATGCTGTGTGTGTGAAATAACCTGATAATATGACAATTTTGTGAAAAAAAAAAAAAAGGAAATAGGCCGTCAGTACTTCAGGTGTGATCAATTTTCAGATATTGGCACCATAGCTTGTGGACTCTATAACTTTCACAAAGACCAAATAATATCCACCAATTTGTACTTATTTTTACCAAAGATATGTAGTAGTATGAATTTTGGCCAAAATGTATGAAGAAAAAATTACTAATCTGCTAAATTTTATAACAGAAACGAAGAAAAATTCATTTTTTCGCAGAATTTTCGGTCTTTTTTCTTTTATAGCACAAAAAATAAAAAACTGAGAGGTGATTAAATACAACCAAAAGAAAGCTCTATTTGTGTGAAAAAAAGGACAAACATTTCCTATAGGTCCAGTGTTGCATGACTGAGTAATTGTCATTCAAAATGTGAGGGCACCGAAAGCTGAAAATTGGTCTGGTTATTAAGGATGTTTAAGTGCCCAGTGGTCAAGTGGTTAATAATAGAGCTTGCAGTCAGTAGTGTTAGGAGATAGTGCGTGCTGTCTGCGTGCTCTGTACCCAGTACATACCGCTATAATATAGGGCAGGCCCCTACTTTCAAACATCCAACTTACAAACATCTCCTACTTGCAAACGCAAGGAGACAGCAGCAAGTGAGATGAAAAAAGATGGACGACAAAACAAATTATACAGGGGTGATAACCCTTCCCTATGTTTTCCAAAAAGCTTAAAAATAGTTTGTTTGACTGGAGCTACACTTTAAAAATGTACCGGTTGAAAATTACAAACAGATTCAACTTAACACAACAAACCTACACAGTCCCTGTCTTGTTTGCACCGCCTGTATACTGCTGTTCTGAGTATATAGGGCCTGGGGGCCACACGCATTTCCTTTTTTTAATATGGGTACGGGGTTCCCCTTAATATGCGTACAAGACCCAAATAGGCTGGTAATGGGCAGGGAGGGCTACCCATGCCATTTTTCTGAATGATTTTCAACCATATTGCAGGAACCAGATATAACATTAAAACCGCAAGCAGTTTTAAATGGTGTTATTTCCGTTTAATGTCATTTTGTGCAGGGACTGTTCCAAACACGGGAAACACGTGGCACTTCACAGGCATACTACAGACACCCCCCAGGCACCATATTTAAAGGAATATTTCACCTTTTTTTTCACTTTAATCATCATTAAAATCAGTGCTCCCGCCAAAACTGCAGTTTTTAAAACTTTTTTTTGCAGTGACCCATGTCCCCTGAGGCAGGAGGCAGGTCCCCAAACCCTTTTTAGGACACTATCTTGCATATTAGCTGTTAAAATTAGCACTTTCCATTTCGAACGTTCGAGTCCCATAGACTTCAATGGGGTTCTAACGTTCGTTTCGAACGCGGGGTCGTTCGCAAGTTCTGGTGCGAACCGAACCGGGGGGTGTTCGGCTCATCCCTACTGCTGAGCGATTCTGCAGCTGTCGTTTCTCAGTGTAGGGATGGACAGTTTGGTGTTTGGAGCAGAGACAGTCTGCAATTCACTAGCTAGCTACTATTAGGTCCACAAAGGTCCTTTTAAGGACTGGTATAGGTGTACTATTTGGTGTGCAGTATATAGGGGAGTAATACACGTATAAAATACTTGCAAATATAGAAAGCATAGTATAGTGCATTTCCACTGTGCAGCATTGTGACTGCTGAGCGGTTCTGCAGCGATACTACAAAGAGTGACAAATGCAATTAAAAAAAAATTATTATAACTGGTGTGATAGACCAATGGCCCCCCAAAACGACCGATTGAAGCGGGGTGTTATATACCTTCTTCCACTTTCCAGACTTTTGTCACAGGGTCATTTAAAAAATGCCAGGCAGAGGAAGAGGCAGGCCCTCCTGCAGGGGTGGTAGGGGTAGGGCAGGAGCAACAGGCTTGAGCCAAAGTGGGAAATTGCAGAAGGTGCGTTCGATTACGTCAAAGGACGCAGCAGACTTGGTTGAGTGGCTCACTCAGCCTTACTCTTCTGCACCCTCCTCATCCTCTCTATCTGCACCCTGTTCTTCACTCTCTGCCATGTGCACCCCCAAAGACACTACCACCAACACCACCACCACCACCATATACCATCCACTTGAGTCACAGGAATTATTTTCCGATCCATCACAAGACATTGCCGATGGGCAGCCACTCTTGGCATTGGATCAGGAAGAGGAGGTAGCAACAACCGCCACTCAACAGTCTGACGACAGTACCCAGATCAGCCCAAGGAGGAGGCTGTTCCCCGCTGTTGCTGCCTACTCCAAGATCTCTAATTATAGCGGTGGGGAAGGTGACGTCGATGACGTGTCTAGTGATGTCACATTGGTGCCCACAAGAGAGGAAGAGGAGGGGACTTCAGAGGGAGATACGGACCAGCAGATAGGGAGGAAAAGCAGGTGGAACTTTGATTGCACAGGAGGGACAAAGCAGACTGCTAATGTATCAAGAGCGAGGCATCAACCATGTACGGTCACATCTGGCGCTCCCAGGACACCGGCACATGGCTCTGCAGTGTGGGCTTTTTTTAACGTGTCTGCTGCTGACAATAGTGTTGCCATCTTCAATCTTTGCAGTCAACGCCTCGTTTTCTACTTCTCCTTCTCCTCTCTCCTCACAATTGTCCTGCACTCCACCTTCCATCATGCCATCCTCACGTTTTTCTGCAAAAAGTCAGTCTTCCATGGGCCAAATGTTCGAGCGTAAAAAAAAAATGATGATGCCGGATAACCCTCTTGCCCAACGGTTGACGGCTGGCTTGTCAGAATTGATAGCCCCCCAACTACTGCCATATAAACTGGTGGACTCGGAGGACTTTCAAAAATTTGTGGTCATTGGAACACCACAATGGAAGGTCTCAGGAAGGAAGTATTTCTCACAGAAGGGCATCCCAGAGCTATATGGCCATGTTCAGCGGCAAGTGAATGTATCTTTGGCACACAGTGTCGGTGCCAAGATACATCTGACCACAGACACGTGGTCTAGCAAACACGGGCAGGGAAGGTATATAACTTTTACTGTCCACTGGGTGAACCTTCTGATGGCCGTCAAACATGTAACCCGTGCAGGGCCGGTGCTACCACTAGGCGGACTAGGCAACCGCCTAGGGCGCACTGCCGCCTAGGGTGCCCAGCCGCTGGTTATTGTACTCCTCTCCTGCACAGTGCACTGTCCTTGTAAATATCCTGCCATGTCAAGCAGCGCCGCCACCAACCCCCGCCCCGCCCCCCCTCTGTTCCGCTGATGTAAACACACACTGCAGGGAGCCAGCCAGTAAACCTCTGGGCGCTCTCTGTGTGTGTCACTGTGTCAGGCAGCAGTAGCGCCCTCCACCCCCCCTCGCTCTCCTCTCGCCGCTCTCCGCTCTCTGACTGCCTGTCAGTCTGTCACATGACACATCTCGCCGAGGCCACTCTCCAGACTCCAGCAACACAGTTCCCCCGGCCCCGCCCCCCCCACGCGCTCCTGGAATGGAGTAAGTATCATGGATGGATGGAGGATGCAAGCATCGTGGGATACATGGCTGCGTGGCGCCTGGCGGCAGCTCTCTCCGGGCTTTGGGACAGGTGCAGCCTGGGCTGGCTGTAACAGGAAGAGGCACCACAGGACACAGAACAGAACAAGCAGGTACACTGTACACAGACAACACAGCAGAGTGGGTGCCAGTGAGAAACATGTGTCACTGGTGGAATAAGTAAAAACTGTTGCTTTCTCTCTTAATGAGATTGTATATGAAATGTCATTTTAAAATGTGTATGAGTGTATATGTATTATATATTGACTGATCTGCTAAAATGTCCCCCCCCCCCCCCCCGAGTCTGTATTTTATGGGCATTGCTGAGTCTCTATTGGATCATGGGCGCTGGTGACATGGTATTTGACGGGCGCTGGTGAAGCAGCATTGATGGGCGCTGATCCGTCTGTATTTGGTGGACGCTGGTAAAGTGGCATTGATGGGCGCTGGTGAGTCTGTATTTGATGGACGCTGGTAAAGTGGCATTGATGGGCGCTGGTGAGTCTGTATTTGATGGACGCTGGTAAAGTGGCATTGATGGGCGCTGGTGAGTCTGTATTTGATGGACGCTGGTAAAGTGGCATTGATGGGTGCTGGTGAGTCTGTATTTGATGGGCGCAAAAATTCGTTTTGAATTATTTGATCCAAAACCTGGTTTGGGGCAAAACTGTAAAATTTAGTTGGTCTAGCAAAGTGTTGCATGCAAAATAGTAGCGGCCATTAAAAAGGTGGGGATTACATGAGCAGGGCAAAGGGGGTGGAGTCAGGGGTGGAGCCAATGGGGGGGGCGGCAAAATGAGGTTTCGCCTAGGGTGTCAAAAATCCTTGCACCAGCCCTGAACCCGTGGCACCCATGTAGATTTGGTTTTACTGCCACGGATTGCATGCAGGCCTGGCTCTTCTCCTCCTCTTCTCCATCCTCCTCCCTCTCCTCCTCGGCTGACTCCTCCTTTTCCGCTGCTAGCGCCTCTTCCGCTGCGCTGCCCAAGCTCCCCAGAACCTATTCGACATGCCAGGGGAGATGTTGCCATGTTGTGCTGCGTCTGTTGTGCCTGGAAGCCAAGAGCTACACTGGCCCTGCACTCCTTTCAGCTTTGCATTCACAGGCAGATCAGTGGCTAACACCGCTCAATTTGACAGTTGGTAAAGTGGTGTGTAACAACGGTGCCAATCTGCTTAGTGCATTGAAACAGGGCAAAATTACACATGTGCCATGCATGGCACACGTCTTAAACTTGGTCGTGCAGCAATTTTGTAGTCAAATACCCTGGGGTCCAGGACATCTTGCGGCAGGCAAGGAAAATCTCAACCCATTTCAGAAGATCTTACACGGCCATGGCTCGCCTTGCTGACATTCAGCGGCGACACAATCTGATGGTCAGACGTCTTATTTGTGATTGCCTGATGTGATGGAACTCAACCTTCTATATGCTTGATAGGCTGCTCCAACAGAAACATGCAGTTAATGACTACCTGTACGAACTCTGCGGCAGAACAGGTTCTGGGGAGCTTGTTTTTTTTTCATGCGCGATGCATGCAGACTTCTGCGGCCATTTGATGAGATCACCAAACTGGTCAGTCGCAGCCATGGCGCCATTAGTGACATCGTACCTTATGCCTTCTTTATCGAGCGTGCATTGCGTCGTGTCATTGATCAAGCCATGGAGGAGCAGGGGCAGGAAGATGAGGAAGTCACAATGCTGGATGAATTCCCAGGGGCGCTTCTCTATCTGAGACAAGTCAGCAACAGGAATCTGAAGAGGAGTCGGAGGAGGATGGTGCCGGGACGCATGAGGAGGAGCAAGAAGAGCATGCTTTAAACCTTTCTGGGATCACTGTTGTTGTGTGTGGATGGGGAGAGAACGAGGAGGATGACATGATCCTGGATGATGAGCAGGAGCCAGGCCACCACACTGCTTCCAGTTTAGTGCAAATGGGGGCATTCATGCTCCAGTGTTTTAACAGGGACCCACGTGTAAAAAGCATAAAGGTCAAGGAACAGGACTGGGTGGCAACGTACTTAGACCCCTGGTACAAACACAAAATGGCGGAAATGTTACCACCGTCACAGAGGGCTGTCAGAATGGATCACTTACAGGCCTTGCTTCGAGAAATGCTGCATTCTGCTTTTGCGTGCACTGGCAGAGGAGGAATTCCCACTCCCAGAGAAAGAGTTGCAGGTACCAATCCAACAGTGCCTGCAAGAAGAGGGCGGTTTGAAGATGTGTTGGTGCCTTCTAATATGAGGTTATTCTTTCAGCCGACCCATTGACAGGTCTTATCCGGATCCAGCATCAGGGAATGCCTAGACCAACAGGTGTCCAACTACATCGGGTTAACGGCCGATGTGGACGCTCTGAGAAGTAATGAACCCCTGGACTACTGGGTGGGCAGGCTGGAGTTCTGGCCAGAGCTTGCCCAATTTGCAATGGAACTGTTGGCTAGTCCCTCATCCAGTGTTCTGTCCGAAAGGACGTTCAGCGCAGCAGGGGGATTGTGAACTATAAGCACACTCGCCTAGCTCACGACACTGTTGACTACCTCACATTTATAAAAATGAATAAGGCATGGATCTCGGAGGAATTCAACAAATGTGACCAGTAGACCATGTATATGCATAACTCTATAAACGATTTATTTAATCAAGCACACAGACCTTTTTTCTACCTTTGGCTCATTTCCTTGTACAAAAAAAGGCCACCGTACTATATGCCCGTACCCTCCTGTTTGAAGAGGTTGAGCGGTGTCATATTTTTGGGTCCCGCAGCGAGTTGCTGGTATCAGTGCTCTCTATCTCGGTGCTGGTGTGGTCTCAGTGCTCTCTATCACGGTGCTGGTGTCAGTGCTCTCTATCACGGTGCTGGTGTCAGTGCTCTCTATCTCGGTGCTGGTGTCAGTGCTCTCTATCTCGGTGCTGGTGTCAGTGCTCTCACGGTGCTGGTGTCAGTGCTCTCTATCACGGTGCTGGTTTAAGTGCTCTCTATCTCAGTGCTGGTGTGGTCTCAGTGCTCTCTATCTCGGTGCTGGTGTGGTCTCAGTGCTCTCTATCACTGTGCTGGTGTCAGTGCTCACTATCATGGTGCTGGTGTCAGTGCTTTCTATCTCGGTGCTGGTGTCAGTGCTCAGTCTCTATCGTGTTGCTGGTTTCAGACAGTGAGGGAGATATCAGCACTGGACTGGCACCCCCAGACCACCGCAGTGGAGCCCTGCATAGGTGGGGGTAAGGGCCGGGCAGAGGGAGGGGCTCAAGCACAGGTTGGCACACTGGGACACTGGCACAGGACTGCACTGCCCAGACCGTGGTACTGATCATCTCCTGCACCCCCTTCATAGCCTGGCGTGACCTTGCCTCTCCTCTATGGCCTTCATGCGCTCCTGAATTGTCAAAGTTTCACAGATAAAAAAAAAGAATGCTTATCGTTGTCGATCCCAGATTCACTTAATACTTTTGTTATGTCAGTGCCCATGTTGTGGGACTATGTGTGCACAGCTAGTAAGTATTTTGTGGCTGAAAATATGACCTGGAGGTTTTTAAGGTTCGCCTGTCATTAAAGTCAATGGGGTCCGCCGCGAACCGCAAGGAACTTTTGGCGTTCGCGGTTTGCATTCGCGAAACGTCCCATCAGAAGTTCGTCCATCACCATCCAGAGGGTGGAACTCACGCCAATTCAAGCAGCGAAAGTGGCACAGCTAGGTTCCAATTCACCCGATCTGATCTGTTCATTCCCTCTAGTGCCCAGATTATGGCACTTTTAAAGTAAGAGGCCATCTGGCTGTTTTTGTTTTTATGTTACCGTATATACTCGAGTATAAGCCGAGATTTTCAGCCTCTTTTTTGAGGCTGAAAGTGCCCCCCTCGGCTTATACTCGAGTCATCGCTGTCTGCCCGCTCGATCAGCGTGTCGAGCAGACAGACAGCGGCCATTCTATTCAAAAGCCGCGCCTCCGGCTCCGCCTTCGCCTGTGATAGGCGGAACACTGAATTTCCCAGCAGCCTGTGTTCCGCCTATCACGGACATCGTATCATCCTCGTACTACGGACGAGGATGATACGACGTCTGTGATAGGCGGAACACAGGCTGCTGGGAAATTCAGTGTTCCGCCTATCACAGGCGAAGGCGGCGGCGCAGCTTTTGAATTTTACAATGGCCGCCGACGAAGAGGGCACGGGACGGAGGCAAGGCAAGGCACGGCACGGCACGGGACGGGACGGGACGGGGGCAAGGCAAGGCACGACACGGGACGGATGCAAGGCAAGGCACGGCACGGGACGGAGGCAAGGAGGCAAGGCACGGGACGGAGGCTCGGGACAAAGGTAGGCTGGACACACACACACACACACACACACACACACACACACACACACACACACACACACAGGGATGGATGGATGGATGGATGGAGACACACACACACAGGGATGGATGGATGGATGGATGGAGACACACACACACAGGGATGGATGGATGGATGGACACACACACACACAGGGATGGATGGACGGACACACAGGGATGGACGGACACACAGGGATGGACGGACACACAGGGATGGACGGACACACAGGGATGGACGGACACACACACAGGGATGGACAGGCATGTCTCACCCTCGGCTTATACACGAGTCAATAAGTTTGCCAGTTTTTTTGGGGGTAAATTGGGGGCCTCGGCTTATATTCGGGTCGGCCTATACTCGAGTATATACGGTATTTTAAATAAAACGTTATTATGCCATGGTCCGGTTCTCTCTATATTTTTTCTTGCGCAAACGTGGATTGAAACAATATCACTGGTACACCTAAGCAGAAGTTTCTCCATCAAGGTTGGCAGTTCCCTAAACCTGCTAAAGCTTCACCTGACCTTACTTTTTAAATAAAGGGGTCAAGGTGAGTCGGTGAGTAGGCTATTTACCATAATTTCACCGGGTGCTTTGGTTGTCCATTTTTTTTGAAGCGGTGACGGGATACAGGATTTACACCTATTCCAGTTTCACTATTTCCTATGGACAATTTGTTTATTTGTTTTATACGATCAAAAAAAGGAACGGAAGTCAGGAAGCAAGCCGGGGTCAGTATAAATCCAGGAAGTAGTAAACAGGGATGATCCAAAAGAGTAGTCAAGCAATCCGGGTAATCAGGAACAAGGTAACAGGTACAAACAGCAAATCGGGTATCTCAGGGACGAGCTGAAGACAATCCAGCACTGGTATCAGGTCAGGACCCTGTTTATATATGGTGACATTTGCCAGGATTGGTGGACGTGGCAGTGCGTGCGTACATACATACATACGTTCGGTTTGGCGTGCGAGTGCGCCCACATGTTCGTATTGGCGTGTGCGTGCGTCCGTTCATTCCGGAACTCATTCGCCTCTGACGGGGACACCGCACATGACCCTTGGAACAAAAATAAGCTGCTGTTACATGGGGACGGACATTCCCACGTTGAGTTCCCTGACAGTATCTAATGTATATTGCAGTATGTATTGAATAATAAGATACTTGCGGTATTAAGCACTGGAGCACTTTATTGTTACATAGTTACATAGTTACATAGTTAGTAAGGTTGAATAAAGACATCAGTCCATCCAGTTCAACCTGAGTGAGTGTCTACAATTGTCCCTATCCCTTTACATTGCACACTCACATTGGTCCCTACCCTCAAGGAGCCACAATCCAAGATCCCCAGTTGTATACTAGGGCCAATTTTAGACAGAAGCCAATTAACCTAACTGCATGTCTTTGGAGTGTGGGAGGAAACCGGAGTACCTGGAGGAAACCCACGCAGGCACAGGGAGAACATGCAAACTCCAGGCAGGTAGTGTCATGGTTGGGATTTGAACCAGTGACCTTTTTTTTACTGCTAGGCGAGAGTGCTAACCACTACACCACTGTGCCGCCCAAGTAACCTTGTTACTATTTTATAGTAGCTCCCCCTTTACCATTCTACAACCCACAACTCACAAAGTCAAATTCCTTTGCACTTTTGAGTGGAGCAGCTTATATACTTATTCACATATTTGTAGTCCAAGCGTGGGGTTTTCCAAATTATTTTGTTATTTTCTACCACAAGGAATTTGCTGAGAGGCATGTTGAGATAAGTGAATATTTTATTTTTTGTCACGAGACTGAAAAATTACAAAAAAATATATATTTTTTCACAAAAAGTTGTCACTGAAATTTTATATTGCTCATGCATGCCATGAGTATGTGTGAAATTGCACCCCAAAATGCATTCTGCTGCTTATCCTGAGTATAGGGATGCCACATGTGTGAAACTTTTTGGAAGCATAGCCACATACAGGACCCCAAAAACCAATCACTGCCTTCAGGATTTCTAAGAGCGTAAATTTTTGATTTCCATCTTCACTACCTATCACAGTTTTGGAGGCCATGAAATGCCAAGATAGCAATCCCCCCCCCCCCCCCAAATTACCCTTTTTCGGAAAGTAGACACCCCAAGCCGAATGGCATATTGAGTATTGTGCAGATCTCGCTTTTTGTCACAAAGTTTTGAAAAAAAGAAAAAAAAAAGTGTTTTCTTAATTTTCTAAAACAAATAAGAGCTGCAAAATACAAACCATGCCTCTTAGCAAATACCATGGGGTGGGCTGAACGGAAAAATAGAGAATGGCTTCCTCTATTCACATTGATCGATGTGGATGAACAAGTCTCTGCCAAAAAAGTAAATAAAAATAATTGCTGAAGTATAGGGGTGATTGGCCCCTATGTCTACCCCTGCCCCTATGCTTCGGCATATGTGCTATTTTTTTTTTTTAATTGTGGTCGATGAAATCGCCTCCTATAGCGCTGGAGTCATGGCTTTATGTATCGTGAGAGCAAACCTTGTTGCTGTCAAAATAAATCAGTATTACAGCTGAATGGCATACCTGCAAAGCAAACAATAAATCACAGTATCAATAAAACATTCACTCAATAAAACAACTTTTTTTTTATTGCAATCTGTGGCAAAAAAAAAAAAAAAAAGAGTAAAAAATATATGCCAAAGCATAGGGGAAATCCGCTCCTAATGTCCACCCCTGCACCTATGCTTTGGCATATATGCTCTTTTTATTTTTAACTGTGGTGGTGAAATCATCTCCTACAGCGTTTGAGGCCGCGTACACACGGGCGGATTGTCTGGCCAACTTAGTCCGCTGAAACGTGTTTCAGCGGAAAATCCGCTCGTGTGTGGGCTTCAGCTGACTTTTTCAGCGGACAGTCTGGCGGACTAAGTCTTTCGGAATTTCCGTAATACAGTCCGTCCAAACTTGGTTTCAGCGGACAGTCCGCTCGTGAGTAGGCAAGTTGGACGGACTGAGTATGGCGCATGCTCAGAAAGGATTTACACACTGACCATCACACTGACACGTACACTGACCATCACACTGACATGTACACTGACCATCACACTGACACGTACACTGACCATCACACGGACACGTACACTGACCCATATGCTGACCCATACGCTGACCATCACGCTGACCATCACGCTGACCATCACGCTGACCATCACGCTGACCATCATGCTGACACGTACGCTGACCCGTACACTGACCCGTACGCTGACCCATACGCTGACCCATACGCTGACACTGACCATCACACTGACACATACACTGACCTACCTGACTCCTAGTTCCTGCATTACTCACACACAAACTCCCTCCATACAGCTCAATGTAGATCAGGGAAGAACCACCCTCCTCCTTACCTCTGCTCTTTGATGCTTCAGCGACCATAATCCGGGCCTCTCCTCAGCACTGGGTGTGCAGAAGTGTTCAGGAGTCCACGCCAGCGCCGTCCACCCGCTCCGCCTCCACGATGTCCCGCCAGGGCCAGGCCAGCGCCGTCCACCCGCTCCGCCTCCACGATGTCCCGCCAGGGCCAGGCAAGCGCCGTCCACCCGCTCCACGATGTCCCTCCAGGCCAGCGCCATCCATCCACTCCATGATGTCCCCGCCGGGCGGGAGGTCAGCTGACAGACCTCTCAATGCTCCCATCTCCACCGAGCCCCGCCCCGCCCCGCCCCTCCGCTGCACTCATGGAGACACACAGCGCCGCTCCACAGGGACAGGATGGAGCAAAGGAGTCCCTGAGCGGCGCTGTGAGATAAACACATGTGAGCACAGCGGGGCGCTCAAGGGGAAACATGGGGGATTGGTGGCGCCGGCGGAAACACATGTGAGCACAGCGGGGCGCTCAAGGGGAAACATGGGGGATTGGTGGCGCCGGCGGCACACAGGAGAGGAGAGCTGAGCTCACACTGGACAGAGGCCGTGGTTGCGCCCTAGGTAGTAGTGCGACCTAGGCGGCTGCCTACTTCGCCTAGTGGTAGCGCCAGCCCTGCGAGTACATGCTGCAGGAGGATGTGCAATGTTTTGAAGGCTCCAATGATGTTGAGCTACCCAGGTTGAGGAAGGTAGTAGTGTAAGCCCAGAGAGGCAGTGCCCAAGAAGGACAAGAAACTGGCAGTCATGTTCCCCCAGCTGCAGCATACTGCCAGGTTTGCTCCAGTGATGAGGAGGGAGGGGATGATGAGGTCACGGACTCTACATGGGTGTCTGATAGAAGAGAGGAGGAGGAGGTACATCTCCAACGAGACAGGAGGGGGCCAGGTTAAGGGCAGCCACCCGACTGCATCACACCGCAGAGCTCTGCATGTCCAGAGCGCTGATGACTCCCCACGTATTTTGAAAAGTTCTTTGTTGTGGGCCTTTTTTGACACGTGTGCAGCAGATCACACCGTTGCTGTTTGCAACATATGTCTGAAGAGTATCAAGCGTGGCCAAAAGAGCAGCTGCTTAGGCACCACATGCTTTACCAGACATATGACGACCTCCCATGTAGTACGCTGGCAACAGTACTTAAGACCCACACCAAAGAACAAGGCGGACCTCTCCTTGCTTCTCATCAGCTGGGATCTCCAACCCCACTATACCTTCAGTCCTCTCAAAAATCTGCACTGAAAGGTGCCAAGTACTTGTGGGCAATCTGCTATTGCTACACTAGCATCCGATTGTAGCAGGCAAATTTTCCTACCCCATTTGCTTAACGGTCAAAAGAAATTTGGTCCCAGCCATCCACATGCTCAGCGGCTAAATTGCTAGCACTCCAACTGCTGCCTTTTCATCTGGTAGACTCTGCCCCTTTCTTGAATTTGTGGAATGTGCAGTACCTCAGTGGCAGGTTCCCAAGCACCATTTTTTTTTCACAGAGGCCATTCCGGCTCTCTATCGGCGTGTGGAAGGCAATCTCTTGGCCTTGTTGGACAGGGCGTTCAGCAGTAAGGTGCATATTACCGCTGACTCATGGTCCAGCAGGAATGGACAGGGACATTACCTTTCTTTTACAGCGCACTGGGTAAATCTGCTGGCAGCTGGGAAGGATGCAGGACAGGGTGCAGTATTGTTGGAGTTTGTTCCACCACCATGCCTCCAAAATGCCAGTAGTGGTGATTCTGCCACACCTCTCTCCTCCACCCCCTCCTCCTCTTCTTCCTCTGCAGCGATGCTCCATAGACATTCCAGGGGCTACACAAGCACTCAGACAAAAAGATGCCATGCAGTGCTTGAGTTGGTCTGCTTAGGGGACAGGAGCCACACTGGGGCAGACTCTGAGGGGGTTGACACCACGCCAGCTTCAGGCAGGAATAGTGGTTTGCGACAATGGCACCAACTTCCTCTCCACCCTCTGACAGGGTCACTTCACCCATGTTCCCTGTTTGGCTCACGTCTTTAATTGAGGAGGCCACAAGGATGGTGAGCAGTGACAGTGCATGCATAAGTGATACTGTCCCTCTTGTCTTCCTGTTGGAGCACACGCTTCGTGGAATAATGGACAGGGCACTTGAGACAGAACAGAGGGAGGAAGAGGAGGACTTCCTTACCTCCCAAGGTCCCCTTTATCCAGACAGTATTCCTGCAGCCCCACTGATCACACAGGAGGAGGATTGTGTCAGCATGGAGGTGGAGCCTAGCACTCAGCATCAGCAGCAGTCTTCAAGGGATCGTATTCAGTCCCTAGAAACCCATGGACTTGTATGTGGCTGGGAGGAGCTGGCTGTGGATCATGTCATCCTTAGTGACCCAGAGGACTCCGGATCGAATGCCTCAGCAAATCTTCACTGCATGACCTCCCTGAATCCTGAAAAGTCTGCAAAAGGACCCTTGGATTCATAGTATCAAGGAGAGGGATCATTACCGGCTGGCAACCCTTGATCCACGTTACAAGGGTAAGGTTGCAGAACTTATCCAACCTTCGCAGAGGGAACAGAGGATGAAATATCTTCGGGAGGCCTTGCAGAAAGGTTTGTGCAATGCGTTTCTAGAGTCTGGGAGGTTACAATTTGCTGGTCCTCCTGGACATCGCGTTGCTGAGGCTTCGGTCAGTCACAGAAGGAGCGGTGGAGAAGGTGGCCATCTGACCGATGCGTTCAGACAATTCTTTAGTCCGCAGCCCCAAGTTCTGATCTGTTCAAGCAACCATTGCCAGTGTCTGATTTACATGGTGCAGGAATACCTAGGGGCAAGATCAGACTTGGAGACCTTTCCAACCGAAAATCCACTGGGTTACTGGGTGTTGAGGATGGATCACTGGCCAGAGCTTGCACAATATGCAATTGAGCTACTGGCCTGTCCTGCATCCAGCATTCTTTCTGAACGCATATTCAGTACTGCTGGAGGCTTTTTAACCAGAGTGTGCCTGTCCACAGACTCAGTTGATTGGCTCACCTTCATAAAAATGAATCAGTCTTGAATCACCAGCTACCAAGCACCTGATGCTGATGTAACCGATTAATTTTTATGAATGTGAGATCCCTTGAAGACTGCCTATGCTGAGTGACTATCCTATTCCTCCTCAATATTCATGTTGATAGCTTCTAAGAACATTTTTGTTTCAGGGCACCACCACCAGTATACAAAATATAAGCAACTAGGGATTCCTGCCCCTAATCACAAAAAGTAGTACTCACTGACTAATTTGCAGGGGGTGTAATCAATAAAATACTGACTAAGAACTGGAAAAACAAAAAACACATATGATACTAACACACCCCCTAAAGAGTTAAGCTACATATATTTATTAGCTATAAAAGGCAAGAGTACAAAAAGTACTTCCCACAATCCCTTATAAAACCCTGCAAAATAATTCCTATAAAAGGGAATTATTCAATGATCAACCAATTCCCCAAGAACGATAAACCTATTAAATGAATAATACAGAACATTCTTCCTCTCCATAGAGAGGGGTATGCTAATAAAGTGGATAACTCCTGCCCTCCCCCAATATATGGCACCCCCTATCTACACCTATAAATACCCCTAGCCACCTGGGGCGAGAACTGACCTGGGCAATTCTTGAAGGCAACAGCGTGATTCCGTGCTAGTTCACACTGGTCCCTTCTGAAATGATCCAACCAAAGAAATTGGACATATGTATAATATCCACAGTCAATCTGTCAATCCATCATGGGACATCACATAGTCATTAAAAAAAACATGTAAGAATAGTAAATCTTCCCATCTGCAAAACGGGGAAAAAAACATGTAAAGAAAAATCTGGTATTGTATGAATGCAATATTAAATGTTCTCCTCATAATAGTCCTCCAATATTCCATAAAAAAGAGGGGAGTGCAATTGTCTGTTGTTAATTTCTAGTAATCACATATCACTGGATAGATGAAAATCAGACACTGAGTAAGTTATATGAATCATCTGGACCTCTGTTACCATATTCATCAGGTATATTGTACTGGTGAAGACAATCTCACTGATATCATCCTAGTAACCATATGCCAAGGTTCCCTCAACTGCAGGTACTGTATGTCCTCTAAGCAATAATGGAGAAAATTTCTTTTGGTTACTTACTGGATGTTGATCTCATAGATTTTTCTCCAATCCAGGATGAGTTTCAGATTGTCCATCTATGTATGGTAACCATGGATCTTCAATTGCCGATTTATCAATCTGTGATTGTGGTAGCGGCTCCCCACAGGTAGCTTCACAGCCTCAGTGTCTGTTTTTCAGTTGGTAATGAAATGGATATTTTGATGATAGTCCTCTTCCATGATCATTTGTGTTGTCCATTTCGGTTAAATAATCAGGTTTCCAGTGCAGTTTCTGAAACCAATAAAAATGGTATTGGCTAGAGGAGATGAATCAAAGAAAATAGGGGTGCCTGTCCCAGCATAAAAGCTAAAAGCTTACGTGTTTAATTCCTTGAGTATTCAAACTATGTCAGAGCTTAGGGATTTGTTAGGTATCACCTGTTTTAAATAGGAGGGCCACAAACCACCTCTAATTATTTGTAATTAAAAACAGATATTACCCACCTGTTAAAAAACCAATAGTGCTGTGATAATCAAAGTGCTCAACCTTATAAAAACATTCCCATCATAGTATGCTGCCCTGCAACATATACTGTACACCATAAAAAGATCTTCCACATACATAGAAAAATATATATCTCTCCAGGATGGATACCATTAGAATGTATTGTGAACCATAAAAAAAGGTTTTCTGCTCACATTAAATGTGTTAATCTTCCATTTCCCCCGGATCCCATTCTATCTTTAATTAGGGATTAAATCCTGCTATTTTAGTAGATAGAAATCACATCAATCAATAAGGAAGAATACTCAGCAAACAAGCGGAGTCTAAAAATAGAGCTAATGATCCTAGTATTTTACTACTGGTCTCTTCAGTCTGAGCAAATCGTACAGCATCATCGCATGTATGGCTATACTTATGCCGCGTACACACGATCGGACTATCCAGTGGACTTAGTCCGGCGGACAAACCTCCGGACTTTGAAGCGGAGGTCCGCTGGACTTCAAAATGAGCGGACCTGCCCACACACGACCAAACTTTTCCGGCAGACTAGGTCCCGTGGACAAACTGTCGGACTATGGCCGGACTTTTGAAATGAACGGACTTGCCCACACACTGAGGAAAGTCCATTCATTTTGAACGCGGCTCCAGGTAGATGGGACTAGCGAAGGAGGTCAATGTCGTCGCCTCTATCTGCGAGATTGACACCTCGCTGGCCCCGTCACCTGGTATGGACTTAAAGGGGAAGCCCTACGCTGAAAAAAATGGCGTGGGGGTCCCTCCCAGGTCCATATCAGACCCTTATCTGAGCATGCAGCCCGGCTAGTCAGGAAAGGGGATGGGGACAAGCAAGCGCCCCCCCTCCTGAGCCGTAATACCAGGCCGCATGCCCTCAACATGGGGGGTGCTTTGGGGAAGGGGGGCACTGTGGCCCCCCACCCCAAAGCACCTTGTCCTCATGTTGATGAGTGTGACAGTGGGGTCACTTTGGACACAGGGTGAATAAAAGAAACCCCCGATATGGTCTGTGATAGCCATATTCAAGGCTGTATATACATTGTATATAGATTGGATGTATACTGTATATGGGGGTTAAGTATCATTGCTGTGAGGAATTAAGTTGTTTTGCATTTCTATTGTTCATTTAAGTCTGTCCTTGTGTGTATTGTAAAGTGCCAGACAGACTGGCTGCCAACCCTTTGTGAAAAGATGTGTATTGGGTGGGATCGTTTGAAGCCTAGCAGACGTCAGGATGAGGTGTTGAGTCTTGGGATGTGTGGGTGGAGCTGGGCCCTTGTGGTATCTGGGGGCCCCCTTATTAAAGGGGGCTCCTGGATTCCAATAAGCCCCCCGCCCTCAGACCTCGACAACCAACGGCCAGGGTTGTCGGGAAGAGGCCCTTGTCCTCAAACATGGGGACAAGGTGCTTTGGGGTGGGGGGGCGTAGGTACGGCTTAGAAGGGGGGGGCTCGCTTGTCCCCACCCCTTTCCTGACCTGCCGGGCTGCATGCACGGAAAAGGGTCTGATATGGACCTGGGGGGGTGCCCCATGCCGTTTTTTCAGCATAGGGCTTCCCCTTTAAGTCCATACCAGGTGATGGGGACAGCGAGGTGTCAATTCTGCCGATGGGACTAGCGAAGGTCAATGTCGCCGCTTCCATCTACCTGGAGCCATGTTCAAAATGAATGGACTTTTCTCCGTGTGCAGGCAAGTCTGTTCATTTAAAAAATCCGGCGGACTAGCACACAGACGGCCGGATTGTCCACCGGACTCGCAGTCAGGCAGACAATTGTGAATCAAAACATCTTTCTAAGTCCGCCGGAACCCACACACAGGTGGATTGTCTGCCGGACCAAGTCTGCCAGATAGTCCGATCGTGTGTACGGGGCATTACATCGTCGCCCATTTATTCAAAATTACAGACAATCCTGTCACATATCCGTATCAGGAGGTATCAGTGTTCAGCATACATAAGCCGATCACAATTCAGTTGATCGTGACTTTTTCAAATGATCCAATGTTGCTTTTATTTGTTCAGGTGAACAGACATATATCTAGTCTATGTGCCCCTTTTAACAAAATTTCACCATCAGCCCAAGGGCAGGGGTAAGGATACAATATATAAATCATTTTGCCTGTCCATTCAAGTTTAAAGTGGTTGTATAGCCAAATTGGGGACTTTTACCTACAGGAAAGCCTATAATAAGGCTTACCTGTCGGTAAAAAAAAATCTCCTAAACCTGTACAGTTTAGGAGATATTCCCCTAGTAATGCGCCGCTGACTGCAGCAGCGTATACGCACAGGGGATTCCCGGCTGGAAGCCCGGCAGACACCGGACCCTGCCGGAGAGAAATCTCCCGCGCGCACAGCGCCGGAGCCGCGATACCCGGAAGAAACGCAGAGGGAACATGTCAGCTCCCTCAGCGTGGATCGGGACAGATGTCGGGGCCTCGTTCTAAGGTAAGTATTTCATAATGAGCTAGTATGCGGTGCATACTAGCTCATTATGCCTTTTGCTTAAAAAAAAAAAAAAAAATTCAGTGGGTATACAACCGCTTTACGTAAAGGAGAGGGATAATATTGTTTCTGCATATAATGCCCAACGTTATGTCCCAGGTATTGAATATGGACTCAGCAAATAATTACATCTATTTGTTCACATATAACAGCCGATTAAATATGGACTCAGCAAATATCTATTTGTTCACATATAACATACATATAACAGGCGATCCAATTACATCCGCAAAGCGGGTGTCAAATTAATTTCATAGACTATCTGAGACACACTAACGGGCAACATACATATATTAATCTCCTCTCCATCACTCATGGTATTTTATGGCTCAGTTTCAAGTCCTATAATGCCTCCAGTTACTCTGGTAGGTAAACTTACTTCTACATGACGCTTGTCCTATATATTGTACCCGTAATCGTGTCCCAAATACTAGATATAGATCCGACAGATAAATATATCTATCAGTACTTCTCGCAAGAGTTATTCATGCTTATCCACAATACGGGTAATTGGTCCATTCTATCTAAACACCAGGGACTCATTGACAGCCTTCATACAAGTAGAACACTACGGACTCTCTAACAGCCTTCATACATATATCGATCTATCATGATCAATCATATTACTATGCAGGTCGAGAAGTATATCGAATTACCTAAATGGACAAATTCACACCTTACTTTATATACAGTCTTCTACAGACAATTCTGTATTTATATCCCTTTTCCCCCCCACTAGTTACATTTTGTCTCAAAAAGGAGCCCGAAAGTGAAATATATTGTGCAGAAAGGAGCTATTCATACAGACCCAGATACATATATATGCAGCAAGGAAATCCATAGCTATCAGTCTAGGGGACTTGTGACAACTTGTCACTACAGGGAGCATTGTAATGACATATCAATATTTAACCCCTTAGGGGTCATTGAATCTAAAAAATATCCATTTAGCTTCTTTCTGTAATAACACTCTATGCCAGTCCCCTCTTCTATATGACATTTCAAGTTTATTAATAATCATACATTTTAAACCAGTCGGCTTAGCCGCATGATAGTCTCTAAAGTCAATTGCTACTGGTGATTTATCAGCTTTCGTAACTATACTAGAGATATATTCACCCAGTCTTTTACAAAACTCCCTAATTGTCTTGCCCACATAAATCTTACCGCAAGGGCAGATAATTTGATATATGACATAGTTCGTGGAACAATTCACAAATTGCTCTATCTTATATGTCTGTTTACCATTAGAGTCCGTAAAGGTACTTGTTCTCATGACGAATTTGCATATGGAACAATGTCCACATGGGTACATACCCTCCACATGTGGTGCAAAAGGTAAGACTGAGTTATTTGCAACTTTCTGAGTATGTTCGCTATGGACCAAAGTGTCACCCAAAGTGGGTGCATGTTTTGGCTATCATATTGGGGCAAGGTCCCAGAATTTTATCCAGAATGAGTAGATGCCTATGTTTTTCAGATAGTCCCAGTGGGTACCATAGGTAGTTACTACTCCTATTTTATCTGGGTTATTTTTATTCTGCCTCTGCTATTCAAGACCCAAAACAACCTCTCTTTGTTTCCTTTGAGCTTTATGTTTCGCCTGTCTAGTAATAGTTAGCGTATCCCCTACTTCGAAATCTCTGAGTTAATTTTGGCGGCACAGTGGTGTAGTGGTTAGCACTCTCGCCTAGCAGTAAGTAGGGTCTCTGGTTCAAAATCCAAACCACGACACTACCTGCCTGGAGTTTGCATGTTCTCCCTGTGCCTTCGTGGGTTTCCTCCAGATACTCTGGTTTCCTCCCACTCTCCAAAGACAAGCAGGTAGGTTAATTGGCTTCTGTCCAAAATCTGCCCTAGTATATGAATGGGGACCTTGGATTGTGGGCTCCTTGAGGGTAGGAACCGATGTGAGTGTGCAATCTACAGGGATAGGGACAATGGTAGACACTCAGGTTGAACTGGATGGACTGGTGTCTTTATTCAACCTTACTAACTAACTACTAATTCATAACTTTCTTTCTGGAAGTCCCTAAATTTTAAAATATTGCTGCGAATCCGCAGGAATTGCCCCACAGGGATTCCCCTAATTAGAGGCCAAGGATGATGACTGGTGGCGTGGAGGAGCGTGTTCCCCGCAATGAGTTTTCTGAAGGTACTGGTCACAACTTTATTTACGAATCATCAGGTCCAAGAACTCAAATTGATCTTTGTCCATCTTATAAGTGACAAGATATTTCTCATATTTTTACTTAGTTCTTCCATGAATGACTGAAATTTTGCTGCAGTGCCCCTCTACACCACCAGGATGTCATCAATAAATGTACCCGAAGGGCTACCTATTCCTGGAAAGCCGGATGACTGTATACTTCCTTTCTTTCCCACCATCCCAAATGAAAACATGCATAGGATTGGGCGCAGGACGCCCCCATAACGGCCCGTTTTTGTCTATAATATTTATTATCAAAAATGAAATAGTTGTTATTCAGAACTAACTCAAGTAGTTCTACCAAAAACTTGTTGTGGGGGCCCGCCAGGGGGTGTCTAATGTCCAACAACTGGGATACTGCATCTATTCCTACTGCATGTGGAATAGATGAGTAGAGGGTCATCCGGTATCTCCAAATTGTTCAATTTTCGCAATATGTCTGCAGAGTCCTGGACATAAGAGGGCAATTCCTTAACAAACCCCTTCTCAATAGAGTATGCTTAATAATACTTATATTCACTAAATAATCACTGTGCCCCCATATTATCCAAAATATATACACAAGACATTAATTTATAATTGCAAAAAATATAGCGTCCTTATTGTATTTTAATTTGATTGCTCCAACTGTGCCGTTTTAATCACCGATCATCTTCTAATCAAAAGTCCACTTGTGTCAACTAAAATAACCAAAACTGTGCCACCGTCACCAAGCAGAATGGCCACTCACCAGATGTCCCCACTCAGTAAGCCTTCGGTTCATTCAACGGATAACCAATCCACAACACATTCCTCCCGTTAGCAATTCCTCAACGCCCATATATTCATACAAAATTAAATGGAACCAATATAGTGTAAAACTGTTTTAACTTTAATGGAAAAATCAATAAAAAAACGTATTGCACTCACATTTCAATGTGTCTATTGGCCGACACCAAGCCTTTCCAGCAATGAGAAAACCGTTCTAAAATCGGGCAAGCCACTGATGTTCCGCAGGTGGTGTTAGTCTCCCTCCACTAGGCCGACCTGTTCTTGGTTTGTATTCAAGGACCGTATGTCTCCCACAACTCCTACGCGTTTCGCATTTGAGCGTCATCAGGAAGCTGTCAGGACTGGTGGATTGGTTATCCGTTGAATGAACCGAAGGCTTACTGATTGGGGACATCTGGTGAGTGGCCATTCTGCTTGGTGACGGTGGCACAGTTTTGGTTATTTTAGTTGACACAAGTGGACTTTTGATTAGAAGATGATCGGTGATTAAGACGGCACAGTTGGAGCAATCAAATTAAAATATCGCACAATAAGGAAGCTATATTTTTTGCATTTATAAATTAATGTCTTGTGTATATATTTTGGATAATATGGGGGCACAGTGATTATTTAGTGAATATAAGTATTATTAAGCATACTCTATTGAGAAGGGGGTAGTATAAATAGTGAGTGTGAGGCGCAATCCCCTAAAGATATATATATATACACATCATTCACTTACCCTGGTTTTTCTGGGGGGGGACTAGGACTGGGATTGCAGTGGACCCTCAAGCACAGCAAGGGGGAGGTTGAGCGCCGGTACAACTTGGTAATTTCAATTCCTTAACAAGATGTTTAATTCTCTTATCAATGTGTTTACCAATTTTCTCAAGGGTCCCTGATACAATGGGTCTTCCGGGTGTTTTTTTTCCAAATGCTTCTATACTTTTGGTTTTACATAGAAGGTTGGTATGTTGAAATTAGTAATTGTAAGAAATAGAAATTCTTTTTGGCAAAGCAGACCGACTTCAAAGGCTTTAGTTAGATGGTAGTTAATTTCCTCTACTAATAAAGAAAAGGGATTATTTGGCCACCTTTCATAACAATTACAGTAATTTAACTGTCTATACACCTCTTCCAAATCACTTTCAGGCCATAAGACAATTTCCTCCCTTGTCACTAGGTTTTATAATGCAATTGGGTAGAGATTTTAATTCACGAAGGGCTTTTCTTTCATCAAATGAAAGCGTATCTATATTAGACATGGGCGCCGTCAATAAATTCGTTTAGTTCTGTTTCGTTTCGATTCGTAATAAAATTAATTCGTACTTCGTGTCCGAAATTCCGTTCTGTTTCGTACGAAATACGAATTGTCGTTAACGTGTACGAACGTTCTTTACGATGAATTTAAAGGAAAAAACATTGCTCATTATACTTATTATGACTTGCAGAAGACTTCTGTGATAGAAGTCAATGTAAGTTGCCTGAAGACATCAGTGAAGGACTTTCATCCTCTCTGGGCAGGCTGCCAAGAAAAGAACAAAATGATACAATGTTTCTTCTTCAATGGGCTGAACTCCTAGAAGTTCTCAGTTTAACCATTTAAAGACTAAATCTTTTCTGACACTTGTTGCTTACAAGTAAAAATCCAGTATTTTCTGCTAGAAAATCACTCAGAAGCCCCAAAAATTATATATATTTTTTTTAGCAGAGACCCTAGGGAATAAAATAGCGGTTGTTGCAATATTTTATGTGACGCGGTATTTGCGCAGAGGTCTTTCAAACGCAAGTTAGCCCTTTTTTTTTTCGGTCGACCTCTAGGGAGCACTGACTTTAGCAGCGTGACATACAGCAATGACACCTGCACCGTGATAGAGTGATCTGACACCAGCACCATGATAGAGATCACTGACATCAGCAGCGTGACATAAAGCACTGACACCAGCACCGTGATATACAGCACTGACACCAGCACCGTGATATACAGCACTGACACCTGCACTGTAAGCAGCCCCCGGAGGAAGTCAGCATAGCACAGGGATGGTGGGAGCCCCTGATAATAAGCAGCCCCAGGAGGAAGTCAGCACAGCACAGGGATGGTGAACTTTACAAACCTACAGGTCATATTTGCAGCCACAAAATAATTACTAACTGTGCACACATAGTCCCACCACATGGCCAATGACATAACACATGTATGACGTGAATCTGGGATCGACAACTACAAGCATTATTTTTTTATATGTGAAATTCTGAAAATTCAGGAATCTTGAGATAATGGAGGCGAGGGAAGGTGAGGGTAGGCAAAGAAAAGGGTGCAGGAGATGATCACCAACACCAGCACCGTGATATAGAGCATTGACACCTGCACCGTGATAGAGTGATCTGACACCAGCACTGTGACATAACACATGTATGAGGTGAATCTGGGATCGACAACTACGAGCATTCTTTTTTAATATGTGAAATTCTAAAAATTCAGGAATCTTGAGATAATGGAGCCTGCCCAGAGAGGATGAAAGTCCTTCACTGATGTCTTCAGGCAACTTACATTGACTTCTATCACAGAAGTCTTCGGCAAGTCATGATAAGCATAATGACTGAGATCCGGAATTCGTAAACAAAAGTTTGTATTCCGTACAGAATTCGGACGCACGGCAATTCGTATTTCGGATCCTCCCGAACGTACGAATTTTGAGAAACGAATCGCACATGTCTAATCTATATCGGGTTCAATTGTATCCCATTTTATGGCCCGTATATCCTCTGTGGTTATCTCTAGGAACATCTGCAAGTATTTGTTATTAGAGAAGCTAGGAAACCGTTGAACTTTGTTGGCTAGACCCGATGTAGGAGGAGGGTCCAATATTTCAGAATCTATCCCAGGCTTGTTTGATGAGTATTATTTCTTATTAATTGATGTGATTTCTATCTACTAAAATAACAGGATTTAATCCCTAATTGAAGATAGAATGGGATCCTGGGGAAATGGGATATTAACCCCTTTAATGTGAGCAGATAACTTTTTTTTTTTTTTTCTTTTATGGTTCATAATACATACTAATGGTATCCAACTTGGAAAGATATATTTTTTTTATGTATGTGAAAGATATTTTGATCTATATGTTGCAGCACACGATGATGGGAATGTTGTTTTTATAAGGTTGAGCACTTTGATTATCACAGCACTATTGGGTTTTTAACAGGTGGGTAGTATCTGTTTTTAATTACACATAATTAGAGGTGGTTTGTGGCCCCGTATTTAAAACAGGTGATGACTGACAAATCCCTAAGCTCTGATGAGGTTCCAATACTCAAGGAATGAAACATGTAAGCTTTTATGCTGGGACAGGCACCCCCGTTTTCTTTGATTCACCTCCTCTAGCTAATACCATTTTTATTGGTTTGAGAAACTGCACTGGAGACCTGATGATTTATCTGAAATGGACAACACAAATGATCATGGAAGAGGACTGATGCGATTACCAACTGAAAAACAGACACTGAGGCTGTGAAGCTGTGAGGCTGTGAAGCTACTGACATGGACATTCACTGTACTGTTCATTTAAGCACAAGAGACTCCATTTTGTTCTCGCTGCTGAAATGTGTTCTGTAACCTTCACCTAACACACAGAAACATCTCCTACTAAACACTCTCTACTCCCCCCTCCCTTCTCAATGTTTTACCTTTGCAATTGTTCTATTCGCTAGCTTTTAATAATATATTTCTATTTGTTAGCTTTTAATAACATATTTCTATTTGTTAGTTTTTAATAACATCTCACACCACCCCTTTCTTATCTATGTATAAAATAACATGTAATAATACATTTGACACTGAACGGACATTTTAAACATATTGATTGAGTCCTGTGAATCTGTTCCTGCAGCTGCAGTATTAACTTTATTTTAGAGTTCCAATCAGAAATCAGTCATAACAATTTGGCGAGTCAGATATCAGGAGTTTGGCAGAGTTTCCAGAAGGAACCACGCTTTGATCGGGATCATCGGGAACGCAGACATCTAAATGCCGGCTAGGTAAGCTGTCCTTAAGCTTGCTATATTTCTGCCTTTCCTATGTATCCTATCTGTCGGTTCTCAAGGAAACCAGACCACTCTCGGACCTTTCTGGTTGGGTAACGTGTGTGTGTGAATGTGTTTGTGTCCCCCTTCACAGGTTTGGACTGTGTGTGGATAGGGAGAATCCTCTGCAATTCCCTGCGTTGACTCCTTGTGGGCGACCTGGGTCAGAGGCGCATGGTAGGGTCAGATAAAACTCACAGAGAAGAGACGAGGAGGGTCCCTTAATGAGTGTTTTGTCTATTGTCATAAACCCCTTCTATCCACATAGATAAGTGGAGACTTTTCTTGTAAATCTGCAGATTTGCTGTACTATTTGTTTTAGAGGCAAGAGTGTATAGGCACAAGTAGAGAAGACTGGCCAGTCATTATGGGCATTAAATTAAGTAAGGGAATGAAGGGAGAGAGGCCTTCTGAAAATGCCCATCGCAAGATGAGCGCTAGAGAATATATGAACCGAAGGTACGGTTCCGCCCCTAGATAAATGGGTAGAATGGACAAAGGGAACAGCTAAACCTTTAAAATCTGAAAGGACTTTTGATTTACAAGTATGGCAAACTTTTCTGCACGATTATGGCCCACTACTGTGCAGTGAAGGAACGTGGAGAATAGCTTGCACATGGGAGACAGAAGCTAAAGTAGCAAATCAAACTGGCTTGATGGAGATGTTTAATAACAGTACTGCACAAATTTACTATGTTTGGCCAGAAGACTCTATAGAGGAGGACCCCCCACCTTATGTGGCTGCCAGTTTGGCTTTAAGGGGTCGACGCACAAAAGCAAAAGAATTAGATTACATGGAACACACAAAAGATGAGCTGGGCAATATAGTAGAGAGCAGAGGTTTAACAGCCCCATATCAACCTACAAAGAGGGATTTGGCTTGTATCCTAGAAACAGATGATTGGCATAAAACCAAAGGCACATATGCAAAACTAGATCTCTCTGAACTTAAGGCTTTGGCCAGAGAAAGAGAGATAGAGTCTGAACTTCCAGAGCAAACCATAATTTCCAAATTGTGGCAGCAAGATGAAGAGAGAAAGAAGGGAGATGCCACCCCTTCTGCCCCGGTCATAGATCAATCTGTTGCAGTTTATCCTGTCAGAACCCAATTAGTTTTTGAAGGTAATGCCGTTGACAGTAAGTTTTAAATTAAATGGCATGTTCCTAGAAAAAATTCAATTGGGTTTGCAAACAAACTTAGCACTGCACAGGAAGAATATGATGCTTCTGCTACTGACATTCATCAGCTTCTTATTAAAGCAGTGGGTAGCAACATGTCTGGTTATATACTTAAAGAATGTGGTGTAGACATCAAAAATCTAGGTAAGATGGTTAGTGGATGGGAGGTTTGTGAGAAATTGAAGGAAAAATTGCCCCAAATATATGGACAAACCTGACATGCTGAATTTATGAATGCTAAGCAAGGGAAAGTGGAGGCATCAGGGACTTATTGGAGGAGGTTAAGTGATATGGCTGAGGAAGCAGGCATTGAAATAGAGAAAGAGAAGGCGGGAGAAACTGCAAGTCCATCTACACAACTGGTGAAACAAAGGTTTCTTGATGGTTTAATACCCCAGTTGAAAGAAAAGTTGTTTGCAGCAAGACCTGAGGCAGGCAATATGTATATTCGAGACGTCCTGTCTATCCTGTTATCCATAGAAAACAGGATTAACCAAAAAGACAGCAAACCCAAGGTTATGTACGTGGGGAAGCAGAGAGGTAGAGGAAGAGGCAAAGGCAATTTCAGAAATCGTGGCAATCGGGGACCAATCATATGCTACAATTGTGATGGGGAAGGACACATAGCCAAATTCTGCCATCTTCCTGACCGTAGACTGGAAAAGAGCTTAGAGGCACCTCATGCTGATCCCAGTTCTCTGCCAAAAGCAGTGGATCAGGCATAGGAAAATGGCATGCCAGTATCAATCATATTAAATAGGGGATACAATGGGCCCGAGGCCAAAATAAAAGTATTTTTACAAGAACTCCCCTATCCTGGAGGAGAAACAGAATTAACCTGTTTAATAGATACTGGTACAAGCCGAAGTGTTTTTAATAGGGATGAGCTTCGTGTTCGAGTCGAACATACGTTCGACTCGAACATCGGCTGTTCGACCGTTCCGCGAATTCCGAACGTTATGGGCCGTTCGCGACAAATTCGTGTGGCGCTTACGGCCCACAATGCACTGCGTCATCGCAGTGCTTTGCTGGCTCATGATTGGCCAAGCATGCACTGTGACCCCGCATGCTTGGCCAATCACAGCACCAGCAGCGAGGAGAGCCATGATTGGCCACAGGCAGGATGCCTGTGGCCAATCATAGCTCAGGCTGTGTAGTACACGCCCCACACTATATAAGGCCGCCAGCGCAGCGGCCTTGTGTAGTGTGTTGGCGTCTGAAGCAGTTAGTGGGTGTTCTGTGTACCTACAACACAGTACACACCGATCGTTATCGGCCGATTTTCGATCTTGCTCTTCTGTAGTGGTTGTTGTCTGCTTGCCCTGACCGCAGTATACACCACTATATTCACCTCACCTATATAGCTAGTGATCTATCTTTTATAATAGAGCTTGCAGTCAGTAGTGTTAGGAGCTTGTGCGTGCTGTCTGCGTGCTCTGTACCCAGTACACACCGCTATATCCACCTACATAGCTCTTCTCTATTTGAGCCCACTTGCCATCTGCAGGAGCTATTGGAAGTTGTGTGTGCCTCCAGCACAGCACAGTATACATCTGTATATACCCCTTTATCTCTGGTGTTCTATAATAAAGGCATCTGCAGGAGTTAGTGGGTTTTTTATGCCTCCAGCACAATATACACCTGTATCTACCCTTTATTGCTGTTCTCTAATAGAGTCATCTGCAGGGCTTAGTGGGTGTTGTGTGACTCAATTACAGTATACCCCTTTATCTCTGGTGTTCTATAATAAAGGCATCTGCAGGAGTTAGTGGGTGTTGTGTGACTCCAGCACAATATACACCTGTATCTACCGTTTATTGCTGTTCTCTAATAGAGCCATCTGCAGGGCTTAGTGGGTGTTGTGTGACTCCATTACAGTATACCCCTTTATCTCTGGTGTTCTATAATAAAGGCATCTGCAGGAGTTAGTGGGTGTTGTGTGCCTCCAGCACAATATATACTACCCAACTGCTGTTTTACCCAACTCCCTTCAGGCCATTACCATGTCTGGAAGGCCAGCAAGGAGAGGCAGACAGGCGCGAGCCGATAAAAGAGGGCAAGCAGGCTCTGTGTCTAGAGACAACAGTGCTGGTGGTGGACGTGGTGCATTGTCATCAGCACGTGGCCATGGGACACGCTTGTCCTTCTTTTCGGCAGCTGGACATGTTGAACCGCAACATGCCAACGACTTGGTAGAGTGGATGACCAAGCCCTCTTCATCCTCCTCATCCTCTCTCACCCAGTCTTAGGGTACTAACAAAGCAGCTGCCAATGCATCGTCTTCCCTCCTCTCAATGTCATCATCAGTGACTCCTTCCCTAGACCCACCACATCCTCCTGAGGAGTCTCCTGAACTCTTTGAGCACAGTGTTGGGTACATGCTCCAGGAGGATGCCCAGTGTTTTGTAGGCTCTGATGATGACACTCAGCTAGAGGAAGGCAGTAGCGTGAGCGCAGAGAGAGGGGATGCTCAAGAAGGACAACAATCTGGCAGTCATGTTCCACAAGCTGCAGCATACTGCCAGGTTTGCTACAGCGATGAAGAGGGAGGGGATGATGAGGGCAATGACTCCACGTGGGTGCCTGGTAGGAGAGAGGAGGAGGAGGAGGAGGAGGAGGCACATGTCCAACGAGGCAGGATGCCCTCCGGGGGCCAGCTTAGGGGCAGCACACCGACTGAATCACACCGCAGAGCTCCGCCTGTGCAGGGCGCTGCCTCTGCGCGTTATTCTAAAAGTTCTTTGGTGTGGGCCTTTTTTGAGACGAGTGCATCAGATCGCACCGCTGCTATTTGCAACATATGTCTCAAGCGTATCTCGCGTGGCCAAAACATCAGCCGCTTGGGCACCACATGCTTGACCAGACATATGTTGACCTGCCATGCAGCTCGTTGGCAAGCGTACCTCAAAGACCCACACCAAAGATCAAAGTGGACCTCTCCTTGCTCCTCATCAGCTGGCATCTCCAACCCCACTAGACCTTCAGTCCTCTCTGAAACCTGCTCTGAGAGGAATGAAGGTGTAGAATTAGGTGTGTCACAGCCAAGTGCTTCCGGGCACTCTGCTAGCAGTACACCCACGTCCGATTATAGCAGGCAAATGTCCCTGCCCCAGCTGCTGGACCGGCAAAAGAAGTTCACTCCCAGCCATCCACATGCCCAGCGGTTGAATGCTAGCACTCCAACTGCTGCCTTTTCATCTGGTAGACTCTGCCCCTTTCTTGAATTTGTGGAATGTGCAGTACCTCAGTGGCAGGTTCCCAAGCACCATTTTTTTTTCACAGAGGCCATTCCGGCTCTCTACCGGCATGTGGAAGGCAATGTCCTTGCCTCGCTGGACAGGGCGGTCAGCGGTAAGGTGCATATTACCGCTGACTCATGGTCCAGCAGGCATGGACAGGGACGTTACCTGTCTTTCACGGCCCATTGGGTCACTCTTCTGGCAGCTGGGAAGGATGCAGGACAAGGTGCAGTAGTGTTGGAGGTTGTTCCGCCACCACGCCTCCAAAATGCTACTATTGGTTGTGACACACCTCTCTCCTCCACCCCCTCCTCTTCTTCTTCCTCCATGGCCTCTTCCAGTGCTCTGTCCTCAGAACCAGCGGTGCTCCGTAGGCGTTCCAGGGGCTACGCAAGTACGCAGGCAAAACGATGCCATGCCGTGCTTGCACTGGTTTGTTTGGGGGACAGGAGCCACACTGGGGCGGATGTTTTGTCAGCTCTGCAGGGGCACGCCGAGAGGTGGTTGACGCCACGCCAGCTTAAGCCAGGAATGGTGGTTTGTGACAATGGCACTAACCTCCTCTACCCCCTGCGACAGGGACAACTGACCCATGTGCCCTGTGTAGCTCACGTCCTTAACCTGGTGGTGCAGCAGTTCTTGGGCAGGTACCCCGGCTTACAGGATGTCCTGAAGCAGGCCAGGAAAGTCTGTGTGCATTTCCGCCGATCATTTAATGCCTGTGCTCGGCTGGCTGAGCTCCAAAAGGAGTTGAACCTGCCCAAGAACCGCCTTATATGTGACATGCCCATCAGATGGAACTCAACGTTGGCCATGTTGCAGCGGCTGCACACGCAGCAGAGGGCCATCAATGAGTACCTGTGCGACTATGGCACCAGGACAGGGTCAGGGGAGCTCGGTTTTTTCTCACCACGCCAGTGGGGCATGATCAGGGATGCATGCACTGTCCTGTCACCGTTTGAGGAGGCCACAAGGATGGTGAGCAGTGACAGTGCATGCATCAGTGACACTATACCTCTTGTCCACCTCTTGGAGCATATGCTGCGTGGAATAATGGACAGGGCACTTGAGGCAGAACAGAGGCAGGAAGAGGAGGACTTCCTTGCCTCTCAAGGCCCCCTTTATCCAGACAGTGTTCCTGCTGTGCCACCCATCACACAGGAAGAGGATGAAGAGGAGGAAGAGGAGGAGGAGGATTATGATTGTGTCAGCATGGAGGTGGAGGCTGGCACTCAGCATCAGCAGCAGCAGTCTTGTAGGGATGATTTACAGTCCCAAGAAACACGTGGACTTGTACGTGGCTGGGAGGAGGTAGCTGTGGATCATGTTGCCCTTAGTGACCAAGAGGACTCCGGACCGAATGCCTCAGCTATCCTACGCTGCATGGCCTCCCTGATCCTGCAAAGCCTGCGGAAGGATCCTCGTATTCTTCGGATCAAGGAGAGGGACCATTACTGGCTGGCCACTCTCCTTGATCCACGGTACAAGGGTAAGGTTGCCGACCTTATCTTGCCATCGTAGAGGGAGCAGAGGATGAGACATCTCCGGGAGGCCTTGCAGAAAGGTCTGTGCAACGCGTTCCCAGAGACTGGGAGTTTTCAAACTCCTGGTCCTGGACAACGTGTTGCTGAGGCATCGGTCAGAAGGAGCGGTGGAGAAGGTGGCCGTCTGACTGATGCTTTCAGACAATTTTTTAGTCCGCAGCCCCAAGGTATGATCAGTTCCAGCAACCATCGCCAGCGTCTGATTTACATGGTGCAGGAATACCTAGGGGCAAGGTCAGACTTGGACACCTTTCCCACCGAAAATCCTCTGGCTTTCTGGGTCTTGAGGATGGATAACTGGCCAGAGCTTGCACAGTATGCAATTGAGCTACTGGCCTGTCCTGCATCCAGCGTTCTTTCGGAACGCACCTTCAGTGCTGCTGGTGGCTTTGTTACCGATCACAGGGTGCGCCTGTCCACCGAATCAGTTGATCGACTGACCTTCATCAAGATGAATCAGTCTTGGATCACTCACAGCTACCAAGCACCTGAAGCTGATGTAACCGAATAATTTTTTTTGAAATATCACATCCCTTCAAGACTGCCTATGCTGATGCTGAGTGACTGTCCTGTTATGTTGATTGTCTATCCTCTTCCTCCTCCGCTGATATGTTGGAAGAACATTTCTGGTTCTGGGTGATGCCATCAGCCCAATTTTTCTGCCCCTGTTTAACAAGGGCGTTTAATTACAATGTTTGATGCAATGCTTTGCAGCAGGGCTAATTCCTGCAATAAAACTAGAGTATATGGGAGAGGTTGCAGTGTGGTGGCACCAGCACCAGTGCCTAAGGCCCAATTTTTCTGCCCCTGTTTAACAGGGGCATTTAATTTCAATTTTTGATGCAATGCTTTGCAGCAGGGCTAATTCCTGCAATAAAACTAGAGTATATGGGAGAGGTTGCAGTGTGGTGGCACCAGCACCAGTGCCTAAGGCCCAATTTTTCTGCCCCTGTTTAACAGGGACATGTAATAACAATTCTTGATATAATATTTCACAGGAGGGCCCGTTCCTGTGCCCACCCAGAGTAACTGTGAGGACTTATAGTGTTGTGGCACCAGCACCACAACCACCAAAGGTCAATTTTTCTACCACTGTTCAACAATGGCATGTAATTACAATTCTTGATATAATCGTTCACAGCAGGGTGCTCCAGCGCCCACCAAGAGTCACTTTGAGGGCTTACAATGTTGTGGCAAAACCAACACCTTGTTCGGCCATTTCTGCAGAGCATATAGGGCAGGCCCCTACTTTCAAACATCCAACTTACAAACATCTCCTACTTGCAAACGGAAGGAGACAACAGCAAGTGAGATGAAAAAAGATGGACGACAAAACAAATTATACAGGGGTGATAACCCTTCCCTATGTTTTCCAAAAAGCTTAAAAATAGTTTTTTTGACTGGAGCTACACTTGTACCAGTTGAAAATTACAAACAGATTCAACTTAACACAACAAACCTACACAGTCCCTGTCTTGTTTGCACCGCCTGTATACTGCTGTTCTGAGTATATAGGGCCTGGGGGCCACACGCATTTCCTTTTTTTAATATGGGTACGGGGTTCCCCTTAATATGCGTACAAGACCCAAAGGGGCTGGTAATGGGCAGGGAGGGCTACCCATGCCATTTTTCTCAATGATTTTCAACCATATTGCAGGAACCAGATATAACATTAAAACCGCAAGCAGTTTTCAATGATGTTATTTCTGTTTAATGTCATTTTGTGCAGGGACTGTTCTAAACACGGGAAACACGTGGCACTTCACAGGCATACTACAGACACCCCCCAGGCACCATATTTAAAGGAATATTTCACTTTTTTTTTCACTTTAATCGTCATTAAAATTAGTGCTCCCGCCAAAACGGCCATTTTTAAAAACATTTTAGGCATTGACCCATGTCCCCTGGGGCAGGAGCCAGGTCCCCAAACCCTTTTTAGGACAGTATCTTGCACATTAGCCGTTAAAATTAGCACTTTTAATTTCGAACGTTCGAGTCCCATAGACTTCAATGGGGTTCTAAAGTTCATTCGAATTTGGGGTCCGTTCGAAAGTTCTGGTGCGAACCGAACCGGGGGGTGTTCAGCTCATCCCTAGTTTTTAATATAGAGGACTTACCTCCAGGATTATTATCTACAAATGTTATCTCTGGTGTTGGCCTAACTGGGACATCTACTGATTTGGTTGAGTCTAAGCCACTTAAACTTAGGCTAGGACAGCAAACAGAAATTGTCACTAAAGTGTTAGTTTCAGACACAGTTCCTACCAATCTTTTGGGAGCTGACATTTTGAACCAAATTTTAGCAAACATAGACTACACTCCTACAGGAGTCCAAGTGGTCAGTAGTCTGTCAGGAGAAGTTTTAAATACTGCATGTGGAGTATTTTTAATTCAAGACTCCACTCCACCATTTCCACCAGAATTGAAAGTGATTCCTGCTGAATTATGGGCCACCAGCAAATATGATGTAGGTCTGCTGGATTGCACCCCAGTCATGATAAAAATTAAACCAGGAGCCCATCTCCCACAGATTAAACAGTACCCACTGAGTATTGCTCAGATTGAGGGGATAAAGGATCAAATCACTCAACTGAAAGCAGCAGGGGTTATTGTACCAATTAAGTCCCAAGTCAATACACCCCTGTTCCCAATTGCAAAGAAGCCAGACAAGAAGGGTGGGCAGGTGACATACCGCATTGTGCATGATTTAAGAGCCATTAACATTATAATTGAGGCAGATACACCGATCGTGCCCAATCCCCACACTTTACTAAGTGGAATATCTGCCTCCAGCACCTGCTTTACAGTGATTAATCTTGCAAATGCTTTCTTTTCGGTGCCCCTGCACCCAGATTGCTGGCACCTTTTTTCTTTTACCAATGATGCCCAAAAATTTGCATGGACAAGATTGCCCCAAGGCTGTGCGAGTAGCCCCTCTGAATATAATACTGCGTTAAAGCAAGTATTGGACCAATGGTCCCCCTCACACCCAAACACAGTCTTGCTTCAGTACATAGATGATTTGCTTATTTGTTCTGATACAAAAGACATTTGTAGCAGAGAAACAGTAAGCCTTCTCATGTTTCTCTATAACAGTAACAACAATGTTAGCCAAGATAAGCTACAATACTGCCAAGAGAAAGTGATCTTCCTGGGTCACTGCATTTCACATGGAATCCATCACCTAACCCCAGATAGAGTTAAAACTCTACAAAAATTTGAAAAGCCAAGAAATGTACGACAACTACGTGCCTTCCTGGGGTTAGTGGGATATTGTAGGGACTGGATTCCAAATGCATCAGAACTTATGGCTCCTCTATATGAGGCTACCACTAGAAACCCTTTCAACCTCACATGGGACAATGAATTGCAGATGAAGGAGCTTATTAAAATTTTGTCTGAAGCTCCCGCCATTGGACTTCCTGACTATACTAAGACTTTCTCATTGTTCTGTCATGAAGTCAATGGATTTGCTGCAGGTGTACTCACCCAGCTACATGGAGACAAACAGAGGCCTGTGATGTATGTATCAGCCTCATTAGACCCTGTCATCAAAGGTTCCCCCAGTTGTATGAGAGCCATAGCAGCCTGCATTTTGCTGCTAGACAAAGTAACTGAGCTTGTACTAGATTCTGCTCTGATCCTGTATGTGCCACATGCAGTACAGGAAATCATGAATCAAGTAAATACCAGACATGTGTCTGCCAGTAGATTTGACAAGTACCAGTCTGCTCTTTTTGCTCCATCGAATTTAACAATCAAACGATGTGTTACTTTAAATCCAACTACTCTTCTTCCTATAATTGATGAGGAAGATGCAACAAATGGTACGAATGGTAAGATGTAGAACCTGAGAGTTTTTCTCATGATTGTATGGCTCTGATGGAGGTAGAAAGGGCCTCCGTCACACCAGCAAAAGATGAACCTTTATCAGATTGTGACACACTTATTCGTAGAGGTTTCCAGATTTTACACTAATGATGGTCAGCCACACACAGGGTTTGCTGTAACCACTACAGACACCAATTTACATCAGGAAGCATTGATACCCCAGATTTCAGCACAGGAAGTGGAGTTGTGTGCTGTAGTCAAAGCATGTCATCTCCTAGAGAATCAAAGGGGAAATGTTTACACTGGCAGCAGATATGCGTTTTTGTAATAGCTCATGATTTTAGGCCTATTTGGAAAGCATGGAACTTCTTGACTAGTGCAGGGAAGCCAGTGAAGACATACAAAACTCAGAGTGGCTATTTGAGGCCTTTCAGAAACCAGCAGAAGTTGCTATCTTGAAGGTAAAAGGGCATGCAACTAGAAATTACATGACAGCCAGAGGAAACACTTTTGCGGACCAAGCGGCAAAGGATGCTGCCTTTATGGCATTTGGAGTCACACCCAATGTAGGGGTTGCCCAGGTAGCGGGGACAGATTCCCCTAATCAAGAGCAGTGGGATGTAGAAACTCTAAATCAGTTGCAGAACCAGGCCCCTGATGAAGAGAAGGATAACCCACAGGTCCCGCATCACACCGGAATCACAGGCGGTTCACACTGACATCTGCAAACCACTGCGGGTGTCAATAGAAAGCTAATGACACCCCCATATTGGTTTGCAGATTACAGTGTGAACTATGAAATGGTACCGGAATCGGATCACATGGGTGACAACACCCATGCGATCTGATTCCAGTGTGGACCAAAAAAAAAAAAGAGTTCTGCACCATTCTGGTGTAAATGTGATGGTATTTCAGCCATACAGTTGCACAGACATTGCATGTAATGTGCATAGCAATGCGGTGTGGATCACATGCAATGTCTGTGATTGCACAAGTGTGAACCCAGTCTTAATTTTATTATAGATGAGGGAATAGGACTGACCTGAAGTTATGGATGCAATTGGACTAGCGCTCAGACTCAATTAAGTATCCTATAATGAAAGACCCATTTCTAAAAGGTGATAGAAAATGGACACACATTAACCAGATCAGTTAGTAAAGGGTTACATATTGGTGACTGAGCAGTGATACAGAGATTTGTAGAGGGGAATGGAGTGTGTAAGGGGTCATGAGAGTGTAGAGGGGGTGTAGAAGTTACAATAGATAGGGGGGATGGGAGATTTATAGCAGAATTAAGCGGGAATGAGACTAATGCTAACACACGACCAGACTTTGACAGCAAAGGTCCGACGGAATGAGTCCGTCAGACAATTCGATCGTGTGTGGGCTCCAGCGGACCTTTGCTTGACAAAAGTCTAGCGGACTTTAGAAATAGAACATGTTTTAAATTTTTCTGCCGGAACTCCGCCGGACCGAGAAACACATTTGTGTGTATGCTAATCCAATGGGCAAAACCCGACGCTAGGGCAGCTATTGGCTACTGGCTATAAACTTCTTTATTCTATTTTGGTCGTATGTCATCACGTTAGAATCTGCCAGACTTTGGTATGATTGTGTGTGTCCAAGTCCGTTCATTCAGAAAGTCTGCCGGAACTCTGCCGAAAGTCCGTCGGGAAGACTGTCGGACCTAGTCCGTCAAAAAGTCCGGTTGTGTGTAGAAGAAGACCTGAATGTAGGTGATTGGCTGTGACTGGGTCAGGGAGGCAGAGCTGGAGAAAACAATACACAGGCTGGGGGCAGTGAGTTTGAGGAACAATCCACTGTGAGACAGAGAAGGAGAGTGCAGGAGTAACTGAATGGAGACCTGGGCACAATCAGTGGGACTAAGAAGGGAGTGTCGTGGTTATGCAATAGAGTTTGTCTGCTTACCTGTCTGCATGTGTTCATTCTAGAGACCAGCCGAGCCTCACCTGACTGCTTTTATAATCCATCCTCTGGCATGGCTCCACCCTAGCTCCTATCAGACAACTCTATATTAACCTGTGCACTGCTAGCCTATCCTGCTGATCAACCTTTGTGTGTTAGCTTCCGGTTTCCTGCCGTGTGCTTTTCCGTTACCGACTTTGGCGTGTCTTGACTATCCCTGTTTGCCTGTGATCCTGACCTTTTGGTGTGTACCCGACTATTCTTGTCTGCTTGTGGCCCCGACCTTGGCTTTGTCCCTCACCATCCCTATCCTCCTGTTGCCTACTGTGGGTGTGAGCTGGGGGACCCTGGGGGTCGCGACCTGGAGCCAGTTTCAGCCAAGTCCATCCTCACCACGAGAGGCGCTGGTGAACAACTGCTGGCTCTTAGACTCCGCGACCCCAGGGAATCTTACGCTCTAACCCCAGTGGGATCTGTCCCCCGTCTGCAGCAATCAGCCGTAGGGTCCACAACCTTGTGGTGCACTCCTAACCCTACGGTGTGCATCTGTCACCTGGGCTCTAGGTGACCTGACAGGGAGAATGTGAGCAGGACAAGTCAGTGGCGTTGCTATGGGGGTGCGGGGGGTGCGGCCCGCACCGGGTGACACCCGCCAGAGGGGTGATACCGGGGCCGCTGCTAAATGCTATAGCTTGCAGCAGAGGGGTGCGAGCAGGGCATTCAGAGGAGAGGCTGCCTATAACACTCCCCAGCTGTCATTTGGGGATCTCTGTCAGAAACCATGAATCAGACCGAGACAGAAGTACAATTAAATCACACTTGTTTATTAAATAAAAATAAAACGGTAAATAGAGAAGGAAGGACTAAGCCAGCCCTGACAATCTCCAATATCTCCCATGGCAGCCGGATTAGGTGGGCGGAGCTGGGGTGTGGCCGCCTCCACTTCTCCCACAGACCCCTTCACGCTGATCCCACAGCTAAAGGAGATAGAACCGAGGACAAATTTGCACTGTTAAAAGAGCCGAGGACACAGCAACCCCGCCCACCCCCCCGAGTCTTCATCTGCAAGCATGAGGTATGCTATAAGTTACCGCAAGGCATACTGTCACACACCCCTACCTGCCTTGTACCACCCCAAATCTGCCCTGTACCACCCCCAACTGCCCTGTGCCACCCCAATCTGCCAATATAAAAATCCAACTTACCCCATTCCACCTCAACCTGCCACTATACCAACCTATTAAAACACGCTAACCTGCCCTGTGTCACCTCAACCTGCCCTGTGCCACCCCCACCTGCCCTGTACCACCCCCAGCCTGCCAATATACCAATCCAACCTACCCCATATCACCCCAACCTGCCACTATACCACTCTATAATACCATGTTTTACCACACCAGGTGACACCAACCCTACTGACACAACTGGGACAAGTATCTAGAAGGGAGAGGGGTAACAAACTTAAGGAGGTTGATAGAAGATAATGCAGAGAAGGAGAGCTGATAACAGAGCACTGAGCCATGAAGGGAGAATGCCAGGAGACTGGAGATCATCTGCTAATGTAGCAGCGAGGCAGTGGGAGAGAGGCCCCTTGATGTTCTTCCTGCCCACTAAACGACGGTATTCTGCCAGAAAATCAGCTGTTGTACTAGGTTGTCTGACAAAGGGGGTGGAGCTCCGAATATTGGCCCTGCCCACCCCTGACATCAGAGCTTCAGTTTGACAGCTCCACTCGCTCTCTCTGCAGCCATCCATGGTCACACTGCTGCATGTCCTGTTAGGCTGTCAGCAAAGGGTATGGGAGACACCATGTCATGTTACCATGGCCCCTGAATCCATGTAATTAAAAAATGTGAAACAATATTTCAAAGCAGGGCCTGTTCCTGCACCCAACAATAGTAACTATGAGGGCTTACAGTGTTGTGGTACCACCACCACCGCCCAAGGCCCAATTTTTCTGCCCCTGTTTAACAGGGGCATGTAATTACAATTTTTGATATAATTGTAGCGCCAGCTCCTGAAGAGCATATGCTATGTGTTTTGTCATTTAACTTTTTTCCTGGAACCGCAGTTTGGTTTTGGGTTAATTACTCTATATATATATATATATATATATTTTTTTTTAACAATCGTTTTTATTGAAAATTTTGCATATAACATATACAAGTAGAAGTAAATATAACAAAAAAAAAAAGTAGAAAATATACATTCAACAACTAGTAACGCACAAGCCTAGATTCATTTTCATCTTAGGGTGCTGATACAAACTGTATATTAAGCTTACAAACTCCACTCAATAGTGGGTGCCATTCTCTCTACTTTGATAAGAAACAGTGGGTAGTCTTAGTAGAGGAAAGGGGAAGGGAGGGGATGGGAAAGAGACGGGGTGTAAGGGGAAAGAGGAAGAAAAAGAAAAATTAGGAATGGGGATAATAGGTCAATGGTCTAGTGGTCAACTCCGACCGTCACGCCTATAACACTCAGTAGGGTCAAGCGGGCTTGTACCATTCTGTCCACACTCGCCATTTACTAATCGTCTTCATTCTATTACCTTGTCTGCTAGCAATTAAGGTTTCATATACAAAGTGGGTTTGGGTGGTAGCCAAGACCTCAGATACTCTCGGGGCGTAGTCTGACTTCCAATATTTCGCTATTAGTGTACGAGCCACCAATAGAATATGTGTTATCACTACTCTAGACTCAGGGGGAAAGTTGTCTATTCCTATGTTCAATATAGCTAGTGAGGGGTTGGGTTTAGTTATGATTCCCGTATCGGGAACACGACGCGGAACAAGGAGTTCCAGAAGCTAGTCAGACTCCTACAACTCAAAAACACGTGGTATAAATTTCCAATATCCCCGCACCGTCTCCAGCACAACGGGGACCCTCCGCGGTCAAATTTAGATATTTTGTATGGTGTGAGATACCATCTTAGGGCGATTTTTTGTGATAGTTCCCAGTGATTAACGGATTTGGAAGAAGCATAGATAGCTCTAAAGGCTTCTTTCCATTGCTGAAGTGTGAAGGAAGTGTTCATATCCCTCTCCCACAACGCATAGGGGCGGGATTTGACAAATTCTAACTTGCTTTGGTAAATATTATAAAAAAGGGAGATCCCACCCCGGGCTAGGAAATTGAAGTTATAGAACTTCCAAGCAACCTTAGGTATGAGCACCTGGTGCGACTTTATGGACCCTAAGCAATGTAACACACGGTAGTGAGTATATCTATCTGAGGGTAGAAGTCCATATCGTTCCTGGAGTATGTCAAAGGCAATGGGCCTAGACGCAGTGTATAAATCAGCAATGAATTTAACTCCCTTGTCATGCCATTTAACCATAGAAAGGTTGGGAACTATGTAAGAAATAACTTTTAAGGGTACGGGGATCTCCATGGTTTCTTGCCCCTCTAGAGCTAGTTTAGGGAGAGTCCTCCAGGCCAACAGGGAGGCCTGGATGGTGGGAGGAAGGACATGCACAGAGTATGGTTTCAGGGTGTCTAAGAGAAGCAATAGCTTCAAGTCACCTGTCGGGCATAGGGCTCTCTCCAACTCGACCCAGGGGGTCACGCATGAGGGATTAAGCCAATGTTTGACTTGTGTAAGTAGTGAGGCCCTGTAGTAATCCCGGAGGTCCACTAGCTCCATCCCTCCCGCTCGTCTATGCTTCACCAGTAGTGATTTAGCGCATCTCGGTTTTTTGCCTCTCCATATGAACTGTCTGAGTAACGCATTAAAGGGTCCAAAATGGACCTCTCCTAAGGGGATTGGGAGGGTTCGGAACATGTACAGAATCTGTGGTAAGATAATCATTTTAAAGGTGGCTAACCTTCCCGTCCAGGTTAATTCGGTTTTATTCAATTGGGCGATTTCTGTTTTAAGTTTTGTCAATAAGGGAGAGAAGTTAGAAGGGGCCAATTGCTTAAGTTCTTTTGTTACCTTAATGCCCAGGTAAGTAATGTGTTCTGAGCTCCAACTATAAGGGAATTCCTTTTTCAGTGCAGCCTCTAAGGGGGGGGACGTCTAGGCCTAAGATTAAGGATTTAGTTGAATTAATTTTATAGAAGGAGATGTCTCCAAATTCTTTCAGGGTCTGAGTGACTCGTCTAAGAGAGATGTCCGGGGTGGTTTCAAAATAAAATAATGTCATCTGCAAATAAATTCATCACATGTTCCCTGCCCTGTACTCTAAAGCCAGTGATGGAGGGGTCGGACCTCACCCTCTCCGCCAATGGTTCAATTAGAAGGTTAAAGATGGAGGGGGACAGGGGGCACCCCTGTCTCGTACCGTTTGATATGTCAAAAACAGAGGACAACATATTAGATGTATAAACCTGTGCGCAAGGAGAAGAGTACAAGGCCAACACAGCCGACAGTATGGGGCCCGAGAAACCAAACTTCATCAGAACCTGTCTCATATATCCCCAATGGATCCTGTCGAACGCCTTCTCCGCGTCCAAAGAGAGGAGCAGAGAAGGCGTCCGACAGGCCCCTGCATACTGGACGATATTAATGACCCTTCTGGTGGCATCCGATGCCTGTCTGCCCGTAGTAAAGCCCGACTGATCGGGGTTAATGATAGAAGGGAGTATCGGGAGCAATCTAAGCGCTAATATCTTTGCCTATACCTTAACATCAGTATTAAGTAGAGATATCGGCCTAAAATTGGCCGGGGTTGTGGGCTCTTTTCCAGGTTTCGGGATCGTGACTACATATGCCTTAAGCATCTCTCTAGGGAAAGAGGCCGAGGACACCGCCGCTGCATACACCTGTTGCAGCGTTGGAGACAACTGCTCACCAAAAACTTTATAGTAGTCATTGGATAGGCCATCCGGGCCAGGGGATTTACCCAGTGGGAGCGTACCAATGACCCTTTCGATCTCAGACCTAGTCACTGGGGAGTTAAGAGTAGCTAGCTGTTCCTCCGCAAGCCTTGGCAACTTAATTCTAGTCAAAAACGATTGTATGGCATCATCGGTAGGATTAGTAGTGTTTGGGTCTTTGCTCAGATTATAAAGTGTTGCATAATATTCGGCAAATTATTCTGCTATCTCCTGCGGGTTAACAAGTTTCCTATTGCCTTGAGGTCCTAATAAATACGGTATTCTAGATTTAGTTCTAATGCCTCTAAGCCTTTGTGCCAGAAACTTGCCTGCTCTGTTACCCGAGGAGTAGAAGGACATACGCAGTGAGCGCACATATTTTTCATTTTGCTCGATTAACATAAGTCTGAGATCGGAACGAGCCCTGGACAGCTGTTGAGCTAAGTTTGGGTCATTATTAGATTTGTTAAGAGATTCAAGAGTTTTTATGGTGGTAAGCAATTGGTCAACCTTGTGCGTCCTCCGCCTCTTCTCCCCTGCACAAATCTTGATCATCACCCCTCTAATATATGCCTTATGGGCACACCATAAAACCATCGGGTCATCCACCGAGCCTTCATTGCAAGCAAAGTAGTCCTTCAAATGCGCTCTAATGCTAGCAGCATGTTCTGGCATTTGAAAGATACGGCAGTTGGCTCTCCAGATGTAAGCTGGGCCAGGAGTGCGTCCCTCCAGCACCACCATGGATACCGGGGCGTGGTCAGACCACGTAATGTCATGAATAGTGGATGTAGAAATTAACTGCAGCAACTGTTTGTCAACAAGCATTAAGTCAATACGTGAATACGAGTTATGCCTGAAAGAATAAAATGTGTAGTCCCGCTCGTCACCATGCTGGCACCTCCACACATCATACACATCTGCAGCGTGTAGGAAAGGTTGCAATTTAGGAGGAGACCGCTTGGCGACTGTAGTAGAGTCCAAGGCAGAGTCAGGAGTGATATTGTGATCACCACAGATAATTAGGGAGCCCCATTGTATAGCTGCAATCCTCCTATACAATCTTTGCAGGAACCGAATTTTGTGGGTATTAGGGGCGTAGAGATTGACCAGGGTATATGGCTTATTGTTAAGCTCTCCTTGTACAATTAAGTATCTACCTGCAGGGTCCGTGTGAAGCTCTTTCAGCACAAAGGACACAGAGTCTCTAAGAGCAATAAGGACACCTCTGTGTTTCTTTGGTGCACAGGACATAAAGAGGGTCGGAAAGTTTTTGTGTTGGAATTTTGGTATGTTACCAGCTTCAAAATGTGTCTCCTGTATATAAAGGACATCTGCTCTAAGTTTGAGGGCCTCCTTCCAGGCAGTGGAGCGCTTTGCAGGGTGATTCAGCCCGTTAGCATTAAAGGAAACTACCTTGAAAGACATATTTATCGGGTAGTGGATGATACTGACGACACCTGGAGCAGGTGTTACCAATGACCTGTATGGTTCTGCTGCGACCATGCGATTGTATGAGTCCATTCGCCATACTAGTTGTTCTCGAGAGGGGGAGAAGACGACCAGACCATGGGAAACATAAATGAAAAGGGGAAAAAGAAAGGGATAAAGTCATATCCATGACAAGGAAACAAAACATTAGTAAAAAAGCAGGATTCAACAAGAACCAGAGGGCGGAAAAACCGTCCATTATTACAAGGGGGGGAAAGGAACGCACTAATGCTCCATAGTGCTGCAAGGCCCCAATATGTATCCGTCTACACCTCGGCTCGGGAGGGAAGCAAGTTAAGGATTACTTTTCTTTGAATTCTTCTTCTTCTTATGCGACACTGTGTGCCATCCATCTGGGGAGTGTGTCAATTACTCTATATTTTGACCTCAGTACCAGTCTGGCTGGACTGCATGATGTTCTGCCTGACCATGGGTGGCGCTGTCATCCCTGGCAGGATCCAGAACATAGTCTAGTGGGTGCATTAAGGGTTTACTCTCTCTTGGAACCAGCCCAGTGGGAGTGTCACTCTCGCTGTGCATTCTGGGAGAGGGTACTTAAGGTGCTGAAGTCACGTTCTTCGGGGTTCCGGGCCTGAAGTGCTTTTTGGCTGATGGTCCTGGTCCTCCTAACCAGCCCCCAGGACTCTCGTGGCCTGGGGTGCGGATCCACCCGACTACAGGTCTCGGGGCCGGCAAGCCTGAGGCAAATAAACTGACAGAAGGATTCAAAGGTGGTCCGGTGCCGTCTCGGTTTGTGGAGAGGCCCAGCAACCGTGAAGGTATCAAGGGGAGGACTCTTCGGGAGAAGGCCACAAAAAGGTTGGTTTCTCAATAAGAGCCTGGACAAGTTGAAAGACCCCAAGTGAATCTGGTCTCGTGTGGTATCGCCGGACTGGCTGAAAGATACTGGCACCATATGAGGGTTCTCCAAGTGTTCTACAAACTTTCAGTTTTACTCAAGTGTTCTATAGCAAGTCTGAGAGACTTGGTTTGATTGAAACACCCTGTTGGCTGCTATGCCTGGTGAGAGAAGGACTATCCGATAAGGGTGAGGACCCAGCTGTGAATAGCTATTCTGGCTACTCTGGCTTTCCTAATGAGAGAGATTGTTCCTATTTGAATTAGCACTAAGAGTACCTCGACTTTCCTACCTAAACCCTCTAACCCTATGTTGAGAGACTGTGTTCGTTAGCTATTTTTGCAAATAAAAATCCCTTTAAGTGGATCTGGCGTCAGTCTCTACAGTTCTTGGGCCATCTACCTCAGGAAACCCCTAGACACACACACACACACACGGTGAAGAAGGTAACGGTAAGCCCAATTAAAATCAGCCACTCCTTCGGGAGTGAGTGCTACATAATATTTCACAGCAGGGCCCATTCCTGTGCCCAAAAAGAGTAACTGTGAGGGCTTACAGTGTTCTGATACCAATACCTCCCAACATTTTGAGATGGGAATGAGGGACACCTACTAGCAAACATATGTAGGCATAGAACACGACCCCTGCCACACCCCCTTAAAAGGAGAATTAACAAAAAAAAAGTTCAGTTAAACCCACAAGGGCATTTTTTTTTACCACTACTATTACTTTATAATGGCTTTTAAAATTTACAAATGCAGCAATTTAGATATTGGATAAAACAATGCACTGCAAAACACTTTTTGAAAGATAAAAAGTGCATTTTATATACAACTATATAGGCCAAACTAAAATGAGGGACAAATGCAGGGACATTGTTCCCAATCAGGGACAGTTGGGAGCTATGCTGGTACTACCAACACCTAAGGCCTAATATTCTGCAGAGTATATAGGGACAGCCGTATAGTACCGTATATACTCGAGTATAGGCCGACCCGAATATAAGCCGAGGCCCCCAATTTACCCCCAAAAAAACTGGCAAACTTATTGACTCGTGTATAAGCCGAGGGTGAGACATGCCTGTCCATCCCTGTGTGTGTGTCCGTCCATCCCTGTGTGTCCGTCCATCCCTGTGTGTCCGTCCATCCCTGTGTGTCCGTCCATCCCTGTGTGTCCGTCCATCCATCCCTGTGTGTGTGTGTGTCCATCCATCCATCCATCCCTGTGTGTGTGTGTGTGTCCATCCATCCATCCATCCCTGTGTGTGTGTGTGTGTCCATCCATCCATCCATCCATCCCTGTGTGTGTGTGTCTCCATCCATCCATCCATCCCTGTGTGTGTGTGTCTCCATCCATCCATCCATCCCTGTGTGTGTGTGTATCCATCCATCCATCCCTGTGTGTGTGTGTGTGTGTCTCCATCCATCCATCCCTGTGTGTGTGTGTCCGTGTGTGTGTGTGTGTGTGTGTGTGTGTGTGTGTGTGTGTGTGTGTGTCCAGCCTACCTGTGTCCCGAGCCTGTGTCCCGAGCCTCCGTCCCGTGCCTTGCCTCCTTGCCTCCGTCCCGTCCCGTGCCTTGCCTCCTTGCCTCCGTCCCGTGCCGTGCCTTGCCTCCTTGCCTCCGTCCCGTGTCGTGCCTTGCCTCCGTCCCGTCCCGTGCCGTGCCTTGCCTTGCCTCCGTCCCGTGCCTTGCCAGGATCGCCGCTCTTCGTCGGCGCCTCGGCGGCCATTCTAAAATTCAAAAGCCGCGCCTCCGCCTTCGCCTGTGATAGGCGGAACACTGAATTTCCCAGCAGCCTGTGTTCCGCCTATCACGGACATCGTCTCATCCTCGTCCGTAGTACGAGGATGAGCGGATGTCCGTGATAGGCGGAACACTGACTGCTGGGAAATTCAGTGTTCCGCCTATCACAGGCGAAGGCGGAGGCGGAGGCGCGGCTTTTGAAGGGTAGAATGTCCGCTGTCTGTCTGCTCGACACGCTGATCGAGCAGGCAGACAGCGATGACTCGAGTATAAGCCGAGGGGGGCACTTTCAGCCTCAAAAAAGAGGCTGAAAATCTCGGCTTATACTCGAGTATATACGGTATATATAGTTAGTAAGGTTGAATAAAGATACCAGTCCAACCTGAGTGAGTGTCTACAATTGTCCTTATCCCTGTACATTGCCTACCCTCAAGAAGCCCACAATCCAAGGTCCTCATTCATATACTAGGGCAACAATAGGCACAGGGAGAACATGCAAACTCCAGGCAGGTAGTGTCATGGTTGGGATTCGAACCAGCGACCCTTTTTACTGCTAGGTGAGAGTGCTACCCACTACACCTCTATACTGCTGTTCAGAGTATGACTGGGGGAACCCCACGTTTTTTTTTTATTTATTTATTTGGGTGTGGGGTTCCCCTTTATATCCATACCAAACCTGAAGAGCCTGGTATGGATTTTTTTTTTTTTTGGGAGGGGGGGGGGGGGGGGACGACGACATTCATGACATTTTATTTTTGGTATTTTTATCAATACATTACAGCCACAAGTAGTTTTGAATTAAATTTTTTTCTTTAGAAATTTAATTTTGCTGTGGCACTGTTATAGACATGGGAAAGATGCACTACTTTACAGGCATACTAAGGACACCCCACGGCACAATATTTAAAGGAATATTTCACTTTTATTGTTTCACTTTAAGCATTATTAAAATCATTGCTCCTGAAAAAACTTCAGTTTATAAAACTGATACCAGTGGTGGCTGGTGAAGTTTTAGGATGGGGAGATGCCAGACCCTGCCCTTCCTTTTTGACCCCTCCCACTTGGTGAAAATGGGTGTGGTTTCAGCCAAATAGTCGGCGTGGCTCTAAGGTGGTGTGGTTAGCGTCTGAGATGAACGAGGGATGAAGGGAGAGAGGGATGGAGGGACAGCAGGCCCAGATCCTACCAACAATAGAAATAATGGGATTTTTAAAACAGCTTACCTATAAAATCCTTTTCTTGTAATACATCATAGGACACAGAGCCTCAAGTAATTACTTGGTGGGTTATAGGCCTACCTCCAGGTTAAGGTTGCCACCCGTCCGGGATTCACCCGGACAGTATGGGTTTTGAATCCTGTGTCCGGGGATGTGTCCGGGGATGTGTCCGGGGATCAGTCAGCCTGAGCCCCAGACACAGTGCTGAGGAGTCTCCTATTATCATTTATACCGTTACATGACCATATCCACTGTCACTACCGAATAAATCCAAATAGTGGCAGTGGGCCCCTCTGAAAGAAATAAGTCCTCAGAGTCTACAAGGCCGAAGCCGTAGCTAACATATAGTCAGAAAAAAAGAGAGAGACTTTTCCCCTGCTGTTGTGTCCCGCTTTTAACTTGCGTACCAACACCAGGAAAAAAAGAAAAAGTAGCTACCTTAGGCTTCGGTGAACAGATAGGACATTTGATTAATATGAAATATATTTTTATTTCTTTCTATACATAAAATAATAAACCTTGATTGAATTGCATCAATCGATCCTAGGTGTTTACACAACATTAACCAAAGATGACCCAAAGATCATCCTTATTTGCACAGTTCATACACCCTGACTTTCAACAAACAGAACCAGACATACTCATACATACAACAATAAAACAGATAGAGGCACCTCCTATGGCCATACATGTGGTGATATACCGAGTATGATCAAATTGTACCAATAATATGCTTCTATTTGGAAGCATGAGATAAAAATCTCTCGGGAATCTGCACATGTATGGTCATCAAAGTAGCAGTAATTGGAAATGGGGCTAATTATGACCAGACAACGGTCCTAATCTCTCATTAGTACCTCCATTCAACCTACATAGCAATTCTCTTCGGTTGAAATAGGAATATCTCAGGCTCGTGATTATAACAGTCTCATGAAGATCTCTCAGTTAGTTCAGTCAATTGTTATAACTCTGAGTCTCCTTCTACTTAATCACTTGTCGCAGAGTGTAGCAAACCTGAAGCCTTCACTTTCAGCCTTTTGCAAGCGGTGGCATAAATGAAAGACAATACTGAAAATGTAACAATCAATGGCGGTGAATTGAATATATTCAAATCCAGTTGTATTTAAAGTGCACTATTTGTCACACCTGTCAGGCTTTCCTATGATACTGTGACTGAAAGTTCCATATATTCAGCGGTTCCAATATTGCGCTTCTATTAGGAAGCATGAGATAAAAATCTCTCGGAAATCTGCACATGTATGGTCATCATGATAGCAGTAATTGGAGATGGGGATAATTATGACCAGTCACCAGTCCTAATCTCTCATTAGTACCTCCATTAAACCAACATTGCAATTCTCTTTAGTTGAAATAGGAATATCACAGGCTTGTGATTATAAAAGTCTCATGAAGATCTCTCAGTTAGTTCAGTCAATTATTATAGCTCTGAGTCTCCTTCTACTTAATCACTTGCAGCCGAGTGTAGCAAACCTGAACCCGACATGAGAAGCCTTCACCTTCACTTTTAGCCTTTTGCAAGCAGCGCCATAAATGACAGTCAATACTGAAAATGTAACAATCAGTGGCAGTGAATTGATCATATTCAAACTCAGTCGTATTTAAAGTGCACTATTTGTCACACATGTCAGACTTTCCTGTAATACTGTGACTGTTTTAAAGTTCCATATTAGGGATGAGCCGAACACCCCCCTGTTCGGTTCGCACCAGAACCTGCGAACAGACCTAAACTTCGTGTGAACTTTAGAACCCTATTAAAGTCTATGGGACTCGAACGTTCACAATCTAAAGTGCTCATTTTAAAGGGTAATATGAAAGTTACTGTCCTAAAAAGTGTTTGGGGACCTGGGTCCTGCCCCAGGGGACATGGATCAATGCAAAAAAAAGTTTTAAAAACGGCCGTTTTTTCAGGAGCAGTGATTTTAATAATGATTAAAGTGAAACAATAAAAGTGGCCCCGCCCTCCCAATATAAGAAATGTCAGCGCTCGGCTCTCTGCAGTGTCTCCGCAGTGGAGACAGAAGAAGGAGGTATGGACAGCGCTGGACTGAGAGATCCCCCGTCGCTGGATATGATCATCCATCGCTGGACCCCGGAGACCCGTCGCTGGATAGCAAGAGTGGATTAGCACCGCTGGAATTTTTTTTTTATTTTTAATAAAGGAATTTTTCAAAAGTGTGTTTGTCTTATTTAACCATTTTGACACTTTCTTTGTGAAATGGTACGGGTACTTTTGTACCCCCTTACCATTTCAAACAGGGGGGGGCCGGGATCTGGGGGTCCCCTTGTTAAAGGGGGCTTCCAGATTCTGATAAGCCCCCCGCCCGCAGACCCTCACAACCAACGGCCAGGGTTGTGAGGATGAGGCCCTTGTCCTTATCAACATGGGGACAAGGTGCTTTGAGGGGTCACAGACCCCCAAAGCATCCTCCCAATGTTGAGGGTATGTGGCCTGGTACGGTTCAGGAGGGAGGGGGGGCCGCTCTCTCGTCCCCCCCTCTTTTCCTGCGGCCTGCCAGGTTGCGTGCTCGGATAAAGGGTCTGGTATGGATATTTAGGGGGACCCCACGTCTATTTTTTTTTTAAATTTGATGCGGGGTTCCCCTTAATATCCATATCAGACCTGAAGGGTCTGGTATGGATATTTGGGGGGACCCCCACGTCAATTTTTTTTTAAATTTGACACGGGGTTCCCCTTAATATCCATGTCAGACCTGAAGGGCCTTTTGATTGAATTTAGGGGAACCCCCACGCTTTTTTTTTTTTTTTTTTTTTAATCAATGAATGAATGAATTGTCGGCTAATACAGAGAACACTCATTGAGTGTTCTCTGTATTACGGAGACCCGACAATTTAGCCGCAAGTGATTTTAAAAGACTTTTTTTCCTGCACAAATGACACTTTGTGCAGCGACAGTTCTAAGCACCAGAAACATGCGCCCCTTCACAGGCATACTATAGATACCCCCCAGCTACGAAATTTAAAGGAATATTACACTTTTATTGTTTCACTTTAATCATTATTAAAATCACTGCTCCTGAAAAAACGGCCGTTTTTAAAACTTTTTTTTGCATTGATCCATGTCCCCTGGGGCAGGACCCAGGTCCCCAAACACTTTTTAGGACAGTAACCTGCATATTACCCTTTAAAATGAGCACTTTAGATTTCTCCCATAGACTTGTATAGGGTGTTCCGGCTTTTCGAATTTGCTGCGAACAGCCCAAATTGTTCACTGTTCGCTGAACAGGCGAACAGGCAATGTTCGAGTAGAACATGAGTTCGACTCGAACTCGAAGCTCATCCCTATTCCATATATTCAGCGGTTCCATAAAAAGTGCCTTGCACCAAAAATGAATGATTCTCAGACACACTGGCTTACCATACCCTGGGGATTTCACTCAGATTTGCTGTGTCAATACATATATGAGGTTCTCAGGCGGCCGTTCGTACATCAGACAAGCTGAATACTTGGATGCAATCTTTCTCCACAAACGATTTTAGTCGATCAAAAGTCCAATAAATGTGTGTAGGATATTTCACCACTTGTTTTATAACATCCAAGTCTCACCACCTCTGTTATACTGAATCCACTCCAGAGTCTTTTGCAATCAGCTGCGCCAGAAGCCTTTCAAACAGGTGTCTGTTCAGATGCTCACTCATTCAGATATTCCATATTTCTGATCCAAACTGCTAATATTAAATACAACTGGATTTGAATATATTCAATTCACCGCCATTGATTGTTACATTTTCAGTATTGTCTGTCATTTATGCCGCTGCTTGCAAAAGGCTGAAAGTGAAGGCTTCAGGTTTGCTACACTCTGCGACAAGTGATTAAGTAGAAGGAGACTCAGAGTTATAACAATTGACTGAACTAACTGAGAGATCTTCATGAGACTGTTATAATCACGAGCCCGAGATATTCCTATTTCAACCGAAGAGAATTGCTATGTAGGTTGAATGGAGGTACTAATGAGAGATTAGGACCGTTGTCTGGTCATAATTATCCCCATTTCCAATTACTGCTACTTTGATGACCATACATGTGCAGATTTTTATCTCATGCTTCCAAATAGAAGCGTATTATTGGTACAATTTGATCATACTCGGTATATCACCACATGTATGGCCATAGGAGGTGCCTCTATCTGTTTTATTGTTGTATGTATGAGTATGTCTGGTTCTGTTTGTTGAAAGTCAGGGTGTATGAACTTTGCAAATAAGGATGATCTTTGGGTCATCTTTGGTTAATGTTGTGTAAACACCTAGGATCGATTGATGCAATTCAATCAAGGTTCAGAGCCGGTTCACACTGCGGGCGATGCGAGGCGAGGCGACACGACTCGCCTCGCTCTCGCAAGTCGCCCCCGTTCTGTACAATGGAACCGTTCTGAGAGGAGCGACTCGAGTCGCTCCGACTCAGAAAAAAGGTTCCTGTACTACTTTTGGGCGACCTCAGGGCGACTTGCATTGACTTCTATACAGAAGTCATTTGCAAGTCGCCGCCGAGGCCGCTGCAGGTCGCGGCGAGGCAAGTCGGAGTCGCCTCGCCTCGCCTGCTGTGTGAACCGCCCCTTATTGTTTTATGTATAGAAAGAAATAAAAATATTTTTGATATTAATCAAATGTCCTATGTGTTCACCGAAGCCTAAGGTAGCTACTTTTTCTTTTTCCCTGGTGTTGGTACGCAAGTTAAAAGCGGGACACAACAGCAGGAGAAAAGTCTCTCTCTTTTTTCTTTTTGTCTCCTATTATTACTCTGTAATGGGGTTCACCGTTCAGGTGTCTCCCTCCCTGCACTGCCCGGCGCTCTGGCCGAGTCTCCGGCGCTGTGTAACTTAAGTTGTGACACATTGTATGGAGTGGGCACTGGCATGTCTCTCCCCCCTCACAGCCGCCCTGCAGACACACAGCCTGGGCTCTTCCCCTCTGCAAGCCGATCATGTGACCTGTCCAGAAAAAGAGAGGAACAGATACAGAAAGCCTGACACAGACAGACTGCTGGGTGAATGCAGAGCTGAGAGTCTTTACTTTCCTGCAGTTCAGTCCACAAGCTCTCCAGTGTGGGACTGTCCTGCTGGTCTTTCCAGGGACATGGCTGCTGGTTGAAGATTGCAGTCTAGTTCTCCCTGCAGACTCAGTACCATCTCATCCTGGCATAATTACTTAATTGTGCAGTGCCCACTCAGTAGCCTTTATCTAATATCTTTTCTTCTCTATTTGTGCATATCTTTTATTTTTATTTTTTGGTAATTAAAAGTCCACTGCCCCACTGACACTGCACTCTGCCCCACTGACACCGCACTCTGCCCCACTGACACCGCACTCTGCCCCACTGACACCGCACTCTGCCCCACTGACACCGTCCAGTGACACCGCACTCTGCCCCCCTGACACCGTCCAGTGACACCGCACTCTGCCCCCCTGACACCGTCCAGTGACTCCGCACTCAGCCCCACTGACACCGTCCAGTGACACCGCACTCTGCCCCACTGACACCATCCTCTGCCCTACTGACAGTGTCCACTTTTAAGGTAGGCTAGGTTCATATTTTAACTGTGACATCTCTTTTTATTAATCTAATCATGTTTTATGGTCACACAAATGAGTTTGTTTTATTTAACAATACCCCTTTAAGTCCACCCCCCTCTCCACTGTTAACACAATTTGGCCACAGCCACTGTTCATTGCAGCTATGCGCGCCTCCTTACTACTCCTTACTACTCTCCTAGGGTAACTCAAAGGTATCCCAAGTCTCCTACAATCCTATAGTGTGTACTACAAAACAAATTGCAGTGGGCCGCTAAAGTGTTCGGGTTTGGCTTGACAAAAAGGTGGCAACCCTAATTCAGGTGTTGACACTGGTATAACAAATACAGGAAGTTGACTCTCCTATATAACCCCTCTTCTGGCCAGGAGCACTCAGTTTTTGTAGCCAAGCAATATAATTAATATACTCTCACCCCATAAAACAGAGGAGCAGGAGCTCTGTGTCCTATGATGTTCTCCAAGAAAAGGATTTTACAGGTAAGCTGTTTTAAAAATCCCATTTTCTTTATCGTATATCATAGGACACAGAGCCTCAAGTAATTACTTGGTGGGATGTCCCATAGCAATGCTACTTGAGGGGAGGGAGACACAAACTGTAGGGTAACCCCCAGACCTGAGGACCTATACTGCTGCCTGCAGCACACTGCCTTCAAAGGCGATATCCTCATTCCATCTTACATCCACTTGATAACATTTTGCAAATGTATGTACTGAAGACCAAGTCGTGGCCTTGCAGATTTGAGACATGGAGGCCTGGTGATGCACTGCCCAAGAAGCACCAACCACTCTGGTAGAGTGCACCTTAACTTGAAAAGGGGGAATCTTTCCCTTTAAATCATAAGTTTGAATTATAACTTGCCGAATCCACTTAGCGACAGTGGATTTCGATGCTGCCTGTCCTTTTTTAAGACCCTCTGGCAGAATAAATAAGACATCAGTATTACGAATCTGAGCAGTTTTCTTCAAATAGATCTTCACTGCTCTCACTACATCAAGATAATGTAGTGATTTGTCTTCCCTGGAACATGGCCTTGGGAAAAAAGAAGGCAGGACAATATCTTCATTCAGATGAAAGCCTGAAACCACTTTTGGCAAAAAGCCTGGACGAGGGCATAACACCAATCTGTCCTCATGAATAACTAAATATGGCTCTTTACAAGAAAGAGCAGCCAATTCTGACACCCTCCTTGCTGAGGATATAACAACCAAAAATACCAGCTTCCTTGTCAAAAGGACTAAAGGAATATGCTGTAAGCTCTTGTACACACGGTCGGACATTCCGATGGACAATGTCTGATAGGACCGTGTTGTCGGATAATCCGACAGTGTGTGGGCTCCATCGGACTGTTTCCGTCGGAGTATCCGACGGACCAAGTTTTCCAGCTGGGCTATAAAATTTTCAGACAACATGATCTGATCGGACTTTGTCCGATCATGTGTAGAGAATTCCGATCAGACAAAGTGCCACGCATGCTCAGATCAAATTCCTAGGCCAAAGCTATTGGCTACTAGCCTGAACGTAGTCCCGTCCTAACGAAATAACGTCATCACGTTAAGTACGATCGGATTTTCTGACAACTTTGTCCGACTGTGTGTATGCAACAGTTTCGGACAAAATCCGTCGGACAAAATCCGACGGATTTGGTTGTCAGAATATCCGACCGTATGTACAAGGGCTAACAGTTCAAAAGGCTGTTTTTGTAACAGACAAAACCAAATTTAAGTCCCAAGGGCTTAAGGGTGATTTAACTGGCAGATTGATCCTTACATGAAACCCCGGACTAAAGAATGCGTAGCAAGCGGTCTTTGAAATAAAATTGATAAGTCTGAGACTTGGCCCTTAATAGTACTCAGGGCCAACTTCATCTCTACGCCTAACTGTAGAAAGACTAGAATTCTGCCTATGATATATCTCTGAAGGTGCCAACCCTTGGATTCACACCAGGAAACATAAGCTTTCCAGACTCTATTATATATAGCTCTAGAAGCTGACTTCCTAGCATTAATCAAAGTAGAGATAACCGACCTGGAAAGCCCACGTTTCTTCAAAATGTGGGTCTCAATAGCCAAGCCGCTAAATTTAGCATTCGCAAAGTAGGATGGAATATGAGATAGCAGGTCTGGCCTTAGTGGAAGGAGCCATGGAGCCTCCACTGTCAACTTTACGATCTCTGCGTACCATGACCTTCTGGGCCATGCTGGTGCTACCAGTATTACCGACTTTCTTTCCCACTTGATCCTGCAAAGAAGTCGTGGCAGCAACTGAATCGGGGGAAATGCATAGATCAGTGAGAACTGATCCCACGGGGTCACCAACGCATCTGTTCCATATGCTAGTGGGTCCCTTGTGCTGGACACAAAGTTGACCAGTTTTGTGTTGAATCTGGACACTAGAGGATCTATAAATATTATATCCACGAATAGGAAAAAGGGAGGGGGGGGCCAGGGGATTTTTTAACGGTACATTAATTAAAGAGACAAAGATTTCTTAAAAAAGAATTCATAGCTTTAATGTTGGAAATATGTTAAAATTATTTTGGAGAAACCAAAATAGCAAAAATATAATAGCAAATACACATTTTATACAAAAAATTACATGACACAAGATATAGGGGATCCTGAAATTGTTAGTTGCTGAGAATGATCATATATCCTCCCGACATGTTTCGCGTTTTTGCTTCTTCAGGGGAGTATGCAACTAACATGAACATAAACATAAAGAGAGGTTTAAGAATACAGAAAATACAATTATGCCATACAATTAGATACACATAAATTTCAGAACATTAGGTATGAAATTGGTCTCAATTTGCTCAGTCCAAATGCTTACCCAGATATAATCATTTCCTGCATCGCAACCCACAGGCCAACAGATGGTGAAATAGATGACAAGAATTAGGTGACAGGATCAAATGCTAAAAACAACCCAGCCTCATGCAGGGCATAGATGGAGGTAGACAAGCGCTACAAAGATCAAAAACAAAATCCAGAGATAAATAGCAAGTATGACAAGTCCAGCACAGGTATTAAAAAATGTTAGTTTGTAACAAAGTGGGTAAGTAAATATCAATCCCTAAATTATAAAAGGGAATTGGGGCTGAGAAACATGCCTCCATAGTAGGATATGAGATGCTTTTTTATCAGAGGGATGGAACAATTGATTTTAATTAAGCCTAATTAGTATAAAGGTTGAAAGAAGTGGCTACTGGGGGTATACTACAAAAATATTGTTAAAGAGAGTAGAAGGAATAAGAATTATTTTTACCTGCAGTTAGAATCAGAGATGAAAGAGTTAATTCCATATGATGGTATTGGTGCAATACAAATGCAACAAGTTACAAAAAAGGAATCAATTGATTCATTATGATGTTTTATAAGTTGCAGAGTGCAGCGATATGCTGCCACTGCCAGGCTGAACCTACAAGTAAATAAAAAGAAAAATGACTAAATATAGGTATAGAAAGATGAGAGGCGGTATTATAACAGTATAAAATTCAGCTAAAGAAATATATTTACCAAGATGAAAAGTTAGCGTGGCGGTAGTATCTGTGCTGAACCTGCGCTACAGGTGAAATGACAGCGCTGCCTATTTATATCCCCCATCCATCGAGCCGGCGTCTGACGTCACCGGCTCGATGCGGACAGCCATAGGTGGAAGCAGTGAGCATGTGCAGAGCCTTTCAAGTCGGCATTTGAACTACCAACCCCATAATGCCTCAGTGCTGACACGAAGTTAATTTGGACAAATGCTGATGGAGATGGGGCTAAGCTGACTCTCCGCCCTTGAAGGGGGCGGGAAGACACAAGTCAGCATAGAGGGCAGAAGAAACGACGATTATCATGGCTTTTAACCCTAGAGGGGATTACATGCTCACTGCCACCTCAAATCGGGCGCCGCCTGGGGATAATACCCAGCTGCGCCCTTGGGTGTCCATATGCCCTTGCATACTTGGAGCAAGGGAAGATAAAAAGCAGAGTATCAAGTCCAAATCAAAAAATATATGGCTTTGGATTGCGGTGCAGGGAAGGAGGGAGAAAGCAGAGCTCCTCAATGTGGGTGGGACTCATAGAGAGCAACAGAGATCCCAAGTGTGCAAACCATGAAACCCACCTTGGGCCAAGCAAAGCGAGACATTAGACGGTATATATTACCGGTACAGCGTTAATAATAATTGATAATGACATTAATTGATGTACAGAGATATTTTTTTGATATAACATAAACATAAAAAGAAAATAAAATAAAATAAAATATATTTTGTTGAAAACAAAAGGACAAAAAGAAAAAGAAAAACCAATGACTAGGGGAGGGGGTAGAAGGAAAGGAAGGAAAAGGGAAATAGATGAACAAAAAGGGGAAAAGGGGGATATCACCTCTCTCTCTTCATGCCAGGTTCCACGGGGGCTCACAGCTAAGGTAGGAGGGTTCATGAAACAAACAAACAGAGATTAGCTATAGAAAGGATCTGTAGCTTATATTTTCATTGAAACCAGGGTATTTAGTGGCTTTTAGAATAAAGATCCACTTAGCTTCAGTTTGTAAGAGAAGCTTGTCCACTGAGCCACCTCTTGAGTTTAGAGGTATATGGGCCAGGGCTGAGAAACGTATCCAGTTGGGGTCAAAGGCATGATAGGTGCCTATGTGCCTACTTATGGCTGTGGTGATTTTTTTATTAAGAATAGGTTTGATGTGGTCTTTTATGCGGATAGAAAATAGTCTTTTAGTTTTACCTACGTAAAATCCTCCACAACGGCATTGGGCCAAATATACAACGCCTGGAGTGGAGCATGTAACGTGAAATTTCGAAACAAAACGGTTGCCGTTTGGCAATCTGATCTTTTGAGAGTTATGTATATAGGGACACATGTCACATTGCCCGCATGCATAGGTACCTGGATATTTGGATTTAGTATCACCTGAGGAGTCCTGAAAGTGACTTCTAACTAAGCTGTCCTTGAGTGATTGAGGTCTCATATAGGTGATTGATGGTGCATCATTTATGTACTGATTAACAATAGGATCGGCTTTTAAAAGAGGCCAAAACTTATTGATTATAGCACGGAACGAATGATGTTGGTTAGAGTATTTGGTAATGATACGTACTTTGTTATCGAAATTTTTTTGTTTATTGGAGAAGAGAAGGGAAGTCCTATCTTTATTTTTTACTCTATTATATGATTTTTTCAGAGATACATGACTGTATCCACGTGCTCTGAGTCTATTGTATAAGTCATTGGCTGCAATCTTAAAGTCAGAGTCAGTACTGCAATTGCGTTTGGCCCTTAGATACTGGCTGTAGGGGATGCTCTTTAGGAGAGGTTTTGGGTGAAAGCTTGTCGCATGCAAGACCGTATTGCCAGCAGTAGGCTTTCTGTATAAGGCAGAATAAACATGTCCAGTGGCATCAATTTTAATAGTTAAGTCCAAAAATTCAATGGAGTTTTGGCTGTAATTCAACGTAAACTTTAAATTGAATGGATTCACAGAAAGTAAATTGAAAAAGAGCAACAAATCTGATTCTGATCCTGACCAAAAAAATAAAATATCATCAATGTACCTGTACCAGGCTGTGATGTTACTTAGAAAAGGGACGAGGTCTTCACGCGCGAAGGTATCTTTTTCCCACCCCCCCAGGTACAGGTTGGCATACGATGGGGCACATTTAGTCCCCATCGCAACCCCCTGCACCTGGAGGTAGTGGGATTGGTTAAATTGGAATACGTTGTGCTTTAAAATAAAATCCAATAGCTTCATAACAAATTCATTATAAGCGAAGAAATTTGAGCCTCTTTCTTGCAAATAGGAGCGTATTATTTGTAAACCTTTGGTATGTGGTATAGCATTATACAAACATTCCACGTCGATGGAAACCAACCATGACTGTGCCGGTAGGCTGATACCCTCGAGTATCTTTAGAAGATCGATGGTATCCTTTACATAAGAAAAAAGGGAAATGACGTGCGGTGTAAGGTGTTTATCTACAAGGCTACTTGCATTTTCTGTCAAACTATCACAGCTGGAAATGATGGGACGTCCCGGAGGATCAGTTAGAGATTTGTGCACCTTCGGGAGGGCATAGAAAGTAGCAACTTTTGGATCTTTAGAATTTAAAAAGTTCCATGTGCCTTTGTCTATAGTACCAGATTTGTATGCATTAAAGATTATCGAACGATATTGTGTGTCAAAATGAGAGATTAAAGACACAGAAATTGGTCGATACCAGTCAGAATTTTGAAGAATCTTATTACACATATTGAGATATTGTGAAGTATTCATAATTACGATGTTTCCACCTTTATCCGCGGGTTTTATGATTATATTGGGATTAGTTTTGAGTTGTTTTAATGCCTTTAATTGATTATGCGTTAGATTATGTTTGTTGGTCAATGGAAAATGCGTTTGTTCAATTGCCTGGCAAACTTGTTGGGTAAATGCCCAAATATTTGGATTTGTATTTAGGAGTGGGAAGTTTGTTGACTTAGGTTTAAACATTTCTAAAGGGGGAAAAGAAACTGACTGTACCGATAAACCAGTGGAAGAGATGGTTATCTCATCATCAGGAGGTACTTGGCCCTCTTCCCATAGATCCATCAAATTGGAGAGGGCTTGTTGATCAGCACTATTTACCTCATTGGTGAGTTTCAATGTATTTATTTGTACAGTAGGTTGCTTGGGCTTATGAAAAAGGGTTCTAAATATCAGTTTTCGTGCAAATAAATGTATATCCTTTATCAGAGAGAATTTGTCCGAGCTTGAATCAGGGCAGAAGGTCAGTCCTAGTTTCAGAACATCGAGTTCATGACTCGTGAGCACATAAGACGATAAGTTGACTATAGATAATTCATTCCCTGAATTGAGTTCTGGGTAGGTAGGAGAAGATTGGGTTAGGTATTGGGTGGTTGAGGGGAATCTTTCCCTAAAAAAATAGGGGCGATTCGGAGGTCCGCCGGTAGGGGAGCACCACTAGGTGAAATGATGATGTCATTAGTGTTGGTGATGGGTAGGGATGATGTCAAAGGGGCTGATTTTGTGAAGGAAGACGTGAGAGTGGTAGACATAGAAGTGTTACTGGAGGTGGAAATGGACAAGGATGTGTTAATGGGGGTGGGAGTGATGAGAGGTGGGGGTGGTGGTGGGTGATGGAACATCATTAAGGGACGAACAGGGACTTGGTTGGAAATAGGATGAGTTCGAGGTGGTAAAGGGGTACTGAGGTGTTGGTTGGGTGCTGCCATAGCGGCGCCCTCCAAATCGCTTTTTCTCCTCTTTGGGAGTCTATCTCCCGATAAATCACGATAAATTGTGGAATGATTGGATGGAAAGGAGGTTGATGAAGCACTCGATCTAGTTTCATCATCATTATAATCCCTCCTGTTAGAGGGGCGTGATGCTCTAAAGAACTTATTTTTATTTTTACCATCTGTTGGCCATTTGTATGCCGAACCGTTCGAGTAGGAATTACTATCACGTGTAAGTTTATTTTGTTTTAAACGTATTATCTCTAAGGTATAATTTTCAATGTGTTTGGATAATTCAGATTCCTTGCGTTTAAATTTAGAAGTGGAGGTTATTTTAGCATATTCATCGTACCATTTTTTAATGGAATTATCTATCAAGTCGATATCATGTGAATATTGGATGGCTAATAAAGTCATCATTGCAATCGAACACGTTTGTAGGTTTTCTTCCCATTTTTGCTTGATGAGATTGTCAATTTTGTTTAGATTGGGGAAAATTTGTATTCTAAGGCCAAAAGGCACGATTTGTTGATCAATGTATTTGTGAAAAAACTTTCTGTGCCAAAAAATTCTAACCTTACGTTCCAAGAGGCGTTGCAAATATTGCAAAGCAAGGTCAAGATCCTTATCCGATGGTTCACTATTCTTTTGAAGGTCAGAGGCTTTGTTCATTAGGCCCTCCCAGGCCTCGCCGCTGAAAGCCGCCATGGACCCGGGAGAGAGAGAGAAGGAAATAAAGGGAAAAAGGAAAATTGGGGAAGGAAAAGGGGGAGAGGAAAAATACAATATTATTGATTAGTAAAGATAAATGCAAAAAATACAAAAGAACAAAAAGATTTTTTTATCATCATTACAGAAAGTTGCCGTGTCACAGGGAGGTGGGCCTAAGGACAAAAAGCGTATTAAAACGCATGAGTACAATAGAAATAAGTTGGTCCACACTATCCCAGAGACACATTACTGTTAAAGGTACCTCATCCCCCAATAATTCTATAAATATTATATCCACGAATAGGAAAAAGGGAGGGGGGGGCCAGGGGATTTTTTAACGGTACATTAATTAAAGAGACAAAGATTTCTTAAAAAAGAATTCATAGCTTTAATGTTGGAAATATGTTAAAATTATTTTGGAGAAACCAAAATAGCAAAAATATAATAGCAAATACACATTTTATACAAAAAATTACATGACACAAGATATAGGGGATCCTGAAATTGTTAGTTGCTGAGAATGATCATATATCCTCCCGACATGTTTCGCGTTTTTGCTTCTTCAGGGGAGTATGCAACTAACATGAACATAAACATAAAGAGAGGTTTAAGAATACAGAAAATACAATTATGCCATACAATTAGATACACATAAATTTCAGAACATTAGGTATGAAATTGGTCTCAATTTGCTCAGTCCAAATGCTTACCCAGATATAATCATTTCCTGCATCGCAACCCACAGGCCAACAGATGGTGAAATAGATGACAAGAATTAGGTGACAGGATCAAATGCTAAAAACAACCCAGCCTCATGCAGGGCATAGATGGAGGTAGACAAGCGCTACAAAGATCAAAAACAAAATCCAGAGATAAATAGCAAGTATGACAAGTCCAGCACAGGTATTAAAAAATGTTAGTTTGTAACAAAGTGGGTAAGTAAATATCAATCCCTAAATTATAAAAGGGAATTGGGGCTGAGAAACATGCCTCCATAGTAGGATATGAGATGCTTTTTTATCAGAGGGATGGAACAATTGATTTTAATTAAGCCTAATTAGTATAAAGGTTGAAAGAAGTGGCTACTGGGGGTATACTACAAAAATATTGTTAAAGAGAGTAGAAGGAATAAGAATTATTTTTACCTGCAGTTAGAATCAGAGATGAAAGAGTTAATTCCATATGATGGTATTGGTGCAATACAAATGCAACAAGTTACAAAAAAGGAATCAATTGATTCATTATGATGTTTTATAAGTTGCAGAGTGCAGCGATATGCTGCCACTGCCAGGCTGAACCTACAAGTAAATAAAAAGAAAGATGACTAAATATAGGTATAGAAAGATGAGAGGCGGTATTATAACAGTATAAAATTCAGCTAAAGAAATATATTTACCAAGAGGAAAAGTTAGCGTGGCGGTAGTATCTGTGCTGAACCTGCGCTACAGGTGAAATGACAGCGCTGCCTATTTATATCCCCCATCCATCGAGCCGGCGTCTGACGTCACCGGCTCGATGCGGACAGCCATAGGTGGAAGCAGTGAGCATGTGCAGAGCCTTTCAAGTCGGCATTTGAACTACCAACCCCATAATGCCTCAGTGCTGACACGAGGTTAATTTGGACAAATGCTGATGGAGATGGGGCTAAGCTGACTCTCCGCCCTTGAAGGGGGCGGGAAGACACAAGTCAGCATAGAGGGCAGAAGAAACGACGATTATCATGGCTTTTAACCCTAGAGGGGATTACATGCTCACTGCCACCTCAAATCGGGCGCCGCCTGGGGATAATACCCAGCTGCGCCCTTGGGTGTCCATATGCCCTTGCATACTTGGAGCAAGGGAAGATAAAAAGCAGAGTATCAAGTCCAAATCAAAAAATATATGGCTTTGGATTGCGGTGCAGGGAAGGAGGGAGAAAGCAGAGCTCCTCAATGTGGGTGGGACTCATAGAGAGCAACAGAGATCCCAAGTGTGCAAACCATGAAACCCACCTTGGGCCAAGCAAAGCGAGACATTAGACGGTATATATTACCGGTACAGCGTTAATAATAATTGATAATGACATTAATTGATGTACAGAGATATTTTTTTGATATAACATAAACATAAAAAGAAAATAAAATAAAATAAAATATATTTTGTTGAAAACAAAAGGACAAAAAGAAAAAGAAAAACCAATGACTAGGGGAGGGGGTAGAAGGAAAGGAAGGAAAAGGGAAATAGATGAACAAAAAGGGGAAAAGGGGGATATCACCTCTCTCTCTTCATGCCAGGTTCCACGGGGGCTCACAGCTTTCATCTCTGATTCTAACTGCAGGTAAAAATAATTCTTATTCCTTCTACTCTCTTTAACAATATTTTTGTAGTATACCCCCAGTAGCCACTTCTTTCAACCTTTATACTAATTAGGCTTAATTAAAATCAATTGTTCCATCCCTCTGATAAAAAAGCATCTCATATCCTACTATGGAGGCATGTTTCTCAGCCCCAATTCCCTTTTATAATTTAGGGATTGATATTTACTTACCCACTTTGTTACAAACTAACATTTTTTAATACCTGTGCTGGACTTGTCATACTTGCTATTTATCTCTGGATTTTGTTTTTGATCTTTCTAGCGCTTGTCTACCTCCATCTATGCCCTGCATGAGGCTGGGTTGTTTTTAGCATTTGATCCTGTCACCTAATTCTTGTCATCTATTTCACCATCTGTTGGCCTGTGGGTTGCGATGCAGGAAATGATTATATCTGGGTAAGCATTTGGACTGAGCAAATTGAGACCAATTTCATACCTAATGTTCTGAAATTTATGTGTATCTAATTGTATGGCATAATTGTATTTTCTGTATTCTTAAACCTCTCTTTATGTTTATGTTCATGTTAGTTGCATACTCCCCTGAAGAAGCAAAAACGCGAAACATGTCGGGAGGATATATGATCATTCTCAGCAACTAACAATTTCAGGATCCCCTATATCTTGTGTCATGTAATTTTTTGTATAAAATGTGTATTTGCTATTATATTTTTGCTATTTTGGTTTCTCCAAAATAATTTTAACATATTTCCAACATTAAAGCTATGAATTCTTTTTTAAGAAATCTTTGTCTCTTTAATTAATGTACCGTTAAAAAATCCCCTGGCCCCCCCTCCCTTTTTCCTATTCGTGGATATAATATTTATAGAATTATTGGGGGATGAGGTACCTTTAACAGTAATGTGTCTCTGGGATAGTGTGGACCAACTTATTTCTATTGTACTCATGCGTTTTAATACGCTTTTTGTCCTTAGGCCCACCTCCCTGTGACACGGCAACTTTCTGTAATGATGATAAAAAAATCTTTTTGTTCTTTTGTATTTTTTGCATTTATCTTTACTAATCAATAATATTGTATTTTTCCTCTCCCCCTTTTCCTTCCCCAATTTTCCTTTTTCCCTTTATTTCCTTCTCTCTCTCTCCCGGGTCCATGGCGGCTTTCAGCGGCGAGGCCTGGGAGGGCCTAATGAACAAAGCCTCTGACCTTCAAAAGAATAGTGAACCATCGGATAAGGATCTTGACCTTGCTTTGCAATATTTGCAACGCCTCTTGGAACGTAAGGTTAGAATTTTTTGGCACAGAAAGTTTTTTCACAAATACATTGATCAACAAATCGTGCCTTTTGGCCTTAGAATACAAATTTTCCCCAATCTAAACAAAATTGACAATCTCATCAAGCAAAAATGGGAAGAAAACCTACAAACGTGTTCGATTGCAATGATGACTTTATTAGCCATCCAATATTCGCATGATATCGACTTGATAGATAATTCCATTAAAAAATGGTACGATGAATATGCTAAAATAACCTCCACTTCTAAATTTAAACGCAAGGAATCTGAATTATCCAAACACATTGAAAATTATACCTTAGAGATAATACGTTTAAAACAAAATAAACTTACACGTGATAGTAATTCCTACTCGAACGGTTCGGCATACAAATGGCCAACAGATGGTAAAAATAAAAATAAGTTCTTTAGAGCATCACGCCCCTCTAACAGGAGGGATTATAATGATGATGAAACTAGATCGAGTGCTTCATCAACCTCCTTTCCATCCAATCATTCCACAATTTATCGTGATTTATCGGGAGATAGACTCCCAAAGAGGAGAAAAAGCGATTTGGAGGGCGCCGCTATGGCAGCACCCAACCAACACCTCAGTACCCCTTTACCACCTCGAACTCATCCTATTTCCAACCAAGTCCCTGTTCGTCCCTTAATGATGTTCCATCACCCACCACCACCCCCACCTCTCATCACTCCCACCCCCATTAACACATCCTTGTCCATTTCCACCTCCAGTAACACTTCTATGTCTACCACTCTCACGTCTTCCTTCACAAAATCAGCCCCTTTGACATCATCCCTACCCATCACCAACACTAATGACATCATCATTTCACCTAGTGGTGCTCCCCTACCGGCGGACCTCCGAATCGCCCCTATTTTTTTAGGGAAAGATTCCCCTCAACCACCCAATACCTAACCCAATCTTCTCCTACCTACCCAGAACTCAATTCAGGGAATGAATTATCTATAGTCAACTTATCGTCTTATGTGCTCACGAGTCATGAACTCGATGTTCTGAAACTAGGACTGACCTTCTGCCCTGATTCAAGCTCGGACAAATTCTCTCTGATAAAGGATATACATTTATTTGCACGAAAACTGATATTTAGAACCCTTTTTCATAAGCCCAAGCAACCTACTGTACAAATAAATACATTGAAACTCACCAATGAGGTAAATAGTGCTGATCAACAAGCCCTCTCCAATTTGATGGATCTATGGGAAGAGGGCCAAGTACCTCCTGATGATGAGATAACCATCTCTTCCACTGGTTTATCGGTACAGTCAGTTTCTTTTCCCCCTTTAGAAATGTTTAAACCTAAGTCAACAAACTTCCCACTCCTAAATACAAATCCAAATATTTGGGCATTTACCCAACAAGTTTGCCAGGCAATTGAACAAACGCATTTTCCATTGACCAACAAACATAATCTAACGCATAATCAATTAAAGGCATTAAAACAACTCAAAACTAATCCCAATATAATCATAAAACCCGCGGATAAAGGTGGAAACATCGTAATTATGAATACTTCACAATATCTCAATATGTGTAATAAGATTCTTCAAAATTCTGACTGGTATCGACCAATTTCTGTGTCTTTAATCTCTCATTTTGACACACAATATCGTTCGATAATCTTTAATGCATACAAATCTGGTACTATAGACAAAGGCACATGGAACTTTTTAAATTCTAAAGATCCAAAAGTTGCTACTTTCTATGCCCTCCCGAAGGTGCACAAATCTCTAACTGATCCTCCGGGACGTCCCATCATTTCCAGCTGTGATAGTTTGACAGAAAATGCAAGTAGCCTTGTAGATAAACACCTTACACCGCACGTCATTTCCCTTTTTTCTTATGTAAAGGATACCATCGATCTTCTAAAGATACTCGAGGGTATCAGCCTACCGGCACAGTCATGGTTGGTTTCCATCGACGTGGAATGTTTGTATAATGCTATACCACATACCAAAGGTTTACAAATAATACGCTCCTATTTGCAAGAAAGAGGCTCAAATTTCTTCGCTTATAATGAATTTGTTATGAAGCTATTGGATTTTATTTTAAAGCACAACGTATTCCAATTTAACCAATCCCACTACCTCCAGGTGCAGGGGGTTGCGATGGGGACTAAATGTGCCCCATCGTATGCCAACCTGTACCTGGGGGGGTGGGAAAAAGATACCTTCGCGCGTGAAGACCTCGTCCCTTTTCTAAGTAACATCACAGCCTGGTACAGGTACATTGATGATATTTTATTTTTTTGGTCAGGATCAGAATCAGATTTGTTGCTCTTTTTCAATTTACTTTCTGTGAATCCATTCAATTTAAAGTTTACGTTGAATTACAGCCAAAACTCCATTGAATTTTTGGACTTAACTATTAAAATTGATGCCACTGGACATGTTTATTCTGCCTTATACAGAAAGCCTACTGCTGGCAATACGGTCTTGCATGCGACAAGCTTTCACCCAAAACCTCTCCTAAAGAGCATCCCCTACAGCCAGTATCTAAGGGCCAAACGCAATTGCAGTACTGACTCTGACTTTAAGATTGCAGCCAATGACTTATACAATAGACTCAGAGCACGTGGATACAGTCATGTATCTCTGAAAAAATCATATAATAGAGTAAAAAATAAAGATAGGACTTCCCTTCTCTTCTCCAATAAACAAAAAAATTTCGATAACAAAGTACGTATCATTACCAAATACTCTAACCAACATCATTCGTTCCGTGCTATAATCAATAAGTTTTGGCCTCTTTTAAAAGCCGATCCTATTGTTAATCAGTACATAAATGATGCACCATCAATCACCTATATGAGACCTCAATCACTCAAGGACAGCTTAGTTAGAAGTCACTTTCAGGACTCCTCAGGTGATACTAAATCCAAATATCCAGGTACCTATGCATGCGGGCAATGTGACATGTGTCCCTATATACATAACTCTCAAAAGATCAGATTGCCAAACGGCAACCGTTTTGTTTCGAAATTTCACGTTACATGCTCCACTCCAGGCGTTGTATATTTGGCCCAATGCCGTTGTGGAGGATTTTACGTAGGTAAAACTAAAAGACTATTTTCTATCCGCATAAAAGACCACATCAAACCTATTCTTAATAAAAAAATCACCACAGCCATAAGTAGGCACATAGGCACCTATCATGCCTTTGACCCCAACTGGATACGTTTCTCAGCCCTGGCCCATATACCTCTAAACTCAAGAGGTGGCTCAGTGGACAAGCTTCTCTTACAAACTGAAGCTAAGTGGATCTTTATTCTAAAAGCCACTAAATACCCTGGTTTCAATGAAAATATAAGCTACAGATCCTTTCTATAGCTAATCTCTGTTTGTTTGTTTCATGAACCCTCCTACCTTAGCTGTGAGCCCCCGTGGAACCTGGCATGAAGAGAGAGAGGTGATATCCCCCTTTTCCCCTTTTTGTTCATCTATTTCCCTTTTCCTTCCTTTCCTTCTACCCCCTCCCCTAGTCATTGGTTTTTCTTTTTCTTTTTGTCCTTTTGTTTTCAACAAAATATATTTTATTTTATTTTATTTTCTTTTTATGTTTATGTTATATCAAAAAAATATCTCTGTACATCAATTAATGTCATTATCAATTATTATTAACGCTGTACCGGTAATATATACCGTCTAATGTCTCGCTTTGCTTGGCCCAAGGTGGGTTTCATGGTTTGCACACTTGGGATCTCTGTTGCTCTCTATGAGTCCAACCCACATTGAGGAGCTCTGCTTTCTCCCTCCTTCCCTGCACCGCAATCCAAAGCCATATATTTTTTGATTTGGACTTGATACTCTGCTTTTTATCTTCCCTTGCTCCAAGTATGCAAGGGCATATGGACACCCAAGGGCGCAGCTGGGTATTATCCCCAGGTGGCGCCCGATTTGAGGTGGCAGTGAGCATGTAATCCCCTCTAGGGTTAAAAGCCATGATAATCGTCGTTTCTTCTGCCCTCTATGCTGACTTTTGTCTTCCCGCCCCCTTCAAGGGCGGAGAGTCAGCTTAGCCCCATCTCCATCAGCATTTGTCCAAATTAACCTCGTGTCAGCACTGAGGCATTATGGGGTTGGTAGTTCAAATGCCGACTTGAAAGGCTCTGCACATGCTCACTGCTTCCACCTATGGCTGTCCGCATCGAGCCGGTGACGTCAGACGCCGGCTCGATGGATGGGGGATATAAATAGGCAGCGCTGTCATTTCACCTGTAGCGCAGGTTCAGCACAGATACTACCGCCACGCTAACTTTTCCTCTTGGTAAATATATTTCTTTAGCTGAATTTTATACTGTTATAATACCGCCTCTCATCTTTCTATACCTATATTTAGTCATCTTTCTTTTTATTTACTTGTAGGTTCAGCCTGGCAGTGGCAGCATATCGCTGCACTCTGCAACTTATAAAACATCATAATGAATCAATTGATTCCTTTTTTGTAACTTGTTGCATTTGTATTGCACCAATACCATCATATGGAATTAACTCTTTCATCTCTGATTCTAACTGCAGGTAAAAATAATTCTTATTCCTTCTACTCTCTTTAACAATATTTTTGTAGTATACCCCCAGTAGCCACTTCTTTCAACCTTTATACTAATTAGGCTTAATTAAAATCAATTGTTCCATCCCTCTGATAAAAAAGCATCTCATATCCTACTATGGAGGCATGTTTCTCAGCCCCAATTCCCTTTTATAATTTAGGGATTGATATTTACTTACCCACTTTGTTACAAACTAACATTTTTTAATACCTGTGCTGGACTTTTCATACTTGCTATTTATCTCTGGATTTTGTTTTTGATCTTTGTAGCGCTTGTCTACCTCCATCTATGCCCTGCATGAGGCTGGGTTGTTTTTAGCATTTGATCCTGTCACCTAATTCTTGTCATCTATTTCACCATCTGTTGGCCTGTGGGTTGCGATGCAGGAAATGATTATATCTGGGTAAGCATTTGGACTGAGCAAATTGAGACCAATTTCATACCTAATGTTCTGAAATTTATGTGTATCTAATTGTATGGCATAATTGTATTTTCTGTATTCTTAAACCTCTCTTTATGTTTATGTTCATGTTAGTTGCATACTCCCCTGAAGAAGCAAAAACGCGAAACATGTCGGGAGGATATATGATCATTCTCAGCAACTAACAATTTCAGGATCCCCTATATCTTGTGTCATGTAATTTTTTGTATAAAATGTGTATTTGCTATTATATTTTTGCTATTTTGGTTTCTCCAAAATAATTTTAACATATTTCCAACATTAAAGCTATGAATTCTTTTTTAAGAAATCTTTGTCTCTTTAATTAATGTACCGTTAAAAAATCCCCTGGCCCCCCCCTCCCTTTTTCCTATTCGTGGATATAATATTTATAGAATTATTGGGGGATGAGGTACCTTTAACAGTAATGTGTCTCTGGGATAGTGTGGACCAACTTATTACTAGAGGATCTATGTCTGGAGTCCCCCATCTTTGCAAACAGCTGAAACACTTTGGGGTGAAGAGACCATTCCCCCGGAAATAACTGCTGGCGACTTAGATAGTCTGCCTGCCAATTCTCTACTCCCGGAATGAAGACTGCCAAAAGGCATGGGACATTCTCTTCTGCCCAAGTTAGAATCTGGTTCACCTCTCTCTGAGCTGAGAGACTTCTGGTGCCCCCTTGGTGATGATACATGCCACAGCCACCGCATTGTGAGATTGGATCCTGACAGGAAAATTCCTTAACCCGGAAGTCCAGGTCTTTAGAGCCAGATACACTGCCCATATCTCTAGGCTGTTGATGGGCAAGGTTTGTTCGGTTATTGACCATAGTCCTTGGACAGTCGTCTTGTCTAATACTGCTCCCCAGCCTGACAGGCTTGCATCTGTCGTTAATACTTTCCAGTAGGGATGAGCCGAACACCCCCCGGTTCGGTTCGCACCAGAACTTTCGAAAGGACTGAAAATTTGTGCGCACTTTAGAACCCCATTGAAGTTTATGGGACTCGAACGTTCGAAATAAAAAGTGCTAATTTGAATGGCTAATATGCAAGATACTGTCCTAAAAAGGGTTTGGGGTCCTGGCTCCTGCCCCAGGGGACATGGGTCAATGCCTAAAATGTTTTTAAAAATGGCCGTTTTTACGGGAGCACTGATTTTAACCACTACAATACAGGGCACTTTCACCCCCTTCCTTCCCAGCCCAATTTTCAGCTTTCATCGCTCTAGCGCTTTCAGTGACAATTGCGCGGTCATGCTACGCTGTACCCAAATGAAATTTTTATCATTTTGTTCGCACAAATAGAGATTTATTTTGGTGGTATTTATTCACGACTCCGTTTTTTATTTTTTGCGATATAAGCGCAAAAAAGCGGAAATTTGGAAAAAAAACTATATTTTCTTTTTTCTATTTTAAAAGAAATCCAATAAAATCAAATTTTGTCATAAATTTAAGCCAAAATGTATTCTGCTACATGTTTTTGGTAAAAAAAATTCTGTTAAGTGTATAATAATTGGTTTGTGTGATCACGGACATATGTACGCAAATGATCATGTACATATGTGTGCAGGTGATCACGTACATATGTGTGCACATAATCATTGGGACAAGTGATTTTAGTGGGACATATGTGGGGGACATGTTTTTATTATTAGGGACATGTGTTTTTATTTTTTGGGGACATGTATGTTTTGGGGACATGTGTGTTATGGGGACATATGTGGGGACTGTGTTTACACTGTGTGGTGTGTTGTGTGTTTACACTAGACTGAAGATCAGTGAGTAAAAAGCTGTAAAAAACAGCTCATACTCACTGATCATCAGCCGGCTGCAGCAATCTGCTCTCCTCTCCTCAGCGATGACTTCTGTGTGAGGAGAGGAGGAGCCGATTGCCTAGCAACCGGCTGTTTGTTTACATCACATGACGGCCGTGATTGGACACGGCCGTCATGTGATCAGGAGGGCCAATCACAGAGCCCTCCTGCCGATCTGAGATGCGCCGTGTCCCGGTGACATGGGCGCATCGGGATCGCGCCGCTGCGCGGGCACGCGCGCACGCGATCCCGCTCCTCCTGATGGTCGTTCCTGAACGTCCTATCAGGAGTAGACGGCTCCCACCCGGCCGTATATGTGCATTGGCCGGGTGGGAAGTGGTTAATGACGATTAAAGTGAAAAAAAAAAGAAATATTCCTTTAAATATCGTGCCTGGGGGGTGTATATAGTATGCCTGTGAAGTGCCACATGTTTACCGTGTTTAGAACAGCCCCTGCACAAAATGACATTTAACGGAAAAAGTCATTTAAAACTGCTTGTGGTTTTAATGTAATATCTGGTTCCGGCACTATGGATGAAAATCATTGAGAAAAATGGCATGGGTAGCCCCCCCTGCCCATTACCAGCCCATTTGGGTCTTGTACGGATATTAAGGGGAACCCCGTACTCATATTATCATATTAAAAAAAGGAAAAACGTGGGGCCCCCAGGCCCTATATACTCGCAACAGCAGTATACAGGCGGTGCAAACAAGACAGGGACTGTGTAGGTTTGTTGTGTTAAGTAGAATCTGTTTGTAATTTTAAATTGGTACATTTTTAAAGTGTAGCTCCAGTCAAAAAATCTATTTTTAAGCTTTTTGGAAAACATAGGGAAGGGTTATCACCTTTGTATAATTTGTTTTGCCATCCGTCTTTTTTCATCTCACTTCCTGTTGTCTCCTTCCGTTTGCAAGTAGCAGACGTTTGTAAGTTGGATGTTTGAAAGTAGGGGCCTGCCCTATATGCTCTGCAGAAATGGCGGAACAAGGTGTTGGTGTTGCCACAACATTGTAAGCCCTCAAAGTGACTCTTGGTGGTCGCTGGAGTGCCCTGCTGTGAACGATTATATCAAGAATTGTAATTACATGCCATTGTTGAACAGTGGTAGAAAAATTGTGGTGCTGGTGCCACAACACTATACGTCCTCACAGTTACTCTCGATGGGCACAGGAACGGGCCCTGCTGTGAAATATTATATCAAGAATTGTAATTACATGCCCCTGTTAAACAGGGGCTGAAAAATTGGGCCTTAGGCACTGCTGCTGGTGCCACGACACTGCAACCTCTCCCATATACTTTAGTTGTAGTGCAGGAATGAGCCCTGCTGCAAAGCATTGCATCAAAAATTGTAATTAAATGCCCCTGTTAAACAGGGGCTGAAAAATTGGGCCTTAGGCACTGGTGCCACGACACTGCAACGTCTCCCATATAGTCTAGTTGTAGTGCAAGAATGAGCCCTGCTGCAAAGCATTGCATCAAAAATTGTAATTAAGGGGGGCGTGGCTGGCAGCCGAGGAGTATGGCCGCGTAGTTGGAGAGCTCCGTCCACCGCAACTTTCCGGAGCTTAACACCGCACACCTGGGCATCGATTTACGGCGATTTTTACCTCTCCGGGACCGGGTGAACGAGGAAATCATGTCCCGCCGCAGAAAAGAGGCTAAACGGCTGAGCAGGATGACGGACTTCTACCGCCAGCCCCGCAGTGTACAGGCCCAAGATGGCGCCGGTAAGCAGCATGTCAGGGAACGTGGCAAACAGGCAGAGGAGCATTCCCCCAACACTGAGTATAGGCAGCCCCGCTCAGGATCTTCCCTGGGGGATAAGCTTGTTTCACCAGCAGCATCCTCCACCTCTAGCCCAGTGAAAGCGAAACAACCACATTTGCAGGAGAAGGAGGTGGAGGATTTTGGTAATGCTTCCCTGAACGATACCAGAGAACTCCAGGACTCCATCTTGGAATTTCCCACCAGTAATCAACCTGTGATTGATACCACACTAAAGGACATGCTAGTATCTCTCCACAGCACGATACACGCTGACATACTGTCCCTTGCAAGTAGCTTTAAAGCAGAGGTCAAAGCAGTGGGAGACAGGGTTTCTCATATAGAACACAAAATGAGCGAATTTGCAGGGACTATTAATGAAGTTATCGATGCTCATAACGAGAGAGATGATGAGCTTATTTTGATGAAAGAAAAACTGGCCGACCTTGAGGACCGATCAAGGAGAAATAACATAAAGATCCGCGGGATCCCAGAATCGGTCAAACCAGCAGATTTGCAAGCTCACTTCCAAAATATTCTGCAGGACGCTTTACCGGAAGCCTCTGTTGCTATTGCTATCTTGCTATTGATCGGATCCACAGGCTACCCAAGCCCAGACATATTCCGGATCACTTGCCTAGAGACACGATCGCCAGAATTCACTTTTTTCAGACCAAGGACAAATTTCTTTTGCAAGTCAGAAATCCTGAAAACATACCAGATTCAGCACACGGTTTGTCCTTCTTCCCTAACCTGTCCGCTTTCACAATGCAAAGACGACGAAACATGGCGACTATTACGAAACCTTTACGGAATCATCGCATTCCCTACAAGTGGGCATACCCGGCTAAACTTCTGGTTTCCAATGAGGGGAAAACTTTCACAATCAAGACAGTGGAAGAAGGTATTCGTCTCCTGAGTGACTGGCGTATTTTTCCAAGGGAAGAAGATGCCCATTCTGCGGGTTCGTCCCCACGTCCAGGTTCCCCCACCTGGTCCAGGCCCTGCACAAAGTGATGACCCAGGTACTCAGTTCAGTATTTCAATTTAGAGCTCCGGAACTTGGTGGAATTTCTAGCTCTCTATAAGCCCTCCATTGTTTAAGGGTATTCTCCCTACAGATTCTTTGAATCGCCTGTTTTTATTCCTGTTTTTTTTTCCTGTTCTTGTTATTTTTTTATTGATTGTTTTTGATTACGCACTCTCTGGTGCGCAAAGTGTGGACCATTCCTACGCAACGCCTCTATAGTAGGCCAACGGACTATTTATACACCTATATGCAGTACTACTCCTGGGGACCAATTACCCTGACGGGTTGTCTTTCATTTATTTGGTTCTGTTTTTCTGTTTATTTTTTCCTTTTTGGGTGCAAATTCCTTGGCTCAGACCAATACTAATTTTGTGAGGTTTGATATTTTTGCTATTGGTTGTTGTCAATCCGACCCGTTGAGCAGACTCCTATCCCGGAGCTTTGCAAGATGGGCTTTAAGATTACCTCATTCAATGTCAGGGGGCTGAAACCTCGCAGAAACGTGGGCTACTTTGGAGAGAGGCCAAGTCATTGCGGAGTGACATCCTGTGTTTACAGGAAACACACTTCCGCAATTCCAAGCATCCGCAACTCCAGAATGCCCAATATCCTATAGCTTATTATTCTAATGCACAAAAGAAACATAGAGGAGTGGCTATTTTGATAAGAAATTCAATCTCATTTAAATGTATCCATGTTGAATCTGACCAGTCTGGTAGATATATTATTTTGATAGGGGAAATCAATAATGTAGTCTATACCTTTATCAATGTGTACCTGCCTAACACCAGGCAACTTTCTTTTTTACGTAAGGTGTGGAAAAAGGTGAATGCAGTGCGCAAGGGGTATCTGATTTTGTGCGGGGATTTCAATGCCATCCCCAATCAATCTTTAGATGTTTCTCCGAACCCTCCTAGAGCAAGAGACAGGATTTCCCTTGCGCGCTTCATGGTCTCAGAAAGTTTGTTCGATGTGTGGAGGTGTCAGCACTCCACAGAACGCGACTACTCTTACTACTCTACGGTACATAAATCTTACTCAAGAATAGACGTTTTTTTACTTGATAAATTTTTACTTCAAAAAGTCAGTTCATCATCCATCCACAATATCACGTGGTCGGACCATGCTCCGATCTCCATTGTGGTGGAGGGGTGGCGCACAGAAACGAGGGCAAATAGATGGAAAAACGACACATTCTTATTTTCTCAACCGCAATTTAAGGCAGAGATTGCAGCTGAACTGAGTAGTTTTTTCGAGCTCAACGCCCCGTCGGTGTCAGACCCTTTCATCCTATGGAACTCTCACAAGGCTTTTGTGAGGGGCATCCTCATTAAAATGAGTAGCTCGGCCAGAAAGCTATCTAACTTAAAGGTGCAATCCCTTATCTCCCAAATAGAGCATTTGGACTCAGTGAACAAACAAACCCCAGATCCCTCTATAAGCAACCAATTAGATACTTTGAGACACGAGTTACGTCTATTGTTGATTTCACGACAGAATCGGTCACTTGCAAATTGGAAAGCTAGATTTAATCAATAGGGCAATCGTGTGGGACAACTTCTAGCCAGGCAAATAAAAGAGAGGTCGATACAACAGAAAATCCCCTTTATTTACCACCCTGTCACTGGTTCTAAATTGTCCAACCCTAAGGATATTGCGAACGCATTTAGAGATTACTACAACGCCCTCTACAATTTAAAGGACGATCCGTCCATTTCCCAACCTTCCCCTGCTGTGATACAAGAATTCTTGGAGAAAATGTCTCTCCCTAAGATATCCCAACCACAACTGGATGCTTTAAATGAACCGATTTCCTTGAGTGAGCTATCTAAAACGATTCTGGCTATGCCTTTAACCACTTCCCGACCGCCGCACGACGATGTACGTCGACAGCATGGCACGGGCAGGCATATGGGCGTACATGTACGTCCCTGCCTTCCCGCGGGTCGGGGGCCCGATCGGGCCCCCGCCCGGTGCCTGCGGCGGTCGGTATCCGTGCAGGAGCGATCGGTGATGAGGAGGCGGCCATTCATTCATGGCCACCCCCTCGCGATCGCTCCTGACGAATGGGAGTGAAGCATTGCATCACTTCCTCTCCTGTAATGTAAACACAGGAGAGGAAGTGATGTAATCTCTCCTCCGTGTCGGTATTTTTCGTTCCGGCACCGAGGAGAGAGCATCGGTGAGTTGCACAAGCACTACACTACACAGTAGAACATGCCAACATCCCCGATCACCCCCCCAATTACCCCTGCCCCCCCAGTCACAGTGACACCAATGCATTTTTTTTTTTTGCATTGGTGTCATTTGTGACTGTAATAACTGTTAGGGAAGTTAGGGTTAGCCCCCTTTAGTTCTAATGTACCCCCCTAACCCCCCAATAAAGGTTTAACCCCGTGATCACCCCCCGTCGCCAGTGTCACTAAGGCTGGGTTCACATTGCAGCGGTTTATGAGAACGGATGTGATTCGCACCGCACTGCAGTGCAAATCACATCCGATCTCTGCGATTCGAGTTCAGCCATTCGCCGCACCCGCCGCAAATTCGCACGGGACCCTTTTTTTGGTCCGCAGCAGAATCGGACCAATCGCAGCAGAATCGGATCGCATGGGTGTTCACACCATGCGATCCGAGTTTGCAGATCGCACTGCGATATGCGAACTGATCTGGGGGTGTCATTAACATTTCACTGACACTCCTAGCAGTTCGCATAGGGCAGTGTGAACTGCCGCTGGGAGGCATGCGATGCGGGAACCCGCCGCGGATTCGTGGCATTCCCGCATCACTCCAGTGTGAACCCAGCCTAATAAGCGATCATTTTTCTGATCGCTGTATTAGTGTCACAGGTGACGCTAGTTAGGCAGGTAGGTATTTAGGTTCGCCGCAGCTTTTTATAGCGCCAGGGACCCCCATATACTACCGCATAAAGCCCCCTGATTGCCCCCTAGTTAACCCTTTCACCAGTGATCACCATATAACTGTTACAGGTGACGCTGGTTGGTTAGTTATTTTTTTATAGTTTCAGGGCACCCGCCATTTATTACCTAATAAAGGTTTAACCCCCTGATCACACGGCGGGTGTCATTTGTGACTGTAATAACTGTTAGGGCAGTTAGGGTTAGCCCCCTTTAGTTCTAAGGTACCCCCCTAACCCCCCCAATAAAGGTTTAACCCCGTGATCACCCCCCGTCGCCAGTGTCACTAAGGCTGGGTTCACATTGCAGCGGTTTATGAGAACTGATGTGATTCGCACCGCACTGCAGTGCAAATCACATCCGATCTCTGTGCGATTCGAGTTCAGCCATACAGATAGTATGGCTGAATTCGTGTCGCACCCGCCGCAAACTCGCACGGGACCCTTTTTTTGGTCCGCAGCAGAATCGGATCACATGGGTGTTCACACCATGCGATCCGAGTTTGCAGATCGCACTGCGATATGCGAACTGATCTGGGGGTGTCATTAACATTTCACTGACACTCCCAGCAGTTCGCATAGGGCAGTGTGAACTGCCGCCGGGAGGCATGCGATGCGGGAACCCGCCGCGGATTCGTGGCGTTCCCGCATCACTCCAGTGTGAACCCAGCCTAATAAGCGATCGTTTTTCTGATCGCTGTATTAGTGTCACAGGTGACGCTAGTTAGGCAGGTAGGTATTTAGGTTCGCCGCAGCTTTTTATAGCGCCAGGGACCCCCATATACTACCGCATAAAGCCCCCTGATTGCCCCCTAGTTAACCCTTTCACCAGTGATCACCATATAACTGTTACAGGTGACGCTGGTTGGTTAGTTATTTTTTTTATAGTTTCAGGGCACCCGCCATTTATTACCTAGTCTCTCTAGTGTACCCGTAAATTTAGGGGTGTCTACTTTCCAAAATGGGGTCATTTGGGGGGGGGTTTGTGCCATCTTGGCATTTTATGGCCTTCAAAACTGTAACGCCCTTAGAAAGCCTGAAGGCGGTGCTTGGTTCTCGGGGCCCCGTACGCGGCTAGGCTCCCAAAAAGTCCCACATATGTGGTATCCCCATACTCAGGAGATGCAGCAGAATTTATTTTGGGGTGTCATTTCACATATGCCCATGGCATGCGTGAGCAATATATCATTTAGTGACAACTTTGTGTAAAAAAAAAAAAAAAAAAAAAAGTTTGTAATTTTCCCGCAACTTGTGGCAAAATATAAAATATTCCATGGACTCAACATGCCTCTCAGCAAATAGCTTGGGGTGTCTACTTTCTAAAATGGGGTCATTTGTGGGGGTTTTGTGCCATCTTGGCATTTTATGGCCTTCAAAACTGTAATAGGTAGTGAGAAGTGAAATCAAAAAATTACGCCCTTAGAAAGCCTGATGGCGGTGCTTGGTTTTCGGGGCCCCGTACGCGGCTAGGCTCCCAAAAAGTCCCACATATGTGGTATCCCCGTACTCAGGAGAAGCAGCAGAATTTATTTTGGGGTGTCATTTCACATATGCCCATAGCATGTGTGAGCAATATATCATTTAGTGACAACTTTGTGTAAAAAAAAAAAAAAAAAAAAGTTTGTAATTTTCCCGCAACTTGTGGCAAAATATAAAATATTCCATGGACTCAACATGCCTCTCAGCAAATAGCTTGGGGTGTCTACTTTCTAAAATGGGGTCATTTGTGGGGGTTTTGTGCCATCTTGGCATTTTATGGCCTTCAAAACTGTAATAGGTAGTGAGAAGTGAAATCAAAAATTTACGCCCTTAGAAAGCCTGATGGCGGTGCTTGGTTTTCGGGGCCCCGTACGCGGCTAGGCTCCCAAAAAGTACCACATATGTGGTATCTCCGTACTCAGGAGAAGCAGCAGAATTTATTTTGGGGTGTCATTTCACATATGCCCATAGCATGTGTGAGCAATATATCATTTAATGACAACTTTGTGTAAAAAAAAAATAAAAAAATTTTTTTTTTGTCATTATTCAATCGCTTGAGGCAAAAAAATAAAATATTCAATGGGCTCAACATGCCACTTATCAATTTCCTTAGGGGGTCTACTTTCCAAAATGGGGTCATTTGGGGGGGTTTTGTACTGCCATGCCATTTTAGCACCTCAAGAAATGAGATAGGCAGTCGTAAACTAAAAGCTGCGTAAATTCCAGAAAACGTACCTTAGTTTGTAGATGTGACAACTTTTGCGCAAACCAATAAATATACAATTATTGACTTTTTTTTTTACCAAAGACATGTGGCTGAATACATTTTGGCCTAAATGTATGACTAAAATTGAGTTTATTGGATTTTTCTAATAACAAAAAGTAGAAAATATCATTTTTTTTCAAAATTTGCGGTCTTTTTACGTTTATATCACAAAAAATTAAAATCGCAGAGTCAGTCAAATACCTTTAAAAGAAAGCTCTATTTGTGGGAAGAAAAGGACGCAAATTTCGTTTGGGTACAACATTGCATGACCGCGCAATTACCAGTTAAAGCAGTGCAGTGCCAAAGTGTAAAAAGACCTCTGGTCATTTACCAGCAAAATGGTCCGGTCTGAAAGTGGTTAAATAAATCCCCAGGCCCTGACGGATTCTCGGTGGAATATTATAGGGCATTCTACCCAATTTTGGGTAGGTACCTTCTCGATACCTTTAGGAAAGCCACCGTAGACTCCTCATTCCCGTCGGAAATGCTATCTTTTTTTTTAACTTTATCTCTTTATTAATTTTCTTTCCCATTTTAAACATAACATACAACCTTATCATATAAAACCAAAATGTCGTACAGATTACATATAGACCTTTTACATCCTACCATTCCCCACATTCATCTCATTCCCCCACTCAGTCACGTCCACTCCTTGCACTATTTCTTAACTGACCACTCCCCCACTCATTCAAGCCCACTATTCCTTAACAAACTACTCTTCCTCATTTTAAATATAAGCCCCTTCATTCATTTTCTCATACCACATCTTCCAAATCCTATCAAATTTTTTGATACCACCCTGTCTTATATAGGCAACTCTTTCCTTAAGAATAACCCTGTTCATATTCTGTACCCACTCTCTACTAGTAGGGGGTGTTGGAGACTGCCTGTCACGTACCTGGTGGTAGAGCCCGACTTGCAGAGGGAGACCTCTCTTGCAGCTCCGACTCGAGAGCCCTGGTAGTATATACAGGTGACTCAGGAGTCAAGAGGAGCACGAGTGTCTGGCAGGATCAACAGCTGGGTAAGGAATGCTGGACCGGAGGGGAGCTGGAAAGCAGGCAGGTGCAGGAAACTGAAGCAGGACAGCAGGCAGGGAGGTTGTAGTCGGACACAAGTGCAGGAGTTCTGGCAGAGGTAGGACTTCAGGCAGATGCTGGAACCAGTACAGGAGATGGGCAGCGGATGGCACCGGAACAGAAGGCTGGAAGCAGAGTCGTCAGGCAAGCCGGGTCGGAGGTCAGGCGGACAGCAGAAGTACCGAGGATCAGGCAGGTGGATGGTCGGACGAGCCGGGTCAGTAAGCGGACAGGCAGCAAGGTACCGAAGGGATAAACAGAAGGGAGGTCAGGCAGGCCGAGGTCAGATGCAGGCGGATAGCAGGAGCAGTAGGTAAACAAGCCGGGTCAACAGGTCACAGGAAGCAGGTTCTCAGGATCAGGGTACTAGCACGCTGTAGATCAGACAGCAAGAACTGGATGTGACCAACAGGACTAAATAGCCCGCCTGGCGCCAACGAGCGCACACACGCGCGGACGACCGTGCGCGCGCACCCGCGGACGCGCGGCGGAAGGTCCAGGCTGATCGCTGCTGGCAGGATCTTCGTGACACTGCCACTTCTGGGCTATCAATTTCCTAGCTTGAAAAAGGGACCTTATTTTCGCCAGTTTGCTATCTTTGGGATCACCACCCCCATCAATCCACCCCAACACGCACCCTATTGGTTCCATTTCTACTTCTATCTCAAACACCTGATTAATTATCGTCACTACCTCTCTCCAATAGCGGTATAATTTGGGGCATCTCCAAAACATGTGTATCATATCTGCCTCATTCCTTCCACACCTAGGGCAAGCCGCATCACGTCTTCTACCAAACAAAAAGAGCCTCTTGGGGGTGTAATATGCTCTATACAACAAAAATAGGTGAGAAAGCTTTTGAAGGGGGGAAATGGACACCCAGGGTGCCAGCTCAAGAATCCTCTCCCAATGATCTTCCGAGATGCTTCCCACATCTCCCTCCCATTTTCCCCTATTCGTTTGCTCCTGCCCTCTTACCTGGGTCTTCCTACACAAGTTTACATAGGCATTAGATATTAACCCTTTCCCTGATTTTGCTCGTAATATGTTTTTGATTGCTGGTATCTTACACCATCTTATTGCCTCTTCCCCGAACTGTTTTCCCAGCGCATGTCTAATCTGTAAATATCTAAAAAAAGACTTCCTCGGAATAGCAAACTGGTCTCTTAACTCTTGAAATTGTTTCAGGTTACCATTCTGGTAAATCTGATGGATGAATTTTATGCCGTTCCTTTCCCATTCCCTTATCTGTCCTATTTTCTGTATTTCGTCTAGGTTATTATTATCCCAAAGGGGGGAATACTCCGTAAATCCCTTATATCCCATTACTTTTTCAGTTACCTCCCATACCTTTGTCATAAGCCCCAGGGTAGGAACATCTCGTAGGTGAGTCCCTGCCTCTAGTGTCACTATCAATGGTCTACCTAGACATTGTTCAAGAGGAGTTTTCTTTTTCCATCCTCCCTCCTCTAGGTCCTCTCCCACCAGATGTTGTAACTGGGCCGCTAAGAAATAGTTAAATGGATGTGGGAGAGCAACTCCCTGTCCATCACTGGGAAGTTGTAGCGTTTTTAAACCAATACGTGCTTGACCCCCTTTCCAAATAAATTCTCTAAATATGGAATCCACCTTATAAAACCATTTTTTGTGGATCCATACTGGAGAATTGTGTAGAACATATAGAAGTTGTGGTAGAACTATCATTTTAATTAGGTTTCATCGGCCTGCTGCTGATAGAGGTAATCTCTTCCAGATATTGATTTTATGTTTAAGTTTACATAGCAAAGGGGCCAGATTGTCCACTATATATTGTTTGGGGTCTTTAGTAATATATATACCTAGATATTTCATTTGTGTCACTATCTGGATATGTGCAGCTTCAGAAGGTAAAGGACTATTCAGGGGATCAATAGGCAATATACAGGATTTCTCCCAATTTATCTTTAATCCTGCAAGATGTCCAAAATCTTTAATTCTACACATTACCTCCCCAATAGAATGCTGGACATCTCCAAGAAACAGGAGAAGATTGTCTGCAAATAGCACTATTTTTTCTTCCTCATCCCCTCTCCTAAATCCCTTTATCCCCATATTTAATCTAAGGGACATGGCCAGGGGTTCAATTGCCATGACAAACAAGAGAGGGGACAGGGGACACCCCTGTCTCGTTCCCCTCTTCAACTGGATCCCTGCCGAACTACCATTGTTTATTCTTATCCGTGCTTCCGGGGACCCATATAGCATTTTCACCCACTTTATAAATACAGGGCCCACCTGAAATTCCCTCAAGACCCTCCACAAATAGCTCCACTCTATGGTATCAAAGGCCTTGGCAGCATCTAAAGATAGGACGGCTCTCTGGCCCTCACCATCCACTGGAATTTGAAGATTTAAGAAAACCCTCCTTATGTTTATACTTGTGGATCTACCCGGAATAAAACCCGATTGATCAGGATGGATAAGGTTTTCTATCACTTTATTTAATCTAGCTGCCAAGACCTTTGCTAAGATCTTTACGTCCAAGTTCAATAAGGAGATAGGTCTACATGACGAGGGGTTAAGGGGATCTTTATTTTCTTTCGGTATCACTATTATGATTGATTCCATCATTGAAGACGGAAGCTCTCCTGTTTTTAGTGCCCAGTTAAAAACTTTTAACAATTCAGGCAGTAACACCTCGCCAAGGTGGCGATAGACCTCTACCGGGAGGCCATCTGGGCCTGGAGCTTTTTGACCTGCCATTTCCTGCACGATGCGCCGGATCTCTTCTATCGTTATCGGGCCATCAAGTGTATCCCTGTCTTCCTTAGAGAGGTGAGGTATTGTCAGCCCACTAAAAAATGTATCCATTTCTTCCCCCTTCTCATCCTGGTTCGAGTGGTATAAATCCTTATAATAAGTTCTAAATCTCTCCAATATTTCTATCCTATTTGTAGATATCCCACCCTCTACCGTTCTGATCCTTGTTACCATGGAGGGTGACGAGTTTGTTTTTACTAAATGCGCTAGCATCCGACCAACCCTTTCACCTTCTCCAAATACTTGTTGTTTTTGAAATATATATTTATTTTCAGCTTTCTCCAATATTATATGACGGTATTCCTGCTGGGCTCTCAACCATTGTCTCTGATTATCAATTGTTGGAGCATTTATATACTGGATTTCTAACTTTGCCACTCTCCTTAAGGCTACTTCCTCCCTTTCCCCCGACTGTTTTTTAATTTTAGAGATCTGCTGTATCAGGAGACCTCGAAGGTAGGCTTTTAATGTATCCCACACCATCCCCTGCGAAGCCGTATCTGTGTTCCAATCAACATATTCCTTTAATGCATCGAGTAAGTCTTTTGGTTCTCCCATAAGCTCCAACCATAGGGGACTAAATCTCCACCCTCGTTGCTGATTTCCCTTCTCCATCTCCAGGGAAGCCATCATTGCCGAGTGATCAGAGAGGCTCCTTGGCATATATTTTATTTTACTTGCTAATCCCACTGCCTCATCATTCCCTAGGATCATATCTATCCTTGACAGGGTTGAATGTGAAGCGGAAAGACACGAAAATGACCGGGCTAGTGGATTCTGGATTCTCCAGAGGTCTTTCAATCCCATTTCTCCCATAAACTGTAAGAAACTACTTTCTATTGTACTTCCTTGTTGTGTCCTCCCCTTGGGGAATCTGTCTATTGCTTTATCAATAACCATATTAAAATCCCCTACTATCATCAATGGGACCCCCGGTTTATCCAACACAAACTCAACCAATGCATATAGAATATCCATGGAAGAGGGCGGCGGTATATAAATATTAGCCAAATTTAAAACCTTTTCCCCTATCTTACCATATAAAAAACATACCTCCCCTGTTCGTCAACCTTAACCTGAAAACAATTAAAAGGTGTCCCTACTTTAATCAGAGTGCTAACCCCCCTAGAAAAAGAGGTATGTATCGAGTGATATTGATTAGGGTATTCACCCCAATTTAACTGTGAGCTAGAAACATTTGTGAAATGTGTCTCCTGTAAACATAAAAATGTTACCCCTTGTGACCCTGCTATTGACCTGACCGCCATCCTCTTCCTTGGGTCTCCCATACCTCTTACATTCCAAGAATACACAATAAAACTTTCCCCCTTTAACACTGTGGGTTCACTCATTACAAGTTCTAGTGATCATCCTTGTTACAAAATTCATATACCCCATCTTTAACACTCAATTTTGTGTGGTTATCTCTTACCCCTTGTTTCCTTATAGTTAAATATTCATTATGCAGTGCTCTTAAAGTGTACTCCATCTTTAACACTCAATTTTATGTGGTTGTCTCTTACCCATCGTTTCCCTGTGGTTGGGTGTTCATTATATAGTGCACCTAAAATGTGCTTCCTCCCTCCTTTCCTACATCCTATATATCCATCCTCCTTTGTGCTCCTCCCCCCCTCATTTCTCCAATCACACTCACCATTCAACCCACACACTTCTCCCATTGCCTCTCTAGGCACCCCCTGGGGCCTTCTATTGTGACCTTCCCATACAAAAACTTCACTCCCCATTCTACCTTGAGTTCCTCTCCTCCCTCGTCCCCATCTCTCTCTCCCCACCCCTGAAACCCTCCAAACATCAAGTATATCCCACACAATGCACATTTGGGGGGAGCAAACCACCAACCCCCCCATATAAAGGGGCACAGTGTTCGCCACTCCCCTTCTTCTCTATCTCGCCCTCCCGCTCCCTCCCCCATCACCAATAATGGAAACAGCTTTTTCTTTTAACCCTCGCCTCCCTCCCCCCCACATCAATAAGCGACCCAACATTCTCCCCCCTCCCCCCCCCCCAGACAGAGGGGGGAGAGGGAGAGGGAGGGGGGGGGGAAGAGAAAAAAAATAGGGAGAAAAATCGCCAGTCCATCAACACCATAGTCTCTAAGAATGGGACTCCAACCACTCCTCAACCCCTCTAGGGCTGTCAAATATCATAGGACCTCCAGGTGTATTTAATCGCAATCTTGCTGGATATAACAAAGCGTAAGTCACATTCTTCTGGCGGAGTTTATATTTTACTTCCCCAAATTTAGCTCTCCTCATTTGCAGGTCTGGCGAAAAGTCCGGAAAAATTGACACTCGAGAGCCATTATATACAATCTTACCCAACTCTCTGGCTTTACGTGCAATAGTTTCTTTATCTTTATAGAACAATAGTTTGGCCAGAATTGGTCTTGGAGGGGCACTAGGTTGTGGGGGTCTTGCAGGGACCCTGTGTGCCCTTTCAATAGCTAAAAATGGTGAAAATGTATCTTGACCAAACACCTCTCCAAACCATTTCACTAAAAAGGCTATAGGGTCTGGTCCTTCACAGTGTTCCGGTAAGCCCACTATCCGAATGTTTTTCCTCCTCATCCTATTCTCCATTTTATCCAGTTTGGATTCCTGTCTGGTTAACTGTTCTTGCATAGTCTTGACTACTCGTATCAGAGGGTCTAGATCGTCCTCAACCTGACCAATCCGGCCCTCCAAAGCTGCAGTCCTTTTCTGGATTTTTTGAATATCTTGTCTGACATAGGACAGTTCCTCCTGGATGGAGATGAGTTGTACACTCACCCCTCCCAGGGACTCTTTACATGAGTTAACTGCCATCAAGACTTCTTTTAATGTTGGCTCTGGTTCCAGCTCCACCCCTCCCCGAGCCCCCTCTTCAACCGGAGCAGATGCTCCTTCCAAGATTGCAGCAATGGCCTGACCTGGGATGTTTTCCATATCTTCGCCTCCTACCAATCCCGTCCCAGGGTAGTTTAACCCATGGCTTTTCCTCGTGCCCTTGGCACCTGACAATCTGTTAGTTTGATTTTGCTGTCCTTGTTGAATACCCCTCGGGGAGGTCTGGCCAAGCCCCTGGCTCGGATTGTGGGCATATTTCTCAAGTTTCGCAGCCGCAGCTGCCTGACTTGCTTTAGTCGCACGATGCGACGGCATGGCGACTCTAGCTCTACACCAAGGCAGGAGAAATAAAGACACTGGCTAATTTGCCTGGTAGCCTGTAATAATCATCAATTCTGTAGGGGAAAGCAATTTTTCATCATAGATTTTTAACTCCTCCAGTACCTACAATACAGTTCTTTATGTTGTTCTCTTGAATACAGACTTTAATTGCCTAGCTGAGGTGGAGGAGAAAAAAAATAAAAAAAGCAAACAAGCAGGTATGTGAGGGGGTACTTTAAAAGGCTGGCGAGCTTTAATCTGCTAGATGGCTTCCGTAGAATATTATGTAGTCCCAGCAACAATCAAACCCTGGGAAGGAACAGCGTCTCTCGAGAGAAATATAGGTCTAGCAACAGCAGCTCCACAGTTTATACGTCCCAATAAGTTCTTTATAATGGGTTAACAACTCCTCCAAGCAACCATGAAACAAAAAACCTCAGGTCTTCACATTATTTCTCAAACAGTCCGTTTAACTATCTGGGTTGGAGCAGGGGGGAGAGGGGAGAAAACAAGATCAATGTATAGGGTGGGAGTTATAACAGCTATTCCACGTCCTTCCACAAGTATACAATTTGATTTACCATGCAATGTTCATTAAATAGTACTGGCTCACCACCCTATTTATGCAGGAAGATTTATACAAAAAGCTTTCCTCTCCCTCAGCTGTTTCTCACCCTTCCTTTATGCTCGTCTGCATGTTGCTTGTTGCTCCAGTCCTGTCCCTTCTCCTTCTCCCCTCAGCAGAGAGTATGCAGAGAGTATGCAGAGAGTATGCAGCCACTCTAATCGCTCGGTGGATATTCCTCAGCCTCTCCACTCACAGCTCTCTGATCTCAAGTTTTAAGTGCTCCACACGAGACAGGCAAAAGGGCTGACCCCCCTCTCCGGGTCACGGGCTCCGCCGCACAACGAAGCGGCAGGCAGAGACAGAAGGGACATCCGTGCGGCTTAGAGTCCGTGCGGCTTAGAGTCCGGGATTCCTGCCGCCATCCGTCCGTAAACAGCGGGGGTGGTGGGGGAAGGCAACGCTCAGTACGATCGCATGGGGAGGAGAGCGAGACGCCGCTCACTCACACTCACACAGCCTCCTCCCTCTACATCCGGTCACGCCCCTGGTATGCAATGAACTTACACACACCCGGAAATGCTATCTGCCACAATTGTGACACTCCCAAAACCAGGTAAACCTCTAGATAAACCTCAGAACTTCAGGCCTATATCTTTGTTAAATGTGGACCTGAAGGTCTTTGCAAAAATTTTGGCAAATCGGCTATCGAGTATTCTATCCACACTGATCAGAAATGGGGCGCCAAGCGCCGGATGCAACCAGGAAGATCCTTAATTTAATCCATGCAGCCGAAACATCTGTTGTCCCTTCTCTGCTTCTAACATTAGATGCAGAGAAGGCCTTTGATAGGGTCCACTGGGGATATTTGGGTCAGGTGCTTGATAAATTTGGTATCTTGGGAACTATCAATTCAGCCATTTCTGCTTTATACTCCACTCCCTCAGCCATGGTCTACACTGAAGGCATGTTTTCCGACTCATTTCACATCACAAATGGCACTCGTCAGGGGTGTCCGTTGTCACCCCTGATCTTTGCCCTTCTGATGGAACCCCTGGCAGAAACGATCCGCACGCATCCCCAAATAGCAGGTATTACGACACCCAAACATACACACTCTATCACGTTGTTTGCAGACGACGTTATTTTAACCCTAAAACACCCTTCTTCCTCATTACAAGCAGTACATGATACTCTTGAACGATTTAATAAAATATCATATTACAAGGTAAATCCCTCAAAATCTAATATTTTAGCTATCAATGTCACTGAGCAAACTAAATCGCTTCTGGCGATGCGATTCCCATACCCCTGGTCTGCTGACCCCATCCAATACCTGGGAATACATTTAATATCGCCTAGCACTAACACTTTTAAGGATAATTTTCTGCCCCTTATATCATCTATACATCAGGAACTCATAAGGAACTCATAAGGCTGAAAAAGTTCTACTTATCATGGATGGGCAGATTGGCGGCCTATAAAATGCTAATTCTCCCAAAGTTATTGTACTACTTTAGGGCCTTGCCAATCGCCATCCCTGGGTCGTTCTTTACTTCAGCCCAAAAGCAGCTACATAAATTTGTTTGGGGGGACAAGAAACCCAGATGCTCACATTCTTATCTACTCAGAAAGAAAGATATTGGTGGTATGGGTTTGCCTATTTTAAGAGACTATTATGTGGTGAGTTTACTAGACCAAATGAAATTTTGGATATGCCCTCCGGTGGAGAAGCAGTGGGCCTCGATTGAGGGCTCTTGGCTTCTGCCCGGTACGCCATACTCCACACTACTGGCTTCCTCCTTTACCACCAAGACTTATAAGTCGGCTTTCCCCATAGTGCAACTTGTTATGGACACATGGAAAAGCTTTGTGAAGGATGGGGCGTTACTCCACCCTTCGATTGACATCTCTATCCCCCTCACATCCATATGTACTTACGTTTTGGATTTGGGGGTTTGGGAGAAGTCTGGTAATACATTGGTCTCAGATTTGCTGGACTATGGCAAGCCTCTTTCTTTTGAGTCACTTATGCATAAGTTTGAACTCCCTGGGTCGGAATATTTCACTTATTTACGATTAGTCTCATTCCTGTCTCAGCACCAAGGTTCAGTCATTTCAATTCCGCGTCAAGCGTGGGCGTTCTGGTCTGATGTGTCTAAAGTTAAAGGGGGAATTTCTTTATTTTATAATTTACTGCAAAATAAGAGCTGCTTTGTGAAATCCTCCCCCCTTCATAAGTGGGAAAACAAACTCTCTGTGAAGTTCACGCACGATCAGTGGAGGACGGCCATTAGAAATAACGGTAGATACATCAGATCGGTAATGCACTGGGAAGTCTCCCAAAAAATCCTACTCAGGTGGTACTATACCCCTTTTATCACGGCAAAATTTACCCAGGGCAGTTCAAATACTTGCTGGAGAGGATGTGGTAGGGTGGGCACTTTGTGCCACATGCTTTGGGAATGCCCCCACATCAGAAGTTTTCTGAGAGGGGTGTTCTCCTTGGTTTCCAAAGTGACTGGCATCCTCAGAGTGGAATCCCCAGAGTTGGCGTTGTTGAGTTTAACTATTGATCAATATCCACCTTCCTTGAGATTAATAGTGGTCCAGATATTGTCTACAGCTAGACTACTGATACCAAAATATTGGAAAACCCCCTGTCCCCCTAGCAGGGGGGAATTGGTCAGAAAAATTGATGAAACGTATAAACATGAGCAGCTACTGGCTAGTATGGAAGGAAAATACTCAAATTTCTGTTTTCAATGGTCCCCATGGACTAACATAAGGAAAATTGCTTGACTTGATATATTCTTTCTCTGTTGTTTTCCATTAAGGTGTTTTAAAATCACCGTTACTCACCTGTTTTTTTTTTCTGTATAATTTGAAATTGCACATATTGTTATTAAAAAAAAAGAGGGCTTGCTACCCTCTGGAGTCCAGTGGGTCAAAGTGTACAATTCCATTAGTATGATGTAGACTGTAATTTGACACATGTATGTTTGCCATTGTTACCAGATGTCTGCTTTATTTGTACACCTTGCAAGCCTTTCAATAAAAAATATAAAAAAAAAAAAAAAATTTTAATTAAACGCCCCTGTTAAACAGGGGCTGAAAAATTGAGCCTCAGGCACTGGTGGTGGTGTCACAACACTGTAACCTCTCCCTTATACTCTAGCTGTAGTGTAGGAATGAGCCCTGCTGCAAAGCATTGCATAAAAAATTGTAATTAAACGCCCCTGTTAAACACAGACAACACCCACAGCTGACTGAAAGCTCTATTACAGAAGAGCAATATAGCTAGCTATATAGGTGGATATAATGGTGTATACTGCGGTCAGGGCACGCAGACAACACCCACAATCTCCTACAGCTGACTGAAAGCTCTATTACAGAAGAGCAATATAGCTAGCTATATAGGTGGATATAATGGTGTATACTGTGGTCAGGGCACGCAGACAACACCCAAAATCTCCTACAGCTGACTGAAAGCTCTATTACAGAAGAGCAATATAGCTAGCTATATAGGTGGATATAATGGTGTATACTGCAGTCAGGGCATGCAGACAACACCCACAAACTCCTGCAGATTGCTAAAAGCTCAGTTACAGAAGAGCAAGAACGCTAAATTGGCCGATAAAGAACAGTGTATACTGTGTTGAAGGTACACAGAGAACACCCACTAACTCCTACAGACGCCAACACACTACACAAGGCCGCCGCGCTGGCGGCCTTATATAGCATGGGGCGTGTACTACACAGCCTGAGCTATGATTGGCCACAGGCATCCTGCCTGTGGCCAATCATGGCTCTCCTCGCTGCCGGCGCTGTGATTGGCCAAGCATGCGGGGTCAAAGTGCATGCTTGGCCAATCATGAGCCAGCAATGCACTGCGATGGCGCAGTGCATTGTGGGCCGTGAGCGCCACGCGAATTTGGCGCGAACGGCCCATAACGTTCGGTATTCGCTGAACGTGTGAACAGCCGATGTTCGAGTTGAACGTATGTTCGACTCGAACATCAAGCTCATCCCTACTTTCAAGATAATTGGCCTGAAGGATTTCCCCTTCAGTAGGTTCCAGGATAGTAACCACCAACTAAGGCTTTGGGACACATTGGGGATAGCTGCATTGGCAAATCCAAAGCTTGAATAGTTTTGTTCCAAGCAGACAGGGTACTGTTCTCGAATGGATTTGGGCATAGGGAACTGCTTCGAATGAAGCTACCATCTTCCCTAACAACCTCATGCAAAGGCGAAGTGAAGGGTTTTTCTTTGACCTGATCCTTCTCACTAGCTCCTGTATGGAGCTGATCATAGTTACATAGTTAGTCAGGCTGAAAAAAGACACAAGTCCATCCAGTTCAACCACAAAAAAATATATATATAATAATATCATACCAGCCCATATACCCAATTCTATCCCCACAGTTGATCCAGAGGAAGGCAAAAAACCCCAGCAGAGCCTGATCCAATTTGCTAAAGCAGGGGAAAAAATTCCTTCCTGATCCCGAGAGGCAATCGGATTTTCCCCGGATCAACTTTCCCTATAAATGTCAGTACCCAGTTATATTATGTACACTTAGGAAATAATCCAGGCCTTTCTTAAAGCAATCCACTGAGCTGACCATAACCACCTCTGCACGGAGTCTATTCCACATTTTCAGAGCTCTTACTGTGAAGAAACCTTTCCGTATTTGGAGATGAAATCTCTTTTCCTCTAGACGTAAAGAGTGCCCCCTTGTCCTCTTTGTTGACTGTAAAGTGAATAACTCGACACCAAGTTCACTATATGGACCCCTTATATATTTGTACATGTTGATCATATCCCCCCTTAATCTCCTCTCATCAAGAGTGAATAAATTCAGTTCCTCTAATCTTTCCTCATAACTGAGTTCCTCCATGCCTCTTATCAGTTTGGTTGCCCTTCTCTGCACTTTCTCCAGTTCCCCCGATATCCTTTTTGAGAACTGGTGCCCAAAACTGAACTGCATATTCCAGATGAGGTCTTACTAATGATATCTCTCTCTTGAGTACATGCCTCTCTTAATACAGGAAAGGACTTTGCTCGCTTTGGAAACCGCAGCTTGGCATTGCATGCTATTATTGAGCTTATGATCTACCAAAACCCCCAGATCCTTCTCCACTATGGATTCCCATATGCATATTCTTAGCCCCCCAAGTGAATAACTTTACATTTCTCAACATTAAACCTCATCTGCCACATAGTCGCCCAATTAGACAGAGCATTGAGGTCGGCTTGTAAATTGGAGACATCCTGTAAGGACGTTATTCCACTGCATAGCTTGGTGTCATCTGCAAATACGGAAATGTTACTTTTGATCCCAGACCCAATATCATTTATAAAGGTATTAAAAAGTAAGGGTCCCAGCACTGAACCTTGGGGTACACCACTGATAACCTTAGACCATTCAGAGTAAAGCCCCGTACACACGAGAGGACTTATGTCCGACAGACTTCCGAAGGAGTTCCGTCGGAGTTCTGCCGGAGTTCCGACGGAGTTCTGACGGACTTTTCGGCGGAGCGGACTTGGCCACACACAATCACACACAAACTCCGACGGATTCGAATGTGATGACGTACGACTGGATTCGAATACGGAAGTTCATAGCCAGTAGCCAATAGCTGCCCTAGCGTCGGTTTTAGTCCGTCGGAATAGCATACACACGAGCGGAGTTTTCGAAGGGACCCGGGTCCGGCGGAGTTCCATCGGGAAAATTTGAAGCATGTTCCATATTCTAAAGTCCTTCGGACTTTGGCGAGTCAAAAGTCCGTTGCAGCCCACACACGATCGAATAGTCTGACGGACTCAGTCCGTCGGACTTTGGACGTTGAAAAGTCCGCTCGTGTGTACGCGGCATAAGAATCATTAACCACTACTCTCTGAATTCTGTCTTTTAGCCAGTTTTCTATCCATTTACAAACTGATATTTCCAAACCTCTAGACTTTACCTTACACATGAGCCGTGTGTGCGGAACAGTATCGAACGCTTTTGCAAAATCCAAGTATATCACGTCTACCGCCACCCCTCTGTCCAAGGTTTTACTTACCACCTCATAAAAGGAAATCAGGTTTGTCTGACAACTTCTGTCTTTCATGAATCCATGCTGTCTGTTGCTTAAAATATTTTTTTCCTGCAAGAACTCGTCTATGTGGTCTTTTATTAATCCCTCCAGTATCCTCCCAACTATAGAAGTTAAACTAACGGGTCTATAGTTACTTGGTAAAGACTTTGTTCCCTTTTTAAATATAGGCACCACATTGGCCCTGCGCCAATCCAGTGGTACTATTCCTGTCATTAATGAGTCCCTAAAAATTAGATACAATGGCTTTGAAATTACAGAGCTCAATTATTTTAGGATCAGTGGGTGGATGCCATCAGGTCCAGGTGCTTTATCCACCTGTATTCTGTCCAAATATTTCTGGACCATATCACTTTTGAGCCATTGTGGATTTGGGGCTGCGTCACTACCACCCCTATTATGGACATGAGCACCCCCATGGTCCTTTGTATACACAGAGTTGAAGAAAGTATTTTAATAAGTTAGCCTACTCTTTGTCCCCAGTCATCCACTCCAGATTATTTTGCAAAGGGCCTACATGCTCAGACTTAACCTTTTTACTATTAATATATTTGAAGAATTTTTGGGGTTTTTCCTACTATCTTTTGCAATCTGTCTTTCATTTTGAATTTTTGCATCCCTGATTTCCTTTGTACATATTCTGTTATATTCCTTGTAACATTTAAATTACACTAGCATTCCTTCATTTTTATATTTTTTAAAAGCTCTTTTTTTATAGTTTATAGCTTTTTTAACTTTGGCCGTGAGCCACATCAGTTTTATTTTTAGCCTTTTTAAACTTATTGCTCATGGGAATATACTTTGCCGTGAGATCACAAACGATCTTTTTGAAGAATTCCCATTTCTGTTCTGTGCCCATTGATTCCAATATTCTCTCCCAGTCTAAGTCCTGGAGAGCAGCCCTCATCCTTGGAAAATTTGCTCTCTTGAAATTAAGTGTTTTTATTTTTCCTGTATGTGATTTTTGCTTACAGCTAACATCAAATGAAATCATGTTATGGTCACTGCTACCCAGATGTTCCTTTATCCGAACATTAGTAATACGTTCTGCATGGTTTGAGATTACCAGGTCCAACAGAGCATCTGTCATGGTTATGCAGTGATCTTCCTGTGTTTGCTTATCTCCCCTAATGTCTTCAGACTAAGAGGCCAGCCACTTCCACCTGGTGGTTTTTGTGGCCTCTCCTCTGGGCATGGCTCCACCCCAAGCCCTATCAGGAAGCCCTATAATAACCTGTGCACTGCAGGCCATCAGTGCTGATCAACCATTGTGTATTCCTTTGTGTGTTAGCTTCCTGTTTCCTGCCGTGTGCTCTGCTACTGTTTTCCGTTACCGACTTTGGCGTGTCTTGACTATCCTTGTTTGCCTGTGATCCTGAACTTTTGGCGTATACCCGACTATTCTTGTCTGCTTGTGGCCCCGACCTTGGCTTTGTCCCTCACCATCCCTATCCTCCTGTTGCCTACTGTGGGTGTGAGCTGGGGGACCCCGGGGGTCGTGACCTGGAGCCAGTTGCAGCCAAGTCCATCCTCACCACCAGAGGCGCTGGTGAACACCTGCTGGCTCTTAGACTCCGCGCCCCAGGGAATCTTACGCTCTAACCCCAGTGGGATCTGTCCCCCGTCTGCAGCAGTCAGCCGTAGGGTCCACAACCTTGCGGTGCACTCCTGATCCCTACGGTGTGCACCTGTCACCTCGCCTCAAGGTGACCTGACAGCATCATTCCTAGTTGGGGCCTCAATAAACTGGACCATAAAATTGTCCTGTAATAGGTATATAAATTTTTGCCCTTTAACTGTCCCAGCGGTGCCATTACCCCAGTCAATTTCTGGGTAGTTAAAATCCCCCATTATTATCACTGCCCCAGCCCTTGCAGCCCTTTCTATCTGTGCAAGGAGCTGAGTCCCCACCTCCTCATTAACATTGAGTGGTCTATAACAAACTCCAATGATTAACTTTAAACTACGCACATCTGTATGCAGTTCCACCCATAATGCTTCGGACTCATCACACTCTCCATCCCCCAGGTCCTCTTTCTCACTCGCTTTGAGATCACTTCTCACATACAGACAGACCCCTCCACCTTTCCTTTTTACTCTGTCTTTCCGAAAGAGTGCATAGCCAGGAATATTAATATCCCAGTCATGTGAGGAATGAAGCCAAGTTTCAACAATACCAATTACATCATAGCTCTCCTGATGCACCAGAGCTTCCAACTCGCCTATTTTGCTTTGCAGACTTCTGGCATTGGTGAACAAACATTTGAATGTATTAATATATTTTGACCGGTCACATACTATCCTCTTGGGTGTTCCAAGATTACAACTAGGACTTGCTACTATATTTACCTTGGGTTTATGTGATTTGGTTACCCTACTACTAATGCCCCTAATATTACCCTCTGGAATATGCTCCACACTGACTATCTCTATCTCTGAACCCTCCCCCCCATCGCCTAGTTTAAAAACCCCTCTAACTTTTTGGCCATCCTTAATCCCAGCTGATCTGCACCCTCCTCATTTAGGTGCAGTCCGTCCCTTCTATAGTACCGGTTATCGACTGAGAAGTCGTCCCAGTCCTCCAGGAACCCAAACCCCTCCTTACTACACCAGCTTTTGAGCCACTTGTTTACTTCCCTAATCTCCCTCTTCCTTTCTGGTGTGGCTCGATGTACTGGTAGTATTCCTGAGAATACTACCTTGGAGGTCCTTTTCCTCAATTTAGCTCCCAAGTCCCTAAAATCATTCTTTAGGACACTCCATCTGCCTCTGACTTTGTCATTGGTGCCAACGTGCACCATGACAGCTGGGTCTTCCCCAGCCCCTCCCAGTAATCTGTCCACCAGATCCGTGATGTGCCAAACCCGAGCACCCGAGACAGCATACAGTTCGACACTTCAGGTTGTTACAGATTGGCCTCTCTGTCCTCCTAAGAATTGAGTCCCCTACCACCAGAATCTGTCTTTCCTTTCCCTTCACTCCCCCCCCCCCCCCACTCTCACTGGAGGAGTTCTTATCCTAGCAGCTAGGAGAATCCCTCAGCTCCAGCAGTGCTGGTCCCTGACTGGGATCACCAATATCACTCAATGGAGCGTACTTATTGGGATGCTCCAGCCCTGGATCGGCCTCCCTGGCACTTGCCCCTCTACCCTTCCTGACTGTCACCTATCTACTCTCTGCTAGTGCCTGCACCTCTTTGTCTCCACCCCTCTCTGTGCCGGCCCCTGCCGGCACCTGCCGTGTACGTTCCTGGCTCTCATTTAGGGTGGAGTGTTGTCTCAATGCTGACAATTGCTTCCCCAGATTCAGAACCTGGGCTTCCAGGGAAACAATGTGCTTACATTTTGCACAGCAGTATTCACCCTCGATCAGATGATCAAGGAACGCATACATGCCGCAAGATGCACACAGAGTCGCCTCTCCACACCAGCCAGTCATCGTACCTATTAATTTAATGAGGATTAGAGATTATACCCAGTCCAAATTACCTAACAACTAGCTTCCTGACACTAATACTCAACAAGACAGTACACAGGTACTCACAGACCAGTGTGCACCCACAATACACAAGTACTAACGATACACACACACACACACACACACACACACACACACACACACACACTACTCAGACAACATTCAGGTACTCACACTACACAGCTACTATGACCCCTGTTATAACCTTCTTTTTTAAACTCTGGTTTTTAACTCACCACTTGGACCAGTTCCACTAACTCTGGGTTTTAACTCACCACTTGGACCAGTTCCACTAACTCTGGTTTTTTAACTTAAACCTTCCCCTTAATTAGTAGGCTGAAGGAAGGACAGAAAAAACTATTTAAAAAGTGTCAGAAAAGGGTATTAACAAGCTACAAGGAAAAGCCCCAAAAGAACCTAAAAACCCAGCAGTCACCAGCAGTTAAAAAGCAATACTTATTCACACTCCACTCAAGGCTCCACTGTTCAGCTTACAACCCGCAGTTTGGCAATTTCACATGAGTTCTACACAAACTTATACAGAACTCAAGCAGGGCTCAAGTCCTGTGGGAACGCATGGGAACGGAGTTTCTGTACTTTTCCCGTTCCCGTTCCCGTTAGCAGCCGTGTCCTACAAGACTTTGAAGTATGCGAACTGTGTGTCAGGTGCTACACCAGCAGCTGCCCACACAGCTCGCAATAATAAGTGCCGCACACCAGAGGTGGACTGACCATTCAGACATTGCCAGTAGGAGGCCCCATGACAGCTTCCTCTTCGATCTACCTGTCAATCACAGCTAGCTGACGGGTAGATCAGGTCCCTGCTGCTAATAGATTGTATTTAGTCAGACCTCTCGTGATGCGCTCCTCCCTGCCGGCCCCTCCTGATTTTCTGTCTCCTCATCCTCCCCCCCCCCCCAGTCTCCTGCATACTTGCTCTGTGTGTCCCGCTAAATCCCCCCCCCCCCCTCCTCTATCTTCAGTGCCATATGATGAGAGAACCCAGAGGAGGAGCACAGCTATTCTGCTCACAGGACATGCAGGGAGAGAGGTGAGCTGAGGGAGGAACACCAGTTTGGGGTGGTACGCTGAGCACAATACCTGGCAAAGTTTAATGCAAGGAGGGAAGTTTATGTGGAAATATGTGAAGGGTTAGAATAGCAACGAGTGTGTGTTGGAGCCCTGCAGAGTTTGCAGCCCCCCCCCCCCACCCCCAAGCTAAGATACATCTCCTAAGCAGGAACACATCACTATCTCCCCAAGCATTCTGTCCAGATAATGTGCAGTTCATTTATGACCTTTCACTTTAACCTTGTGTTATCCAAACTCTGTTCAATGAAAAGTGTAAACTCACCACATAAACACTCTATATACAAAATAACATTCACCAATAAAGCTCAGAATATGATGTTCACATTTGCATGGAAGCACAATTGAATGAATGCTGATTATGCAGAGAATTACTGTATTTATGTTTATTGAAGAATGTTTTTTTTAATGTACTAACAGTTAAGCTTCATACACACAATACGAAAATTGGATGAAAAATACCACTTTTGAAGTGTTTGTGCATATGTGCGTAATGAGCATATCATATATTTTTTTGGTGGGGGAGTGGATCTTGGGTGGGAGTTCCCACACTTTTTTCCCCAGGACTTGACCCCTGACCTCAAGCACCTGTGCCCAATTAAACCCTCCCCTTTTATTAGTAGGCTGAAGGAAGGAAAAAAATAAAAACTATTTAAAAAGTGTCAGAAAAGGGTATTAACAAGCTACAAGGAAAAGCCCCAAAAGAACCTAAAAATGCAACCCAGCAGTCACCAGCAGTCAAAAAGCAATACTTATTCACACTCCACTCAAGGCTCCACTGTTCAGCTTACAACCAGCAGTTTGGCAATTTCACATGAGTTCTACACAAACTTATATAGACCTCATAGAGCTGTATGGAGCTGATCTTTGCGGGAGGCAAGAACACCCTTTTCCACGCTGTGTCTATGATTAGACCCAGATACTCCAGCCTTTTAAGTGGCTTTAAAGTGGTTGTAAACCCTTTCAACACACTTTGACCTACAGGTAAGCCTAGATTAAGGCTTACCTGTAGGTCCAAGAAATAGCTCCTAAACCTACATGCTTTACCTTTGCAGGGAATCAAAGAGGAAGTAAACTCATCAGGGTTTACTTCCTTTTTAAGGAGGACTTCTTTAAGTTGAAAATCCAACCCAAACTTTCCAGGTAACTGCTTGTAATAGCTACACCTTGCTTTAAGCGAGCCACTGACTGGCCTATTAATAATAGATTGTCTAAGTAAGCCAAGACAGTTATGCCCTGTGCCCTTAAGCTGGCTAGAGGTGGGGCTAGAACCTTTGTGACTACCCGAGGTGCTGTAGCAAGCCCAAAGGGCAAGGCTACAAACTGAAAATGCTTCTGTTCTACTTCGAACCGCAGAAACCTCTGGTGAGGAGGAAATATAGGGACATGCAGATATGCATCTCTGATGTCGATGGATGCCAGAAGTTCTCCCATCCTTAGGAACTGATTTAGATTCTGTAGATCTAGAATTGGTCTGGTATCTCCATTTAGTTTTGGTACAGTAAATAGGTTTTAGTAAAACCCCAAACCTGCTCTCTTTTGGGAATCTGTATGATCACCCCTTGAGCCACTAATCAGTCTAATGCTTGCAAAAGGGATTGTCTTTTGCCTGGATCCCTGGGAACGTTTGATCTGAGAAAACAGGACAGGTCCTCCTTTGTGCCTGGGCTTGACCCTGAGATCTTCCTGTAGAGTCTGACGGCAAAGGCCGTTGCCTCTGCCTAGAGGTGGATGCCCCTGGTGCGGGGGAAAAAGGCTGTTTAAATGAAGGACGTTTATATTTTCTTTTGACTGGCAAAAGAGTACTCTTTCCGCTGGAAATAGTTTGAATATATTTATACAAACTATCGCCAAATAGTCGTTCTCGCTTACAAGGAAAACTAGTTAAAAGGTTTTTACAAGGTGTTTCTGCTGCCCAACCCTGCCTGGTGAATAGAATCCTTTATAGCATCTGTGGAAAAACATAATGCTTTAAGTAGCTCAGCCAACTCCTGAGCTTGTTGTGCAGGGAGCTCCTTGAGGGCATCTGTGAACTGGTCCTTTAAGGACTGACAGATGCCTATGGCTGCAATTGCAAATAGTTACGGTCCCTGCTAGGGAAAAAGAGGATCTTAATAAGCCTTCCAACTTTTTATCTGTTGGATCCTTAAGCATATACGTATTGTCCACTGGACAAGTTAAACTTTTATTCACATTGGAAATCGCAGCGTCCACTACTGGAACTTTACATCTTTTTGTGAATATCTCCTCCATAGGATAGAGACCTGCAAATCTTTTTGGAGGGGAAAAATGCCTATCCGGATGATCCCATTCGGAATAAATGAGATTTTCTAGTAATGGGTGCACGGGAAACGCATGCAACGGCTGTAAAGGTTTCAAAGAACCCAAGGAGGAGACCTTGACTTCAGCGAACTCAGTTAGGAGTAGCATGAAGGCAGAGCGGACCATCTTCGTAAGGCTCTGTACTTCCATTTGTGAAGTTGAGACTTCAAGTATTGTTTCCTCCGCAGGAGGAATAATCGGCTTGCTTTTCTTCCCGATCACCTGAGGGTAATACCTCACTTTGTCCCCATAGTTCCTTTGGACCCTCCACTGACTGTAAAGAGTCTAAGGTGGAGGAGGGGGATCTAGGACGTTTCCTATCCACTTGAATGGAGGATGCGATTAAAGTTACTGATCTTCCTTTTAAGCCCTGCAGGGCAGAGGAAAGTGTTTCTTCAGTCACGTATAAAGGGGCTGAAGTGTGTGAAGCAGTTGCACCACCGCTAGCTTCCAATGACTCACCCTGGCTTGCCATGTCAGATCTTTCAGAAGAGGATGACAGTATGGAAGCATGACTGGGATTCCCAGGACCTGGGGGTGCCTTAGGTACCTTTACAGTAGGTCTGGAAGACATGGTGCAAGGCACAAAAGCAGAGGCAAACAATACAATTTGCATAATAGTAAATATAGCAAAATAATCTCACCATTATATCAGTTTAAACTGCTAAATAGGAATAGAGTTTTCCTGTACTGGAAATGCCCTAGTATACACCCTCACGTGCCCAGCGCTCTGTTGTCTTCTGGTATGACCGACTCAGCTGCTAAGAGACTTGTGACTGAGAATGTGTGTAGAAAAATCCCTCAGGTGGACCTGATTGGCGTGCTCAGCTTTCTTCCCCCACACTGCGCCGTCTACTGTGTAGAGCCTACGCCCTGTACATGGCGCCACGTGACCTATAGACACGCTACACAGCAACTGCCGCTCTCCTCCTTAGCCTAAGCCTAGTGCACGCACGCGAACGGCATGCGGGTCTGTAATAGCAGATCCAAGATGGAGGAGGGAATGATGCTACTGCCGGCTTTATGCCTGAATTCAGGTTTGAAAAGACAAGGCTCACGGTATGTAATCTCAAGGGGGGGGGGGGGGGGGGGGGAGGAGGTGAGGATTCTGTCAGCAGTCTTTAAACCCCCCCCTTTGCTGGGACAACACAGATATAGGAGACAGAGCAGCTGGAAAAATTCATAAGTTAAAATGACTCCTTCTAAGTGAGACAACTTAAGCCATACAGGGTATATATAAAGAAAAAGCCTTAGCTTCTTCCCTTACCTTGTCCTCGCTGCAGTATACTGCTGATTTAACATACAGATCCAATTTTCACCCATCACGGCGAGAAGTGTAATTTAAACCTTCAAAGACTGGGGCCCTTTTAAAAGGGTTTCCGCTCCTTTGGCCTTTGTTTAGCATCCCTCAGGACAACGCTTCGTAATGTAACAAGACCAAAAAGAGTCCTGGTTCCTAGGGTCCAGCTCTAGAAGAAAAGCATTACAGGTAACACCTCGTTCTTCTCCGTGAGGCCCGGGTACCATCCTCTGGCCGTATTGGCGTGGCTGGATCCGGTTGTGGAGGTTTCTTAAATCCAGCATGGATCCCTCCTCGAGCTCCTCAGAGCATATCTTCACTCGTGACCAACACCTTAGACACTGGTGAAAAAACTGAGTGCTCCTGGCAGGAGGAGGGGTTATATAGGGGCGTCAACTTCCTGTATTGGTTATACCAGTGTCAACACCTGAAGGTAGGCCCATAACCCACCAAGTAATTACTTGAGGCTCTGTGTCCTATGATGTACAATAAAGAAATGTGTATTCTAGAAAGTTTAACAATTAGAAGATAAAGACATTCCAAACAACTGGTGTTAGCACTTCAATCACCCCAGCACCAAGGTTGTTATGGTGTAAGGATGATTGAAGCGCATTATTTCTATTACACTGTAATATAAAATGAAATCATTCAACTCACCATAATGCAGAATAGGTGGGAGCCCTGAGCGTGTCACTAGCCATGTCGCCGGCCACCAGATGACATCAGGTGTCCCCAGCGGAGTTCGTCCTTACATCAGGTGCCCCCAGCGGAGTCCCTCTATACATGCAGCCTGTGTCACACAAAATGCAGCCGGTGTCACACTAAATGCAGCCTGTGTCCCACCAAATGCAGCCTGTGTCCCCCAAATGCAGACAGCCTGTGTCCTCCAAATGCACCCAGCCTGTGTCCCCCAAATGCAGCCTGTGTCCCACCAAATGCAGCCGCCAGTCTGTGTACCCCAAATGCAGCCTGTGTCCACCAAATACAGCCTGTGTGTCCCATCAAATGCAGCTAGCCTGTGTCCCCCAAATGCAGCTGGTGTTAACCAAATACAGCCTGTGTCAACCAAATGCATCCAGCCTCTGTCCTCCAAATGCAGCTAGCCTGTGTCCCCCAAATGAAGCCTGTGTCCCCCAAATACAGCCTGTGTTTCACCAAATGCAGCCAGTCTGTGTCCCTCAAATGCAGCCTGTGTCAACCAAATCCAGCCTGTGCCCCACCAAATCCAGCCAGTGTCTCACGAAATGCAGCCTGTGTCTCACCAAATGCAGCCAGTCTGTGTTCCACAAAATGCAGTCAGCCAGTGTCCCCCAAATGCAGCCATCCCGTGTCCCCCAAATGCTGCGTGTGTCCATCAAATACAGCCCGTATCCCACCAAATGCAGCCAGCCTGTGTTCTTCAAATGCAGCCAGCCTGTGCCCCCCAAATGCAGCCTATGTCCTCAATATGCAGCCTGTGTCCCACCAAATGCAGCCAGCGTGTCCCCCAAATGCGGCCAGCCTGTGTCCCCCAAATGCAGCCAGCCTGTGTCCCCCAAATGCAGCCACCCTGTGCCCCTCAAATGCAGCCAGCCTGTGCCCACCAAATACAGCCTGTGTTCCACCAAATGTGGCCAGCCTGTGTCCCCTAAACGAAGCTGGTGTTAACCAAATGCAGCCTGTGTCCCCCAAATGCTGCAAGCCTATGTCCTCCAAATGCACCCAGCCTGTGTCCCCCAAATGCAGCTTGTGTCCCCCCAAATACAGCATGTGCCCCACCAAATGTAGCCTGTGTCCCACCAAATGCAGCCTGTGCCCCCCAAATGCAGCCTGTGCCCCCCCAAATGCAGCCTGTGTCCCCCCAAATCCAGCCTGTGTCTCACCAAATGCAGCCAGCCTGTGTCCCACCAAATGAAGCCAGCCTGTGTCCCTCAAATGCAGCGTGTGTCCATCAAATACAGCCTGTGTCTCCACAATGCAGCCAGGCTGTGTCCCACAAATACAGCCTGCATCCCCAAATAGAGCCTGTGTCCCTCAAATGCAGCCTGTGTTCACCGCAGCCAGCCTGTGTCCCCCAAATGCAGCCAGCCTGTGTCCTCCAAATGCAGCAAGCCTGTGTCCCCCCAAATGCATCAAGCCTTTGTCCACCAAATACAGCCTGTGTCCCAACAAATGCGGCCAGCCTCTGTCCCCCAAATGCAGCTGGTGTTATCCAAATACAGCCTGTGTCCCCCAAATGCGGCCCATGTCCCCCAAATGCAGCCAGTCTGTGTCCTCCAAATGCAGGCAGTCTGTGTCCCCCAAATGTAGCCTATATCCCCCAAATAGAGCCTGTGTCCCCCAAAAACACTCTGTGTTCACCAAATACAGCCTGTGTCCCACCAAATGCAGCCAGCCTGTGCTTCCCCAAATGCAGCCAGCCTGTGCCCCCCCAAATGCAGCCAGCCTGTGTCCCCCAAATGCATCCAGCCTGTGTCCATCAAATACAGGCAGAGTCCCATCAAATGTGGCCAGTCTGTGTCCCCCAAATGCAGCTGGTGTTAACCAAATACAGCCTGTGTCCCCCAAATGCAGCCTGTGTTCACCAAATACAGCCTATGTCCCACCAAATGCAGTCAGCCTGTGCCCCCCAAATGCAGCCAGCCTGTGTCCTCCAAATGCATCCAGGCTGTGTCCAATCAATGCAGCCTGTGTCCCATTAAATGCGGCCAGTCTGTGTCCCCCAAATGCAGCTGGTGTTAACCAAATAAAGCCTGTGTCCCCCAAATGCAGCCCGTGTCCCCCAAAAGCAGCCAGCCTGTGTCCCACCAAATGCAACCAGCTTGTGTCCCCCATATGCAGCCTGTGTCCACCAAATGCAGCCTGTTTCCCCCCAAATGCAGATTCTGTCTCCCCAAATCCAGCCTCTGTCCCCACAAATCAAGCCTGTGTCCCACCAAATGCAGCATGTGTCTCACTAAATGCAGCCAGCCTGTGTCCCACCAAATGCAGCCAGCCTGTGACCCCCAAATGCAGCCTGTGTCCCCCAAATGCAGGCAGCCTGTGTCCCCCCAAATGCAGCCTGTGTCCCATGAAATGCAGCCTATGTCTCACCAAATGCAGCCAGTCTGTGTCCCACCAAATGCAGTCAGCCAGTGTCCCCCAAATGCAGCCTGTGTCCCCCAAATGGAGCCAGCCCGTTTCCCCAAATGCCCCGTGTGTCCATCAAATACAGCCTCTGTCCCACCAAATGCAGCCAGCCTGTGTCCCCCAAATGTAGCCAGCCTGTGTCCCCCAAATGCAGCCTGTGTCCCCCAAATGCAGCCTGTGTCCCACCAAATGCGGCCAGTCTGTGTCCCCCCAAATGTAGCCTGTGTCCCACCAAATGCAGCCTGTGACCCCCAAATGCAGCCTGTGTCCCACCAAATGCAGCCTGTGTCCCACCAAATGCTGCATGTGTCTCACCAAATGCAGCCAGCCTGTGTCCCCCCAAATGTAGCCTGTGTCCCATCAAATGCAGCCTGTGTCTCCCAAATGCAGCCAGTGTCCCACCAAATGCAGCCTGTGTCCCACCAAATGCAGCCTGTGTCCCACCAAATGCCGCATGTGTCTCACCAAATGCAGCCAGCCTGTGTCCCACCAAATGCAGCCAGCCTGTGTGCCCCAAATGCAGCAAGCCCGTGTCCTCCAAATACAGCTAGCCTGTGTCCCCCAAATGTAGCCTGTGTCCCACCAAATGCAGCCAGTCTGTGTTCCACAAATCCAGCCTGTGTCCCCCCTAATTCTGCCTGTGTCCCCCCCAAATGCAGCCTGTGTCCCCCAAATGCAGCCAGCCCGTGTCCCCCAAATGCCGCGTGTGTACATCAAATAAAGCCTCTGTCCCACCAAATGCAGCCAGCCTGTGTGCCCCAAATGCAGCCAGCCTGAGTCCCCCAAATGCAGCCTGTGTCCTCAATATGCAGCCTGTGTCCCCCAAATGCAGCCTGTGTCCCACCAAATGCGGCCACTCTGTGTCCCCCAAATGTAGCCTGTGTCCCACCAAATGCAGCATGTGTCCCCCAAATCCAGCCTGTGTCCCACCAATGCAGCCTATGTCCCACCGATGCAGCCTGTGTCCCACCAAATGTGGCCTGTGTCCCACCAAATGCCACATGTGTCTCAACAAATGCAGCCAGCCTGTGTCTCACCAAATGCAGCCAGTCTGTGTCCCCCAAATGCAGTCTGTGCCCCCCAAATGCAGCCTGTGCTTCCCCAAATCAGGCCTGTGTCCCCCCAAATCCAGCATGTGTCCCCCCCAAATCTAGCCTGTGTCCCAAAAAATGCAGCCAGTGTCCCACCAAATGCAGCATGTGTCTCACCAAATGCAGCCAGCCTGTTTCTCCACAATGCAGCCAGCCTGTGTCCCACAAAGGCAGCCTGTATCCCCCAAATAGAGCCTGTGCCCCACCAAATGCAGCCAGCCTGTGTCCTCCAAATGCAGCCCGCATGTGTCCCACAAATGCAGCCTGTGTCCCTCAAATAGAGCCTATGTCCCCTAAATGCAGCCTGTGTTCACCAAATACAGCCTGTGTCCCACCAAATGCAGCCAGCCTGTGTCCCCCAAATGCAGCCAGCCTGTGTCCTCCAAATGCAGTGTCTGTCCCCCAAATGCAGCGTCTGTCCCCCAAATGCAGCCAGCCTGTGTCCCACCAAATGCAGCCTGTGTCTCCCAAATGCAGCCAGTGTCCCACCAAATGCAGCCTGTGTCCCACCAAATGCAGCCTGTGTCCCACCAAATGCAGCCTGTGTCCCACCAAATGCCGCATGTGTCTCACCAAATGCAGCCAGCCTGTGTCCCACCAAATGCAGCCAGCCTGTGTGCCCCAAATGCAGCAAGCCCGTGTCCTCCAAATACAGCTAGCCTGTGTCCCCCAAATGTAGCCTGTGTCCCACCAAATGCAGCCAGTCTGTGTTCCACAAATCCAGCCTGTGTCCCCCCTAATCCTGCCTGTGTCCCCCCAAATGCAGCCTGTGTCCCCCAAATGCAGCCAGCCCGTGTCCCCCAAATGCCGCGTGTGTACATCAAATAAAGCCTCTGTCCCACCAAATGCAGCCAGCCTGTGTGCCCCAAATGCAGCCAGCCTGAGTCCCCCAAATGCAGCCTGTGTCCTCAATATGCAGCCTGTGTCCCCCAAATGCAGCCTGTGTCCCACCAAATGCGGCCAGTCTGTGTCCCCCAAATGTAGCCTGTGTCCCACCAAATGCAGCATGTGTCCCCCAAATCCAGCCTGTGTCCCACCAATGCAGCCTATGTCCCACCGATGCAGCCTGTGTCCCACCAAATGTGGCCTGTGTCCCACCAAATGCCACATGTGTCTCAACAAATGCAGCCAGCCTGTGTCTCACCAAATGCAGCCAGTCTGTGTCCCCCAAATGCAGTCTGTGTCCCCCCAAATGCAGCCTGTGCTTCCCCAAATCAGGCATGTGTCCCCCCAAATCCAGCATGCGTCCCCCCAAATCTAGCCTGTGTCCCAAAAAATGCAGCCAGTGTCCCACCAAATGCAGCATGTGTCTCACCAAATGCAGCCAGCCTGTTTCTCCACAATGCAGCCAGCCTGTGTCCCACAAAGGCAGCCTGTATCCCCCAAATAGAGCCTGTGCCCCACCAAATGCAGCCAGCCTGTGTCCTCCAAATGCAGCCCGCATGTGTCCCACAAATGCAGCCTGTGTCCCTCAAATAGAGCCTATGTCCCCTAAATGCAGCCTGTGTTCACCAAATACAGCCTGTGTCCCACCAAATGCAGCCAGCCTGTGTCCCCCAAATGCAGCCAGCCTGTGTCCTCCAAATGCAGTGTCTGTCCCCCAAATGCAGCGTCTATTCCCCAAATGCAGCCAGCCTGTGTCCCACCAAATGCAACCAGTCTGTGTCACCCATATGCAGCCTGTGTCCACCAAATGCAGCCTGTGTCCCCCCAAATCCAGATTATGTCCCCCCAAATCCAGCCTCTGTCCCCACAAATCAAGCCTGTGTCCCATCAAATACATCATGTTTCCCACCAAATACAGCATGTCTCCCCCAAATAGAGCCTGTGTCCCACAAATGCAGCCTGTGTTCACCAAATACAGCCTGTGTTCACCAAATACAGCCTTAGTCCCACCAAATGCAGCCAGCCTGTGTCCTCCAAATGCAGCCAGATTGTGTCCCCCAAATGCATCCAGCCTGTGTCCATCAAATACAGCCTATGTCCCATCAAATGCAGCCAGCCTATGTCCCCTAAATGCAGCTGGTGTTAACCAAATACAGCCTATGTCCCCCAAATGCAGTCTGTGTTCCCACAATGCAGCCAGCCTGTGTCCCAAAAATTCAGCCTGTGTCCCTCAAATAGAGCCTGTGTCCCCCAAATGCAGCCAGTCTGTGTCCCCCAAATGCAGCCTGTGTCCCCCCAAATCCAGATTCTGTCCCCCCAAATCCAGATTCTGTCTCCCCAAATCCAGCCTCTGTTCCACCAAATCCAGCCTCTGTCCCACTAAATGCAGCATGTGTCCCACCAAATGCAGCATGTGTCTCACCAAATGCAGCATGTGTCTCACTAAATGCAGCCAGCCTATGTCCCACCAAATGCAGCCAGCCTGTGTCCCCCAAATTCGAGCAGTCTGTGTCCCGCAAATGCAGGCAGCCTGTGTCCCCCCAAATGCAGCCTGACCCCCCAAATGCAGCCTGTGTCCCCCCAAATGCAGCCTGTGTCCCACCAAATCCAGCCTGTGCCCCACCAAATCAAGCCTGTGTCCCACCAAATGCAGCCAGTCTGTGTCCCACCAAATACAGTCAGTCTGTGTCCCACCAAATGCAGTCAGCCAGTGTCCCCCAAATGCAGCCTCTGTCCCCCAAATGCAGTGTGTGTCCATCAAATACAGCCTGTGTTTTACCAAATGCAGACAGCCTGTGTCCCCCAAATGCAGCCAGCCTGTGTCCTTCAAATGCAGCCAGCCTGTGTCCCCCAAATTCAGCCTGTGTCCCCCAAATTCAGCCTGTGTTCCAACAAATGCAGTCTGTGTCCCACCAAATGCAGCATGTGTCTCCACAATTCAGCCAGCCAGTGTCCCAAAAATGCAGCTTGTGTCCTCCAAATAGAGCCTGTGTCCCTCAAATGCAGGCTGTGTTCACGAAATACAGCCTGTGTTCCCCCAAATGCAGCTAGCCTGTGTCCTCCAAATGCAGCCAGCCTGTGTCCTCCAAATGCAGCCAGCCTGTGTCCCCCGAATGCAGCCACCCTGTGTCCCCCAAATGCAGCCAGCCTGTGCCCCCAAAATGCAGCCAGCCTGTGCCCCCCCCAGCCTGTGTCCCACCGATGCAGCCTGTGTCCCACCAAATGTGGCCTGTGTCCCACCAAATGCCACATGTGTCTCAACAAATGCAGCCAGCCTGTGTCTCACCAAATGCAGCCAGTCTGTGTCCCCCAAATGCAGTCTGTGTCCCCCCAAATGCAGCCTGTGCTTCCCCAAATCAGGCCTGTGTCCCCCCAAATCCAACATGTGTCCCCCCAAATCTAGCCTGTGTCCCAAAAAATGCAGCCAGTGTCCCACCAAATGCAGCATGTGTCTCACCAAATGCAGCCAGCCTGTTTCTCCACAATGCAGCCAGCCTGTGTCCCACAAAGGCAGCCTGTATCCCCCAAATAGAGCCTGTGCCCCACCAAATGCAGCCAGCCTGTGTCCTCCAAATGCAGCCCGCATGTGTCCCACAAATGCAGCCTGTGTCCCTCAAATAGAGCCTATGTCCCCTAAATGCAGCCTGTGTTCACCAAATACAGCCTGTGTCCCACCAAATGCAGCCAGCCTGTGTCCCCCAAATGCAGCCAGCCTGTGACCTCCAAATGCAGCGTCTGTCCCCCAAATGCAGCGTCTGTCCCCCAAATGCAGCCAGCCTGTGTCCCACCAAATGCTACCAGTCTGTGTCACCCATATGCAGCCTGTGTCCACCAAATGCAGCCTTCGTCCCCCCAAATGCAGCCTGTGTCCCCCCAAATCTAGATTATGTCCCCCCAAATCCAGCCTCTGTCCCCACAAATCAAGCCTGTGTCCCATCACATACATCATGTTTCCCACCAAATACAGCATGTCTCCCCCAAATAGAGCCTATGTCCCAAAAATGCAGCCTGTGTTCACCAAATACAGCCTGTGTTCACCAAATACAGCCTGTGTCCCACCAAATGCAGCCAGCCTGTGTCCTCCAAATGCAGCCAGATTGTGTCCCCCCAAATGCATCCAGCCTGTGTCCATCAAATACAGCCTATGTCCCATCAAATGCAGCCAGCCTGTGTCCCCCAAATGCAGCTGGTGTTAACCAAATACAGCCTATGTCCCCCAAATGCAGTCTGTGTCCCCACAATGCAGCCAGCCTGTGTCCCAAAAATTCAGCCTGTGTCCCTCAAATAGAGCCTGTGTCCCCCAAATGCAGCCAGTCTGTGTCCCCCAAATGCAGTCTGTGTCCCCCCAAATGCAGCCTGTGCCCCCCCAAATGCAGCATGTGTCCCCCCAAATCCAGATTCTGTCCCCCCAAATCCAGATTCTGTCTCCCCAAATCCAGCCTCTGTTCCACCAAATCCAGCCTCTGTCCCACCAAATGCAGCATGTGTCCCACCAAATGCAGCATGTGTCTCACCAAATGCAGCATGTGTCTCACTAAATGCAGCCAGCCTATGTCCCACCAAATGCAGCCAGCCTGTGTCCCCCAAATTCAGGCAGTCTGTGTCCCGCAAATGCAGGAAGCCTGTGTCCCCCCAAATGCAGCCTGCCCCCCCCAAATGCAGCCTGTGTCCCCCCAAATGCAGCCTGTGTCCCACCAAATCCAGCCTGTGCCCCACCAAATCAAGCCTGTGTCCCACCAAATGCAGCCAGTCTGTGTCCCACCAAATACAGTCAGTCTGTGTCCCACCAAATGCAGTCAGCCAGTGTCCCCCAAATGCAGCCTCTGTCCCCCAAATGCCGTGTGTGTCCATCAAATACAGCCTGTGTTTTACCAAATGCAGACAGCCTGTGTCCCCCAAATGCAGCCAGCCTGTGTCCTTCAAATGCAGCCAGCCTGTGTCCCCCAAATTCAGCCTGTGTCCCCCAAATTCAGCCTGTGTTCCAACAAATGCAGTCTGTGTCCCACCAAATGCAGCATGTGTCTCCACAATTCAGCCAGCCTGTGTCCCAAAAATGCAGCTTGTGTCCTCCAAATAGAGCCTGTGTCCCTCAAATGCAGGCTGTGTACACGAAATACAGCCTGTGTTCCCCCAAATGCAGCTAGCCTGTGTCCTCCAAATGCAGCTAGCCTGTGTCCTCCAAATGCAGCCAGCCTGTGTCCTCCAAATGCAGCCAGCCTATGTCCCCCAAATCCAGCCAGCCTGTGTCCCCCAAATGCAGCCAGCCTGTGCCCCCCAAATGCAGCCAGCCTGTGTCCTCCAAATGCATCCAGCCTGTGTCCACCAAAATCAGCCTGTGTCCCACCAAATGCAGCCAGTCTGTGTCCCCCAATTACAGATTCTATTTCCCCAAATCCAGCATCTGTCCCCACAAATCAAGTCTCTGTCCCACCAAATACAGCATGTGTCTCACCAAATGCAGCCAGCCTGTGTCCCACCAAATGCAGCCAGCCTCTGTCCCTCAAATGCAGCATGTGTCTCACCAAATGCAGCCAGCCTGTGTCCCAAAAAATGCAGCCAGCCTGTGTCCCCCAAATCCAGATGCTATCTCCCCAAATCCAGCCTCTGTCCCCACAAATCAAGCCTCTGTCCCACCAAATACAGCATGTGTCCCGTCAAATGCAGCATGTTTCTCATCAAATGCAGCCAGCCTGTGTCCCACCAAATGCAGCCAGCCTCTGCCCCTTAAATGCAGCATGTGTCTCACCAAATGCAGGCAGCCTGTGTCCACCAAATGCAGCCTGTGTCCCCCCCAAATGCAGCCTGTCCCCCCCGCCCAAATGCAGCCTATGTCTCCCCAAATGCAGCCTGTGTCCCACCAAATCCAGCCTGTGCCCCACCAAATCCAGCCTGTGCCCCACGAAATTCAGCATGTGTCTCAGCAAATGCAGCCAGTCTGTGTCCCACCAAATTCAGTCAGCCAGTGTCCCCCAAATGCAGCTGGTGTTAACCAAATACAGCCTGTGTCCCCCAAATCCAGCCTGTGTCCCCAAAATTCAGCCAGCCTGTGTCCCACCAAATGCAGCCAGTCTGTGTCCCCCAAATCCAGATTCTGTCTCCCCAAATCCAGCCTCTAGCCCCACAAATCAAGCCTCTGTCGCACCAAATACAGCATTTTTCCCACCAAATGCAGCACGTGTCCCCCAAATAGAGCCTGTGTCCCCCAAATGCACCCTGTGTTCACCAAATACAGCCTGTGTCCCACCAAATGCAGCCTGTGTCCCACCAAATGCCGCATGTGTCTCACCAAATGCAGCCAGCCTGTGTCCCACCAAATGCAGCCAGCCTGTGTGCCCCAAATGCAGCAAGCCCGTGTCCTCCAAATACAGCTAGCCTGTGTCCCCCAAATGTAGCCTGTGTCCCACCAAATGCAGCCAGTCTGTGTTCCACAAATCCAGCCTGTGTCCCCCCTAATCCTGCCTGTGTCCCCCCCCAAATGCAGCCTGTGTCCCCCAAATGCAGCCAGCCCGTGTCCCCCAAATGCCGCGTGTGTACATCAAATAAAGCCTCTGTCCCACCAAATGCAGCCAGCCTGTGTCCCCCAAATGCAGCCTGTGTCCTCAATATGCAGCCTGTGTCCCCCAAATGCAGCCTGTGTCCCACCAAATGCGGCCAGTCTGTGTCCCCCAAATGTAGCCTGTGTCCCACCAAATGCAGCATGTGTCCCCCAAATCCAGCCTTTGTCCCACCAATGCAGCCTGTGTCCCACCGATGCAGCCTGTGTCCCACCAAATGTGGCCTGTGTCCCACCAAATGCCACATGTGTCTCAACAAATGCAGCCAGCCTGTGTCTCACCAAATGCAGCCAGTCTGTGTCCCCCAAATGCAGTCTGTGTCCCCCCAAATGCAGCCCGTGCTTCCCCAAATCAGGCCTGTGTCCCCCCAAATCCAGCATGTGTCCCCCCAAATCTAGCCTGTGTCCCAAAAAATGCAGCCAGTGTCCCACCAAATGCAGCATGTGTCTCACCAAATGCAGCCAGCCTGTTTCTCCACAATGCAGCCAGCCTGTGTCCCACAAAGGCAGCCTGTATCCCCCAAATAGAGCCTGTGCCCCACCAAATGCAGCCAGCCTGTGTCCTCCAAATGCAGCCCGCATGTGTCCCACAAATGCAGCCTGTGTCCCTCAAATAGAGCCTATGTCCCCTAAATGCAGCCTGTGTTCACCAAATACAGCCTGTGTCCCACCAAATGCAGCCAGCCTGTGTCCCCCAAATGCAGCCAGCCTGTGTCCTCCAAATGCAGCGTCTGTCCCCCAAATGCAGCGTCTGTCCCCCAAATGCAGCCAGCCTGTGTCCCACCAAATGCTACCAGTCTGTGTCACCCATATGCAGCCTGTGTCCACCAAATGCAGCCTTCGTCCCCCCAAATGCAGCCTGTGTCCCCCCAAATCCAGATTATGTCCCCCCAAATCCAGCCTCTGTCCCCACAAATCAAGCCTGTGTCCCATCACATACATCATGTTTCCCACCAAATACAGCATGTCTCCCCCAAATAGAGCCTGTGTCCCACAAATGCAGCCCGTGTTCACCAAATACAGCCTGTGTTCACCAAATACAGCCTGTGTTCACCAAATACAGCCTGTGTCCCACCAAATGCAGCCAGCCTGTGTCCTCCAAATGCAGCCAGATTGTGTCCCCCAAATGCATCCAGCCTGTGTCCATCAAATACAGCCTATGTCCCATCAAATGCAGCCAGCCTGTGTCCCCCAAATGCAGCTGGTGTTAACCAAATGCAGCCTATGTCCCCCAAATGCAGTCTGTGTCCCCACAATGCAGCCAGCCTGTGTCCCAAAAATTCAGCCTGTGTCCCTCAAATAGAGCCTATGTCCCCCAAATGCAGCCAGTCTGTGTCCCCCAAATGCAGTCTGTGTCCCCCCAAATGCAGCCTGTGCCCCCCCAAATGCAGCCTGTGTCCCCCCAAATCCAGATTCTGTCCCCCCAAATCCAGATTCTGTCTCCCCAAATCCAGCCTCTGTTCCACCAAATCCAGCCTCTGTCCCACCAAATGCAGCATGTGTCCCACCAAATGCAGCATGTGTCTCACCAAATGCAGCATGTGTCTCACTAAATGCAGCCAGCCTATGTCCCACCAAATGCAGCCAGCCTGTGTCCCCCAAATTCAGGCAGTCTGTGTCCCGCAAATGCAGGCAGCCTGTGTCCCCCCAAATGCAGCCTGCCCCCCCCCAAATGCAGCCTGTGTCCCCCCAAATGTAGCCTGTGTCCCACCAAATCCAGCCTGTGCCCCACCAAATCAAGCCTGTGTCCCACCAAATGCAGCCAGTCTGTGTCCCACTGAAATGGATATTTTGATGATAGGCAACTCCTATCCTCATATTGATTAGTGGTTCCAAATTAATAACTACTGCAGTAGGGAACAGACACAAAAGATACGCTCAGCATCTTTCCAAATAACCGTTCTCCTTTATTATGACGCATTTGAAGGCTTTTATACACATGATTACGTAGGTATCACATTAATATTACAATTGTACGTTTATGGTAACAAGGGGCATTACATAGGCAGGCTTATTCTAATCAGAACTCGAAAGAATGCAAAACATGTACTGAAAACATTATTAGTGCCGTGTGCACAGTGAGGGCATTGTGCAATACATATAAAATAGAATACAATTATATACAGAACCTACAAATTTCCATTACAGTCTCCTCTCTTTTGATCAATATTTTGATCACTAACCATACCTGCTATCACCTTTAACCTGGAACCTCCACACGCTTAGGTGGAGGTAATCCTGGCCAAAGAGGCAAAAACTCCATTGTGGAGAAAATAATAGCTGAGCAGCTTTTTTCATTACAAAACGACTTTTCACTGTGAAAAACAAATGATTGATAAGACATATTTACAGAGTACTGGCTGTACACTCCTGTGGCCAGAATGGCCTTCTAGCTTAATTGCTGGTATGCTGACTTATCAGCACATGTAAACACAGACAATTCTACATAAAATGGAAAAGGTACAAAAGACAAATATGACTTCAACATGGCTAAACTACTTTTCAAATATCTATATCCCTTACAATTAAAGTAATTAAATCAAAAAATACCCTAGACTGTTATCGCAAGAGGGAAACAAATCAAACACAGAGATTTCTTTCATTTAGTCATATTACAGTGTCTGGTGTGGATTTGGGTGACTTTTCCTTCAAGTTTTGCAAAACTGTACATGAAATAGATGCTGTATTGAGTCTCCAAACATCTCCTTATATATAAATGTCTCTTAACAATCCACAAGTCAACTGGCTTTAGTTTTAGATCCTTCCAAACTTTTAGGATCTGGAATTGGGGAGAAAACGCATAAATAAGTTTGTCAAAAACCTTAAAAGATCAGCAACATTCTCTGTGAGATCCGATTGGAGGACTTCAGCTGCTGAGACAAAATATAAGCAAGTGAGTAACACTCCCCAACCAAATCCCATAGGGAGAGAGTCCAACATCCCCCTACGGGCTTGATAAAATATGATAAAATATAATAAAACATTCAGGCAAAAGTTTTCTAGTGTCTTACTCTACTTTGTCCACTACATTGTAGACAGTAGGGGGTGTAAAAATAAAACCTCAAAACTTCTAGCAAGGACTCTCCTATAAAAATGATTTCCTCTGTTACTCTCTGTAGATTCTGCACTCTGTACTTACAAACTACTTCTGATAACACTTTTTTACTGTGGCCGTTGCAGTAGCATTTGCCACTGGACATCCAGAAAACATGTCCATACAAACAAAATACATACTCGTAACATCCTGACTTGGGCATTTGGATATATCTTTTTGTTATCTCTGGAAGGGATGTTCAGCTTTTGGTAACACCTTTGGTAACAGGTAAAACAAGAAGTGGTATGTTATAAAAACAACTGTGGAGAACCCTGGCTCTATCCCACGCTCATTTACTAAGGCAGCCATAACTGTTTGTGACTGATGACACGGTCCACGTGTCAAGCTGAAGGGAAAAGAGTGTCTGGCAAACATAAATGATCACCTTTTCCAAAGTCCTGTTTCGTAATAAGTTGCCCTCTGTGGACCACTTGTGCTTCTCGTTCTGGGGTCCTTAAAGTTGAATTATTAATCCCAGCTATACTGGGCCAGAACTCGGGTGGAATCTGTGAGTTGCACAGACCCAGCAAGTGTCCGGGGCTGTAAATGTAGCATCCTAAAGCCCCGTACACACGAGCGGACTTTTCAACATCCAAAGTCCGTCAGACCGAGTCCGTCAGACTATCCGATCGTGTGTGGGCTGCAACGGACTTTAGCTTCGCAAAAGTCTGACGGACTTTAGAAATGAAGCATGCTTCAAATTTTCCCGACGGAACTCCGCCGGACCCGGTCCCCTTCGAAAAATTCGCTCGTGTGTGTGCTACTCCGACGGACTAAAACCGACGCTAGGGCAGCTATTGGCTACTGGCTATGAACTTCCTACGTCGAATCCAGTCGTACGTCATCACGTTCGACTCCGTCGGAGTTTGGTGTGATGGTGTGTGGTCAAGTCCGTTCGGTCGAAAAGTCCGCCAGAACTCCGTCGGAACTCCGGCGGAACTCCTTTGGAGGTCTGTCAGACTTAATCCCTCTCGTGTGTACGGGGCATTAGAGTCGCCTGGTCTGCTTCCATGTGTGAGTTTTACTGTTAGTATGGCTACCTCAGCAAGAACCTGGAAGGCTGAAAACAGCCGATCAAATTAACTTGGCATGCTTGATTGGTTTACCTGCCGAAGTAAAAACAAACTTCTGGCCCTTCAAATGGAACCAAAAGCTCTCTATATCTTGACTATCTATATAAATATATACTCTTTTTATAGCTCACAGGCTTTTCTAAAACATGGAGCTCTGCTTCTTGAGCTGGGGAAAAAGGATCCAATGACTCTGAATACAGAGTATCCTTCTGGGTGATAAACTTCATCCTCAGTATAAAACCAGGAATAACACTACAAAAAAGTAAATACTCGGGTCTTCAGGGAGTGTGTCCTGCACTGGGCTCACAGCAGCTGATTCCCACGTCATCAATGTAACACATGTGTTTTTTCTTTGTTTCCAGCCTCCTCCAATAGAGGCAATAAGGTGGCTGGATTCAAATGTACACATTTTTCATTGTTAGATTTGTACACAAACACACAAAACAAATTCATATTTTGAACCTTTCATTAGACAAACACTTAGCTATATATTTGCTGTGCAGAATGTCGGACTATTAAAAATTAAATATTCAACCAAAATAATATCTGTAACTTTGTCTAATAGCAACTTTGCATAAAGCTACAGCTCTGATACACCGGAGTGAACCCTTCATTACTGGGTCCAGCTTGCATAAACATAACAATAGCTTTTTCCTATCATGCTGTTTGTGTAAGAACTCCTGTTTCATGTTTCAAAAAGACAACTTTTTCCTAGCAATATTATAATAAATGATAAGAATACCCGGCAGTCATACAGAGATGTCCATAAACCCTAAATATTCTTCTACTTATACCCACTGCACTTACAAGGAAAAGGGGCACATCATTTCACATACCACACATTCTGCTTTGGATTTCAAAAATAAAAATACATAAAAACAAAAGGACCAACAATATGTATGACGGACCAGAAAGCACTTGGCCATCCTTATATATAAACCAACTGGCTGCAGGCAGCAGCTATCCTAACAGGGTGTGTGGACTTGATGTGATGGGTCTGTTATATTTCAATTTTATTATTACTCTCACATCATGGACTGCACATTAAGTTATTATCAGACTTTAAGATTTCATTTCTGTAGAAAAACTTCCTTATGTATCCCATCCATCTTGGCTTTGTTAAACATTATTGCAGCTGTATTCAAATTAACAACCTCATCTTAATTTTTTCACTTTCCACTCAATAAATATAAAATCTTAATCTTAATCTAAACTAATTCCATTTTTACCAATTTCCCCATTAACCTGGATTTCATTTCCAACCAAAAGGTTGTCTAAACCAGTTTCAATATATCTATATTTATTAATAAAATTGTTAAACTCATATTAGAAATTAATACTCATATGATAATTTCAATATCACACACTAATATATATGCACAGATAAATGTCCTTAAAGGGGGACATATTACTTAATTTTACTCAATTTCTCTCTTTTTTTTTTTTTTTAAATGCACTGTTTCCACTATCACAGGATATTCAATTAGTGTAAGACATGGTTAATTTGTAACCTTCAATTTACCATGTTTGGAAAACAGATTCAAAAATAATTGTGATCACATTGTTTATCATTAGATTCGTTAACCCGGCACATTTTGTTATAAATGTTTTGTCTAAAAAACTGAAATTGGCATGGTGTCCTTGCAGCTTATCACCAATCTCTCATGTCAGCCACATTCTTTCAGGAGAGCACAAAGGAGGGGGTCACATTTGTGTGCATGACACAAGCGATAGAACTACAGGTTCCAGCATTCACAAACATACACAAGTATCGCTCTAAAATCGCTTACATTATTCCCATTTGTACACAACACATGCATTTCATTCTCTCTTTATTTTAATGCTTTTTAAATACTTCCTTGCTTAAATTTCTGCTTTCTTTATTTTGTTCTGATATCCTTTGCATCCAATGTATTGTAATACCATACTTCACATACTGTGCATTCTATGATCGGACGGGCAGCTATAGTGCTCATCCCATCTTCCCTCTCTGACAACATATAAAGCATTCTGTTTTAATTCTCATTACTGTTTCTTGACTTTACTAGTTGTAGTGCCTGACCCCAAATTCATCCCACAACTTAACATCAAAAAGTCCCTTTCTGTCTAGTGTTAATGTCACTCTTGATCCATCCTGCTCACATAAATAGCCGTTTCTCTAGCTGTATACTCTGCATGATTCTTTGTCCCTGTGAACTTTGGTGGTAACCCAGTTACCCATTGTGGATCCCTGTCCACTTCAACCATTAATCTAGGGGCTCAGTATAGGCGGAACCGCACCTTCGGTTCATATATAGCGCTTCTCTTGCGCTGGGCATTTTTGAGGGTCTCTTACCCATCATTCCCTTACTTAATTTAATGCCCATAATGACTGGCCAGTCTTCTCTACGTGTGCCTATACCCTTTTGCCTCTAAACTACTTCATCTAGCAGATGTACTACATATACTCTGTGAACAGCACTATTCTTCTCTTTCTCTATAACACGCTGATGGACAGTAGACAGTGACAATATAACATATAACCACTAATCAATACAGTTCGATTAAGGGGAGTAAAATAGGTACCCTTTGTCCCGAAAATGCCTTACCGATCAAGGAAGTCTGATAACTCAAATGTAAGCAAAAGGCTTACCTCAGCCGGCTGATTATCAGAAATTCCCGGATCGTCTCAAGCTCCTCGTTTCGGATACTCAGGGTCACCTGATAACCCCTCCTGGCTGGCTCGCCACCTGAAATGGATATTTTGATGATAGGCAACTCCTATCCTCATATTGATTAGTGGTTCCAAATTAATAACTACTGCAGTAGGGAACAGACACAAAAGATACGCTCAGCATCTTTCCAAATAACCGTTCTCCTTTATTATGACGCATTTGAAGGCTTTTATACACATGATTACGTAGGTATCACATTAATATTACAATTGTACGTTTATGGTAACAAGGGGCGTTACATAGGCAGGCTTATTCTAATCAGAACTCGAAAGAATGCAAAACATGTACTGAAAACATTATTAGTGCCGTGTGCACAGTGAGGGCATTGTGCAATACATATAAAATAGAATACAATTATATACAGAACCTACAAATTTCCATTACACCCACCAAATACAGTCAGTCTGTGTCCCACCAAATGCAGTCAGCCAGTGTCCCCCAAATGCAGCCTCTGTCCCCCAAATGCCGTGTGTGTCCATCAAATACAGCCTGTGTTTTACCAAATGCAGACAGCCTGTGTCCCCCAAATGCAGCCAGCCTGTGTCCTTCAAATGCAGCCAGCCTGTGTCCCCCAAATTCAGCCTGTGTCCCCCAAATTCAGCCTGTGTTCCAACAAATGCAGTCTGTGTCCCACCAAATGCAGCATGTGTCTCCACAATTCAGCCAGCCTGTGTCCCAAAAATGCAGCTTGTGTCCTCCAAATAGAGCCTGTGTCACTCAAATGCAGGCTGTGTTCACGAAATACAGCCTGTGTTCCCCCAAATGCAGCTAGCCTGTGTCCTCCAAATGCAGCCAGCCTGTGTCCTCCAAATGCAGCCAGCCTATGTCCCCCAAATCCAGCCAGCCTGTGTCCCCCAAATGCAGCCAGCCTGTGCCCCCCAAATGCAGCCAGCCTGTGTCCTCCAAATGCATCCAGCCTGTGTCCACCAAAATCAGCCTGTGTCCCACCAAATGCAGCCAGTCTGTGTCCCCCAATTCCAGATTCTATCTCCCCAAAACCAGCATCTGTCCCCACAAATCAAGTCTCTGTCCCACCAAATACAGCATGTGTCTCACCAAATGCAGCCAGCCTGTGTCCCACCAAATGCAGCCAGCCTCTGTCCCTCAAATGCAGCATGTGTCTCACCAAATGCAGCCAGCCTGTGTCCCAAAAAATGCAGCCAGCCTGTGTCCCCCAAATCCAGATTCTATCTCCCCAAATCCAGCCTCTGTCCCCACAAATCAAGCCTCTGTCCCACCAAATACAGCATGTGTCCCGTCAAATGCAGCATGTTTCTCATCAAATGCAGCCAGCCTGTGTCCCACCAAATGCAGCCAGCCTCTGCCCCTTAAATGCAGCATGTGTTTCACCAAATGCAGGCAGCCTGTGTCCACCAAATGCAGCCTGTATCCCCCCCAAATGCAGCCTGTCCCCCCCGCCCAAATGCAGCCTATGTCTCCCCAAATGCAGCCTGTGTCCCACCAAATCCAGCCTGTGCCCCACCAAATCCAGCCTGTGCCCCACGAAATTCAGCATGTGTCTCAGCAAATAAAGCCAGTCTGTGTCCCACCAAATTCAGTCAGCCAGTGTCCCCCAAATGCAGCTGGTGTTAACCAAATACAGCCTGTGTCCCCCAAATCCAGCCTGTGTCCCCAAAATTCAGCCAGCCTGTGTCCCACCAAATGCAGCCAGTCTGTGTCCCCCAAATCCAGATTCTGTCTCCCCAAATTCAGCCTCTAGCCCCACAAATCAAGCCTCTGTCGCACCAAATACAGCATTTTTCCCACCAAATGCAGCACGTGTCCCCCAAATAGAACCTGTGTCCCCCAAATGCACCCTGTGTTCACCAAATACAGCCTGTGTCCCACCAAATGCAGCCTGTGTCCCACCAAATGCCGCATGTGTCTCACCAAATGCAGCCAGCCTGTGTCCCACCAAATGCAGCCAGCCTGTGTGCCCCAAATGCAGCAAGCCCGTGTCCTCCAAATACAGCTAGCCTGTGTCCCCCAAATGTAGCCTGTGTCCCACCAAATGCAGCCAGTCTGTGTTCCACAAATCCAGCCTGTGTCCCCCCTAATCCTGCCTGTGTCCCCCCAAAATGCAGCCTGTGTCCCCCAAATGCAGCCAGCCCGTGTCCCCCAAATGCCGCGTGTGTACATCAAATAAAGCCTCTGTCCCACCAAATGCAGCCAGCCTGTGTCCCCCAAATGCAGCCTGTGTCCTCAATATGCAGCCTGTGTCCCCCAAATGCAGCTTGTGTCCCACCAAATGCGGCCAGTCTGTGTCCCCCAAATGTAGCCTGTGTCCCACCAAATGCAGCATGTGTCCCCCAAATCCAGCCTTTGTCCCACCAATGCAGCCTGTGTCCCACCGATGCAGCCTGTGTCCCACCAAATGTGGCCTGTGTCCCACCAAATGCCACTTGTGTCTCAACAAATGCAGCCAGCCTGTGTCTCACCAAATGCAGCCAGTCTGTGTCCCCCAAATGCAGTCTGTGTCCCCCCAAATGCAGCCTGTGCTTCCCCAAATCAGGCCTGTGTCCCCCCAAATCCAGCATGTGTCCCCCCAAATCTAGCCTGTGTCCCAAAAAATGCAGCCAGTGTCCCACCAAATGCAGCATGTGTCTCACCAAATGCAGCCAGCCTGTTTCTCCACAATGCAGCCAGCCTGTGTCCCACAAAGGCAGCCTGTATCCCCCAAATAGAGCCTGTGCCCCACCAAATGCAGCCAGCCTGTGTCCTCCAAATGCAGCCCGCATGTGTCCCACAAATGCAGCCTGTGTCCCTCAAATAGAGCCTATGTCCCCTAAATGCAGCCTGTGTTCACCAAATACAGCCTGTGTCCCACCAAATGCAGCCAGCCTGTATCCCCCAAATGCAGCCAGCCTGTGTCCTCCAAATGCAGCGTCTGTCCCCCAAATGCAGCGTCTGTCCCCCAAATGCAGCCAGCCTGTGTCCCACCAAATGCAACCAGTCTGTGTCACCCATATGCAGCCTGTGTCCACCAAATGCAGCCTTCGTCCCCCCAAATGCAGCCTGTGTCCCCCCAAATCCAGATTATGTCCCCCCAAATCCAGCCTCTGTCCCCACAAATCAAGCCTGTGTCCCATCACATACATCATGTTTCCCACCAAATACAGCATGTCTCCCCCAAATAGAGCCTGTGTCCCACAAATGCAGCCTGTGTTCACCAAATACAGCCTGTGTTCACCAAATACAGCCTGTGTCCCACCAAATGCAGCCAGCCTGTGTCCTCCAAATGCAGCCAGATTGTGTCCCCCAAATGCATCCAGCCTGTGTCCATCAAATACAGCCTATGTCCCATCAAATGCAGCCAGCCTGTGTCCCCCAAATGCAGCTGGTGTTAACCAAATACAGCCTATGTCCCCCAAATGCAGTCTGTGTCCCCACAATGCAGCCAGCCTGTGTCCCAAAAATTCAGCCTGTGTCCCTCAAATAGAGCCTGTGTCCCCCAAATGCAGCCAGTCTGTGTCCCCCAAATGCAGTCTGTGTCCCCCCAAATGCAGCCTGTGCCCCCCCAAATGCAGCCTGTGTCCCCCCAAATCCAGATTCTGTCCCCCCAAATCCAGATTCTGTCTCCCCAAATCCAGCCTCTGTTCCACCAAATCCAGCCTCTGTCCCACCAAATGCAGCATGTGTCCCACCAAATGCAGCATGTGTCTCACCAAATGCAGCATGTGTCTCACTAAATGCAGCCAGCCTAAGTCCCACCAAATGCAGCCAGCCTGTGTCCCCCAAATTCAGGCAGTCTGTGTCCCGCAAATGCAGGCAGCCTGTGTCCCCCCCAATGCAGCCTGCCCCCCCCAAATGCAGCCTGTGTCCCCCCAACTGCAGCCTGTGTCCCACCAAATCCAGCCTGTGCCCCACCAAATCAAGCCTGTGTCCCACCAAATGCAGCCAGTCTGTGTCCCACCAAATACAGTCAGTCTGTGTCCCACCAAATGCAGTCAGCCAGTGTCCCCCAAATGCAGCCTCTGTCCCCCAAATGCCGTGTGTGTCCATCAAATACAGCCTGTGTTTTACCAAATGCAGACAGCCTGTGTCCCCCAAATGCAGCCAGCCTGTGTCCTTCAAATGCAGCCAGCCTGTGTCCCCCAAATTCAGCCTGTGTCCCCCAAATTCAGCCTGTGTTCCAACAAATGCAGTCTGTGTCCCACCAAATGCAGCATGTGTCTCCCCAATTCAGCCAGCCTGTGTCCCAAAAATGCAGCTTGTGTCCTCCAAATAGAGCCTGTGTCCCTCAAATGCAGGCTGTGTTCACGAAATACAGCCTGTGTTCCCCCAAATGCAGCTAGCCTGTGTCCTCCAAATGCAGCCAGCCTGTGTCCTCCAAATGCAGCCAGCCTGTGTCCCCCAAATGCAGCCAGCCTGTGTCCCCCAAATGCAGCCAGCCTGTGCCCCCCAAATGCAGCCAGCCTGTGTCCTCCAAATGCATCCAGCCTGTGTCCACCAAAATCAGCCTGTGTCCCACCAAATGCAGCCAGTCTGTGTCCCCCAATTCCAGATTCTATCTCCCCAAATCCAGCATCTGTCCCCACAAATCAAGTCTCTGTCCCACCAAATACAGCATGTGTCTCACCAAATGCAGCCAGCCTGTGTCCCACCAAATGCAGCCAGCCTCTGTCCCTCAAATGCAGCATGTGTCTCACCAAATGCAGCCAGCCTGTGTCCCAAAAAATGCAGCCAGCCTGTGTCCCCCAAATCCAGATTCTATCTCCCCAAATCCAGCCTCTGTCCCCACAAATCAAGCCTCTGTCCCACCAAATACAGCATGTGTCCCGTCAAATGCAGCATGTGTCTCATCAAATGCAGCCAGCCTGTGTCCCACCAAATGCAGCCAGCCTCTGCCCCTTAAATGCAGCATGTGTCTCACCAAATGCAGGCAGCCTGTGTCCACCAAATGCAGCCTGTGTCCCCCCAAATGCAGCCTGTCCCCCCCGCCCAAATGCAGCCTATGTCTCCCCAAATGCAGCCTGTGTCCCACCAAATCCAGCCTGTGCCCCACCAAATCCAGCCTGTGCCCCACGAAATTCAGCATGTGTCTCAGCAAATGCAGCCAGTCTGTGTCCCACCAAATTCAGTCAGCCAGTGTCCCCCAAATGCAGCTGGTGTTAACCAAATACAGCCTGTGTCCCCCAAATCCAGCCTGTGTCCCCGAAATTCAGCCAGCCTGTGTCCCACCAAATGCAGCCAGTCTGTGTCCCCCAAATCCAGATTCTGTCTCCCCAAATCCAGCCTCTAGCCCCACAAATCAAGCCTCTGTCGCACCAAATACAGCATTTTTCCCACCAAATGCAGCACGTGTCCCCCAAATAGAGCCTGTGTCCCCCAAATGCACCCTGTGTTCACCAAATACAGCCTGTGTCCCACCAAATGCAGCCAGCCTCTGCCCCCCAAATGCAGCTGGCCTGTGTCCTCCAAATGCAGCCGGCATGTGTCCCCCAAATGCATCCAGCCTGTGTCCATCAAATACAGCCTGTGTCCCATCAAATGCGCCCAGTCTGTGTACCCCAAATGCAGCTGGTGTTAACCAAATACAGCCTGTGTCCCCCAAATACAGCCTGTGTCCCACCAAATGCAGCATGTGTACCACTAAATGCAGCATGTGTCCCCCAAATAGAGCCTGTGTCCCCCATTTGCACCCTGTGTTCACCAAATACAGCCTGTGTCCCACCAAATGCAGCCAGCCTCTGCCCCCCAAATGCAGCCAGCCTGTGTCCTCCAAATGCAGCCAGTCTGTGTCCCCCAAATGCATCCAGCCTGTGTCCATCAAATACAGCCTGTGTCCCATCAAATGCGGCCAGCCTCTGTCCCCCAAATGCAGTTGGTGTTAACCAAATTCAGCCTGTGTCCCACCAAATGCAGCCAGCCTGTGTCCCCCAAATGCATCCAGCCTGTGTCCATCAAATACCGCTTGTGTCCCATCAAATTCGGCCATCCTGTGTCCCCCAAATGCAGCTGGTGTTAACCAATTACAGCCTGTGTCCCCCAAATGCAGCCAGCCTGTGTCCCACCAAATGCAACCAGTCTGTGTCACCCATATGCAGCCTGTGTCCACCAAATGCAGCCTGCGTTCCCCCAAATGCAGCCTGTGTCCCTCCAAATCCAGATTATGTCCCCCCAAATCCAGCCTCTGTCCCCACAAATGAAGCCTGTGTCCCATCACATACATCATGTATCCCACCAAAGACAGCATGTCTCCCCCAAATAGAGCCCGTGTCCCACAAATGCACCCTGTGTTCACCAAATACAACCTGTGTCCCACCAAATGCAGCCAGCCTGTGTCCTCCAAATGCAGCCAGACTGTGTCCCCCAAATGCATCCAGCCTGTGTCCCTCAAATACAGCCTATGTCCCATCAAATGCAGCCAGCCTCTGTCCCCCAAATGCAGTTAGTGTTAACCAAATTCAGCCTGTGTCCCACCAAATGCAGCCAGCCTGTGTCCCCCAAATGCATCCAGCCTGTGTCCATCAAATACCGCTTGTGTCCCATCAAATTCGGCCATCATGTGTCCCCCAAATGCAGCTGGTGTTAACCAAATACAGCCTGTGTCCCCCAAATGCAGCCCGTGTCCCCCAAATGCAGCCAGCCTGTGTCCCACCAAATGCAACCAGTCTGTGTCACCCATATGCAGCCTGTGTCCACCAAATGCAGCCTGCGTCCCCCCAAATGCAGCCTGTGTCCCCCCAAATCCAGATTATGTCCCCCCAAATCCAGCCTCTGTCCCCACAAATCAAACCTGTGTCCCATCACATACATCATGTTTCCCACCAAATACAGCATGTCTCCCCCAAATAGAGCCTGTGTCCCACAAATGCACCCTGTGTTCACCAAATACAACCTGTGTCCCACCAAATGCAGCCAGCCTGTGTCCTCCAAATGCAGCCAGACTGTGTCCCCCAAATGCATCCAGCCTGTGTCCCTCAAATACAGCCTATGTCCCATCAAATGCAGCCAGCCTGTGTCCCCCAAATGCAGCTGGTGTTAACCAAATACAGCCTATGTCCCCCAAATGCAGTCTGTGTCCCCACAATGCAGCCAGCCTGTGTCCCAAAAATGCAGCCTGTGTCCCCCAAATAGAGCCTGTGTCCCCCAAATGCAGCCAGTCTGTGTCCCCAAATGCAGTCTGTGTCCCCCCAAATGCAGCCTGTGTCCCCCAAATGCAGCCTGTGTCCCACCAAATCCAGCCTGTGCCCCACCAAATCATGCCTGTGTACCACCAAATGCAGCCAGTCTGTGTCCCACCAAATGCAGCCAGCCTGTGTCCCCCAAATGCAGGCAGCCTGTGTCCCCCAAATGCAGGCAGCCTGTGTCCCCCCAAATGCAGCATGTGTCCCCCCAAATGCAGCATGTGTCCCCCCAAATGCAGCCTGTGTCCCACCAAATCCAGCCTGTGCCCCACCAAATCAAGCCTGTGTCCCACCAAATCAAGCCTGTGTCCCACCAAATGCAGCCAGTCTGTGTCCCACCAAATACAGTCAGTCTGTGTCCCACCAAATGCAGTCAGCCAGTGAACCCCAAATGCAGCCTCTGTCCCCCATATGCTGCGTGTGTCCATCAAATACAGCCGGTGTTTTACCAAATGCAGCCAGCCTGTGTCCCCCAAATGCAGCCAGCCTGTGTCCTTCAAATGAAGCCAGCCTGTGTCCCCCAAATTCAGCCTGTGTCCCCCAATTTCAGCCTGTGTCCCAACAAATGCAGCCTGTGTCCCACCAAATGCAGCATGTGTCTCCACAATGCAGCCAGCCTGTGTCCCAAAAATGCAGCGTGTGTCCTCCAAATAGAGCCTGTGTCCCTCTAATGTAGGCTGTGTTCACCAAGTACAGCCTGTGTTCCCCCAAATGCAGCTAGCCTGTGTCCTCCAAATGCAGCCAGCCTGTGTCCTCCAAATGCAGCCAGCCTGTGTCCCCCAAATGCAGCCAGCCTGTGTCCCCCAAATGCAGCCAGCCTGTGTCCTCCAAATGCATGCAGCCTGTGTCCACCAAAATCCGCCTGTGTCCCACCAAATGCAGCCTGCCTGTGTCCCACCAAATGCAGCCAGTCTGTGTCCCCCAATTCCAGATTCTATCTCCCCAAATCCAGCCTCTGTCCCCACAAATCAAGTCTCTGTCCCACCAAATACAGCATGTGTCCCACCAAATGCAGCATGTGTCTCACCAAATGCAGCCTGTGTCCCACCAAATGAAGCCAGCCTCTGTCCCTCAAATGCAGCATGTGTCTCACCAAATGCAGCCAGCCTGTGTCCCACCAAATGCAGCCAGTCTGTGTCCCCCAAATCCAGATTCTGTCTCCCCAAATCCAGCCTCTATCCCCACAAATCAAGCCTCTGTCCCACCAAATACAGCATTTTTCCCACCAAATGCAGCACGTGTCCCCCAAATAGAGCTTGTGTCCCCCAAATGCACCCTGTGTTCACCAAATACAGCCTGTGTCCCACCAAATGCAGCCAGCCTCTGCCCCCCAAATGCATCCAGCCTGTGTCCCCCAATTCCAGATTCTATCTTCCCAAATCCAGCCTCTGTCCCCACAAATCAAGCCTCTATCCCACCAAATACAGCATGTGTCCCACCAAATGCAGCATGTGTCTCACCAAATGCAGCCAGCCTGTGTCCCCCAAATGCAGGCAGCCTGTGTCCCCCCAAATGCCACATGTGTCCCCCAATTGCAGCCTGTGTCCCACCAAATCCAGCCTGTGCCCCACCAAATCAAGCCTGTGTCCCATCAAATGCAGCCAGTCTGTGTCCCACCAAATACAGTCAGTCTGTGTCCCACCAAATGCAGTCAGCCAGTGTCCCCCAAATGCAGCCTCTGTCCCCCAAATGCCACGTGTGTCCATCAAATACAGCCTGTGTTTTACCAAATGCAGCCAGCCTGTGTCCCCCAAATGCAGCCAGCCTGTGTCCTTCAAATGCAGCCAGCCTGTGTCCCCCAAATTCAGCCTGTGTCCCCCAAATTCAGCCTGTGTCTCAACAAATGCAGCCTGTGTCCCACCAAATGCAGCATGTGTCTCCACAATGCAGCCAGCCTGTGTCCCAAAAATGCAGCGTGTGTCCTCCAAATAGAGCCTGTGTCCCTCTAATGGAGGCTGTGTTCACTAAGTACAGCCTGTGTTCCCCCAAATGCAGCTAGCCTGTGTCCTCCAAATGCAGCCAGCCTGTGTCCTCCAAATGCAGCCAGCCTATGTCCTCCAAATGCAGCCAGCCTGTGTCCCCCAAATGCAGCCAGCCTGTGTCCCCCAAATGCAGACAGCCTGTGTTCCCCCAAATGCAGCTAGCCTGTGTCCTCCAAATGCAGCCAGCCTGTGTCCTCCAAATACAGCCAGCCTGTGTCCCCCAAATGCAGCCAGCCTGTGTCCCCCAAATGCAGCCAGCCTGTGTCCCCCAAATGCAGCCAGCCTGTGTCCCCCAAATGCAGCCTCTGTCCCCCAAATTCTGTGTGTGTCCATCAAATACAGCCTGTGTCCCACCAAATGCAGCCAGCCTGTATCCCCCACATGCAGCCAGCCTGTGTGCCTTAAAATGCAGTCAGCCTGTGTCCCCCAAATGCAGCCTTTGTCCCAACAAATGCATCCTGTGTCCCACCAAATGCAGCATGTGTCCCCACATGCAGCTAGCCTGTGTCCTCCAAATTCAGCCAGCCTGTGTCCTCCAAATGCAGCCAGCCTGTGTCCTCCAAATGCAGCCAGCCTGTGTCCCCCAAATGCAGCCAGCCTGTGTCCCCCAAATGCAGACAGCCTGTGTTCCCCCAAATGCAGCTAGCCTGTGTCCTCCAAATGCAGCCAGTCTGTGTCCTCCTAATGCAGCCAGCCTGTGTCCCCCAAATGCAGCCAGCCTGTGTCCCCCAAATGCAGCCAGCCTGTGTCCCCCAAATGCAGCCAGCCTCTGTCCCCCAAATGCTGTGTGTGTCCATCAAATACAGCCTGTGTCCCACCAAATGCAGCCAGCCTGTATCCCCCAAATGCAGCCAGCCTGTGTGCCTTAAAATGCAGTCAGCCTGTGTCCCCCAAATGCAGCCTTTGTCCCAACAAATGCATCCTGTGTCCCACCAAATGCAGCATGTGTCCCCACATGCAGCTAGCCTGTGTCCTCCAAATTCAGCCAGCCTGTGTCCTCCAAATGCAGCCAGACTGTGTCCCCCAAATGCAGCTGGTGTTAACCAAATACAGCCTATGTCCCCCAAATGCAGTCTGTGTTCCCACAATGCAGCGAGCCTCTGCCCCCGAAATGCAGCCAGCCTGTGTCCTCCAAATGCAGCCAGCCTGTGTCCCCCAAATGCATCCAGCCTGTGTCCATCAAATACAGCCTGTGTCCCATCAAATGCGGCCAGCCTCTGTCCCCCAAATGCAGTTGGTGTTAACCAAATTCAGCCTGTGTCCCACCAAATGCAGCCAGCCTGTGTCCCCCAAATGCATCCAGCCTGTGTCCATCAAATACCGCTTGTGTCCCATCAAATTCGGCCATCCTGTGTCCCCCAAATGCAGCTGGTGTTAACCAAATACAGCCTGTGTCCCCCAAATGCAGCCCGTGTCCCCCAAATGCAGCCAGCCTGTGTCCCACCAAATGCAACCAGTCTGTGTCACCCATATGCAGCCTGTGTCCACCAAATGCAGCCTGCGTCCCCCCAAATGCAGCCTGTGTCCCCCCAAATCCAGATTATGTCCCCCCAAATCCAGCCTCTGTCCCCACAAATCAAGCCTGTGTCCCATCACATACATCATGTTTCCCACCAAATACAGCATGTCTCCCCCAAATAGAGCCTGTGTCCCACAAATGCACCCTGTGTTCACCAAATACAACCTGTGTCCCACCAAATGCAGCCAGCCTGTGTCCTCCAAATACAGCCAGACTGTGTCCCCCAAATGCATCCAGCCTGTGTCCCTCAAATACAGCCTATGTCCCATCAAATGCAGCCAGCCTGTGTCCCCCAAATGCAGCTGGTGTTAACCAAATACAGCCTATGTCCCCCAAATGCAGTCTGTGTCCCCACAATGCAGCCAGCCTGTGTCCCAAAAATTCAGCCTGTGTCCCCCAAATAGAGCCTGTGTCCCCCAAATGCAGCCAGTTTGTGTCCCCCAAATGCAGTCTGTGTCCCCCCAAATGCAGCCTGTGTCCCCCCAAATGCAGCCTGTGTCCCCCCAAATCCAGATTATGTCCCCCCAAATCCAGCCTCTGTCCCCACAAATGAAGCCTGTGTCCCATCACATACATCATGTTTCCCACCGAAGACAGCATGTCTCCCCCAAATAGAGCCTGTGTCCCACAAATGCACCCTGTGTTCACCAAATACAACCTGTGTCCCACCAAATGCAGCCAGCCTGTGTCCTCCAAATGCAGCCAGACTGTGTCCCCCAAATGCATCCAGCCTGTGTCCCTCAAATACAGCCTATGTCCCATCAAATGCAGCCAGCCTATGTCCCCCAAATGCAGCTGGTGTTCACCAAATACAGCCTATGTCCCCCAAATGCAGTCTGTGTCCCCACAATGCAGCCATCCTGTGTCCCAAAAATTCAGCCTGTGTCCCCCAAATAGAGCCTGTGTCCCCCAAATGCAGCCAGTCTGTGTCCCCCAAATGCAGTCTGTGTCCCCCCAAATGCAGCCTGTGTCCCCCCAAATGCAGCCTGTGTCCCTCCAAATCCAGATTCTGTCCCCCAAAATCCAGATTCTGTCTCCCCAAATCCAGCCTCTGTCTCCCCAAATCCAGCCTCGGTCTCCCCAAATCCAGCCTCTGTCCCACCAAATACAGCATGTGTCCCACCAAATGCAGCATGTGTCTCACCAAATGCAGCATGTGTCTCACTAAATGCAGCCAGCCTATGTCCCACCAAATGCAGCCAGCCTGTGTCCCCCAAATGCAGGCAGCCTGTGTCCCCCCAAATGCAGCCTGTGTCCCCCCAAATGTAGCCTGTGTCCCCCCAAATGCAGCCTGTGTCCCACCAAATCCAGCCTGTGCCCCACCAAATCAAGCCTGTGTCCCACCAAATGCAGCCAGTCTGTGTCCCACCAAATGCAGCCAGCCTGTGTCCCCCAAATGCAGGCAGCCTGTGTCCCCCAAATGCAGGCAGCCTGTGTCCCCCCAAATGCAGCATGTGTCGCCCCAAATGCAGCCTGTGTCCCACCAAATCCAGCCTGTGCCCCACCAAATCAAGCCTGTGTCCCACCAAATCAAGCCTGTGTCCCACCAAATGCAGCCAGTCTGTGTCCCACCAAATACAGTCAGTCTGTGTCCCACCAAATGCAGTCAGCCAGTGTCCCCCAAATGCAGCCTCTGTCCCCCATATGCCACGTGTGTCCATCAAATACAGCCTGTGTTTTACCAAATGCAGCCAGCCTGTGTCCCCCAAATGCAGCCAGTCTGTGTCCTTCAAATGCAGCCAGCCTGTGTCCCCCAAATTCAGCCTGTGTCCCCCAAATTCAGCCTGTGTCTCAACAAATGCAGCCTGTGTCCCACCAAATGCAGCATGTGTCTCCACAATGCAGCCAGCCTGTGTCCCAAAAATGCAGCGTGTGTCCTCCAAATAGAGCCTGTGTCCCTCTAATGGAGGCTGTGTTCACTAAGTACAGCCTGTGTTCCCCCAAATGCAGCTAGCCTGTGTCCTCCAAATGCAGCCAGCCTGTGTCCTCCAAATGCAGCCAGCCTGTGTCCTCCAAATGCAGCCAGCCTGTGTCCCCCAAATGCAGCCAGCCTGTGTCCCCCAAATGCAGACAGCCTGTGTTCCCCCAAATGCAGCTAGCCTGTGTCCTCCAAATGCAGCCAGCCTGTGTCCCCCAAATGCAGCCAGCCTGTGTCCCCCAAATGCAGCCAGCCTGTGTCCCCCAAATGCAGCCAGCCTCTGTCCCCCAAATGCTGTGTGTGTCCATCAAATACAGCCTGTGTCCCACCAAATGCAGCCAGCCTGTATCCCCAAATGCAGCCAGCCTGTGTGCCTTAAAATGCAGTCAGCCTGTGTCCCCCAAATGCAGCCTTTGTCTCAACAAATGCATCCTGTGTCCCACCAAATGCAGCATGTGTCCCCACATGCAGCTAGCCTGTGTCCTCCAAATTCAGCCAGCCTGTGTCCTCCAAATGCAGCCAGACTGTGTCCCCCAAATGCAGCTGGTGTTAACCAAATACAGCCTATGTCCCCCAAATGCAGTCTGTGTTCCCACAATGCAGCGAGCCTCTGCCCCCAAAATGCAGCCAGCCTGTGTCCTCCAAATGCAGCCAGCCTGTGTCCCCCAAATGCATCCAGCCTGTGTCCATCAAATACAGCCTGTGTCCCATCAAATGCGGCCAGCCTCTGTCCCCCAAATGCAGTTGGTGTTAACCAAATTCAGCCTGTGTCCCACCAAATGCAGCCAGCCTGTGTCCCCCAAATGCATCCAGACTGTGTCCATCAAATACCGCTTGTGTCCCATCAAATTCGGCCATCCTGTGTCCCCCAAATGCAGCTGGTGTTAACCAAATACAGCCTGTGTCCCCCAAATGCAGCCCGTGTCCCCCAAATGCAGCCAGCCTGTGTCCCACCAAATGCAACCAGTCTGTGTCACCCATATGCAGCCTGTGTCCACCAAATGCAGCCTGCGTCCCCCCAAATGCAGCCTGTGTCCCCCCAAATCCAGATTATGTCCCCCCAAATCCAGCCTCTGTCCCCACAAATCAAGCCTGTGTCCCATCACATACATCATGTTTCCCACCAAATACAGCATGTCTCCCCCAAATAGAGCCTGTGTCCCCCCAAATCCAGATTATGTCCCCCCAAATCCAGCCTCTGTCCCCACAAATCAAGCCTGTGTCCCATCACATACATCATGTTTCCCACCAAATACAGCATGTCTCCCCCAAATAGAGCCTGTGTCCCACAAATGCACCCTGTGTTCACCAAATACAACCTGTGTCCCACCAAATGCAGCCAGCCTGTGTCCTCCAAATACAGCCAGACTGTGTCCCCCAAATGCATCAAGCCTGTGTCCCTCAAATACAGCCTATGTCCCATCAAATGCAGCCAGCCTGTGTCCCCCAAATGCAGCTGGTGTTAACCAAATACAGCCTATGTCCCCCAATTGCAGTCTGTGTCCCCACAATGCAGCCAGCCTGTGTCCCAAAAATTCAGCCTGTGTCCCCCAAATAGAGCCTGTGTCCCCCAAATGCAGCCAGTTTGTGTCCCCCAAATGCAGTCTGTGTCCCCCCAAATGCAGCCTGTGTCCCCCCAAATGCAGCCTGTGTCCCTCCAAATCCAGATTCTGTCCCCCCAAATCCAGATTCTGTCTCCCCAAATCCAGCCTCTGTCTCCCCAAATCCAGCCTCTGTCTCCCCAAATCCAGCCTCTGTCCCACCAAATACAGCATGTGTCCCACCAAATGCAGCATGTGTCTCACCAAATGCAGCATGTGTCTCACTAAATGCAGCCAGCCTATGTCCCACCAAATGCAGCCAGCCTGTGTCCCACAAATTCAGGCAGCCTGTGTCCCGCAAATGCAGGCAGCCTGTGTCCCCCAAAATGCAGCCTGTGTCCCCCCAAATGTAGCCTGTGTCCCCCCAAATGCAGCCTGTGTCCCACCAAATCCAGCCTGTGCCCCACCAAATCAAGCCTGTGCCCGACGAAATGCAGTCTGTGTCCCACCAAATGCAGCCAGCCTGTGTCCCCCAAATGCAGGCAACCTGTGTCCCCCAAATGCAGGCAGCCTGTGTCCCCCCAAATGCAGCATATGTCCCCCCAAATGCCGCCTGTGTCCCACCAAATCCAGCCTGTGCCCCACCAAATCCAGCCTGTGCCCGACGAAATGCAGCCTGTGTCTCAGCAAATGCAGCCAGTCTGTGTCCCACCAAATACAGTCAGCCTGTGTCCCACCAAATGCAACCAGTCTGTGTCCCCCATATGCAGCCTGTGTCCCCCCAAATCCAGATTCTGTCTCCCCAAATCCAGCCTCTGTCCCCACAAACCAAGCCTCTGTCCCACCAAATACAGCATGTGTCCCACCAAATGCAGCATGTGTCTCTCCAAATGCAGCATGTGTCTCACTAAATGCAGCCAGCCTGTGTCCCACCAAATGCAGCCAGCCTGTGTCCCCCAAATGCAGCCAGTCTGTGTCCCCCAAATGCAAACAGCCTGAGTCCCACCAAATGCAGCATGTGTCCCACCAAATGCAGCCTGTGTCCCCCCAAATGCAGCCTGAGTCTCCCCAAATCCAGCCCGTGTCCCACCAAATGCAGTATGTGTCTCACCAAATGCAGCCAGCCTGTATCCCCCCAAATGAAGCCTATGTCTCCCAAAACCAGCCTCTGTCCCACCAAATACAGCATGTGTCCCACCAAATGCAGCCTGTGTCCAACCAAATGCAGCATGTGTCTCATCAAATGCAACCAGCCTGTGTCCCACAAATGCAGCCAGCCTGAGTCCCACCAAATGCAGAGTGTGTCCTACCAAATGCAGCATGTGTCCCACCAAATGCAGCCAGTCTGTATCAGCCAAATGCAGCCTCTGCCCCCCCCCCCCAAATGCAGCCAGCCTCTGTCCCCCAATTACAGCATGGGTCCCACCAAATGCAGCAAGCCTGTGTACTCCAAATGTAGCCAGCCTGTGTCCTCCAAATGCAGCCAGCCTGTTTCACACAAATGCAGCCAGCCTGTGTACTCCAAATGCAGCCAGCCTGTGTCCCCCCAATGCATTCAGCCTGTGTCCCCCACATGAATCCAGCCTGTATCCCTCAAACGCAGCCTGTATCCCCCAAATCCAGTCTGTGTCCCACCAAATGCAGCCAGTCTGTTTCCCCCAAATGCAGCCTGTCTGTTTCCCCCCAATGCAGCCTGTGTCCACCAAATGCGGTGTTGGCCCGCCAAATGCAGCCAGCCTGTGTCTCCACAATGCATGCCATCCTGTGCCCCACAAATGCAGCCCGGTTCCCCCAAATAGAGCCTGTGTCCCCCAAATGCAGCCTGTGTCCCCCCAAATCCAGATTCTGTCTCCCCAAATCCAGCCTCTGTCCCCACAAACCAAGCCTCTGTCCCACCAAATACAGCATGTGTCCAACCAAATGCAGCATGTGTCTCACCAAATGCAGCATGTGTCTCACTAAATGCCGCCAGCCTGTGTCCCACCAAATGCAGGCAGCCTGTGTCCCCCAAATGCAGGCAGCCTGTGTCCCCCAAATGCAGGCAGCCTGTGTCCCCCCAAATGCAGGCAGCCTGTGTCCCCCCAAATGCAACCTGTGTCCCCCCAAATGCAGCCTGTGTGCCACCAAATCCAGCCTGGGCCCCACCAAATCCAGCCTGTGCCCCACGAAATCCAGCCTGCGTTCCACCAAATGCAGCCTGTGTCCTTCCAAATGCAGCCTGTGTCTCAGAAAATGCAGCCAGCCTGTGTCCCCCAAATGCAGGCAGCCGGTGTCCACCAAATGCAGCCTGTGTCCCCCCAAATGCAGTATGTGTCCCCCCAAATACAGCCTATGTCCGCCCAAATGCAGCCTGTGTCCCACCAAATCCAGCCTGTGCCCCACCAAATCCAGCCTGTGCCCGACGAAATGCAGCCTGTGTCTCAGCAAATGCAGCCAGTCTGTGTCCCACCAAATACAGTCAGCCTGTGTCCCACCAAATGCAACCAGTCTGTGTCCCCCATATGCAGCCTGTGTCCCCCCAAATCCAGATTCTGTCTCCCCAAATCCAGCCTCTGTCCCCACAAACCAAGCATCTGTCCCACCAAATACAGCATGTGTCCCACCAAATGCAGCATGTGTCTCACTAAATGCCGCCAGCCTGTGTCCCACCAAATGCAGGCAGCCTGTGTCCCCCAAATGCAGCCAGTCTGTGTCCCCCAAATGCAAACAGCCTGAGTCCCACCAAATGCAGCATGTGTCCCACCAAATGCAGCCTGTGTCCCCCCAAATGCAGCCTGAGTCTCCCCAAATCCAGCCCGTGTCCCACCAAATGCAGTATGTGTCTCACCAAATGCAGCCAGCCTGTATCCCCCCAATTGCAGCCTATGTCTCCCAAAACCAGCCTGTGTCCCACCAAATGCAGCATGTGTCTCATCAAATGCAACCAGCCTGTGTCCCACAAATGCAGCCAGCCTGAGTCCCACCAAATGCAGAGTGTGTCCCACCAAATGCAGCATGTGTCTCACCAAATGCAGCCAGCCTGTGTCCCACCAAATGCAGCCAGTCTGTATCAGCCAAATGCAGCCTCTGCCCCCCCCCCCAAATGCAGCCAGCCTCTGTCCCCCAAATTACATCATGGGCCCCACCAAATGCAGCCAGCCTGTGTACTCCAAATGTAGCCAGCCTGTGTCCTCCAAATGCAGCCATCCTGTTTCACACAAATGCAGCCAGCCTGTGTAGTCCAAATGCAGCCAGCCTGTGTCCCCCCAATGCATTCAGCCTGTGTCCCCCACATGAATGCAGCCTGTATCCCTCAAACGCAGCCTGTATCCCCCAAATGCAGTCTGTGTCCCACCAAATGCAGCCAGTCTGTTTCCCCCAAATGCAGCCTGTCTGTTTCCCCCCAATGCAGCCTGTGTCCACCAAATGCAGTGTTGGTCCGCCAAATGCAGCCAGCCTGTGTCTCCACAATGCATGCCATCCTGTGCCCCACAAATGCAGCCTGGTTCCCCCAAATAGAGCCTGTGTCCCCCAAATGCAGCCTGTGTCCCCCCAAATCCAGATTCTGTCTCCCCAAATCCAGCCTCTGTCCCCACAAACCAAGCCTCTGTTTCACCAAATACAGCCTGTGTCCCCCAAATGCAGGCAGCCTGTGTCCCCCAAATGCAGGCAGCCTGTGTCCCCCCAAATGCAACCTGTGTCCCCCCAAATGCAGCCTGTGTGCCACCAAATCCAGCCTGGGCCCCACCAAATCCAGCCTGTGCCCCACCAAATCCAGCCTGCGTTCCACCAAATGCAGCCTGTGTCCTACCAAATGCAGCCTGTGTCTCAGAAAATGCAGCCAGCCTGTGTCCCCCAAATGCAGGCAGCCGTTGTCCACCAAATGCAGCCTGTGTCCCCCCAAATGCAGTCTGTGTCCCCCCAAATCCAGCCTATGTCCCCCCAAATGCAGCCTGTGTCCCACCAAATCCAGCCTGTGCCCCACCAAATCCAGCCTGTGCCCGACGAAATGCAGCCTGTGTTTCAGCAAATGCAGCCTGTGTCTCAGCAAATGCAGCCAGTCTGTGTCCCACCAAATACAGTCAGCCTGTGTCCCACCAAATGCAACCAGTCTGTGTCCCCCATATGCAGCCTGTGTCCCCCCAAATCCAGATTCTGTCTCCCCAAATCCAGCCTCTGTCCCCACAAACCAAGCCTCTGTCCCACCAAATACAGCATGTGTCCCACCAAATGCAGCATGTGTCTCACCAAATGCAGCATGTGTCTCACTAAATGCAGCCAGCCTGTGTCCCACCAAATGCAGGCAGCCTGTGTCCCCCAAATGCAGCCAGTCTGTGTCCCCCAAATGCAAACAGCCTGAGTCCCACCAAATGCAGCATGTGTCCCACCAAATGCAGCCTGTGTCCCCCCAAATGCAGCCTGAGTCTCCCCAAATCCAGCCCGTGTCCCACCAAATGCAGTATGTGTCTCACCAAATGCAGCCAGCCTGTATCCCCCCAAATGCAGCCTATGTCTCCCAAAACCAGCCTGTGTCCAACCAAATGCAGCATGTGTCTCATCAAATGCAACCAGCCTGTGTCCCACAAATGCAACCAGCCTGAGTCCCACCAAATGCAGAGTGTGTCCCACCAAATGCAGCATGTGTCTCACCAAATGCAGCCAGCCTGTGTCCCACCAAATGCAGCCAGTCTGTATCAGCCAAATGCAGCCTCTGCCCCCCCCCCCAAATGCAGCCAGCCTCTATCCCCCAATTACAGCATGGGTCCCACCAAATGCAGCCAGCCTGTGTACTCCAAATGTAGCCAGCCTGTGTCCTCCAAATGCAGCCAGCCTGTTTCACACAAATGCAGCCAGCCTGTGTACTCCAAATGCAGCCAGCCTGTGTCCCCCCAATGCATTCAGCCTGTGTCCCCCACATGAATCCAGCCTGTATCCCTCAAACGCAGCCTGTATCCCCCAAATGCAGTCTGTGTCCCACCAAATGCAGCCAGTCTGTTTCCCCCAAATGCAGCCTGTCTGTTTCCCCCCAATGCAGCCTGTGTCCACCAAATGCAGTGTTGGCCTGCCAAATGCAGCCAGCCTGTGTCTCCACAATGCATGCCATCCTGTGCCCCACAAATGCAGCCCGGTTCCCCCAAATAGAGCCTGTGTCCCCCAAATGCAGCCTGTGTCCCCCCAAATCCAGATTCTGTCTCCCCAAATCCAGCCTCTGTCCCCACAAACCAAGCCTCTGTCCCACCAAATACAGCATGTGTCCCACCAAATGCAGCATGTGTCTCACCAAATGCAGCATGTGTCTCACTAAATGCAGCCAGCCTGTGTCCCACCAAATGCAGGCAGCCTGTGTCCCCCAAATGCAGGCAGCCTGTGTCCCCCAAATGCAGGCAGCCTGTGTCCCCCCAAATGCAACCTGTGTCCCCCCAAATGCAGCCTGTGTGCCACCAAATCCAGCCTGGGCCCCACCAAATCCAACCTGTGCCCCACGAAATCCAGCCTGCGTTCCACCAAATGCAGCCTGTGTCCTACCAAATGCAGCCTTTGTCTCAGAAAATGCAGCCAGCCTGTGTCCCCCAAATGCAGGCAGCCGGTGTCCACCAAATGCAGCCTGTGTCCCCCGAAATGCAGTATGTGTCCCCCCAAATACAGCCTATGTCCCCCCAAATGCAGCCTGTGTCACACCAAATCCAGCCTGTGCCCCACCAAATCCAGCCTGTGCCCGATGAAATGCCGCCTGTGTCTCAGCAAATGCAGCCAGTCTGTGTCCCACCAAATATTGTCAGCCTGTGTCCCACCAAATGCAACCAGTCTGTGTCCCCCATATGCAGCCTGTGTCCCCCCAAATCCAGATTCTGTCTCCCCAAATCCAGCCTCTGTCCCCACAAACCAAGCCTCTGTCCCACCAAATACAGCATGTGTCCCACCAAATGCAGCATGTGTCTCACCAAATGCAGCATGTGTCTCACTAAATGCAGCCAGCCTGTGTCCCACCAAATGCAGGCAGCCTGAGTCCCCCAAATGCAGCCAGTCTGTGTCCCCCAAATGCAAACAGCCTGAGTCCCACCAAATGCAGCATGTGTCCCACCAAATGCAGCCTGTGTCCCCCCAAATGCAGCCTGAGTCTCCCCAAATCCAGCCCGTGTCCCACCAAATGCAGTATGTGTCTCACCAAATGCAGCCAGCCTGTATCCCCCCAAATGCAGCCTATGTCTCCCAAAACCAGCCTGTGTCCCACCAAATGCAGATGTGTCTCATCAAATGCAACCAGCCTGTGTCCCACAAATGAAGCCAGCCTGAGTCCCACCAAATGCAGAGTGTGTCCCACCAAATGCAGCCTGTGTCCCACCAAATGCAGCCAGTCTGTATCAGCCAAATGCAGCCTCTGCCCCCCCCCCCCCCAAATGCAGCCAGCCTCTGTCCCCCAATTACAGCATGGGCCCCACCAAATGCAGCCAGCCTGTGTACTCCAAATGTAGCCAGCCTGTGTCCTCCAAATGCAGCCAGCCTGTTTCACACAAATGCAGCCAGCCTGTGTACTCCAAATGCAGCCAGCCTGTGTCCCCCCAATGCATTCAGCCTGTATCCCCCACATGACTCCAGCCTGTATCCCTCAAACGCAGCCTGTATCCCCCAAATGCAGTCTGTGTCCCACCAAATGCAGCCAGTCTGTTTCCCCCAAATGCAGCCTGTCTGTTTCCCCCCAATGCAGCCTGTGTCCACCAAATGCAGTGTTGGTCCGCCAAATGCAGCCAGCCTGTGTCTCCACAATGCATGCCATCCTGTGCCTGTCACGGTCGATCTGTCGTTCCGGTCGTACACAGGAGACCTGCCCGCAGGTTTCCTTTACGGAGAGCTCGTCGGTATCCTCAGACGCGTGTTAGCGTGAACGAACGCACGCGAGTGCATGTAGATTCCAACAGGCGCACGCGGGTGCGCGTTGGCACGAACGAGCGCACGCGGGTGCGCGAGAAGTGAACGGCTGTACGCGGGTGCGCGGGGTCACGAACGGGAGCGCGGTTACCCGCGGGGGAACGCAGACTCGTCGTGCGACCGTTCTTGGCGCCCAAAGGGCTACTTAAGGAATCAGCTTCTGTTCCTTCTTGCTGTCCTGTCTACAGCGTTACCTGTGACTTCTGCTATCTGTTCCTGCTTGTTCCTGATTACCGTACCCGGCCTGTTCCTGACTTCGTTTGATTGCTGCCTGCCACCGACCTCCTGCCTGCCTGACTACGTCTCTGCCTTCTCCTGTGTACTTCTGCTGCCCGCCTGATACCGACCCGGCTTGTTCCCGACCTCGTCTGCTGTCACCCGCTGTTCCTGTCTGTTTGCCAGTGCCTGCTGTACCCGCTGTTCCTGCCTGATTGCCTGTGCCTGCTGTACCCGCTGTTCCTGCCAGATTGCCAGTGTCTGCTGTGCCCGCTGACTGCTCCAGCCCGTCCACCTGTGCCTGCTGTTCTCTCGGACTTCTGCCGGCTGTTCCAGTCACCCACCTGTGCCTACGCTGTGACCGCATCCCGTCTGCCATCGGGTTTCTACTCACTTGGGCTTCTGTGGATCTCTGCTGCTGCATACCCGGCCTGGCACTTGTGCCCTCCGAACTCGTGAATCCCTGTCCCCACTTCCAGGGACTCTCGAGCCGGAGGCTTACGAGGAGCTGCTCCCTGCATTCTGGGCTCTCCAACCAGGTACGTGACAGTACAGGACAGCCATGTCCGAGCCCACGCAGGGAGCCTCCCCTATGGACGAACTGTGCCGCCACTTAGCCGGCCTTACCCAAGCCGTGAAGAATTTGCAGGAAGGTTACGGTCGACTGGAGGAACAGGTCCAGGCCCTATCTGCTTCATCACCAGCTATCTCCGGACCCTCTGCTCCACCTTCAGTGGTAATGATGCCACCTGAACCTAGGGTTCCCACTCCAGAACGGTTCTCCGGCAACCGGAATAAATTCAGGGCCTTTCGCAACTCCTGCAAACTCTTTTTTGCTCTACAACCCCGAACCTTCTCTCTCAAGGCAACCAAAGTGGGGTTCGTTATTTCTCTACTGACAGACGAACCCCAGGCCTGGGCGCATCGTCTCCTGGAATGGAAGGACCCCTCTCTGGACACCCTGAATGCCTTCTTCCAAGCGATGTCTCGGCTGTACGAGGACCCCCAGCTTGCTGCCACTGCAGAAGCAGCCCTGCATGCGCTCCAACAAGGCCGCAGGCCCGTGGAAGATTATGTGTCTGAGTTCAGACGCTGGAGCTCAGACACGGACTGGAATAATTCAGCCCTCCGCTACCAGTTTCGCTTGGGCCTCTCAGAGTCGTTAAAAGACGAACTGGCCCGAGTGGGCACCCCTGAAACTCTAGAAGCCCTCATAGACCTTTCTGTCCAGATAGATAGACGCCTGAGAGAACGCCGCCAGGAGCGTTCTTCCACAACCTCTCGCCCTGTCTGGATGTTGCCACGTGTCCCAAGTTCCAACCCTCCGAGTCCCTTCTGCTCCTGTTACTCCAGATTCTTCCGAGCCCATGCAGTTGGGGCTACTTCGTCCATCCTTGATGCCTGAGGAACGCCAACGCCGCCGGTCCGGCAATCTTTGTCTCTACTGCGGAGAACCGGGACATTTCGTTCGCACTTTCCCTGCCAAATTGCGTAAGTGCCTACTCCCTCCTCCTGTTTCCTCCCCTGCCTTGCTTAGTAACACCTCTCATCTGGCTGTGCCTCTTCTTTTGCAGCTCCCAGGAAGGACTGTCAAAACCAGCGCAATTATTGATTCCGGGGCTTGCAGCGGCTTCATGGATCTGTCCTTTGCCTTAAGTAATGACATCCCTCTTCGGCCTAGGGTAAAAGGACTTTCGATATATCTGCCCGATGGTTCCATCCTTAAGTCAGGTCCAGTGACCCAGGAGACGCCCCCACTGCTTGCCATCGTTGCTGGAACCCACCAGGAGCTTCTGTGCCTGGATATCATTAGGTCTCCTCTCTTCCCCGTTATACTCGGCATGCCTTGGTTGAAGGCCCACAATCCTCACATCGACTGGTCCACCGGAGGAATAGAGTTCCCTTCTGCCTACTGTCTTCAGCACTGTTTCCCTGTTGATAACAAGGACTTCTCTTCGTTGCTTTGTTTAGAAACAGATGCTGAGGCCCGACAGGCTGTGCCCAAGGACTACCATAACTTCTTGGACGTATTTAGCAAGAAGGGCGCTGAGACCTTACCCCCACATAGACCTTATGATTGCCCTATCGAGTTGCTCCCTGGGGCAGAGATTCCCTTCGGGAGAATCTTCCCCTTATCTGAGACTGAGTTGGGGACCCTGAAAACCTATTTGGACGATAACTTGAAGAAGGGTTTCATCCGGCCTTCCACCTCCCCGGCAGGCGCAGGGATCTTCTTCGTCGAGAAAAAGGATCACTCCTTACGCCCGTGTGTGGACTACCGGGCACTCAACAAGGTCACAATAAAGAATCGCTATCCCCTACCATTAGTGCCTGAACTATTTCAGAGACTGGGGTCAGCCGAAGTATTCTCTAAGCTGGACCTTCGGGGTGCCTATAACCTCGTCCGCATACGTAAGGGCGATGAATGGAAGACTGCCTTCCGTACTCGTTTTGGGCACTTTGAGTACTTAGTTATGCCCTTTGGTTTGTGCAATGCCCCCGCCACATTCCAACATTTCGTAAACGACATCTTCAGAGATTACCTTGATTTGTTTGTGATAATCTACCTAGATGATATCTTGATTTTTTTCTTCTTCTTTAGCCGAGCACCGGGAACATGTGAAGAATGTCTTAGCCCGACTCCGTCTTCATGGTCTGTACGCCAAGCCCGAGAAGTGCGTCTTTGAACAGCAAAGGATCCAATTCCTTGCTCTAATAATTTCGGTGAAGGGGATAGAGATGGACCCCCAGAAAATTTCAGCCATCCTGGATTGGCCCGCTCCCTCTGATAAAAAAGGAGTCCAACGATTCGTAGGATTTGCCAATTTCTACCGGAAATTCATCAAGGGATTCTCCTCCATCATTTCCCCCATCACCGGACTGACCAAGCAAGGTCAGAAGTTTCAATGGACTTCGAAGGCACAAGAGGCTTTCAAGACCCTGAAAGACTTGTTTATATCAGCTTCGATCCTAAGGCACCCAGATTCGACCCTGCCTTATATCCTGGAGGTAGATGCCTCGGAAATTGCGGTCGGGGCGGTGCTTTCCCAGAGACAGGGGCCTAAGTCTCTCCTGCATCCGGTCGCCTTCTTCTCCCACAAACTATCTGAGGCAGAGAGGAATTACGATGTCGGCGACCGTGAACTGCTGGCAATCAAGGTGGCACTCGAGGAGTGGCGCTACCTTCTCGAGGGTGCCACCCATCCGATCTTGGTCTACACCGACCATAAAAATCTAGAATACCTTAAGTCTGCCAAAAGACTGAAACCAAGACAGGCCAGGTGGGCACTCTTTTTCTCTAGATTCGTGTTTCATATCACGTACCGTCCGGGATCAAAGAATGTTAAACCTGATGCCCTATCCCGCATGTATAGTGAACCAGAGGGTCCCTCTTCTCCTGACACGATCCTCTCCTCCGGGAACTTCCTCCTGCTTCAGGGAGACTTACTCTCCCAAATTAAGCAAGCCTCCTGCAGTCCGGTCCTCCCACCTGACACTCCACTAACCTCCAGAGATGGTCTTCTTTGGCACCAGGACAGGATCTACGTCCCCCAAGAAGTGCGTGTCTCGGTCCTCAGCTCCTGCCACGATCACTTGCTGGCCGGCCACTTTGGGGTACTCAAAACCATGGATTTGCTTCAACGTACCTTCTGGTGGCCACAGATGAAGAAGCATTGCAGGGAATATGTGGAGGCATGCACCACGTGCATTCGAAATAAAGGCAGTAAAACAAAGTCTTGGGGCCTGCTGAAACCACTGCCCGTTCCGGATAGACCATGAAGGATGATCTCCATGGATTTTATCGTGGAGTTGCCACCTTCCAAGAATTACTCCACAATCTTTGTGGTGGTTGATAGGCTCACCAAGATAGCCCACTTTGTACCCATGAAGGGCACCCCTTCGGCCGCAGAGACAGCTAAGACTTTCATCAGGGAAGTTGTGAGGCTTCACGGCATTCCCGCTAATATTACTTCTGATAGGGGGGTGCAGTTTACGTCCAGGTTCTGGAGAGCACTCTGTGGGGCCCTGAAAATTGAGCTTTGTTTTTCCTCGGCCTACCACCCTCAGACCAACGGCCAGACTGAGAGAACCAACCAAACACTGGAGCAATATCTACGTTGCTTTTCCTCCTTTTCCCAAGATGACTGGGCATCGCTCTCGCCACTAGCGGAATTTGCGTACAACAACTCTGTCCATTCCGCCACCAAGCAGTCTCCGTTTTTCGCAAATTTTGGCTTTCACCCGCTTTTTCTGTCCAGTGATCTCCCTGAATGTTCAGTACCGGCGGTACAGGAAGACCTCAATTTCTTCTAAACCAATAATAAGCTCCTACAAGAGACTTTGACTAAGACACAGGAATACAATAAGGGGGTCTTTGATAAGAAAAGAAGAGGGGAACTCAATCTCAAAGTCGGGGATCAGGTCTGGCTGTCCACCCTAAACCTGAAGTTGGCTTGTCCATCCAAGAAGCTGGGTCCCAAGTTTGTGGGCCCATTCCCTGTTGTGAGGAAGCTGAACGACGTGGCATTTGAATTGAAGCTTCCGGAGTCATTCCGGATCCACCCGGTCTTTCACGCTTCCCTACTTAAACCTACTGTCCCGGACTCTTTTGCCAATCGGAATGCCAGCCCTCCGGAACCTGTGGTGATTGACGGAGAAATGGAATACGAAGTCGAATCCATTCTGGATTTCAGGAGAAGACAGAATCAGACTCAGTTCCTAGTTAAATGGAAGGGTTATGGCCCTGAGGAAAACTCTTGGGAACCGGAATCTAACCTACACGCAAAGAGGCTAATCCTTGCCTTCAAAAGGTCTCACCCGGATAAGATGGCGCAATTGGGCATCCGGAGGCTGCCCCTTGGAGGGGGGCAATGTCACGGTCGATCTGTCGTTCCGGTCGTACACAGGAGACCTGCCCGCAGGTTTCCTTTACGGAGAGCTCGTCGGTATCCTCAGACGCGTGTTAGCGCGAACGAACGCACGCGAGTGCATGTAGATTCCAACAGGTGCACGCGGGTGCGCGTCGGCACGAACGAGCGCACGCGGGTGCGCGACGAAGTGAACGGCCATACGCGGGTGCGCGGGGTCACGAACGGGAGCACGGTTACGCGCGGGGGCACGCAGACTCGTCGTGCGACCGTTCTTGGCGCCCAATGGGCTACTTAAGGAATCAACTTCTGTTCCTTCTTGCTGTCCTGTCTACAGCGTTACCTGTGACTTCTGCTTTCTGTTCCTGCTTGTTCCTGATTACCGTACCCGGCCTGTTCCTGACTTCGTTTGATTGCTGCCTGCCACCGACCTCCTGCCTGCCTGACTACGTCTCTGCCTTCTCCTGTGTACTTCTGCTGCCCGCCTGATACCGACCCGGCTTGTTCCCGACCTCGTCTGCTGTCACCCGCTGTTCCTGTCTGTTTGCCAGTGCCTGCTGTACCCGCTGTTCCTGCCTGATTGCCTGTGCCTGCTGTACCCGCTGTTCCTACCAGATTGCCAGTGTCTGCTGTGCCCGCTGACTGCTCCAGCCCGTCCACCTGTGCCTGCTGTTCTCTCGGACTTCTGCCGGCTGTTCCAGTCACCCACCTGTGCCTACGCTGTGATCGCATCCCGTCTGCCATCGGGTTTCTACTCACTTGGGCTTCTGTGGATCTCTGCTGCTGCATACCCGGCCTGGAACTTGTGCCCTCCGAACTCGTGAATCCCTGTCCCCACTTCCAGGGACTCTCGAGCCGGAGGCTTACGAGGAGCCGCTCCCTGCATTCTGGGCTCTCCAACCAGGTACGTGACAGTGCCCCACAAATGCAGCCTGGTCCCCCCAAATAGAGCCTGTGTCCCCCAAATGCAGCCTGTGTCCCCCCAAATCCAGATTCTGTCTCCCCAAATCCAGCCTCTGTCCCCACAAACCAAGCCTCTGTCCCACCAAATACAGCCTGTGTCCCACCAAATGCAGGCAGCCTGTGTCCGCCAAATGCAGGCAGCCTGTGTCCCCCAAATGCAGGCAGCCTGTGTCCCTCCAAATGCAACCTGTGTCCCCCCAAATGCAGCCTGTGTGCCACCAAATCCAGCCTGGGCCCCACCAAATCCAGCCTGTGCCCCACCAAATCCAGCCTGCGTTCCACCAAATGCAGCCTGTGTCCTACCAAATGCAGCCTGTGTCTCAGAAAATGCAGCCAGCCTGTGTCCCCCAAATGCAGGCAGCCGGTGTCCACCAAATGCAGCCTGTGTCCCCCCAAATGCAGTATGTGTCCCCCCAAATACAGCCTATGTCCCCCCAAATGCAGCCTGTGTCCCACCAAATCCAGCCTGTGCCCCACCAAATCCAGCCTGTGCCCGACGAAATGCAGCCTGTGTCTCAGCAAATGCAGCCAGTCTGTGTCCCCCCAAATGCAGCCTGAGTCTCCCCAAATCCAGGCCGTGTCCCACCAAATGCAGTATGTGTCTCACCAAATGCAGCCAGCCTGTATCCCCCAAATGCAGCCTATGTCTCCCAAAACCAGCCTGTGTCCCACCAAATGCAGCATGTGTCTCACCAAATGCAGCCAGCCTGTGTCCCACCAAATGCAGCCAGTCTGTATCAGCCAAATGCAGCCTCTGCCCCCCCCCCAAATGCAGCCAGCCTCTGTCCCCCAATTACAGCATGGGTCCCACCAAATGCAGCCAGCCTGTGTACTCCAAATGTAGCCAGCCTGTGTCCTCCAAATGCAGCCAGCCTGTTTCACACAAATGCAGCCAGCCTGTGTACTCCAAATGCAGCCAGCCTGTGTCCCCCCAATGCATTCAGCCTGTGTCCCCCACATGAATCCAGCCTGTATCCCTCAAACGCAGCCTGTATCCCCCAAATGCAGTCTGTGTCCCACCAATTGCAGCCAGTCTGTTTCCCCCAAATGCAGCCTGTCTGTTTCCCCCCAATGCAGCCTGTGTCCACCAAATGCAGTGTTGGCCCGCCAAATGCAGCCAGCCTGTGTCTCCACAATGCATGTCATCCTGTGCCCCACAAATGCAGCCCGGTTCCCCCAAATAGAGCATGTGTCCCCCAAATGCAGCCTGTGTCCCCCCAAATCCAGATTCTGTCTCCCCAAATCCAGCCTCTGTCCCCACAAACCAAGCCTCTGTCCCACCAAATACAGCATGTGTCCCACCAAATGCAGCATGTGTCTCACCAAATGCAGCATGTGTCTCACTAAATGCAGGCAGCCTGTGTCCCACCAAATGCAGGCAGCCTGTGTCCCCCAAATGCAGGCAGCCTGTGTCCCCCAAATGCAGGCAGCCTGTGTCCCCCCAAATGCAACCTGTGTCCCCCCAAATGCAGCCTGTGTGCCACCAAATCCAGCCTGGGCCCCACCAAATCCAGCCTGTGCCCCACGAAATCCAGCCTGCGTTCCACCAAATGCAGCCTGTGTCCCACCAAATCCAGCCTGTGCCCCACCAAATCCAGCCTGTGCCCGACGAAATGCAGCCTGTGTCCCACCAAATACAGTCAGCCTGTGTCCCACCAAATGCAACCAGTCTGCAACAGACTGTGTCCCTCCAAAAGAAGCCAGGCTGTGTCCTCCAAATATCGCCAGCCTGTGTCTCCCAAATGCATCCAGCATGTATCCCCCAAATGCAGCCTGTTTCCCCCAAATGCAGCCTGTGTCCCACCAAATGCAGCCAGTCTGTTTCTCCCAAATGCAGTCTTTTTCCACCAAACGCAGCCTATGTCCACCCAAATCCAGCCTGTGTCCTCCAAATGCAGCCAGCATGTTTCACCCAAATGCAGCCAGCCTGTGTCCTCCAAATGCAGCCAGCCTGTGTCCCCCAAATGCAACCAGCCTGTATCCCCCAAATGCAGCCTGTATCTCCCAAATGCAGCCTGTGTCCCACCAAATGCAGCCAGTCTGTTTCCCCCAAATGCAGCCTGTGTCCACCCAAATCCAGCCTGTGTCCCACCAAATGCAGCATGTGTCCCACCAAATGCAGCCAGCCTGTGTCCCACCAAATGCAGCCAGTCTTTGTCCCTGTCCCCCAAATGCAGCCTGTGCCCCCCAAATGCAGCCAGCCTCTGTCCCCCAATTACAGCCTGTGTCCCACCAAATGCAGCCAGCCTGTGTACTCCAAATGTAGCCAGCCTGTGTCCTCCAAATGCAACCAGCCTGTGTCCCCCAAATGCAGCCAGCCGGTGTCCCACCAAATGCAGCATGTGTCCCTTTAAATGCAGCATGTGTCTCACCAAATGCAGTCAGCCTGTGTCTCCCAAATGCAGCCAGCCTGTGTCCATCAAATACAGCCTGTGTCCCACCAAATGCAGCCAGCCTGTGTCCCACCAAATGCAGCCAGCCTGTGTCCCACCAAATGCAGCCAGCCTGTGTCCCCCAAATGCAGCCAGCCTGTGTCCCGCCAAATGCAGCATGTGTCCCATCAAATGCAGCATGTGTCTCACCAAATGCAGCCAGCCTGTATCTCCCAAACGCAGCCTGTGTCCCCCAAAATTCAGCCAGCCTGTGTCCCCTAAATTCAGCGTGTGTCCATCAAATACAGCCTGTGTTCCACCAAATGCAGCCAGCCTGTGTCTCCCAAATGCAGCCAGCCTGTGTCCCCCAAATGCAGCTAGTCTGTGTCCCCTAAACGCAGCCAGTTTGTGTCCCCCAAATGCAGATGGTGTTGATTAAATACAGCCTGTGTCCCCCAAATGCAGCCTCTCTCCCCAAAATGCAGCCAGCCTGTGTCCCCCAAATGCAGCCAGCCTGTGTCCCACCAAATGCAGCATGTGTCCCATCAAATGCAGAATGTGTCTCACCAAATGCAGCCAGCCTGTGTCTCCCAAACACAGCCTGTGTCCTCCAAAATTCAGCCAGCCTGTGTCCCCTAAATTCAGCGTGTGTCCATCAAATACAGCCTGTGTCCCACCAAATGCAGCCAGCCTGTGTCTCCCAAATGCAGCCAGCCTGTGTCTCCCAAATGCAGCCAGCCTGTGTCCCCCAAATGCAGCCACCCTGTGTCCCCCAAATGCAGCCAGCATGTGTCCTCAAAATGCAGCCGTCCTGTGTCCCTCAAATGCAGCCAGTCTGTGTCCCCTAAACGCAGCCAGTTTGTGTCCCCCAAATGCAGATGGTGTTATTTAAATATAGCCTGTGTCCCCCAAATGCAGCTTCTCTCCCCAAAATGAGCCAGCCTGTGTCCCCCAAATGCAGCTTGTGTCCCACCAAATGCAGCCAGCCTTTGTCCCCCAAATGCGGCCAGCCTGTGCCCCCAAATGCAGCTTGTGTCCCCCGAATGCAGCCAGCCTGTGTCCCACCCAAAGCAGCCAGTCTGTGTCCCCAAATGCAGCCTGTGTCCCCCCAAATCCAGCCTCTGTCCCCTCCAAATCCATCCTGTGTCCCACCAAATGCAGCATGTGTCCCAACAAATGCAGCATGGGTCTCCCAAATGCAGCCAGACTGTGTCCCCCAAATTCAGCCAGCCTCTGCCCCCCAAATACAGTCAGCCTGTGTCCCACCAAATGCAACCAGTCTGTGTCCCCCATATGCAGCCTTTGTCCCCCCAAATCCAGATTCTGTCTCCCCAAATCCAGCCTCTGTCCCCACAAACCAAGCCTCTGTCCCACCAAATACAGCATGTGTCCCACCAAATGCAGCATGTGTCTCACCAAATGCAGCATGTGTCTCACAAATGCAGCCAGCCTGTGTCCCACCAAATGCAGGCAGCCTGTGTCCCCCAAATGCAGCCAGTCTGTGTCCCCCAAATGCAAACAGCCGGAGTCCCACCAAATGCAGCATTGGTCCCACCAAATGCAGCCTGTGTCCCACCAAATGCAGCCTGTGTCCCCCCAAATGCAGCCTGAGTCTCCCCAAATCCAGCCCATGTCCCACCAAATGCTGTATGTGTCTCACCAAATGCAGCCAGCCTGTATCCCCCCAAATGCAGCCTATGTCTCCCAAAACCAGCCTGTGTCCCACCAAATGCAGCATGTGTCTCATCAAATGCAACCAGCCTGTGTCCCACAAATGCAGCCAGCCTGAGTCCCACCAAATGCAGAGTGTGTCCCACCAAATGCAGCATGTGTCTCACCAAATGCAGCCAGCCTGTGTCCCACCAAATGCAGCCAGTCTGTATCAGCCAAATGCAGCCTCTGCCCCCCCCCCCAAATGCAGCCAGCCTCTGTCCCCCAATTACAGCCTTTGTCCCACCAAATGCAGCCAGCCTGTGTACTCCAAATGCAGCCAGCCTGTGTCCCCCCAATGCATTCAGCCTGTGTCCCCCACATGAATCCAGCCTGTATCCCTCAAACGCAGCCTGTATCCCCCAAATGCAGTCTGTGTCCCACCAAATGCAGCCAGTCTGTTTCCCCCCAATGCAGCCTGTGTCCACCAAATGCAGTGTTGGTCCGCCAAATGCAGCCAGCCTGTGTCTCCACAATGCCTGCCATCCTGTGCCCCACAAATGCAGCCTGGTTCCCCCAAATAGAGCCTGTGTCCCCCAAATGCAGCCTGTGTTCACCAAATTCAGCTTGTGTCCCACCAAATGCGTCCAGCCTGTGTCCAAAAATACAGCCTGTGTCGCCCAAATACAGCCCGTGTCACCCAAATGCAGCCAGCCAGTGTCCCACCAAATGCAACCAGCCTATGTCTCCCAAGCCAGTGTCCCACAAATGCAGCCTATGTCCCCCAAATAAAGCCTGTGTCCCCCAAAATGCAGCCTGTGTTCACCCAATACAGACTGTGTCCCTCCAAAAGAAGCCAGGCTGTGTCCTCCAAATATCGCCAGCCTGTGTCTCCCAAATGCAACCAGCCTGTGTCCTCCAAATGCATCCAGAATGTATCCCCCAAATGCAGCCTGTTTCCCCCAAATGCAGCCTGTGTCCCACCAAATGCAGCCAGTCTGTTTCCCCCAAATGCAGTCTTTTTCCACCAAACGCAGCCTATGTCCACCCAAATCCAGCCTGTGTCCTCCAAATGCAGCCAGCATGTTTCACCCAAATGCAGCCAGCCTGTGTCCTCCAAATGCAGCCAGCCTGTGTCCCCCAAATGCAACCAGCCTGTATCCCCCAAATGCAGCCTGTATCTCCCAAATGCAGCCTGTGTCCCACCAAATGCAGCCAGTCTGTTTCCCCCAAATGCAGCCTGTGTCCACCCAAATCCAGCCTGTGTCCCACCAAATGCAGCATGTGTCCCACCAAATGCAGCCAGCCTGTGTCCCACCAAATGCAGCCAGTCTGTGTCCCCCAAATGCAGCCTGTGCCCCCCAAATGCCGCCAGCCTCTGTCCCCCAATTACAGCCTGTGTCCCACCAAATGCAGCCAGCCTGTGTACTCCAAATGTAGCCAGCCTGTGTCCTCCAAATGCAGCCAGCCTGTGTCCCCCAAATGCAGCCAGCCGGTGTCCCACCAAATGCAGCATGTGTCCCTTTAAATGCAGCATGTGTCTCACCAAATGCAGTCAGCCTGTGTCTCCCAAATGCAGCCAGCATGTGTCCATCAAATACAGCCTGTGTCCCACCAAATGTAGCCAGCCTGTGTCCCACCAAATGCAGCCAGCCTGTGTCCCACCAAATGCAGCCAGCCTGTGTCCCCCAAATGCAGCCAGCCTGTGTCCCGCCAAATGCAGCATGTGTCCCATCAAATGCAGCATGTGTCTCACCAAATGCAGCCAGCCTGTATCTCCCAAACGCAGCCTGTGTCCCCCAAAATTTAGCCAGCCTGTGTCCCCTAAATTCAGCGTGTGTCCATCAAATACAGCCTGTGTTCCACCAAATGCAGCCAGCCTGTGTCTCCCAAATGCAGCCAGCCTGTGTCCCCCAAATGCAGCTAGTCTGTGTCCCCTAAACGCAGCCAGTTTGTGTCCCCCAAATGCAGATGGTGTTGATTAAATACAGCCTGTGTCCCCCAAATGCAGCCTCTCTCCCCAAAATGCAGCCAGCCTGTGTCCCCCAAATGCAGCCAGCCTGTGTCCCGCCAAATGCAGCATGTGTCCCATCAAATGCAGAATGTGTCTCACCAAATGCAGCCAGCCTGTGTCTCCCAAACACAGCTTGTGTCCCCCAAAATTCAGCCAGCCTGTGTCCCCTAAATTCAGCGTGTGTCCATCAAATACAGCCTGTGTCCCACCAAATGCAGCCAGCCCGTGTCTCCCAAATGCAGCCAGCCTGTGTCTCCCAAATGCAGCCAGCCTGTGTCCCCCAAATGCAGCCACCCTGTGTCCCCCAAATGCAGCCAGCATGTGTCCTCAAAATGCAGCCGTCCTGTGTCCCTCAAATGCAGCCAGTCTGTGTCCCCTAAACGCAGCCAGTTTGTGTCCCCCAAATGCAGATGGTGTTATTTAAATACAGCCTGTGCCCCCCAAATGCAGCCTCTCTCCCCAAAATGAGCCAGCCTGTGTCCCCCAAATGCCGCTTGTGTCCCACCAAATGCAGCCAGCCTTTGTCCCCCAAATGCAGCCAGCCTGTGCCCCCAAATGCAGCTTGTGTCCCCCGAATGCAGCCAGCCTGTGTCCCACCCAAAGCAGCCAGTCTGTGTCCCCAAATGCAGCATGTGTCCCCCCAAATCCAGCCTCTGTCCCCTCCAAATCCATCCTGTGTCCCACCAAATGCAGCATGTGTCCCAACAAATGCAGCATGTGTCTCCCAAATGCAGCCAGACTGTGTCCCCCAAATTCAGCCAGCCTGTGTCCCCCAAATTCAGCATGTGTCCATCAAATATAGCCTGTGTCCCACCAAATGCAGCCAGCCTTTGTCTCCCAAATGCAGCCAGCACGTGTCCTCAAAATACAGCCACCGTGTGTCCCTCAAATGCAGCCAGTCTGTGTCCCCTAAACGCAGCCAGCCTGTGTCCCCCAAATGCAGATGGTGTTAACCAAATACAGTCTGTGTCCCCAAAATGCAGCCTCTGCCCCCCAAATGCAGCCGGTGTCCCACCAAATGCAGCATGTGTCCCTTTAAATGCAGCATGTGTCTCACCAAATGCAGTCAGCCTGTGTCTCCCAAATGCAGCCAGCCTGTGTCCATCAAATACAGCCTGTGTCCCACCAAATGCAGCCAGCCTGTGTCCCACCAAATGCAGCCAGCCTGTGTCCCACCAAATGCAGCCAGCCTGTGCCCCCCAAATGCAGCCAGCCTGTGTCCCGCCAAATGCAGCATGTGTCCCATCAAATGCAGCATGTGTCTCACCAAATGCAGCCAGCCTGTATCTCCCAAACGCAGCCTGTGTCCCCCAAAATTCAGCCAGCCTGTGTCCCCTAAATTCAGAGTGTGTCCATCAAATACAGCCTGTGTTCCACCAAATGCAGCCAGCCTGTGTCTCCCAAATGCAGCCAGCCTGTGCCCCCCAAATGCAGCCAGTCTGTGTCCCCTAAACGCAGCCAGTTTGTGTCCCCCAAATGCAGATGGTGTTGATTAAATACAGCCTGTGTCCCCCAAATGCAGCCTCTCTCCCCAAAATGCAGCCAGCCTGTGTCCCCCAAATGCAGCCAGCCTGTGTCCCGCCAAATGCAGCATGTGTCCCATCAAATGCAGAATGTGTCTCACCAAATGCAGCCAGCCTGTGTCTCCCAAACACAGCTTGTGTCCCCCAAAATTCAGCCAGCCTGTGTCCCCTAAATTCAGCGTGTGTCCATCAAATACAGCCTGTGTCCCACCAAATGCAGCCAGCCTGTGTCTCCCAAATGCAGCCAGCCTGTGTCTCCCAAATGCAGCCAGCCTGTGTCCCCCAAATGCAGCCACCCTGTGTCCCCCAAATGCAGCCAGCATGTGTCCTCAAAATGCAGCCATCCTGTGTCCCTCAAATGCAGCCAGTCTGTGTCCCCTAAACGCAGCCAGTTTGTGTCCCCCAAATGCAGATGGTGTTATTTAAATACAGCCTGTGTCCCCCAAATGCAGCCTTTCTCCCCAAAATGAGCCAGCCTGTGTCCCACCAAATGCAGCCAGCCTTTGTCCCCCAAATGCGGCCAGCCTGTGCCCCCAAATGCAGCTTGTGTCCCCCGAATGCAGCCAGCCTGTGTCCCACCCAAAGCAGCCAGTCTGTGTCCCCAAATGCAGCCTGTGTCCCCCCAAATCCAGCCTCTGTCCCCTCCAAATCCATCCTGTGTCCCACCAAATGCAGCATGTGTCCCAACAAATGCAGCATGTGTCTCCCAAATGCAGCCAGACTGTGTCCCCCAAATTCAGCCAGCCTGTGTCCCCCAAATTCAGCCAGCCTGTGTCCATCAAATACAGCCTGTGTCCCACCAAATGCAGCCAGCCTGTGTCCCACCAAATGCAGCCAGCCTGTGTCCCACCAAATGCAGCCAGCCTGTGCCCCCCAAATGCAGCCAGCCTGTGTCCCGCCAAATGCAGCATGTGTCCCATCAAATGCAGCATGTGTCTCACCAAATGCAGCCAGCCTGTATCTCCCAAACGCAGCCTGTGTCCCCCAAAATTCAGCCAGCCTGTGTCCCCTAAATTCAGAGTGTGTCCATCAAATACAGCCTGTGTTCCACCAAATGCAGCCAGCCTGTGTCTCCCAAATGCAGCCAGCCTGTGCCCCCCAAATGCAGCCAGTCTGTGTCCCCTAAACGCAGCCAGTTTGTGTCCCCCAAATGCAGATGGTGTTGATTAAATACAGCCTGTGTCCCCCAAATGCAGCCTCTCTCCCCAAAATGCAGCCAGCCTGTGTCCCCCAAATGCAGCCAGCCTGTGTCCCGCCAAATGCAGCATGTGTCCCATCAAATGCAGAATGTGTCTCACCAAATGCAGCCAGCCTGTGTCTCCCAAACACAGCTTGTGTCCCCCAAAATTCAGCCAGCCTGTGTCCCCTAAATTCAGCGTGTGTCCATCAAATACAGCCTGTGTCCCACCAAATGCAGCCAGCCTGTGTCTCCCAAATGCAGCCAGCCTGTGTCTCCCAAATGCAGCCAGCCTGTGTCCCCCAAATGCAGCCACCCTGTGTCCCCCAAATGCAGCCAGCATGTGTCCTCAAAATGCAGCCATCCTGTGTCCCTCAAATGCAGCCAGTCTGTGTCCCCTAAACGCAGCCAGTTTGTGTCCCCCAAATGCAGATGGTGATATTTAAATACAGCCTGTGTCCCCCAAATGCAGCCTTTCTCCCCAAAATGAGCCAGCCTGTGTCCCACCAAATGCAGCCAGCCTTTGTCCCCCAAATGCGGCCAGCCTGTGCCCCCAAATGCAGCTTGTGTCCCCCGAATGCAGCCAGCCTGTGTCCCACCCAAAGCAGCCAGTCTGTGTCCCCAAATGCAGCCTGTGTCCCCCCAAATCCAGCCTCTGTCCCCTCCAAATCCATCCTGTGTCCCACCAAATGCAGCATGTGTCCCAACAAATGCAGCATGTGTCTCCCAAATGCAGCCAGACTGTGTCCCCCAAATTCAGCCAGCCTGTGTCCCCCAAATTCAGCATGTGTCCATCAAATATAGCCTGTGTCCCACCAAATGCAGCCAGCCTTTGTCTCCCAAATGCAGCCAGCATATGTCCTCAAAATACAGCCACCGTGTGTCCCTCAAATGCAGCCAGTCTGTGTCCCCTAAACGCAGCCAGCCTGTGTCCCCCAAATGCAGATGGTGTTAACCAAATACAGTCTGTGTCCCCAAAATGCAGCCTCTGCCCCCCAAATGCAGCCTGTGTCCCACCAAATCCAGCCTGTGCCCCACCAAATCCAGCCTGTGCCTGACGAAATGCAGCCTGTGTCTCAGCAAATGCAGCCAGTCTGTGTCCCACCAAATACAGTCAGCCTGTGTCCCACCAAATGCAACCATTCTGTGTCCCCCATATGCAGCCTGTGTCCCCCCAAATCCAGATTCTGTCTCCCCAAATCCAGCCTCTGTCCCCACAAACCAAGCCTCTGTCCCACCAAATACAGCATGTGTCCCACCAAATGCAGCATGTGTCTCACCAAATGCAGCATGTGTCTCACTAAATGCAGCCAGCCTGTGTCCCACCAAATGCAGGCAGCCTGTGCCCCCCAAATGCAGCCAGTCTGTGTCCCCCAAATGCAAACAGCCTGAGTCCCACCAAATGCAGCATGTGTCCCACCAAATGCAGCCTGTGTCCCCCCAAATGCAGCCTGAGTCTCCCCAAATCCAGCCCGTGTCCCACCAAATGCAGTATGTGTCTCACCAAATGCAGCCAGCCTGTATCCCCCCAAATGCAGCCTATGTCTCCCAAAACCAGCCTGTGTCCCACCAAATGCAGCATGTGTCTCATCAAATGCAACCAGCCTGTGTCCCACCAAATGCAGAGTGTGTCCCACCAAATGCAGCATGTGTCTCACCAAATGCAGCCGGCCTGTGTCCCACCAAATGCAGCCAGTCTGTATCAGCCAAATGCAGCCTCTGCCCCCCCCCAAATGCAGCCAGCCTCTGTCCCCCAATTACAGCATGGGTCCCATCAAATGCAGCCAGCCTGTGTACTCCAAATGTAGCCAGCCTGTGTCCTCCAAATGCAGCCAGCCTGTTTCACACAAATGCAGCCAGCCTGTGTACTCCAAATGCAGCCAGCCTGTGTCCCCCCAATGCATTCAGCCTGTGTCCCCCACATGAATCCAGCCTGTATCCCTCAAACGCAGCCTGTATCCCCCAAATGCAGTCTGTGTCCCACCAAATGCAGCCAGTCTGTTTCCCCCAAATGCAGCCTGTCTGTTTCCCCCCAATGCAGCCTGTGTCCACCAAATGCAGTGTTGGCCCGCCAAATGCAGCCAGCCTGTGTCTCCACAATGCATGCCATCCTGTGCCCCACAAATGCAGCCCGGTTCCCCCAAATAGAGCATGTGTCCCCCAAATGCAGCCTGTGTCCCCCCAAATCCAGATTCTGTCTCCCCAAATCCAGCCTCTGTCCCCACAAACCAAGCCTCTGTCCCACCAAATACAGCATGTGTCCCACCAAATGCAGCATGTGTCTCACCAAATGCAGCATGTGTCTCACTAAATGCAGCCAGCCTGTGTCCCACCAAATGCAGGCAGCCTATGTCCCCCAAATGCAGGCAGCCTGTGTCCCCCAAATGCAGGCAGCCTGTGTCCCCCCAAATGCAACCTGTGTCCCCCAAAATGCAGCCTGTGTGCCACCAAATCCAGCCTGGGCCCCACCAAATCCAGCCTGTGCCCCACGAAATCCAGCCTGCGTTCCACCAAATGCAGCCTGTGTCCTACCAAATGCAGCCTGTGTCTCAGAAAATGCAGCCAGCCTGTGTCCCCCAAATGCAGGCAGCCGGTGTCCACCAAATGCAGCCTGTGTCCCCCCAAATGCAGTATGTGTCCCCCCAAATACAGCCTATGTCCGCCCAAATGCAGCCTGTGTCCCACCAAATCCAGCCTGTGCCCCACCAAATCCAGCCTGTGCCCGACGAAATGCAGCCTGTGTCTCAGCAAATGCAGCCAGTCTGTGTCCCACCAAATACAGTCAGCCTGTGTCCCACCAAATGCAACCAGTCTGTGTCCCCCATATGCAGCCTGTGTCCCCCCAAATCCAGATTCTGTCTCCCCAAATCCAGCCTCTGTCCCCACAAACCAAGCCTCTGTCCCACCAAATACAGCATGTGTCCCACCAAATGCAGCATGTGTCTCACCAAATGCAGCATGTGTCTCACTAAATGCAGCCAGCCTGTGTCCCACCAAATGCAGGCAGCCTGTGTCCCCCAAATGCAGCCAGTCTGTGTCCCCCAAATGCAAACAGCCTGAGTCCCACCAAATGCAGAATGTGTCCCACCAAATGCAGCCTGTGTCCCCCCAAATGCAGCCTGAGTCTCCCCAAATCCAGCCCGTGTCCCACAAAATGCAGTATGTGTCTCACCAAATGCAGCCAGCCTGTATCCCCCAAATGCAGCCTATGTCTCCCAAAACCAGCCTGTGTCCCACCAAATGCAGCATGTGTCTCACCAAATGCAGCCAGCCTCTGTCCCCCAATTACAGCATGGGTCCCACCAAATGCAGCCAGCCTGTGTACTCCAAATGTAGCCAGCCTGTGTCCTCCAAATGCAGCCAGCCTGTTTCACACAAATGCAGCCAGCCTGTGTACTCCAAATGCAGCCAGCCTGTGTCCCCCCAATGCATTCAGCCTGTGTCCCCCACATGAATCCAGCCTGTATCCCTCAAACGCAGCCTGTATCCCCCAAATGCAGTCTGTGTCCCACCAAATGCAGCCAGTCTGTTTCCCCCAAATGCAGCCTGTCTGTTTCCCCCCAATGCAGCCTGTGTCCACCAAATGCAGTGTTGGCCCGCCAAATGCAGCCAGCCTGTGTCTCCACAATGCATGCCATCCTGTGCCCCACAAATGCAGCCCGGTTCCCCCAAATAGAGCCTGTGTCCCCCAAATGCAGCCTGTGTCCCCCCAAATCCAGATTCTGTCTCCTCAAATCCAGCCTCTGTCCCCACAAACCAAGCCTCTGTCTCACCAAATACAGCATGTGTCCCACCAAATGCAGCATGTGTCTCACCAAATGCAGCATGTGTCTCACTAAATGCAGCCAGCCTGTGTCCCACCAAATGCAGGCAGCCTGTGTCCCCCAAATGCAGGCAGCCTGTGTCCCCCAAATGCAGGCAGCCTGTGTCCCCCCAAATGCAACCTGTGTCCCCCCAAATGCAGCCTGTGTGCCACCAAATCCAGCCTGGGCCCCACCAAATCCAGCCTGTGCCCCACCAAATCCAGCCTGCGTTCCACCAAATCCAGCCTGTGTCCTACCAAATGCAGCCTGTGTCTCAGAAAATGCAGCCAGTCTGTGTCCCCCAAATGAAGGCAGCCGGTGTCCACCAAATGCAGCCTGTGTCCCCCCAAATGCAGTCTGTGTCCCCCCAAATACAGCCTATGTCCCCCCAAATGCAGCCTGTGTCCCACCAAATCCAGCCTGTGCCCCACCAAATCCAGCCTGTGCCCGACGAAATGCAGCCTGTGTCTCAGCAAATGCAGCCAGTCTCTGTCCCACCAAATACAGTCAGCCTGTGTCCCACCAAATGCAACCAGTCTGCAACAGACTGTGTCCCTCCAAAAGAAGCCAGGCTGTGTCCTCCAAATATCGCCAGCCTGTGTCTCCCAAATGCAACCAGCCTGTGTCCTCCAAATGCATCCAGCATGTATCCCCCAAATGCTGCCTGTTTCCCCCAAATGCAGCCTGTGTCCCACCAAATGCAGCCAGTCTGTTTCCCCCAAATGCAGTCTTTTTCCACCAAACGCAGCCTATGTCCACCCAAATCCAGCCTGTGTCCTCCAAATGCAGCCAGCATGTTTCACCCAAATGCAGCCAGCCTGTGTCCATCAAATACAGCCTGTGTCCCACCAAATGCAGCCAGCCTGTGTCCCACCAAATGCAGCCAGCCTGTGTCCCACCAAATGCAGCCAGCCTGTGTCCCACCAAATGCAGCCAGCCTGTGTCCCACCAAATGCAGCAAGCCTGTGTCCCCCAAATGCAGCCTGTATCTCCCAAATGCAGCCTGTGTCCCACCAAATGCAGCCAGTCTGTTTCCCCCAAATGCAGCCTGTGTCCACCCAAATCCAGCCTGTGTCCCACCAAATGCAGCATGTGTCCCACCAAATGCAGCCAGCCTGTGTCCCACCAAATGCAGCCAGTCTGTGTCCCCCAAATGCAGCCTGTGCCCCCCAAATGCAGCCAGCCTCTGTCCCCCAATTACAGCCTGTGTCCCCCAAATGCAGCTTGTGTCCCACCAAATGCAGCCAGCCTTTGTCCCCCAAATGCGGCCAGCCTGTGCCCCCAAATGCAGCTTGTGTCCCCCGAATGCAGCCAGCCTGTGTCCCACCCAAAGCAGCCAGTCTGTGTCCCCAAATGCAGCCTGTGTCCCCCCAAATCCAGCCTCTGTCCCCTCCAAATCCATCCTGTGTCCCACCAAATGCAGCATGTGTCCCAACAAATGCAGCATGTGTCTCCCAAATGCAGCCAGACTGTGTCCCCCAAATTCAGCCAGCCTGTGTCCCCCAAATTCAGCATGTGTCCATCAAATATAGCCTGTGTCCCACCAAATGCAGCCAGCCTTTGTCTCCCAAATGCAGCCAGCATATGTCCTCAAAATACAGCCACCGTGTGTCCCTCAAATGCAGCCAGTCTGTGTCCCCTAAACGCAGCCAGCCTGTGTCCCCCAAATGCAGATGGTGTTAACCAAATACAGTCTGTGTCCCCAAAATGCAGCCTCTGCCCCCCAAATGCAGCCTGTGTCCCACCAAATCCAGCCTGTGCCCCACCAAATCCAGCCTGTGCCTGACGAAATGCAGCCTGTGTCTCAGCAAATGCAGCCAGTCTGTGTCCCACCAAATACAGTCAGCCTGTGTCCCACCAAATGCAACCAGTCTGTGTCCCCCATATGCAGCCTGTGTCCCCCCAAATCCAGATTCTGTCTCCCCAAATCCAGCCTCTGTCCCCACAAACCAAGCCTCTGTCCCAACAAATACAGCATGTGTCCCACCAAATGCAGCATGTGTCTCACCAAATGCAGCATGTGTCTCACTAAATGCAGCCAGCCTGTGTCCCACCAAATGCAGGCAGCCTGTGTCCCCCAAATGCAGCCAGTCTGTGTCCCCCAAATGCAAACAGCCTGAGTCCCACCAAATGCAGCATGTGTCCCACCAAATGCAGCCTGTGACCCCCCAAATACAGCCTGAGTCTCCCCAAATCCAGCCCGTGTCCCACCAAATGCAGTATGTGTCTCACCAAATGCAGCCAGCCTGTATCCCCCCAAATGCAGCCTATGTCTCCCAAAACCAGCCTGTGTCCCACCAAATGCAGCATGTGTCTCATCAAATGCAACCAGCCTGTGTCCCACAAATGTAACCAGCCTGAGTCCCACCAAATGCAGAGTGTGTCCCACCAAATGCAGCATGTGTCTCACCAAATGCAGCCAGCCTGTGTCCCACCAAATGCAGCCAGTCTGTATCAGCCAAATGCAGCCTCTGCCCCCCCCCCCCCCCAAATGCAGCCAGCCTCTGTCCCCTAATTACAGCATGGGTCCCACCAAATGCAGCCAGCCTGTGTACTCCAAATGTAGCCAGCCTGTGTCCTCCAAATGCAGCCAGCCAGTTTCACACAAATGCAGCCAGCCTGTGTACTCCAAATGCAGCCAGCCTGTGTCCCCCCAATGCATTCAGCCTGTGTCCCCCACATGAATCCAGCCTGTATCCCTCAAACGCAGCCTGTATCCCCCAAATGCAGTCTGTGTCCCACCAAATGCAGCCAGTCTGTTTCCCCCAAATGCAGCCTGTCTGTTTCCCCCCAATGCAGCCTGTGTCCACCAAATGCAGTGTTGGCCCGCCAAATGCAGCCAGCCTGTGTCTCCACAATGCATGCCATCCTGTGCCCCACAAATGCAGCCCAGTTCCCCCAAATAGAGCATGTGTCCCCCAAATGCAGCCTGTGTCCCCCCAAATCCAGATTCTGTCTCCCCAAATCCAGCCTCTGTCCCCACAAACCAAGCCTCTGTCCCACCAAATACAGCATGTGTCCCACCAAATGCAGCATGTGTCTCACCAAATGCAGCATGTGTCTCACTAAATGCAGCCAGCCTGTGTCCCACCAAATGCAGGCAGCCTGTGTCCCCCAAATGCAGGCAGCCTGTGTCCCCCAAATGCAGGCAGCCTGTGTCCCCCCAAATGCAACCTGTGTCCCCCCAAATGCAGCCTGTGTGCCACCAAATCCAGCCTGGGCCCCACCAAATCCAGCCTGTGCCCCACGAAATCCAGCCTGCGTTCCACCAAATGCAGCCTGTGTCCTACCAAATGCAGCCTGTGTCTCAGAAAATGCAGCCAGCCTGTGTCCCCCAAAATGCAGGCAGCCGGTGTCCACCAAATGCAGCCAGTGTCCCCCCAAATGCAGTATGTGTCCCCCCAAATACAGCCTATGTCCCCCCAAATGCAGCCTGTGTCCCACCAAATCCAGCCTGTGCCCCACCAAATCCAGCCTGTGCCCGACGAAATGCAGCCTGTGTCTCAGCAAATGCAGCCAGTCTGTGTCCCACCAAATACAGTCAGCCTGTGTCCCACCAAATGCAACCAGTCTGTGTCCCCCATATGCAGCCTGTGTCCCCCCAAATCCAGATTCTGTCTCCCCAAATCCAGCCTCTGTCCCCACAAACCAAGCCTCTGTCCCACCAAATACAGCATGTGTCCCACCAAATGCAGCATGTGTCTCACCAAATGCAGCATGTGTCTCACTAAATGCAGCCAGCCTGTGTCCCACCAAATGCAGGCAGCCTGTGTCCCCCAAATGCAGCCAGTCTGTGTCCCCCAAATGCAAACAGCCTGAGTCCCACCAAATGCAGAATGTGTCCCACCAAATGCAGCCTGTGTCCCCCCAAATGCAGCCTGAGTCTCCCCAAATCCAGCCCGTGTCCCACAAAATGCAGTATGTGTCTCACCAAATGCAGCCAGCCTTTATCCCCCAAATGCAGCCTATGTCTCCCAAAACCAGCCTGTGTCCCACCAAATGCAGCATGTGTCTCATCAAATGCAACCAGCCTGTGTCCCACAAATGCAGCCAGCCTGGGCCCCACCAAATCCAGCCTGTGCCCCACGAAATCCAGCCTGCGTTCCACCAAATGCAGCCTGTGTCCTACCAAATGCAGCCTGTGTCTCAGAAAATGCAGCCAGCCTGTGTCCCCCAAATGCAGGCAGCCGGTGTCCACCAAATGCAGCCTGTGTCCCCCCAAATGCAGTATGTGTCCCCCCAAATACAGCCTATGTCCCCCCAAATGCAGCCTGTGTCACACCAAATCCAGCCTGTGCCCCACCAAATCCAGCCTGTGCCCGACGAAATGCAGCCTGTGTCTCAGCAAATGCAGCCAGTCTGTGTCCCACCAAATACAGTCAGCCTGTGTCCCACCAAATGCAACCAGTCTGTGTCCCCCATATGCAGCCTGTGTCCCCCCAAATCCAGATTCTGTCTCCCCAAATCCAGCCTCTGTCCCCACAAACCAAGCCTCTGTCCCACCAAATACAGCATGTGTCCCACCAAATGCAGCATGTGTCTCACCAAATGCAGCATGTGTCTCACTAAATGCAGCCAGCCTGTGTCCCACCAAATGCAGGCAGCCTGTGTCCCCCAAATGCAGCCAGTCTGTGTCCCCCAAATGCAAACAGCCTGAGTCCCACCAAATGCAGAATGTGTCCCACCAAATGCAGCCTGTGTCCCCCCAAATGCAGCCTGAGTCTCCCCAAATCCAGCCCGTGTCCCACAAAATGCAGTATGTGTCTCACCAAATGCAGCCAGCCTGTATCCCCCAAATGCAGCCTATGTCTCCCAAAACCAGCCTGTGTCCCACCAAATGCAGCATGTGTCTCATCAAATGCAACCAGCCTGTGTCCCACAAATGCAGCCAGCCTGAGTCCCACCAAATGCAGAGTGTGACCCACCAAATGCAGCATGTGTCTCACCAAATGCAGCCAGCCTGTGTCCCACCAAATGCAGCCAGTCTGTATCAGCCAAATGCAGCCTCTGCCCCCCCCCCCCCAAATGCAGCCAGCCTCTGTCCCCCAATTACAGCATGGGTCCCACCAAATGCAGCCAGCCTGTGTACTCCAAATGTAGCCAGCCTGTGTCCTCCAAATGCAGCCAGCCTGTTTCACACAAATGCAGCCAGCCTGTGTACTCCAAATGCAGCCAGCCTGTGTCCCCCCAATGCATTCAGCCTGTGTCCCCCACATGAATCCAGCCTGTATCCCTCAAACGCAGCCTGTATCCCCCAAATGCAGTCTGTGTCCCACCAAATGCAGCCAGTCTGTTTCCCCCAAATGCAGCCTGTCTGTTTCCCCCCAATGCAGCCTGTGTCCACCAAATGCAGTGTTGGCCCGCCAAATGCAGCCAGCCTGTGTCTCCACAATGCATGCCATCCTGTGCCCCACAAATGCAGCCCGGTTCCCCCAAATAGAGCCTGTGCCCCCCAAATGCAGCCTGTGTCCCCCCAAATCCAGATTCTGTCTCCTCAAATCCAGCCTCTGTCCCCACAAACCAAGCCTCTGTCTCACCAAATACAGCATGTGTCCCACCAAATGCAGCATGTGTCTCACCAAATGCAGCATGTGTCTCACTAAATGCAGCCAGCCTGTGTCCCACCAAATGCAGGCAGCCTGTGTCCCCCAAATGCAGGCAGCCTGTGTCCCCCAAATGCAACCTGTGTCCCCCCAAATGCAGCCTGTGTGCCACCAAATCCAGCCTGGGCCCCACCAAATCCAGCCTGTGCCCCACCAAATCCAGCCTGCGTTCCACCAAATCCAGCCTGTGTCCTACCAAATGCAGCCTGTGTCTCAGAAAATGCAGCCAGTCTGTGTCCCCCAAATGAAGGCAGCCGGTGTCCACCAAATGCAGCCTGTGTCCCCCAAAATGCAGTCTGTGTCCCCCCAAATACAGCCTATGTCCCCCCAAATGCAGCCTGTGTCCCACCAAATCCAGCCTGTGCCCCACCAAATCCAGCCTGTGCCCCACCAAATCCAGCCTGTGTCTCAGCAAATGCAGCCAGTCTCTGTCCCACCAAATACAGTCAGCCTGTGTCCCACCAAATGCAACCAGTCTGCAACAGACTGTGTCCCTCCAAAAGAAGCCAGGCTGTGTCCTCCAAATATCGCCAGCCTGTGTCTCCCAAATGCAACCAGCCTGTGTCCTCCAAATGCATCCAGCATGTATCCCCCAAATGCTGCCTGTTTCCCCCAAATGCAGCCTGTGTCCCACCAAATGCAGCCAGTCTGTTTCCCCCAAATGCAGTCTTTTTCCACCAAACGCAGCCTATGTCCACCCAAATCCAGCCTGTGTCCTCCAAATGCAGCCAGCATGTTTCACCCAAATGCAGCCAGCCTGTGTCCATCAAATACAGCCTGTGTCCCACCAAATGCAGCCAGCCTGTGTCCCACCAAATGCAGCCAGCCTGTGTCCCACCAAATGCAGCCAGCCTGTGTCCCACCAAATGCAGCAAGCCTGTGTCCCCCAAATGCAGCCTGTATCTCCCAAATGCAGCCTGTGTCCCACCAAATGCAGCCAGTCTGTTTCCCCCAAATGCAGCCTGTGTCCACCCAAATCCAGCCTGTGTCCCACCAAATGCAGCATGTGTCCCACCAAATGCAGCCAGCCTGTGTCCCACCAAATGCAGCCAGTCTGTGTCCCCCAAATGCAGCCTGTGCCCCCCAAATGCAGCCAGCCTCTGTCCCCCAATTACAGCCTGTGTCCCCCAAATGCAGCTTGTGTCCCACCAAATGCAGCCAGCCTTTGTCCCCCAAATGCGGCCAGCCTGTGCCCCCAAATGCAGCTTGTGTCCCCCGAATGCAGCCAGCCTGTGTCCCACCCAAAGCAGCCAGTCTGTGTTCCCAAATGCAGCCTGTGTCCCCCCAAATCCAGCCTCTGTCCCCTCCAAATCCATCCTGTGTCCCACCAAATGCAGCATGTGTCCCAACAAATGCAGCATGTGTCTCCCAAATGCAGCCAGACTGTGTCCCCCAAATTCAGCCAGCCTGTGTCCCCCAAATTCAGCATGTGTCCATCAAATATAGCCTGTGTCCCACCAAATGCAGCCAGCCTTTGTCTCCCAAATGCAGCCAGCATATGTCCTCAAAATACAGCCACCGTGTGTCCCTCAAATGCAGCCAGTCTGTGTCCCCTAAACGCAGCCAGCCTGTGTCCCCCAAATGCAGATGGTGTTAACCAAATACAGTCTGTGTCCCCAAAATGCAGCCTCTGCCCCCCAAATGCAGCCTGTGCCCCACCAAATCCAGCCTGTGCCTGACGAAATGCAGCCTGTGTCTCAGCAAATGCAGCCAGTCTGTGTCCCACCAAATACAGTCAGCCTGTGTCCCACCAAATGCAACCAGTCTGTGTCCCCCATATGCAGCCTGTGTCCCCCCAAATCCAGATTCTGTCTCCCCAAATCCAGCCTCTGTCCCCACAAACCAAGCCTCTGTCCCACCAAATACAGCATGTGTCCCACCAAATGCAGCATGTGTCTCACCAAATGCAGCATGTGTCCCACCAAATGCAGGCAGCCTGTGTCCCCCAAATGCAGCCAGTCTGTGTCCCCCAAATGCAAACAGCCTGAGTCCCACCAAATGCAGCATGTGTCCCACCAAATGCAGCCTGTGTCCCCCCAAATACAGCCTGAGTCTCCCCAAATCCAGCCCGTGTCCCACCAAATGCAGTATGTGTCTCACCAAATGCAGCCAGCCTGTATCCCCCCAAATGCAGCCTATGTCTCCCAAAACCAGCCTGTGTCCCACCAAATGCAGCATGTGTCTCATCAAATGCAACCAGCCTGTGTCCCACAAATGTAACCAGCCTGAGTCCCACCAAATGCAGAGTGTGTCCCACCAAATGCAGCATGTGTCTCACCAAATGCAGCCAGCCTGTGTCCCACCAAATGCAGCCAGTCTGTATCAGCCAAATGCAGCCTCTGCCCCCCCCCAAATGCAGCCAGCCTCTGTCCCCCAATTACAGCATGGGTCCCACCAAATGCAGCCAGCCTGTGTACTCCAAATGTAGCCAGCCTGTGTCCTCCAAATGCAGCCAGCCAGTTTCACACAAATGCAGCCAGCCTGTGTACTCCAAATGCAGCCAGCCTGTGCCCCCCCAATGCATTCAGCCTGTGTCCCCCACATGAATCCAGCCTGTATCCCTCAAACGCAGCCTGTATCCCCCAAATGCAGTCTGTGTCCCACCAAATGCAGCCAGTCTGTTTCCCCCAAATGCAGCCTGTCTGTTTCCCCCCAATGCAGCCTGTGTCCACCAAATGCAGTGTTGGCCCGCCAAATGCAGCCAGCCTGTGTCTCCACAATGCATGCCATCCTGTGCCCCACAAATGCAGCCCAGTTCCCCCAAATAGAGCATGTGTCCCCCAAATGCAGCCTGTGTCCCCCCAAATCCAGATTCTGTCTCCCCAAATCCAGCCTCTGTCCCCACAAACCAAGCCTCTGTCCCACCAAATACAGCATGTGTCCCACCAAATGCAGCATGTGTCTCACCAAATGCAGCATGTGTCTCACCAAATGCAGCATGTGTCTCACTAAATGCAGCCAGCCTGTGTCCCACCAAATGCAGGCAGCCTGTGTCCCCCAAATGCAGGCAGCCTGTGTCCCCCAAATGCAGGCAGCCTGTGTCCCCCCAAATGCAACCTGTGTCCCCCCAAATGCAGCCTGTGTGCCACCAAATCCAGCCTGGGCCCCACCAAATCCAGCCTGTGCCCCACGAAATCCAGCCTGCGTTCCACCAAATGCAGCCTGTGTCCTACCAAATGCAGCCTGTGTCTCAGAAAATGCAGCCAGCCTGTGTCCCCCAAATGCAGGCAGCCGGTGTCCACCAAATGCAGCCTGTGTCCCCCCAAATGCAGTATGTGTCCCCCCAAATACAGCCTATGTCCCCCCAAATGCAGCCTGTGTCCCACCAAATCCAGCCTGTGCCCCACCAAATCCAGCCTGTGCCCGACGAAATGCAGCCTGTGTCTCAGCAAATGCAGCCAGTCTGTGTCCCACCAAATACAGTCAGCCTGTGTCCCACCAAATGCAACCAGTCTGTGTCCCCCATATGCAGCCTGTGTCCCCCCAAATCCAGATTCTGTCTCCCCAAATCCAGCCTCTGTCCCCACAAACCAAGCCTCTGTCCCACCAAATACAGCATGTGTCCCACCAAATGCAGCATGTGTCTCACCAAATGCAGCATGTGTCTCACTAAATGCAGCCAGCCTGTGTCCCACCAAATGCAGGCAGCATGTGTCCCCCAAATGCTGCCAGTCTGTGTCCCCCAAATGCAAACAGCCTGAGTCCCACCAAATGCAGAATGTGTCCCACCAAATGCAGCCTGTGTCCCCCCAAATGCAGCCTGAGTCTCCCCAAATCCAGCCCGTGTCCCACAAAATGCAGTATGTGTCTCACCAAATGCAGCCAGCCTTTATCCCCCAAATGCAGCCTATGTCTCCCAAAACCAGCCTGTGTCCCACCAAATGCAGCATGTGTCTCATCAAATGCAACCAGCCTGTGTCCCACAAATGCAGCCAGCCTGAGTCCCACCAAATGCAGAGTGTGACCCACCAAATGCAGCATGTGTCTCACCAAATGCAGCCAGCCTGTGTCCCACCAAATGCAGCCAGTCTGTATCAGCCAAATGCAGCCTCTGCCCCCCCCCCAAATGCAGCCAGCCTCTGTCCCCCAATTACAGCATGGGTCCCACCAAATGCAGCCAGCCTGTGTACTCCAAATGTAGCCAGCCTGTGTCCTCCAAATGCAGCCAGCCTGTTTCACACAAATGCAGCCAGCCTGTGTACTCCAAATGCAGCCAGCCTGTGTCCCCCCAATGCATTCAGCCTGTGTCCCCCACATGAATCCAGCCTGTATCCCTCAAACGCAGCCTGTATCCCCCAAATGCAGTCTGTGTCCCACCAAATGCAGCCAGTCTGTTTCCCCCAAATGCAGCCTGTCTGTTTCCCCCCAATGCAGCCTGTGTCCACCAAATGCAGTGTTGGCCCGCCAAATGCAGCCAGCCTGTGTCTCCACAATGCATGCCATCCTGTGCCCCACAAATGCAGCCCAGTTCCTCCAAATAGAGCATGTGTCCCCCAAATGCAGCCTGTGTCCCCCCAAATCCAGATTCTGTCTCCCCAAATCCAGCCTCTGTCCCCACAAACCAAGCCTCTGTCCCACCAAATACAGCATGTGTCCCACCAAATGCAGCATGTGTCTCACCAAATGCAGCATGTGTCTCACTAAATGCAGCCAGCCTGTGTCCCACCAAATGCAGGCAGCCTGTGTCCCCCAAATGCAGGCAGCCTGTGTCCCCCAAATGCAGGCAGCCTGTGTCCCCCCAAATGCAACCTGTGTCCCCCCAAATGCAGCCTGTGTGCCACCAAATCCAGCCTGGGCCCCACCAAATCCAGCCTGTGCCCCACGAAATCCAGCCTGCGTTCCACCAAATGCAGCCTGTGTCCTACCAAATGCAGCCTGTGTCTCAGAAAATGCAGCCAGCCTGTGTCCCCCAAATGCAGGCAGCCGGTGTCCACCAAATGCAGCCTGTGTCCCCCCAAATGCAGTATGTGTCCCCCCAAATACAGCCTATGTCCCCCCAAATGCAGCCTGTGTCCCACCAAATCCAGCCTGTGCCCCACCAAATCCAGCCTGTGCCCGACGAAATGCAGCCTGTGTCTCAGCAAATGCAGCCAGTCTGTGTCCCACCAAATACAGTCAGCCTGTGTCCCACCAAATGCAACCAGTCTGTGTCCCCCATATGCAGCCTGTGTCCCCCCAAATCCAGATTCTGTCTCCCCAAATCCAGCCTCTGTCCCCACAAACCAAGCCTCTGTCCCACCAAATACAGCATGTGTCCCACCAAATGCAGCATGTGTCTCACCAAATGCAGCATGTGTCTCACTAAATGCAGCCAGCCTGTGTCCCACCAAATGCAGGCAGCCTGTGTCCCCCAAATGCAGCCAGTCTGTGTCCCCCAAATGCAAACAGCCTGAGTCCCACCAAATGCAGAATGTGTCCCACCAAATGCAGCCTGTGTCCCCCCAAATGCAGCCTGGGTCTCCCCAAATCCAGCCCTTGTCCCACAAAATGCAGTATGTGTCTCACCAAATGCAGCCAGCCTGTATCCCCCAAATGCAGCCTATGTCTCCCAAAACCAGCCTGTGTCCCACCAAATGCAGCATGTGTCTCATCAAATGCAACCAGCCTGTGTCCCACAAATGCAGCCAGCCTGAGTCCCACCAAATGCAGAGTGTGACCCACCAAATGCAGCATGTGTCTCACCAAATGCAGCCAGCCTGTGTCCCACCAAATGCAGCCAGTCTGTATCAGCCAAATGTAGCCTCTGCCCTCCCCCCAAATGCAGCCAGCCTCTGTCCCCCAATTACAGCATGGGTCCCACCAAATGCAGCCAGCCTGTGTACTCCAAATGTAGCCAGCCTGTGTCCTCCAAATGCAGCCAGCCTGTTTCACACAAATGCAGCCAGCCTGTGTACTCCAAATGCAGCCAGCCTGTGTCCCCCCAATGCATTCAGCCTGTGTCCCCCACATGAATCCAGCCTGTATCCCTCAAACGCAGCCTGTATCCCCCAAATGCAGTCTGTGTCCCACCAAATGCAGCCAGTCTGTTTCCCCCAAATGCAGCCTGTCTGTTTCCCCCCAATGCAGCCTGTGTCCACCAAATGCAGTGTTGGCCCGCCAAATGCAGCCAGCCTGTGTCTCCACAATGCATGCCATCCTGTGCTCCACAAATGCAGCCCGGTTCCCCCAAATAGAGCCTGTGTCCCCCAAATGCAGCCTGTGTCCCCCCAAATCCAGATTCTGTCTCCTCAAATCCAGCCTCTGTCCCCACAAACCAAGCCTCTGTCTCACCAAATACAGCATGTGTCCCACCAAATGCAGCATGTGTCTCACCAAATGCAGCATGTGTCTCACTAAATGCAGCCAGCCTGTGTCCCACCAAATGCAGGCAGCCGGTGTCCCCCAAATGCAGGCAGCCTGTGTCCCCCAAATGCAGGCAGCCTGTGTCCCCCCAAATGCAACCTGTGTCCCCCCAAATGCAGCCTGTGTGCCACCAAATCCAGCCTGGGCCCCACCAAATCCAGCCTGTGCCCCACCAAATCCAGCCTGTGCCCCACCAAATCCAGCCTGCGTTCCACCAAATGCAGCCTGCGTTCCACCAAATGCAGCCTGTGTCTCAGAAAATGCAGCCAGTCTGTGTCCCCCAAATGAAGGCAGCCGGTGTCCACCAAATGCAGCCTGTGTCCCCCCAAATGCAGTCTGTGTCCCCCCAAATACAGCCTATGTCCCCCCAAATGCAGCCTGTGTCCCACCAAATCCAGCCTGTGCCCCACCAAATCCAGCCTGTGCCCGACGAAATGCAGCCTGTGTCTCAGCAAATGCAGCCAGTCTCTGTCCCACCAAATACAGTCAGCCTGTGTCCCACCAAATGCAACCAGTCTGCAACAGACTGTGTCCCTCCAAAAGAAGCCAGGCTGTGTCCTCCAAATATCGCCAGCCTGTGTCTCCCAAATGCAACCAGCCTGTGTCCTCCAAATGCATCCAGCATGTATCCCCCAAATGCTGCCTGTTTCCCCCAAATGCAGCCTGTGTCCCACCAAATGCAGCCAGTCTGTTTCCCCCAAATGCAGTCTTTTTCCACCAAACGCAGCCTATGTCCACCCAAATCCAGCCTGTGTCCTCCAAATGCAGCCAGCATGTTTCACCCAAATGCAGCCAGCCTGTGTCCATCAAATACAGCCTGTGTCCCACCAAATGCAGCCAGCCTGTGTCCCACCAAATGCAGCCAGCCTGTGTCCCACCAAATGCAGCCAGCCTGTGTCCCCCAAATGCAGCCTGTATCTCCCAAATGCAGCCTGTGTCCCACCAAATGCAGCCAGTCTGTTTCCCCCAAATGCAGCCTGTGTCCACCCAAATCCAGCCTGTGTCCCACCAAATGCAGCATGTGTCCCACCAAATGCAGCCAGCCTGTGTCCCACCAAATGCAGCCAGCCTGTGTCCCCCAAATGCAGCCAGCCGGTGTCCCACCAAATGCAGCATGTGTCCCTTTAAATGCAGCATGTGTCTCACCAAATGCAGTCAGCCTGTGTCTCCCAAATGCAGCCAGCCTGTGTCTATCAAATACAGCCTGTGTCACACCAAATGCAGCCAGCCTGTGTCCCACCAAATGCAGCCAGCCTGTGTCCCACCAAATGCAGCCAGCCTGTGTCCCCCAAATGCAGCCAGCCTGTGTCCCGCCAAATGCAGCATGTGTCCCATCAAATGCAGCATGTGTCTCACCAAATGCAGCCAGCCTGTATCTCCCAAACGCAGCCTGTGTCCCCCAAAATTCAGCCAGCCTGTGTCCCCTAAATTCAGCGTGTGTCCATCAAATACAGCCTGTGTTCCACCAAATGCAGCCAGCCTGTGTCTCCCAAATGCAGCCAGCCTGTGTCCCCCAAATGCAGCTAGTCTGTGTCCCCTAAACGCAGCCAGTTTGTGTCCCCCAAATGCAGATGGTGTTGATTAAATACAGCCTCTGTCCCCCAAATGCAGCCTCTCTCCCCAAAATGCAGCCAGCCTGTGTCCCCCAAATGCAGCCAGCCTGTGTCCCGCCAAATGCAGCATGTGTCCCATCAAATGCAGAATGTGTCTCACCAAATGCAGCCAGCCTGTGTCCCCCAAATGCAGCTAGTCTGTGTCCCCTAAACGCAGCCAGTTTGTGTCCCCCAAATGCAGATGGTGTTGATTAAATACAGCCTCTGTCCCCCAAATGCAGCCTCTCTCCCCAAAATGCAGCCAGCCTGTGTCTCCCAAATGCAGCCAGCCTGTGTCTCCCAAATGCAGCCAGCCTGTGTCCCTCAAATGCAGCCACCCTGTGTCCCCCAAATGCAGCCAGCATGTGTCCTCAAAATGCAGCCGTCCTGTGTCCCTCAAATGCAGCCAGTCTGTGTCCCCTAAACACAGCCAGTTTGTGTCCCCCAATTGCAGATGGTGTTATTTAAATACAGCCTGTGTCCCCCAAATGCAGCCTCTCTCCCCAAAATGAACCAGCCTCTGTCCCCCAAATGCAGCTTGTGTCCCACCAAATGCAGCCAGCCTTTGTCCCCCAAATGCGGCCAGCCTGTGCCCCCAAATGCAGCTTGTGTCCCCCGAATGCAGCCAGCCTGTGTCCCACCCAAACTAGCCAGTCTGTGTCCCCAAATGCAGCCTGTGTCCCCCCAAATCCAGCCTCTGTCCCCTCCAAATCCATTCTGTGTCCCACCAAATGCAGCATGTGTCCCAACAAATGCAGCATGTGTCTCCCAAATGCAGCCAGACTGTGTCCCCCAAATTCAGCCAGCCTGTGTCCCCCAAATTCAGCATGTGTCCATAAATATAGCCTGTGTCCCACCAAATGCAGCCAGCCTTTGTCTCCCAAATGCAGCCAGCATGTGTCCTCAAAATACAGCCACCGTGTGTCCCTGAAATGCAGCCAGTCTGTGTCCCCTAAACGCAGCCAGCCTGTGTCCCCCAAATGCAGATGGTGTTAACCAAATACAGTCTGTGTCCCCAAAATGCAGCCTCTGCCCCCCAAATGCAGCCAGCCTGTGTCCCCTAAATGCAGCCTGTGTCCCACCAAATGCAGCCAGTCTGTTTTCCCCCAATGCAGCCTGTGTCCACCAAATGCAGCGTTGGTCCACCAAATGCAGCCAGCCTGTGTCTCCACAATGCATGCCATCCTGTGCCCCACAAAGGCAGCCTGGTTCCTCCAAATAGAGCCTGTGTCCCCCAAATGCAGCCTGTGTTCACCAAATTCAGCTTGTGTCCCACCAAATGCGTCCAGCCTGTGTCCAAAAAAACAGCCTGTGTCGCCCAAATACAGCCCGTGTCGCCCAAATGCAGCCAGCCAGTGTCCCACCAAATGCAGCCAGCCTATGTCTCCCAAGCCAGTGTCCCACAAATGCAGCCTGTGTCCCCCAAAAAAAGCCTGTGTCCCCCAAAATGCAGCCTGTGTTCACCCAATACAGACTGTGTCCCTCCAAAAGAAGCCAGGCTGTGTCCTCCAAATGTCGCCAGCCTGTGTCCCCCAAATGCAACCAGCCTGTGTCCCACCAAATGCAGCCAGTCTGTTTCCCCCAAATGCAGTCTTTGTCCACCAAACCCAGCCTATGTCCACCCAAATCCAGCCTGTGTCCTCCAAATGCAGCCAGCCAGCTTCACACAAATGCAGCCAGCCTGTGTCCTCCAAATGCAGCCAGCCTGTGCCCCCCAAATGCAACCAGCCTGTATCCCTCAAATGCAGCCTGTATCTCCCAAATGCAGCCTTTGTCCCAACAAATGCAGCCAGTCTGTTTCCCCCAAATGCAGCCTGTGTCCACCTAAATCCAGCCTGTGTCCCACCAAATGCAGCATGTGTCCCACCAAATGCAGCCAGCCTGTGTCCCACCAAACGCAGCCTATGTCCACCCAAATCCAGCCTGTGTCCTCCAAATGCAGCCAGCATGTTTCACCCAAATGCAGCCAGCCTGTGTCCTCCAAATGCAGCCAGCCTGTGTCACCCAAATGCAACCAGCCTGTATCCCCCAAATGCAGCCTGTATCTCCCAAATGCAGCCTGTGTCCCACCAAATGCAGCCAGTCTGTTTCCCCCAAATGCAGCCTGTGTCCACCCAAATCCAGCCTGTGTCCCACCAAATGCAGCATGTGTCCCACCAAATGCAGCCAGCCTGTGTCCCACCAAATGCAGCCAGTCTGTGTCCCCCAAATGCAGCCTGTGCCCCCCAAATGCAGCCAGCCTCTGTCCCCCAATTACAGCCTGTGTCGCACCAAATGCAGCCAGCCTGTGTACTCCAAATGTAGCCAGCCTGTGTCCTCCAAATGCAACCAGCCTGTGTCCCCCAAATGCAGCTAGCCGGTGTCCCACCAAATGCAGCATGTGTCCCTTTAAATGCAGCATGTGTCTCACCAAATGCAGTCAGCCTGTGTCTCCCAAATGAAGCCAGCCTGTGTCCATCAAATACAGCCTGTGTCCCACCAAATGCAGCCAGCCTGTGTCCCACCAAATGCAGCCAGCCTGTGTCCCACCAAATGCAGCCAGCCTGTGTCCCCCAAATGCAGCCAGCCTGTGTCCCGCCAAATGCAGCATGTGTCCCATCAAATGCAGCATGTGTCTCACCAAATGCAGCCAGCCTGTATCTCCCAAACGCAGCCTGTGTCCCCCAAAATTCAGCCAGCCTGTGTCCCCTAAATTCAGCGTGTGTCCATCAAATACAGCCTGTGTTCCATCAAATGCAGCCAGCCTGTGTCTCCCAAATGCAGCCAGCCTGTGTCCCCCAAATGCAGCTAGTCTGTGTCCCCTAAACGCAGCCAGTTTGTGTCCCCCAAATGCAGATGGTGTTGATTAAATACAGCCTGTGTCCCCCAAATGCAGCCTCTCTCCCCAAAATGCAGCCAGCCTGTGTCCCCCAAATGCAGCAAGCCTGTGTCCCGCCAAATGCAGCATGTGTCCCATCAAATGCAGAATGTGTCTCACCAAATGCAGCCAGCCTGTGTCTCCCAAACACAGCCTGTGTCCCCCAAAACTCAGCCAGCCTGTGTCCCCTAAATTCAGCGTGTGTCCATCAAATACAGCCTGTGTCCCACCAAATGCAGCCAGCCTGTGTCTCCCAAATGCAGCCAGCCTGTGTCTCCCAAATGCAGCCAGCCTGTGTCCCCCAAATGCAGCCACCCTGTGTCCCCCAAATGCAGCCAGCATGTGTCCTCAAAATGCAGCCGTCCTGTGTCCCTCAAATGCAGCCAGTCTGTGTCCCCTAAACGCAGCCAGTTTGTGTCCCCCAAATGCAGATGGTGTTATTTAAATACAGCCTGTGTCCCCCAAATGCAGCCTCTCTCCCCAAAATGAGCCAGCCTGTGTCCCCCAAATGCAGCTTGTGTCCCACCAAATGCAGCCAGCCTTTGTCCCCCAAATGCGGCCAGCCTGTGCCCCCAAATGCAGCTTGTGTCCCCCGAATGCAGCCAGCCTGTGTCCCACCCAAAGCAGCCAGTCTGTGTCCCCAAATGCAGCCTGTGTCCCCCCAAATCCCGCCTCTGTCCCCTCCAAATCCATCCTGTGTCCCACCAAATGCAGCATGTGTCCCAACAAATGCAGCATGTGTCTCCCAAATGCAGCCAGACTGTGTCCCCCAAATTCAGCCAGCCTCTGCCCCCCAAATACAGTCAGCCTGTGTCCCACCAAATGCAACCAGTCTGTGTCCCCCATATGCAGCCTTTGTCCCCCCAAATCCAGATTCTGTCTCCCCAAATCCAGCCTCTGTCCCCACAAACCAAGCCTCTGTCCCACCAAATACAGCATGTGTCCCACCAAATGCAGCATGTGTCTCACCAAATGCAGCATGTGTCTCACTAAATGCAGCCAGCCTGTGTCCCACCAAATGCAGGCAGCCTGTGTCCCCCAAATGCAGCCAGTCTGTGTCCCCCAAATGCAAACAGCCTGAGTCCCACCAAATGCAGCATTGGTCCCACCAAATGCAGCCTGTGTCCCACCAAATGCAGCCTGTGTCCCCCCAAATGCAGCCTGAGTCTCCCCAAATCCAGCCCATGTCCCACCAAATGCTGTATGTGTCTCACCAAATGCAGCCAGCCTGTATCCCCCCAAATGCAGCCTATGTCTCCCAAAACCAGCCTGTGTCCCACCAAATGCAGCATGTGTCTCATCAAATGCAACCAGCCTGTGTCCCACAAATGCAGCCAGCCTGAGTCCCACCAAATGCAGAGTGTGTCCCACCAAATGCAGCATATGTCTCACCAAATGCAGCCAGCCTGTGTCCCAACAAATGCAGCCAGTCTGTATCAGCCAAATGCAGCCTCTGCCCCCCCCCAAATACAGCCAGCCTCTGTCCCCCAATTACAGCATGGGTCCCACCAAATGCAGCCAGCCTCTGTACTCCAAATGCAGCCAGCATGTGTCCCCCCAATGCATTCAGCCTGTGTCCCCCACATGAATCCAGCCTGTATCCCTCAAACGCAGCCTGTATCCCCCAAATGCAGTCTGTGTCCCACCAAATGCAGCCAGTCTGTTTCCCCCCCAATGCAGCCTGTGTCCACCAAATGCAGTGTTGGTCCGCCAAATGCAGCCAGCCTGTGTCTCCACAATGCATGCCATCCTGTGCCCCACAAATGCAGCCTGGTTCCCCCAAATAGAGCCTGTGTCCCCCAAATGCAGCCTGTGTTCACCAAATTCAGCTTGTGTCCCACCAAATGCGTCCAGCCTGTGTCCAAAAATACAGCCTGTGTCGCCCAAATACAGCCCGTGTCGCCCAAATGCAGCCAGCCAGTGTCCCACCAAATGCAGCCAGCCTATGTCTCCCAAGCCAGTGTCCCACAAATGCAGCCTGTGTCCCCCAAAAAAAGCCTGTGTCCCCCAAAATGCAGCCTGTGTTCACCCAATACAGACTGTGTCCCTCCAAAAGAAGCCAGGCTGTGTCCTCCAAATGTCGCCAGCCTGTGTCCCCCAAATGCAACCAGCCTGTGTCCCACCAAATGCAGCCAGTCTGTTTCCCCCAAATGCAGTCTTTGTCCACCAAACCCAGCCTATGTCCACCCAAATCCAGCCTGTGTCCTCCAAATGCAGCCAGCCAGCTTCACACAAATGCAGCCAGCCTGTGTCCTCCAAATGCAGCCAGCCTGTGCCCCCCAAATGCAACCAGCCTGTATCCCTCAAATGCAGCCTGTATCTCCCAAATGCAGCCTTTGTCCCACCAAATGCAGCCAGTCTGTTTCCCCCAAATGCAGCCTGTGTCCACCTAAATCCAGCCTGTGTCCCACCAAATGCAGCATGTGTCCCACCAAATGCAGCCAGCCTGTGTCCCACCAAACGCAGCCTATGTCCACCCAAATCCAGCCTGTGTCCTCCAAATGCAGCCAGCATGTTTCACCCAAATGCAGCCAGCCTGTGTCCTCCAAATGCAGCCAGCCTGTGTCACCCAAATGCAACCAGCCTGTATCCCCCAAATGCAGCCTGTATCTCCCAAATGCAGCCTGTGTCCCACCAAATGCAGCCAGTCTGTTTCCCCCAAATGCAGCCTGTGACCACCCAAATCCAGCCTGTGTCCCACCAAATGCAGCATGTGTCCCACCAAATGCAGCCAGCCTGTGTCCCACCAAATGCAGCCAGTCTGTGTCCCCCAAATGCAGCCTGTGCCCCCCAAATGCAGCCAGCCTCTGTCCCCCAATTACAGCCTGTGTCGCACCAAATGCAGCCAGCCTGTGTACTCCAAATGTAGCCAGCCTGTGTCCTCCAAATGCAGCCAGCCTGTGCCCCCCAAATGCAACCAGCCTGTATCCCTCAAATGCAGCCTGTATCTCCCAAATGCAGCCTTTGTCCCACCAAATGCAGCCAGTCTGTTTCCCCCAAATGCAGCCTGTGTCCACCTAAATCCAGCCTGTGTCCCACCAAATGCAGCATGTGTCCCACCAAATGCAGCCAGCCTGTGTCCCACCAAACGCAGCCTATGTCCACCCAAATCCAGCCTGTGTCCTCCAAATGCAGCCAGCATGTTTCACCCAAATGCAGCCAGCCTGTGTCCTCCAAATGCAGCCAGCCTGTGTCACCCAAATGCAACCAGCCTGTATCCCCCAAATGCAGCCTGTATCTCCCAAATGCAGCCTGTGTCCCACCAAATGCAGCCAGTCTGTTTCCCCCAAATGCAGCCTGTGTCCACCCAAATCCAGCCTGTGTCCCACCAAATGCAGCATGTGTCCCACCAAATGCAGCCAGCCTGTGTCCCACCAAATGCAGCCAGTCTGTGTCCCCCAAATGCAGCCTGTGCCCCCCAAATGCAGCCAGCCTCTGTCCCCCAATTACAGCCTGTGTCGCACCAAATGCAGCCAGCCTGTGTACTCCAAATGTAGCCAGCCTGTGTCCTCCAAATGCAACCAGCCTGTGTCCCCCAAATGCAGCTAGCCGGTGTCCCACCAAATGCAGCATGTGTCCCTTTAAATGCAGCATGTGTCTCACCAAATGCAGTCAGCCTGTGTCTCCCAAATGAAGCCAGCCTGTGTCCATCAAATACAGCCTGTGTCCCACCAAATGCAGCCAGCCTGTGTCCCACCAAATGCAGCCAGCCTGTGTCCCACCAAATGCAGCCAGCCTGTGTCCCCCAAATGCAGCCAGCCTGTGTCCCGCCAAATGCAGCATGTGTCCCATCAAATGCAGCATGTATCTCACCAAATGCAGCCAGCCTGTATCTCCCAAACGCAGCCTGTGTCCCCCAAAATTCAGCCAGCCTGTGTCCCCTAAATTCAGCGTGTGTCCATCAAATACAGCCTGTGTTCCACCAAATGCAGCCAGCCTGTGTCTCCCAAATGCAGCCAGCCTGTGTCCCCCAAATGCAGCTAGTCTGTGTCCCCTAAACGCAGCCAGTTTGTGTCCCCCAAATGCAGATGGTGTTGATTAAATACAGCCTGTGTCCCCCAAATGCAGCCTCTCTCCCCAAAATGCAGCCAGCCTGTGTCCCCCAAATGCAGCAAGCCTGTGTCCCGCCAAATGCAGCATGTGTCCCATCAAATGCAGAATGTGTCTCACCAAATGCAGCCAGCCTGTGTCTCCCAAACACAGCCTGTGTCCCCCAAATGCAGCAAGCCTGTGTCCCACCAAATGCAGCATTGGTCCCACCAAATGCAGCCTGTGTCCCACCAAATGCAGCCTGTGTCCCCCCAAATGCAGCCTGAGTCTCCCCAAATCCAGCCCATGTCCCACCAAATGCTGTATGTGTCTCACCAAATGCAGCCAGCCTGTATCCCCCCAAATGCAGCCTATGTCTCCCAAAACCAGCCTGTGTCCCACCAAATGCAGCATGTGTCTCATCAAATGCAACCAGCCTGTGTCCCACAAATGCAGCCAGCCTGAGTCCCACCAAATGCAGAGTGTGTCCCACCAAATGCAGCATATGTCTCACCAAATGCAGCCAGCCTGTGTCCCAACAAATGCAGCCAGTCTGTATCAGCCAAATGCAGCCTCTGCCCCCCCCCAAATACAGCCAGCCTCTGTCCCCCAATTACAGCATGGGTCCCACCAAATGCAGCCAGCCTCTGTACTCCAAATGCAGCCAGCATGTGTCCCCCCAATGCATTCAGCCTGTGTCCCCCACATGAATCCAGCCTGTATCCCTCAAACGCAGCCTGTATCCCCCAAATGCAGTCTGTGTCCCACCAAATGCAGCCAGTCTGTTTCCCCCCCAATGCAGCCTGTGTCCACCAAATGCAGTGTTGGTCCGCCAAATGCAGCCAGCCTGTGTCTCCACAATGCATGCCATCCTGTGCCCCACAAATGCAGCCTGGTTCCCCCAAATAGAGCCTGTGTCCCCCAAATGCAGCCTGTGTTCACCAAATTCAGCTTGTGTCCCACCAAATGCGTCCAGCCTGTGTCCAAAAATACAGCCTGTGTCGCCCAAATACAGCCCGTGTCGCCCAAATGCAGCCAGCCAGTGTCCCACCAAATGCAGCCAGCCTATGTCTCCCAAGCCAGTGTCCCACAAATGCAGCCTGTGTCCCCCAAAAAAAGCCTGTGTCCCCCAAAATGCAGCCTGTGTTCACCCAATACAGACTGTGTCCCTCCAAAAGAAGCCAGGCTGTGTCCTCCAAATGTCGCCAGCCTGTGTCCCCCAAATGCAACCAGCCTGTGTCCCACCAAATGCAGCCAGTCTGTTTCCCCCAAATGCAGTCTTTGTCCACCAAACCCAGCCTATGTCCACCCAAATCCAGCCTGTGTCCTCCAAATGCAGCCAGCCAGCTTCACACAAATGCAGCCAGCCTGTGTCCTCCAAATGCAGCCAGCCTGTGCCCCCCAAATGCAACCAGCCTGTATCCCTCAAATGCAGCCTGTATCTCCCAAATGCAGCCTTTGTCCCACCAAATGCAGCCAGTCTGTTTCCCCCAAATGCAGCCTGTGTCCACCTAAATCCAGCCTGTGTCCCACCAAATGCAGCATGTGTCCCACCAAATGCAGCCAGCCTGTGTCCCACCAAACGCAGCCTATGTCCACCCAAATCCAGCCTGTGTCCTCCAAATGCAGCCAGCATGTTTCACCCAAATGCAGCCAGCCTGTGTCCTCCAAATGCAGCCAGCCTGTGTCACCCAAATGCAACCAGCCTGTATCCCCCAAATGCAGCCTGTATCTCCCAAATGCAGCCTGTGTCCCACCAAATGCAGCCAGTCTGTTTCCCCCAAATGCAGCCTGTGACCACCCAAATCCAGCCTGTGTCCCACCAAATGCAGCATGTGTCCCACCAAATGCAGCCAGCCTGTGTCCCACCAAATGCAGCCAGTCTGTGTCCCCCAAATGCAGCCTGTGCCCCCCAAATGCAGCCAGCCTCTGTCCCCCAATTACAGCCTGTGTCGCACCAAATGCAGCCAGCCTGTGTACTCCAAATGTAGCCAGCCTGTGTCCTCCAAATGCAGCCAGCCTGTGCCCCCCAAATGCAACCAGCCTGTATCCCTCAAATGCAGCCTGTATCTCCCAAATGCAGCCTTTGTCCCACCAAATGCAGCCAGTCTGTTTCCCCCAAATGCAGCCTGTGTCCACCTAAATCCAGCCTGTGTCCCACCAAATGCAGCATGTGTCCCACCAAATGCAGCCAGCCTGTGTCCCACCAAACGCAGCCTATGTCCACCCAAATCCAGCCTGTGTCCTCCAAATGCAGCCAGCATGTTTCACCCAAATGCAGCCAGCCTGTGTCCTCCAAATGCAGCCAGCCTGTGTCACCCAAATGCAACCAGCCTGTATCCCCCAAATGCAGCCTGTATCTCCCAAATGCAGCCTGTGTCCCACCAAATGCAGCCAGTCTGTTTCCCCCAAATGCAGCCTGTGTCCACCCAAATCCAGCCTGTGTCCCACCAAATGCAGCATGTGTCCCACCAAATGCAGCCAGCCTGTGTCCCACCAAATGCAGCCAGTCTGTGTCCCCCAAATGCAGCCTGTGCCCCCCAAATGCAGCCAGCCTCTGTCCCCCAATTACAGCCTGTGTCGCACCAAATGCAGCCAGCCTGTGTACTCCAAATGTAGCCAGCCTGTGTCCTCCAAATGCAACCAGCCTGTGTCCCCCAAATGCAGCTAGCCGGTGTCCCACCAAATGCAGCATGTGTCCCTTTAAATGCAGCATGTGTCTCACCAAATGCAGTCAGCCTGTGTCTCCCAAATGAAGCCAGCCTGTGTCCATCAAATACAGCCTGTGTCCCACCAAATGCAGCCAGCCTGTGTCCCACCAAATGCAGCCAGCCTGTGTCCCACCAAATGCAGCCAGCCTGTGTCCCCCAAATGCAGCCAGCCTGTGTCCCGCCAAATGCAGCATGTGTCCCATCAAATGCAGCATGTGTCTCACCAAATGCAGCCAGCCTGTATCTCCCAAACGCAGCCTGTGTCCCCCAAAATTCAGCCAGCCTGTGTCCCCTAAATTCAGCGTGTGTCCATCAAATACAGCCTGTGTTCCACCAAATGCAGCCAGCCTGTGTCTCCCAAATGCAGCCAGCCTGTGTCCCCCAAATGCAGCTAGTCTGTGTCCCCTAAACGCAGCCAGTTTGTGTCCCCCAAATGCAGATGGTGTTGATTAAATACAGCCTGTGTCCCCCAAATGCAGCCTCTCTCCCCAAAATGCAGCCAGCCTGTGTCCCCCAAATGCAGCAAGCCTGTGTCCCGCCAAATGCAGCATGTGTCCCATCAAATGCAGAATGTGTCTCACCAAATGCAGCCAGCCTGTATCTCCCAAACACAGCCTGTGTCCCCCAAAACTCAGCCAGCCTGTGTCCCCTAAATTCAGCGTGTGTCCATCAAATACAGCCTGTGTCCCACCAAATGCAGCCAGCCTGTGTCTCCCAAATGCAGCCAGCCTGTGTCTCCCAAATGCAGCCAGCCTGTGTCCCCCAAATGCAGCCACCCTGTGTCCCCCAAATGCAGCCAGCATGTGTCCTCAAAATGCAGCCGTCCTGTGTCCCTCAAATGCAGCCAGTCTGTGTCCCCTAAACGCAGCCAGTTTGTGTCCCCCAAATGCAGATGGTGTTATTTAAATACAGCCTGTGTCCCCCAAATGCAGCCTCTCTCCCCAAAATGAGCCAGCCTGTGTCCCCCAAATGCAGCTTGTGTCCCACCAAATGCAGCCAGCCTTTGTCCCCCAAATGCGGCCAGCCTGTGCCCCCAAATGCAGCTTGTGTCCCCCGAATGCAGCCAGCCTGTGTCCCACCCAAAGCAGCCAGTCTGTGTCCCCAAATGCAGCCTGTGTCCCCCCCAAATCCCGCCTCTGTCCCCTCCAAATCCATCCTGTGTCCCACCAAATGCAGCATGTGTCCCAACAAATGCAGCATGTGTCTCCCAAATGCAGCCAGACTGTGTCCCCCAAATTCAGCCAGCCTCTGCCCCCCAAATACAGTCAGCCTGTGTCCCACCAAATGCAACCAGTCTGTGTCCCCCATATGCAGCCTTTGTCCCCCCAAATCCAGATTCTGTCTCCCCAAATCCAGCCTCTGTCCCCACAAACCAAGCCTCTGTCCCACCAAATACAGCATGTGTCCCACCAAATGCAGCATGTGTCTCACCAAATGCAGCATGTGTCTCACTAAATGCAGCCAGCCTGTGTCCCACCAAATGCAGGCAGCCTGTGTCCCCCAAATGCAGCCAGTCTGTGTCCCCCAAATGCAAACAGCCTGAGTCCCACCAAATGCAGCATTGGTCCCACCAAATGCAGCCTGTGTCCCACCAAATGCAGCCTGTGTCCCCCCAAATGCAGCCTGAGTCTCCCCAAATCCAGCCCATGTCCCACCAAATGCTGTATGTGTCTCACCAAATGCAGCCAGCCTGTATCCCCCCAAATGCAGCCTATGTCTCCCAAAACCAGCCTGTGTCCCACCAAATGCAGCATGTGTCTCATCAAATGCAACCAGCCTGTGTCCCACAAATGCAGCCAGCCTGAGTCCCACCAAATGCAGAGTGTGTCCCACCAAATGCAGCATATGTCTCACCAAATGCAGCCAGCCTGTGTCCCAACAAATGCAGCCAGTCTGTATCAGCCAAATGCAGCCTCTGCCCCCCCCCAAATACAGCCAGCCTCTGTCCCCCAATTACAGCATGGGTCCCACCAAATGCAGCCAGCCTGTGTACTCCAAATGCAGCCAGCCTGTGTCCCCCCAATGCATTCAGCCTGTGTCCCCCACATGAATCCAGCCTGTATCCCTCAAACGCAGCCTGTATCCCCCAAATGCAGTCTGTGTCCCACCAAATGCAGCCAGTCTGTTTCCCCCCCAATGCAGCCTGTGTCCACCAAATGCAGTGTTGGTCCGCCAAATGCAGCCAGCCTGTGTCTCCACAATGCATGCCATCCTGTGCCCCACAAATGCAGCCTGGTTCCCCCAAATACAGCCTGTGTCCCCCAAATGCAGCCTGTGTTCACCAAATTCAGCTTGTGTCCCACCAAATGCGTCCAGCCTGTGTCCAAAAATACAGCCTGTGTCGCCCAAATACAGCCCGTGTCGCCCAAATGCAGCCAGCCAGTGTCCCACCAAATGCAGCCAGCCTATGTCTCCCAAGCCAGTGTCCCACAAATGCAGCCTGTGTCCCCCAAAAAAAGCCTGTGTCCCCCAAAATGCAGCCTGTGTTCACCCAATACAGACTGTGTCCCTCCAAAAGAAGCCAGGCTGTGTCCTCCAAATGTCGCCAGCCTGTGTCCCCCAAATGCAACCAGCCTGTGTCCCACCAAATGCAGCCAGTCTGTTTCCCCCAAATGCAGTCTTTGTCCACCAAACCCAGCCTATGTCCACCCAAATCCAGCCTGTGTCCTCCAAATGCAGCCAGCCAGCTTCACACAAATGCAGCCAGCCTGTGTCCTCCAAATGCAGCCAGCCTGTGCCCCCCAAATGCAACCAGCCTGTATCCCTCAAATGCAGCCTGTATCTCCCAAATGCAGCCTTTGTCCCACCAAATGCAGCCAGTCTGTTTCCCCCAAATGCAGCCTGTGTCCACCTAAATCCAGCCTGTGTCCCACCAAATGCAGCATGTGTCCCACCAAATGCAGCCAGCCTGTGTCCCACCAAACGCAGCCTATGTCCACCCAAATCCAGCCTGTGTCCTCCAAATGCAGCCAGCATGTTTCACCCAAATGCAGCCAGCCTGTGTCCTCCAAATGCAGCCAGCCTGTGTCACCCAAATGCAACCAGCCTGTATCCCCCAAATGCAGCCTGTATCTCCCAAATGCAGCCTGTGTCCCACCAAATGCAGCCAGTCTGTTTCCCCCAAATGCAGCCTGTGACCACCCAAATCCAGCCTGTGTCCCACCAAATGCAGCATGTGTCCCACCAAATGCAGCCAGCCTGTGTCCCACCAAATGCAGCCAGTCTGTGTCCCCCAAATGCAGCCTGTGCCCCCCAAATGCAGCCAGCCTCTGTCCCCCAATTACAGCCTGTGTCGCACCAAATGCAGCCAGCCTGTGTACTCCAAATGTAGCCAGCCTGTGTCCTCCAAATGCAGCCAGCCTGTGCCCCCCAAATGCAACCAGCCTGTATCCCTCAAATGCAGCCTGTATCTCCCAAATGCAGCCTTTGTCCCACCAAATGCAGCCAGTCTGTTTCCCCCAAATGCAGCCTGTGTCCACCTAAATCCAGCCTGTGTCCCACCAAATGCAGCATGTGTCCCACCAAATGCAGCCAGCCTGTGTCCCACCAAACGCAGCCTATGTCCACCCAAATCCAGCCTGTGTCCTCCAAATGCAGCCAGCATGTTTCACCCAAATGCAGCCAGCCTGTGTCCTCCAAATGCAGCCAGCCTGTGTCACCCAAATGCAACCAGCCTGTATCCCCCAAATGCAGCCTGTATCTCCCAAATGCAGCCTGTGTCCCACCAAATGCAGCCAGTCTGTTTCCCCCAAATGCAGCCTGTGTCCACCCAAATCCAGCCTGTGTCCCACCAAATGCAGCATGTGTCCCACCAAATGCAGCCAGCCTGTGTCCCACCAAATGCAGCCAGTCTGTGTCCCCCAAATGCAGCCTGTGCCCCCCAAATGCAGCCAGCCTCTGTCCCCCAATTACAGCCTGTGTCGCACCAAATGCAGCCAGCCTGTGTACTCCAAATGTAGCCAGCCTGTGTCCTCCAAATGCAACCAGCCTGTGTCCCCCAAATGCAGCTAGCCGGTGTCCCACCAAATGCAGCATGTGTCCCTTTAAATGCAGCATGTGTCTCACCAAATGCAGTCAGCCTGTGTCTCCCAAATGAAGCCAGCCTGTGTCCATCAAATACAGCCTGTGTCCCACCAAATGCAGCCAGCCTGTGTCCCACCAAATGCAGCCAGCCTGTGTCCCACCAAATGCAGCCAGCCTGTGTCCCCCAAATGCAGCCAGCCTGTGTCCCGCCAAATGCAGCATGTGTCCCATCAAATGCAGCATGTGTCTCACCAAATGCAGCCAGCCTGTATCTCCCAAACGCAGCCTGTGTCCCCCAAAATTCAGCCAGCCTGTGTCCCCTAAATTCAGCGTGTGTCCATCAAATACAGCCTGTGTTCCACCAAATGCAGCCAGCCTGTGTCTCCCAAATGCAGCCAGCCTGTGTCCCCCAAATGCAGCTAGTCTGTGTCCCCTAAACGCAGCCAGTTTGTGTCCCCCAAATGCAGATGGTGTTGATTAAATACAGCCTGTGTCCCCCAAATGCAGCCTCTCTCCCCAAAATGCAGCCAGCCTGTGTCCCCCAAATGCAGCAAGCCTGTGTCCCGCCAAATGCAGCATGTGTCCCATCAAATGCAGAATGTGTCTCACCAAATGCAGCCAGCCTGTGTCTCCCAAACACAGCCTGTGTCCCCCAAAACTCAGCCAGCTTGTGTCCCCTAAATTCAGCGTGTGTCCATCAAATACAGCCTGTGTCCCACCAAATGCAGCCAGCCTGTGTCTCCCAAATGCAGCCAGCCTGTGTCCCCCAAATGCAGCCACCCTGTGTCCCCCAAATGCAGCCAGCATGTGTCCTCAAAATGCAGCCGTCCTGTGTCCCTCAAATGCAGCCAGTCTGTGTCCCCTAAACGCAGCCAGTTTGTGTCCCCCAAATGCAGATGGTGTTATTTAAATACAGCCTGTGTCCCCCAAATGCAGCCTCTCTCCCCAAAATGAGCCAGCCTGTGTCCCCCAAATGCAGCTTGTGTCCCACCAAATGCAGCCAGCCTTTGTCCCCCAAATGCGGCCAGCCTGTGCCCCCAAATGCAGCTTGTGTCCCCCGAATGCAGCCAGCCTGTGTCCCACCCAAAGCAGCCAGTCTGTGTCCCCAAATGCAGCCTGTGTCCCCCCAAATCCCGCCTCTGTCCCCTCCAAATCCATCCTGTGTCCCACCAAATGCAGCATGTGTCCCAACAAATGCAGCATGTGTCTCCCAAATGCAGCCAGACTGTGTCCCCCAAATTCAGCCAGCCTCTGCCCCCCAAATACAGTCAGCCTGTGTCCCACCAAATGCAACCAGTCTGTGTCCCCCATATGCAGCCTTTGTCCCCCCAAATCCAGATTCTGTCTCCCCAAATCCAGCCTCTGTCCCCACAAACCAAGCCTCTGTCCCACCAAATACAGCATGTGTCCCACCAAATGCAGCATGTGTCTCACCAAATGCAGCATGTGTCTCACTAAATGCAGCCAGCCTGTGTCCCACCAAATGCAGGCAGCCTGTGTCCCCCAAATGCAGCCAGTCTGTGTCCCCCAAATGCAAACAGCCTGAGTCCCACCAAATGCAGCATTGGTCCCACCAAATGCAGCCTGTGTCCCACCAAATGCAGCCTGTGTCCCCCCAAATGCAGCCTGAGTCTCCCCAAATCCAGCCCATGTCCCACCAAATGCTGTATGTGTCTCACCAAATGCAGCCAGCCTGTATCCCCCCAAATGCAGCCTATGTCTCCCAAAACCAGCCTGTGTCCCACCAAATGCAGCATGTGTCTCATCAAATGCAACCAGCCTGTGTCCCACAAATGCAGCCAGCCTGAGTCCCACCAAATGCAGAGTGTGTCCCACCAAATGCAGCATATGTCTCACCAAATGCAGCCAGCCTGTGTCCTCCAAATGCAGCCAGCCTGTGTCACCCAAATGCAACCAGCCTGTATCCCCCAAATGCAGCCTGTATCTCCCAAATGCAGCCTGTGTCCCACCAAATGCAGCCAGTCTGTTTCCCCCAAATGCAGCCTGTGACCACCCAAATCCAGCCTGTGTCCCACCAAATGCAGCATGTGTCCCACCAAATGCAGCCAGCCTGTGTCCCACCAAATGCAGCCAGTCTGTGTCCCCCAAATGCAGCCTGTGCCCCCCAAATGCAGCCAGCCTCTGTCCCCCAATTACAGCCTGTGTCGCACCAAATGCAGCCAGCCTGTGTACTCCAAATGTAGCCAGCCTGTGTCCTCCAAATGCAGCCAGCCTGTGCCCCCCAAATGCAACCAGCCTGTATCCCTCAAATGCAGCCTGTATCTCCCAAATGCAGCCTTTGTCCCACCAAATGCAGCCAGTCTGTTTCCCCCAAATGCAGCCTGTGTCCACCTAAATCCAGCCTGTGTCCCACCAAATGCAGCATGTGTCCCACCAAATGCAGCCAGCCTGTGTCCCACCAAACGCAGCCTATGTCCACCCAAATCCAGCCTGTGTCCTCCAAATGCAGCCAGCATGTTTCACCCAAATGCAGCCAGCCTGTGTCCTCCAAATGCAGCCAGCCTGTGTCACCCAAATGCAACCAGCCTGTATCCCCCAAATGCAGCCTGTATCTCCCAAATGCAGCCTGTGTCCCACCAAATGCAGCCAGTCTGTTTCCCCCAAATGCAGCCTGTGTCCACCCAAATCCAGCCTGTGTCCCACCAAATGCAGCATGTGTCCCACCAAATGCAGCCAGCCTGTGTCCCACCAAATGCAGCCAGTCTGTGTCCCCCAAATGCAGCCTGTGCCCCCCAAATGCAGCCAGCCTCTGTCCCCCAATTACAGCCTGTGTCGCACCAAATGCAGCCAGCCTGTGTACTCCAAATGTAGCCAGCCTGTGTCCTCCAAATGCAACCAGCCTGTGTCCCCCAAATGCAGCTAGCCGGTGTCCCACCAAATGCAGCATGTGTCCCTTTAAATGCAGCATGTGTCTCACCAAATGCAGTCAGCCTGTGTCTCCCAAATGAAGCCAGCCTGTGTCCATCAAATACAGCCTGTGTCCCACCAAATGCAGCCAGCCTGTGTCCCACCAAATGCAGCCAGCCTGTGTCCCACCAAATGCAGCCAGCCTGTGTCCCCCAAATGCAGCCAGCCTGTGTCCCGCCAAATGCAGCATGTGTCCCATCAAATGCAGCATGTGTCTCACCAAATGCAGCCAGCCTGTATCTCCCAAACGCAGCCTGTGTCCCCCAAAATTCAGCCAGCCTGTGTCCCCTAAATTCAGCGTGTGTCCATCAAATACAGCCTGTGTTCCACCAAATGCAGCCAGCCTGTGTCTCCCAAATGCAGCCAGCCTGTGTCCCCCAAATGCAGCTAGTCTGTGTCCCCTAAACGCAGCCAGTTTGTGTCCCCCAAATGCAGATGGTGTTGATTAAATACAGCCTGTGTCCCCCAAATGCAGCCTCTCTCCCCAAAATGCAGCCAGCCTGTGTCCCCCAAATGCAGCAAGCCTGTGTCCCGCCAAATGCAGCATGTGTCCCATCAAATGCAGAATGTGTCTCACCAAATGCAGCCAGCCTGTGTCTCCCAAACACAGCCTGTGTCCCCCAAAACTCAGCCAGCCTGTGTCCCCTAAATTCAGCGTGTGTCCATCAAATACAGCCTGTGTCCCACCAAATGCAGCCAGCCTGTGTCTCCCAAATGCAGCCAGCCTGTGTCTCCCAAATGCAGCCAGCCTGTGTCCCCCAAATGCAGCCACCCTGTGTCCCCCAAATGCAGCCAGCATGTGTCCTCAAAATGCAGCCGTCCTGTGTCCCTCAAATGCAGCCAGTCTGTGTCCCCTAAACGCAGCCAGTTTGTGTCCCCCAAATGCAGATGGTGTTATTTAAATACAGCCTGTGTCCCCCAAATACAGCCTCTCTCCCCAAAATGAGCCAGCCTGTGTCCCCCAAATGCAGCTTGTGTCCCACCAAATGCAGCCAGCCTTTGTCCCCCAAATGCGGCCAGCCTGTGCCCCCAAATGCAGCTTGTGTCCCCCGAATGCAGCCAGCCTGTGTCCCACCCAAAGCAGCCAGTCTGTGTCCCCAAATGCAGCCTGTGTCCCCCCAAATCCCGCCTCTGTCCCCTCCAAATCCATCCTGTGTCCCACCAAATGCAGCATGTGTCCCAACAAATGCAGCATGTGTCTCCCAAATGCAGCCAGACTGTGTCCCCCAAATTCAGCCAGCCTCTGCCCCCCAAATACAGTCAGCCTGTGTCCCACCAAATGCAACCAGTCTGTGTCCCCCATATGCAGCCTTTGTCCCCCCAAATCCAGATTCTGTCTCCCCAAATCCAGCCTCTGTCCCCACAAACCAAGCCTCTGTCCCACCAAATACAGCATGTGTCCCACCAAATGCAGCATGTGTCTCACCAAATGCAGCATGTGTCTCACTAAATGCAGCCAGCCTGTGTCCCACCAAATGCAGGCAGCCTGTGTCCCCCAAATGCAGCCAGTCTGTGTCCCCCAAATGCAAACAGCCTGAGTCCCACCAAATGCAGCATTGGTCCCACCAAATGCAGCCTGTGTCCCACCAAATGCAGCCTGTGTCCCCCCAAATGCAGCCTGAGTCTCCCCAAATCCAGCCCATGTCCCACCAAATGCTGTATGTGTCTCACCAAATGCAGCCAGCCTGTATCCCCCCAAATGCAGCCTATGTCTCCCAAAACCAGCCTGTGTCCCACCAAATGCAGCATGTGTCTCATCAAATGCAACCAGCCTGTGTCCCACAAATGCAGCCAGCCTGAGTCCCACCAAATGCAGAGTGTGTCCCACCAAATGCAGCATATGTCTCACCAAATGCAGCCAGCCTGTGTCCCAACAAATGCAGCCAGTCTGTATCAGCCAAATGCAGCCTCTGCCCCCCCCCAAATACAGCCAGCCTCTGTCCCCCAATTACAGCATGGGTCCCACCAAATGCAGCCAGCCTGTGTACTCCAAATCCAGCCAGCCTGTGTCCCCCCAATGCATTCAGCCTGTGTCCCCCACATGAATCCAGCCTGTATCCCTCAAACGCAGCCTGTATCCCCCAAATGCAGTCTGTGTCCCACCAAATGCAGCCAGTCTGTTTCCCCCCCAATGCAGCCTGTGTCCACCAAATGCAGTGTTGGTCCGCCAAATGCAGCCAGCCTGTGTCTCCACAATGCATGCCATCCTGTGCCCCACAAATGCAGCCTGGTTCCCCCAAATAGAGCCTGTGTCCCCCAAATGCAGCCTGTGTTCACCAAATTCAGCTTGTGTCCCACCAAATGCGTCCAGCCTGTGTCCAAAAATACAGCCTGTGTCGCCCAAATACAGCCCGTGTCGCCCAAATGCAGCCAGCCAGTGTCCCACCAAATGCAGCCAGCCTATGTCTCCCAAGCCAGTGTCCCACAAATGCAGCCTGTGTCCCCCAAAAAAAGCCTGTGTCCCCCAAAATGCAGCCTGTGTTCACCCAATACAGACTGTGTCCCTCCAAAAGAAGCCAGGCTGTGTCCTCCAAATGTCGCCAGCCTGTGTCCCCCAAATGCAACCAGCCTGTGTCCCACCAAATGCAGCCAGTCTGTTTCCCCCAAATGCAGTCTTTGTCCACCAAACCCAGCCTATGTCCACCCAAATCCAGCCTGTGTCCTCCAAATGCAGCCAGCCAGCTTCACACAAATGCAGCCAGCCTGTGTCCTCCAAATGCAGCCAGCCTGTGCCCCCCAAATGCAACCAGCCTGTATCCCTCAAATGCAGCCTGTATCTCCCAAATGCAGCCTTTGTCCCAACAAATGCAGCCAGTCTGTTTCCCCCAAATGCAGCCTGTGTCCACCTAAATCCAGCCTGTGTCCCACCAAATGCAGCATGTGTCCCACCAAATGCAGCCAGCCTGTGTCCCACCAAACGCAGCCTATGTCCACCCAAATCCAGCCTGTGTCCTCCAAATGCAGCCAGCATGTTTCACCCAAATGCAGCCAGCCTGTGTCCTCCAAATGCAGCCAGCCTGTGTCACCCAAATGCAACCAGCCTGTATCCCCCAAATGCAGCCTGTATCTCCCAAATGCAGCCTGTGTCCCACCAAATGCAGCCAGTCTGTTTCCCCCAAATGCAGCCTGTGACCACCCAAATCCAGCCTGTGTCCCACCAAATGCAGCATGTGTCCCACCAAATGCAGCCAGCCTGTGTCCCACCAAATGCAGCCAGTCTGTGTCCCCCAAATGCAGCCTGTGCCCCCCAAATGCAGCCAGCCTCTGTCCCCCAATTACAGCCTGTGTCGCACCAAATGCAGCCAGCCTGTGTACTCCAAATGTAGCCAGCCTGTGTCCTCCAAATGCAGCCAGCCTGTGCCCCCCAAATGCAACCAGCCTGTATCCCTCAAATGCAGCCTGTATCTCCCAAATGCAGCCTTTGTCCCACCAAATGCAGCCAGTCTGTTTCCCCCAAATGCAGCCTGTGTCCACCTAAATCCAGCCTGTGTCCCACCAAATGCAGCATGTGTCCCACCAAATGCAGCCAGCCTGTGTCCCACCAAACGCAGCCTATGTCCACCCAAATCCAGCCTGTGTCCTCCAAATGCAGCCAGCATGTTTCACCCAAATGCAGCCAGCCTGTGTCCTCCAAATGCAGCCAGCCTGTGTCACCCAAATGCAACCAGCCTGTATCCCCCAAATGCAGCCTGTATCTCCCAAATGCAGCCTGTGTCCCACCAAATGCAGCCAGTCTGTTTCCCCCAAATGCAGCCTGTGTCCACCCAAATCCAGCCTGTGTCCCACCAAATGCAGCATGTGTCCCACCAAATGCATCCAGCCTGTGTCCCACCAAATGCAGCCAGTCTGTGTCCCCCAAATGCAGCCTGTGCCCCCCAAATGCAGCCAGCCTCTGTCCCCCAATTACAGCCTGTGTCGCACCAAATGCAGCCAGCCTGTGTACTCCAAATGTAGCCAGCCTGTGTCCTCCAAATGCAACCAGCCTGTGTCCCCCAAATGCAGCTAGCCGGTGTCCCACCAAATGCAGCATGTGTCCCTTTAAATGCAGCATGTGTCTCACCAAATGCAGTCAGCCTGTGTCTCCCAAATGAAGCCAGCCTGTGTCCATCAAATACAGCCTGTGTCCCACCAAATGCAGCCAGCCTGTGTCCCACCAAATGCAGCCAGCCTGTGTCCCACCAAATGCAGCCAGCCTGTGTCCCCCAAATGCAGCCAGCCTGTGTCCCGCCAAATGCAGCATGTGTCCCATCAAATGCAGCATGTGTCTCACCAAATGCAGCCAGCCTGTATCTCCCAAACGCAGCCTGTGTCCCCCAAAATTCAGCCAGCCTGTGTCCCCTAAATTCAGCGTGTGTCCATCAAATACAGCCTGTGTTCCACCAAATGCAGCCAGCCTGTGTCTCCCAAATGCAGCCAGCCTGTGTCCCCCAAATGCAGCTAGTCTGTGTCCCCTAAACGCAGCCAGTTTGTGTCCCCCAAATGCAGATGGTGTTGATTAAATACAGCCTGTGTCCCCCAAATGCAGCCTCTCTCCCCAAAATGCAGCCAGCCTGTGTCCCCCAAATGCAGCAAGCCTGTGTCCCGCCAAATGCAGCATGTGTCCCATCAAATGCAGAATGTGTCTCACCAAATGCAGCCAGCCTGTGTCTCCCAAACACAGCCTGTGTCCCCCAAAACTCAGCCAGCTTGTGTCCCCTAAATTCAGCGTGTGTCCATCAAATACAGCCTGTGTCCCACCAAATGCAGCCAGCCTGTGTCTCCCAAATGCAGCCAGCCTGTGTCCCCCAAATGCAGCCACCCTGTGTCCCCCAAATGCAGCCAGCATGTGTCCTCAAAATGCAGCCGTCCTGTGTCCCTCAAATGCAGCCAGTCTGTGTCCCCTAAACGCAGCCAGTTTGTGTCCCCCAAATGCAGATGGTGTTATTTAAATACAGCCTGTGTCCCCCAAATGCAGCCTCTCTCCCCAAAATGAGCCAGCCTGTGTCCCCCAAATGCAGCTTGTGTCCCACCAAATGCAGCCAGCCTTTGTCCCCCAAATGCGGCCAGCCTGTGCCCCCAAATGCAGCTTGTGTCCCCCGAATGCAGCCAGCCTGTGTCCCACCCAAAGCAGCCAGTCTGTGTCCCCAAATGCAGCCTGTGTCCCCCCAAATCCCGCCTCTGTCCCCTCCAAATCCATCCTGTGTCCCACCAAATGCAGCATGTGTCCCAACAAATGCAGCATGTGTCTCCCAAATGCAGCCAGACTGTGTCCCCCAAATTCAGCCAGCCTCTGCCCCCCAAATACAGTCAGCCTGTGTCCCACCAAATGCAACCAGTCTGTGTCCCCCATATGCAGCCTTTGTCCCCCCAAATCCAGATTCTGTCTCCCCAAATCCAGCCTCTGTCCCCACAAACCAAGCCTCTGTCCCACCAAATACAGCATGTGTCCCACCAAATGCAGCATGTGTCTCACCAAATGCAGCATGTGTCTCACTAAATGCAGCCAGCCTGTGTCCCACCAAATGCAGGCAGCCTGTGTCCCCCAAATGCAGCCAGTCTGTGTCCCCCAAATGCAAACAGCCTGAGTCCCACCAAATGCAGCATTGGTCCCACCAAATGCAGCCTGTGTCCCACCAAATGCAGCCTGTGTCCCCCCAAATGCAGCCTGAGTCTCCCCAAATCCAGCCCATGTCCCACCAAATGCTGTATGTGTCTCACCAAATGCAGCCAGCCTGTATCCCCCCAAATGCAGCCTATGTCTCCCAAAACCAGCCTGTGCCCCACCAAATGCAGCATGTGTCTCATCAAATGCAACCAGCCTGTGTCCCACAAATGCAGCCAGCCTGAGTCCCACCAAATGCAGAGTGTGTCCCACCAAATGCAGCATATGTCTCACCAAATGCAGCCAGCCTGTGTCCCAACAAATGCAGCCAGTCTGTATCAGCCAAATGCAGCCTCTGCCCCCCCCCCCAAATACAGCCAGCCTCTGTCCCCCAATTACAGCATGGGTCCCACCAAATGCAGCCAGCCTGTGTACTCCAAATGCAGCCAGCCTGTGTCCCCCCAATGCATTCAGCCTGTGTCCCCCACATGAATCCAGCCTGTATCCCTCAAACGCAGCCTGTATCCCCCAAATGCAGTCTGTGTCCCACCAAATGCAGCCAGTCTGTTTCCCCCCCAATGCAGCCTGTGTCCACCAAATGCAGTGTTGGTCCGCCAAATGCAGCCAGCCTGTGTCTCCACAATGCATGCCATCCTGTGCCCCACAAATGCAGCCTGGTTCCCCCAAATAGAGCCTGTGTCCCCCAAATGCAGCCTGTGTTCACCAAATTCAGCTTGTGTCCCACCAAATGCGTCCAGCCTGTGTCCAAAAATACAGCCTGTGTTGCCCAAATACAGCCCGTGTCGCCCAAATGCAGCCAGCCAGTGTCCCACCAAATGCAACCAGCCTATGTCTCCCAAGCCAGTGTCCCACAAATGCAGCCTATGTCCCCCCAAAAAAGCCTGTGTCCCCCAAAATGCAGCCTGTGTTCACCCAATACAGACTGTGTCCCTCCAAAAGAAGCCAGGCTGTGTCCTCCAAATATCGCCAGCCTGTGTCTCCCAAATGCAACCAGCCTGTATCCTCCAAATGCATCCAGCATGTATCCCCCAAATGCAGCCTGTTTCCCCCAAATGCAGCCTGTGTCCCACCAAATGCAGCCAGTCTGTTTCCCCCAAATGCAGTCTTTTTCCACCAAACGCAGCCTATGTCCACCCAAATCCAGCCTGTGTCCTCCAAATGCAGCCAGCATGTTTCACCCAAATGCAGCCAGCCTGTGTCCTCCAAATGCAGCCAGCCTGTGTCCCCCAAATGCAACCAGCCTGTATCCCCCAAATGCAGCCTGTATCTCCTAAATGCAGCCTGTGTCCCACCAAATGCTGCCAGATTGTTTCCCCCAAATGCAGCCTGTGTCCACCCAAATCCAGCCTGTGTCCCACCAAATGCAGCCAGCCTGTGTCCCACCAAATGCAGCCAGTCTGTGTCCCCCAAATGCAGCCTGTGCCCCCCAAATGCAGCCAGCCTCTGTCCCCCAATTACAGCCTGTGTCCCACCAAATGCAGCCAGCCTGTGTACTCCAAATGTAGCCAGCCTGTGTCCTCCAAATGCAGCCAGCCTGTGTCCCCCAAATGCAGCCAGCCGGTGTCCCACCAAATGCAGCATGTGTCCCTTTAAATGCAGCATGTGTCTCACCAAATGCAGTCAGCCTGTGTCCATCAAATACAGCCTGTGTCCCACCAAATGCAGCCAGCCTGTGTCCCACCAAATGCAGCCAGCCTGTGTCCCACCAAATGCAGCCAGCCTGTGTCCCCCAAATGCAGCCTGTATCTCCCAAATGCAGCCTGTGTCCCACCAAATGCAGCCAGTCTGTTTCCCCCAAATGCAGCCTGTGTCCACCCAAATCCAGCCTGTGTCCCACCAAATGCAGCATGTGTCCCACCAAATGCAGCCAGCCTGTGTCCCACCAAATGCAGCCAGTCTGTGTCCCCCAAATGCAGCCTGTGCCCCCCAAATGCAGCCAGCCTCTGTCCCCCAATTACAGCCTGTGTCCCACCAAATGCAGCCAGCCTGTGTACTCCAAATGTAGCCAGCCTGTGTCCTCCAAATGCAGCCAGCCTGTGTCCCCCAAATGCAGCCAGCCGGTGTCCCACCAAATGCAGCATGTGTCCCTTTAAATGCAGCATGTGTCTCACCAAATGCAGTCAGCCTGTGTCTCCCAAATGCAGCCAGCCTGTGTCTATCAAATACAGCCTGTGTCACACCAAATGCAGCCAGCCTGTGTCCCACCAAATGCAGCCAGCCTGTGTCCCACCAAATGCAGCCAGCCTGTGTCCCCCAAATGCAGCCAGCCTGTGTCCCGCCAAATGCAGCATGTGTCCCATCAAATGCAGCATGTGTCTCACCAAATGCAGCCAGCCTGTATCTCCCAAACGCAGCCTGTGTCCCCCGAAATTCAGCCAGCCTGTGTCCCCTAAATTCAGCGTGTGTCCATCAAATACAGCCTGTGTTCCACCAAATGCAGCCAGCCTGTGTCTCCCAAATGCAGCCAGCCTGTGTCCCCCAAATGCAGCTAGTCTGTGTCCCCTAAACGCAGCCAGTTTGTGTCCCCCAAATGCAGATTGTGTTGATTAAATACAGCCTCTGTCCCCCAAATGCAGCCTCTCTCCCCAAAATGCAGCCAGCCTGTGTCCCTAAATACAGCCAGCCTGTGTCCCGCCAAATGCAGCATGTGTCCCATCAAATGCAGAATGTGTCTCATCAAATGCAGCCAGCCTGTGTCTCCCAAACACAGCCTGTGTCCCCCAAAATTCAGCTAGCCTGTGTTACCTAAATTCAGCGTGTGTCCATCAAATACAGCCTGTGTCCCACCAAATGCAGCCAGCCTGTGTCTTCCAAATGCAGCCAGCCTGTGTCTCCCAAATGCAGCCAGCCTGTGTCCCCCAAATGCAGCCACCCTGTGTCCCCCAAATGCAGCCAGCATGTGTCCTCAAAATGCAGCCGTCCTGTGTCCCTCAAATGCAGCCAGTCTGTGTCCCCTAAACGCAGCCAGTTTGTGTCCCCCAAATGCAGATGGTGTTATTTAAATACAGCCTGTGTCCCCCAAATGCAGCCTCTCTCCCCAAAATGAACCAGCCTGTGTCCCCCAAATGCAGCTTGTGTCCCACCAAATGCAGCCAGCCTTTGTCCCCCAAATGCGGCCAGCCTGTGCCCCCAAATGCAGCTTGTGTCCCCCGAATGCAGCCAGCCTGTGTCCCCCCCAAAGCAGCCAGTCTGTGTCCCCAAATGCAGCCTGTGTCCCCCCAAATCCAGCCTCTGTCCCCTCCAAATCCATCCTGTGTCCCACCAAATGCAGCATGTGTCCCAACAAATGCAGCATGTGTCTCCCAAATGCAGCCAGACTGTGTCCCCCAAATTCAGCCAGCCTGTGTCCCCCAAATTCAGCATGTGTCCATCAAATATAGCCTGTGTCCCACCAAATGCAGCCAGCCTTTGTCTCCCAAATGCAGCCAGCATGTGTCCTCAAAATACAGCCACCGTGTGTCCCTGAAATGCAGCCAGTCGGGGTCCCCTAAACGCAGCCAGCCTGTGTCCCCCAAATGCAGATGGTGTTAACCAAATACAGTCTGTGTCCCCAAAATGCAGCATCTGCCCCCCAAATGCAGCCAGCCTGTGTCCCCAAAATGCAGCCTGTGTCCCACCAAATGCAGCCAGTCTGTTTCCCCCCAATGCAGCCTGTGTCCACCAAATGCAGCGTTGGTCCACCAAATGCAGCCAGCCTGTGTCTCCACAATGCATGCCATCCTGTGCCCCACAAATGCAGCCTGGTTCCTCCAAATAGAGCCTGTGTCCCCCAAATGCAGCCTGTGTTCACCAAATTCAGCTTGTGTCCCACCAAATGCGTCCAGCCTGTGTCCAAAAATACAGCCTGTGTCGCCCAAATACAGCCCGTGTCGCCCAAATGTAGCCAGCCAGTGTCCCACCAAATGCAGCCAGCCTATGTCTCCCAAGCCAGTGTCCCACAAATGCAGCCTGTGTCCCCCCAAAAAAGCCTGTGTCCCCCAAAATGCAGCCTGTGTTCACCCAATACAGACTGTGTCCCTCCAAAAGAAGCCAGGCTGTGTCCTCCAAATGTCGCCAGCCTGTGTCCCCCAAATGCAACCAGCCTGTGTCCCACCAAATGCAGCCAGTCTGTTTCCCCCAAATGCAGTCTTTGTCCACCAAACCCAGCCTATGTCCACCCAAATCCAGCCTGTGTCCTCCAAATGCAGCCAGCCAGCTTCACACAAATGCAGCCAGCCTGTGTCCTCCAAATGCAGCCAGCCTGTGCCCCCCAAATGCAACCAGCCTGTATCCCTCAAATGCAGCCCGTATCTCCCAAATGCAGCCTTTGTCCCACCAAATGCAGCCAGTCTGTTTCCCCCAAATGCAGCCTGTGTCCACCTAAATCCAGCCTGTGTCCCACCAAATGCAGCATGTGTCCCACCAAATGCAGCCAGCCTGTGTCCCACCAAATGCAGCCAGTCTGTGCCCCCCAAATGCAGCCTGTGCCCCCCAAATGAAGCCAGCCTCTGTCCACCAATTACAGCCTGTGTCCCACCAAATGCAGCCAGCCTGTGTACTCCAAATGTAGCCAGCCTGTGTACTCCAAATGTAGCCAGCCTGTGTCCTCCAAATGCAGCCAGCCTGTGTCCCCCAAATGCAGCCAGCCGGTGTCCCATCAAATGCAGCATGTGTCTCACCAAATGCAGTCAGCCTGTGTCTCCCAAATGCAGCCAGCCTGTGTCCATCAAATACAGCCTGTGTCCCACCAAATGCAGCCAGCCTGTGTCCCACCAAATGCAGCCAGCCTGTGTCCCACCAAATGCAGCCAGCCCGTGTCCCACCAAATGCAGTATGTGTCTCACCAAATGCAGCCAGCCTGTATCCCCCCAAATGCAGCCTATGTCTCCCAAAACCAGCCTGTGTCCCACCAAATGCAGCATGTGTCTCATCAAATGCAACCAGCCTGTGTACTCTAAATGCAGCCAGCCTGTGTCCCCCCAATGCATTCAGCCTGTGTCCCCCACATGAATCCAGCCTGTATCCCTCAAACGCAGCCTGTATCCCCCAAACGCAGTCTGTGTCCCACCAAATGCAGCCAGTCTGTTTCCCCCAAATGCAGCCTGTATCCACCAAATGCAGCCAGTCTGTTTCCCCCCAATGCAGCCTGTGTCCACCAAATGCAGCGTTGGTCCACCAAATGCAGCCAGCCTGTGTCTCCACAATGCATGCCATCCTGTGCCCCACAAATGCAGCCTGGTTCCCCCAAATAGAGCCTGTGTCCCCCAAATGCAGCCTGTGTTCACCAAATTCAGCTTGTGTCCCACCAAATGCGTCCAGCCTGTGTCCAAAAATACAGCCTGTGTCGCCCAAATACAGCCCGTGTCACCCAAATGCAGCCAGCCAGTGTCCCACCAAATGCAGCCAGCCTATGTCTCCCAAGCCAGTGTCCCACAAATGCAGCCTGTGTCCCCCAAATAAAGCCTGTGTCCCCCAAAATGCAGCCTGTGTTCACCCAATACAGACTGTGTCCCTCCAAAAGAAGTCAGGCTGTGTCCTCCAAATGTCGCCAGCCTGTGTCCCCCAAATGCAACCAGCCTGTGTCCCACCAAATGCAGCCAGTCTGTTTCCCCCAAATGCAGTCTTTGTCCACCAAACGCAGCCTATGTCCACCCAAATCCAGCCTGTGTCCTCCAAATGCAGCCAGCCTGTGTCCCCCAAATGCAACCAGCCTGTATCCCTCAAATGCAGCCTGTATCTCCCAAATGCAGCCTGTGTCCCACCAAATGAAGCCAGTCTGTTTCCCCCAAATGCAGCCTGTGTCCACCCAAATCCAGCCTGTGTCCCACCAAATGCAGCATGTGTCCCACCAAATGCAGCCAGCCTATGTCCCACCAAATGCAGCCAGTCTGTGTCCCCCAAATGCAGCCTGTGTCCCCCAAATGCAGCCAGCCTCTGTCCCCCAATTACAGCCTGTGTCCCACCAAATGCAGCCAGCCTGTGTACTCCAAATGTAGCCAGCCTGTGTACTCCAAATGTAGCCAGCCTGTGTCCTCCAAATGCAGCCAGCCTGTGTCCCCCAAATGCAGCCAGCCGGTGTCCCACCAAATGCAGCATGTGTCCCATCAAATGCAGTCAGCCTGTGTCTCCCAAATGCAGCCAGCCTGTGTCCATCAAATACAGCCTGTGTCCCACCAAATGCAGCCAGCCTGTGTCCCACCAAATGCAGCCAGCCTGTGTCCCACCAAATGCAGCCAGCCCGTGTCCCACCAAATGCAGCCAGCCCGTGTCCCACCAAATGCAGTATGTGTCTCACCAAATGCAGCCAGCCTGTATTCCCCCAAATGCAGCCTATGTCTCCCAAAACCAGCCTGTGTCCCACCAAATGCAGCATGTGTCTCATCAAATGCAACCAGCCTGTGTCCCACAAATGCAGCCAGCCTGTGTCCCCCAAATGCAGCCAGCCGGTGTCCCACCAAATGCAGCATGTGTCCCTTTAAATGCAGCATGTGTCTCACCAAATGCAGTCAGCCTGTGTCTCCCAAATGCAGCCAGCCTGTGTCTATCAAATACAGCCTGTGTCACACCAAATGCAGCCAGCCTGTGTCCCACCAAATGCAGCCAGCCTGTGTCCCACCAAATGCAGCCAGCCTGTGTCCCCCAAATGCAGCCAGCCTGTGTCCCGCCAAATGCAGCATGTGTCCCATCAAATGCAGCATGTGTCTCACCAAATGCAGCCAGCCTGTATCTCCCAAACGCAGCCTGTGTCCCCCAAAATTCAGCCAGCCTGTGTCCCCTAAATTCAGCGTGTGTCCATCAAATACAGCCTGTGTTCCACCAAATGCAGCCAGCCTGTGTCTCCCAAATGCAGCCAGCCTGTGTCCCCCAAATGCAGCTAGTCTGTGTCCCCTAAACGCAGCCAGTTTGTGTCCCCCAAATGCAGATTGTGTTGATTAAATACAGCCTCTGTCCCCCAAATGCAGCCTCTCTCCCCAAAATGCAGCCAGCCTGTGTCCCCAAATGCAGCCAGCCTGTGTCCCGCCAAATGCAGCATGTGTCCCATCAAATGCAGAATGTGTCCCACCAAATGCAGCCAGCCTGTGTCTCCCAAACACAGCCTGTGTCCCCCAAAATTCAGCTAGCCTGTGTTACCTAAATTCAGCGTGTGTCCATCAAATACAGCCTGTGTCCCACCAAATGCAGCCAGCCTGTGTCTTCCAAATGCAGCCAGCCTGTGTCTCCCAAATGCAGCCAGCCTGTGTCCCCCAAATGCAGCCACCCTGTGTCCCCCAAATGCAGCCAGCATGTGTCCTCAAAATGCAGCCGTCCTGTGTCCCTCAAATGCAGCCAGTCTGTGTCCCCTAAACGCAGCCAGTTTGTGTCCCCCAAATGCAGATGGTGTTATTTAAATACAGCCTGTGTCCCCCAAATGCAGCCTCTCTCCCCAAAATGAACCAGCCTGTGTCCCCCAAATGCAGCTTGTGTCCCACCAAATGCAGCCAGCCTTTGTCCCCCAAATGCGGCCAGCCTGTGCCCCCAAATGCAGCTTGTGTCCCCCGAATGCAGCCAGCCTGTGTCCCCCCCAAAGCAGCCAGTCTGTGTCCCCAAATGCAGCCTGTGTCCCCCCAAATCCAGCCTCTGTCCCCTCCAAATCCATCCTGTGTCCCACCAAATGCAGCATGTGTCCCAACAAATGCAGCATGTGTCTCCCAAATGCAGCCAGACTGTGTCCCCCAAATTCAGCCAGCCTGTGTCCCCCAAATTCAGCATGTGTCCATCAAATATAGCCTGTGTCCCACCAAATGCAGCCAGCCTTTGTCTCCCAAATGCAGCCAGCATGTGTCCTCAAAATACAGCCACCGTGTGTCCCTGAAATGCAGCCAGTCGGGGTCCCCTAAACGCAGCCAGCCTGTGTCCCCCAAATGCAGATGGTGTTAACCAAATACAGTCTGTGTCCCCAAAATGCAGCCTCTGCCCCCCAAATGCAGCCAGCCTGTGTCCCCAAAATGCAGCCTGTGTCCCACCAAATGCAGCCAGTCTGTTTCCCCCCAATGCAGCCTGTGTCCACCAAATGCAGCGTTGGTCCACCAAATGCAGCCAGCCTGTGTCTCCACAATGCATGCCATCCTGTGCCCCACAAATGCAGCCTGGTTCCTCCAAATAGAGCCTGTGTCCCCCAAATGCAGCCTGTGTTCACCAAATTCAGCTTGTGTCCCACCAAATGCGTCCAGCCTGTGTCCAAAAATACAGCCTGTGTCGCCCAAATACAGCCCGTGTCGCCCAAATGCAGCCAGCCAGTGTCCCACCAAATGCAGCCAGCCTATGTCTCCCAAGCCAGTGTCCCACAAATGCAGCCTGTGTCCCCCCAAAAAAGCCTGTGTCCCCCAAAATGCAGCCTGTGTTCACCCAATACAGACTGTGTCCCTCCAAAAGAAGCCAGGCTGTGTCCTCCAAATGTCGCCAGCCTGTGTCCCCCAAATGCAACCAGCCTGTGTCCCACCAAATGCAGCCAGTCTGTTTCCCCCAAATGCAGTCTTTGTCCACCAAACCCAGCCTATGTCCACCCAAATCCAGCCTGTGTCCTCCAAATGCAGCCAGCCAGCTTCACACAAATGCAGCCAGCCTGTGTCCTCCAAATGCAGCCAGCCTGTGCCCCCCAAATGCAACCAGCCTGTATCCCTCAAATGCAGCCCGTATCTCCCAAATGCAGCCTTTGTCCCACCAAATGCAGCCAGTCTGTTTCCCCCAAATGCAGCCTGTGTCCACCTAAATCCAGCCTGTGTCCCACCAAATGCAGCATGTGTCCCACCAAATGCAGCCAGCCTGTGTCCCACCAAATGCAGCCAGTCTGTGCCCCCCAAATGCAGCCTGTGCCCCCCAAATGAAGCCAGCCTCTGTCCACCAATTACAGCCTGTGTCCCACCAAATGCAGCCAGCCTGTGTACTCCAAATGTAGCCAGCCTGTGTACTCCAAATGTAGCCAGCCTGTGTCCTCCAAATGCAGCCAGCCTGTGTCCCCCAAATGCAGCCAGCCGGTGTCCCATCAAATGCAGCATGTGTCTCACCAAATGCAGTCAGCCTGTGTCTCCCAAATGCAGCCAGCCTGTGTCCATCAAATACAGCCTGTGTCCCACCAAATGCAGCCAGCCTGTGTCCCACCAAATGCAGCCAGCCTGTGTCCCACCAAATGCAGCCAGCCCGTGTCCCACCAAATGCAGTATGTGTCTCACCAAATGCAGCCAGCCTGTATCCCCCCAAATGCAGCCTATGTCTCCCAAAACCAGCCTGTGTCCCACCAAATGCAGCATGTGTCTCATCAAATGCAACCAGCCTGTGTACTCTAAATGCAGCCAGCCTGTGTCCCCCCAATGCATTCAGCCTGTGTCCCCCACATGAATCCAGCCTGTATCCCTCAAACGCAGCCTGTATCCCCCAAACGCAGTCTGTGTCCCACCAAATGCAGCCAGTCTGTTTCCCCCAAATGCAGCCTGTATCCACCAAATGCAGCCAGTCTGTTTCCCCCCAATGCAGCCTGTGTCCACCAAATGCAGCGTTGGTCCACCAAATGCAGCCAGCCTGTGTCTCCACAATGCATGCCATCCTGTGCCCCACAAATGCAGCCTGGTTCCCCCAAATAGAGCCTGTGTCCCCCAAATGCAGCCTGTGTTCACCAAATTCAGCTTGTGTCCCACCAAATGCGTCCAGCCTGTGTCCAAAAATACAGCCTGTGTCGCCCAAATACAGCCCGTGTCACCCAAATGCAGCCAGCCAGTGTCCCACCAAATGCAGCCAGCCTATGTCTCCCAAGCCAGTGTCCCACAAATGCAGCCTGTGTCCCCCAAATAAAGCCTGTGTCCCCCAAAATGCAGCCTGTGTTCACCCAATACAGACTGTGTCCCTCCAAAAGAAGTCAGGCTGTGTCCTCCAAATGTCGCCAGCCTGTGTCCCCCAAATGCAACCAGCCTGTGTCCCACCAAATGCAGCCAGTCTGTTTCCCCCAAATGCAGTCTTTGTCCACCAAACGCAGCCTATGTCCACCCAAATCCAGCCTGTGTCCTCCAAATGCAGCCAGCCTGTGTCCCCCAAATGCAACCAGCCTGTATCCCTCAAATGCAGCCTGTATCTCCCAAATGCAGCCTGTGTCCCACCAAATGAAGCCAGTCTGTTTCCCCCAAATGCAGCCTGTGTCCACCCAAATCCAGCCTGTGTCCCACCAAATGCAGCATGTGTCCCACCAAATGCAGCCAGCCTGTGTCCCACCAAATGCAGCCAGTCTGTGTCCCCCAAATGCAGCCTGTGTCCCCCAAATGCAGCCAGCCTCTGTCCCCCAATTACAGCCTGTGTCCCACCAAATGCAGCCAGCCTGTGTACTCCAAATGTAGCCAGCCTGTGTACTCCAAATGTAGCCAGCCTGTGTCCTCCAAATGCAGCCAGCCTGTGTCCCCCAAATGCAGCCAGCCGGTGTCCCACCAAATGCAGCATGTGTCCCATCAAATGCAGTCAGCCTGTGTCTCCCAAATGCAGCCAGCCTGTGTCCATCAAATACAGCCTGTGTCCCACCAAATGCAGCCAGCCTGTGTCCCACCAAATGCAGCCAGCCTGTGTCCCACCAAATGCAGCCAGCCCGTGTCCCACCAAATGCAGCCAGCCCGTGTCCCACCAAATGCAGTATGTGTCTCACCAAATGCAGCCAGCCTGTATTCCCCCAAATGCAGCCTATGTCTCCCAAAACCAGCCTGTGTCCCACCAAATGCAGCATGTGTCTCATCAAATGCAACCAGCCTGTGTCCCACAAATGCAGCCAGCCTGAGTCCCACCAAATGCAGAGTGTGTCCCACCAAATGCAGCATGTGTCTCACCAAATGCAGCCAGCCTGTGTCCCACCAAATGCAGCCAGTCTGTATCAGCCAAATGCAGCCTCTGCCCCCCCCCAAATGCAGCCAGCCTCTGTCCCCCAATTACAGCCTGTGTCCCACCAAATGCAGCCAGCCTGTGTACTCCAAATGTAGCCAGCCTGTGTACTCCAAATGTAGCCAGCCTGTGTCCTCCAAATGCAGCCAGCCTGTGTCCCCCAAATGCAGCCAGCCGGTGTCCCACCAAATGCAGCATGTGTCCCATCAAATGCAGTCAGCCTGTGTCTCCCAAATGCAGCCAGCCTGTGTCCATCAAATACAGCCTGTGTCCCACCAAATGCAGCCAGCCTGTGTCCCACCAAATGCAGCCAGCCTGTGTCCCACCAAATGCAGCCAGCCCGTGTCCCACCAAATGCAGCCAGCCCGTGTCCCACCAAATGCAGTATGTGTCTCACCAAATGCAGCCAGCCTGTATTCCCCCAAATGCAGCCTATGTCTCCCAAAACCAGCCTGTGTCCCACCAAATGCAGCATGTGTCTCATCAAATGCAACCAGCCTGTGTCCCACAAATGCAGCCAGCCTGAGTCCCACCAAATGCAGAGTGTGTCCCACCAAATGCAGCATGTGTCTCACCAAATGCAGCCAGCCTGTGTCCCACCAAATGCAGCCAGTCTGTATCAGCCAAATGCAGCCTCTGCCCCCCCCCCAAATGCAGCCAGCCTCTGTCCCCCAATTAGAGCATGTGTCCCACCAAATGCAGCCAGCCTGTGTACTCCAAATGTAGCCAGCCTGTGTCCTCCAAATGCAGCCAGCCTGTTTCACACAAATGCAGCCAGCCTGTGTACTCCAAATGCAGCCAGCCTGTGTCCCCCCAATGCATTCAGCCTGTGTCCCCCACATGAATCCAGCCTGTATACCTCAAACGCAGCCTGTATCCCCCAAAGGCAGTCTGTGTCCCACCAAATGCAGCCAGTCTGTTTCCCCCAAATGCAGCCTGTGTCCACCAAATGAAGCCAGTCTGTTTCCCCCCAATGCAGCCTGTGTCCACCAAATGTAGCGTTGGTCCACCAAATGCAGCCAGCCTGTGTCTCCACAATGCATGCCATCCTGTGCCCCACAAATGCAGCCTGGTTGCCCCAAATAGAGCCTGTGTCCCCCAAATGCAGCCTGTGTTCACCAAATTCAGCTTGTGTCCCACCAAATGCGTCCAGCCTGTGTCCAAAAATACAGCCTGTGTCGCCCAAATACAGCCCGTGTCGCCCAAATGCAGCCAGCCAGTGTCCCACCAAATGCAGCCAGCCTATGTCTCCCAAGCCAGTGTCCCACAAATGCAGCCTGTGTCCCCCAAATAAAGCCTGTGTCCCCCAAAATGCAGCCTGTGTTCACCCAATACAGACTGTGTCCCTCCAAAAGAAGCCAGGCTGTGTCCTCCAAATGTCGCCAGCCTGTGTCTCCCAAATGCAACCAGCCTGTGTCCTCCAAATGCATCCAGCATGTATTCCCCAAATTCAGCCTGTTTCCCCCAAATGCAGCCTGTGTCCCACCAAATGCAGTCAGTCTGTTTCCCCCAAATGCAGTCTTTGTCCACCAAACGCAGCCTATGTCCACCCAAATCCAGCCTGTGTCCTCCAAATGCAGCCAGCCTGTGTCTCCCAAATGCAGCCAGCCTGTGTCTCCCAAATGCAGCCAGCCTGTGTCCCCCCAATGCAACCAGCCTGTATCCCTCAAATGCAGCCTGTATCTCCCAAATGCAGCCTGTATCCCCCAAATGCAGTCTGTGTCCCAACTAATGCAGCCAGTCTGTTTCCCCCAAATGCAGCCTGTCTGTTTCCCCCCAATGCAGCCTGTGTCCACCAAATGCTGCGTTGGTCCGCCAAATGCAGCCAGCCTGTGTCTCCACAATGCATGCCATCCTGTGCCCCACAAATGCAGCCTGGTTCCCCCAAATAGAGCCTGTGTCCCCCAAATGCAGCCTGTGTTCACCAAATTCAGCTTGTGTCCCACCAAATGCGTCCAGCCTGTGTCCAAAAATACAGCCTGTGTCGCCCAAATGCAGCCAGCCAGTGTCCCACCAAATGCAGCCAGCCTATGTCTCCCAAGCCAGTGTCCCACAAATGCAGCCTGTGTCCCCCAAATAAAGCCTGTGTTCCCCAAAATGCAGCCTGTGTTCACCCAATACAGACTGTGTCCCTCCAAAAGAAGCCAGGCTGTGTCCTCCAAATGTTGCCAGCCTGTGTCTCCCAAATGCAACCAGCCTGTGTCCTCTAAATGCATCCAGCATGTATCCCCCAAATGCAGCCTGTTTCCCCCAAATGCAGCCTGTGTCCCACCAAATGCAGCCAGTCTGTTTCCCCCAAATGCAGTCTTTGTCCACCAAACGCAGCCTATGTCCACCCAAATCCAGCCTGTGTCCTCCAAATGCAGCCAGCCTGTTTCACCCAAATGCAGCCAGCCTGTGTCCTCCAAATGCAGTCAGCCTGTGTCCCCCAAATGCAACCAGCCTGTATCCCTCAAATGCAGCCTGTATCTCCCAAATGCAGCCTGTGTCCCACCAAATGCAGCCAGTCTGTTTCCCCCAAATGCAGCCTGTGTCCACCCAAATCCAGCCTGTGTCTCACCAAATGCAGCATGTGTCCCACCAAATGCAGCCAGCCTGTGTCCCACCAAATGCAGCCAGTCTGTGTCCCCCAAATGCAGCCTGTTCCCCCAAATGCAGCCAGCCTCTGTCCCCCAATTACAGCCTGTGTCCCACCAAATGCAGCCAGCCTGTGTACTCCAAATGCAGCCAGCCGGTGTCCCACCAAATGCAGCATATGTCCCATCAAATGCAGCATGTGTCTCACCGAAATGCAGTCAGCCTGTGTCTCCCAAATGCAGCCAGCCTGTGTCCATCAAATACAGCCTGTGTCCCACCAAATGCAGCCAGCCTGTGTCCCACCAAATGCAGCCAGCCTGTGTCCCACCAAATGCAGCCAGCCTGTGTCCCCCAAATGCAGCCAGCCTGTGTCCCATCAAATGCAGCATGTGTCTCACCATATGCAGCCAGCCTGTGTCTCCCAAACGCAGCCTGTGTCCCTCAAAATTCAGCCAGCCTGTGTCCCCTAAATTCAGCGTGTGTCCATCAAATACAGCCTGTGTTCCACCAAATGCAGCCAGCCTGTGTCTCCCAAATGCAGCCAGCCTGTGTCTCCCAAATGCAGCCAGCCTGTGTCTCCCAAATGCAGCCAGCCTGTGTCCCCCAAATGCAGCCAGCCTGTGTCCCCCAAATGCAGCTAGTCTGTGCCCCCTAAACGCAGCCAGTTTGTGTCCCCAAAATGCAGATGGTGTTGATTAAATACAGCCTGTGTCCCCCAAATGCAGCCTCTCTCCCCAAAATGCAGCCAGCCTGTGTCCCCCAAATGCAGCCATCCTGTGTCCGGCCAAATGCAGCATGTGTCCCATCAAATGCAGCATGTGTCTCACCAAATGCAGCCAGCCTGTGTCTCCCAAATGCAGCCAGCCTGTGTCTCCCAAACACAGCCTGTGTCCCCCAAAATTCAGCCAGCCTGTGTCCCCTAAATTCAGCGTGTGTCCATCAAATAAAGCCTGTGTCCCACCAAATGCAGCCAGCCTGTGTCTCCCAAATGCAGCCAGCCTGTGTCTCCCAAATGCAGCCAGCCTGTGTCTCCCAAATGCAGCCAGCCTGTGTCCCCCGAATGCAGCCACCCTGTGTCCCCCAAATGCAGCCAGCATGTGTCCTCAAAATGCAGCCATCCTGTGTCCCTCAAATGCAGCCAGTCTGTGTCCCCTAAACGCAGCCAGTTTGTGTCCCCCAAATGCAGATGGTGTTATTTAAATACAGCCTGTGTCCCCCAAATGCAGCCTCTCTCCCCAAAATGAGCCAGCCTGTGTCCCCCACATGCAGCTTGTGTCCCACCAAATGCAGCCAGCCTTTGTCCCCCAAATGCAGCCAGCCTGTGTCCCCCAAATGCAGCCAGCTAGTGTCCTCCAAATGCATCCAGCCTATGTCCCATCAAATGCGGCCAGCCTGTGCCCCCAAATGCAGCTTATGTCCCCCGAATGCAGCCAGCCTGTGTCCCACCCAAAGCAGCCAGTCTGTGCCCCCAAATGCAGCCTGTGTCCCCCCAAATCCAGCCTCTGTCCCCTCCAAATCCATCCTGTGTCCCACCAAATGCAGCATGTGTCCCAACAAATGCAGCATGTGTCTGCCAAATGCAGCCAGACTGTGTCCCCCAAATTCAGCCAGCCTGTGTCCCCCAAATTCAGCATGTGTCCATCAAATATAGCCTGTGTCCCACCAAATGCAGCCAGCCTGTGTCTCCCAAATGCAGCCAGCATGTGTCCTCAAAATACAGCCACCGTGTGTCGCTCAAATGCAGCCAGTCTGTGTCCCCTAAACGCAGCCAGCCTGTGTCCCCCAAATGCAGATGGTGTTAACCAAATACAGTCTGTGTCCCCAAAATGCAGCCTCTGCCCCCCAAATGCAGCCAGCCTGTGTCCCCCAAATGCAGCTAGTCTGTGTCCCCTAAACTCAGCCAGTTTGTGTCCCCCAAATGCAGATGGTGTTGATTAAATACAGCCTGTGTCCCCCAAATGCAGCCTCTCTCCCCAAAATGCAGCCAGCCTGTGTCCCCCAAATGCAGCCATCCTGTGTCCAGCGAAATGCAGCCATCCTGTGTCCTGCGAAATGCAGCATGTGTCCCATCAAATGCAGCATGTGTCTCACCAAATGCAGCCAGCCTGTGTCTCCCAAATGCAGCCAGCCTGTGTCTCCCAAACACAGCCTGTGTCCCCCAAAATTCAGCCAGCCTGTGTCCCCTAAATTCAGCGTGTGTCCATCAAATACAGCCTGTGTCCCACCAAATGCAGCCAGTCTGTGTCTCCCAAATGCAGCCAGCCTGTGTCTCCCAAATGCAGCCACCCTGTGTCCCCCAAATGCAGCCAGCATGTGTCCTCAAAATGCAGCCATCCTGTGTCCCTCAAATGCAGCCAGTCTGTGTCCCCTAAACGCAGCCAGTTTGTGTCCCCCAAATGCAGATGGTGTTATTTAAATACAGCCTGTGTCCCCCAAATGCAGCCTCTCTCCCCAAAATGAGCCAGCCTGTGTCCCCCAAATGCAGCTTGTGTCCCACCAAATGCAGCCAGCCTTTGTCCCCCAAATGCAGCCAGCCTGTGTCCCCCAAATGCAGCCAGCTATTGTCCTCCAAATGCATCCAGCCTATGTCCCATCAAATGCGGCCAGCCTGTGCCCCCAAATGCAGCTTGTGTCCCCCGAATGCAGCCAGCCTGTGTCCCACCCAAAGCAGCCAGTCTGTGCCCCCAAATGCAGCCTGTGTCCCCCCAAATCCAGCCTCTGTCCCCTCCAAATCCATCCTGTGTCCCACCAAATGCAGCATGTGTCCCAACAAATGCAGCATGTGTCTCCCAAATGCGGCCAGACTGTGTCCCCCAAATTCAGCCAGCCTGTGTCCCCCAAATTCAGCATGTGTCCATCAAATATAGCCTGTGTCCCACCAAATGCAGCCAGCCTGTGTCTCCCAAATGCAGCCAGCATGTGTCCTCAAAATACAGCCACCGTGTGTCCCTCAAATGCAGCCAGTCTGTGTCCCCTAAACGCAGCCAGCCTGTGTCCCCCAAATGCAGATGGTGTTAACCAAATACAGTCTGTGTCCCCAAAATGCAGCCTCTGCCCCCCAAATGCAGCCAGCCTGTGTCCCCCAAATGCAGCTAGTCTGTGTCCCCTAAACTCAGCCAGTTTGTGTCCCCCAAATGCAGATGGTGTTGATTAAATACAGCCTGTGTCCCCCAAATGCAGCCTCTCTCCCCAAAATGCAGCCAGCCTGTGTCCCCCAAATGCAGCCATCCTGTGTCCCGCAAAATGCAGCCATCCTGTGTCCCGCGAAATGCAGCATGTGTCCCATCAAATGCAGCATGTGTCTCACCAAATGCAGCCAGCCTGTGTCTCCCAAATGCAGCCAGCCTGTGTCTCCCAAACACAGCCTGTGTCCCCCAAAATTCAGCCAGCCTGTGTCCCCTAAATTCAGCGTGTGTCCATCAAATACAGCCTGTGTCCCACCAAATGCAGCCAGTCTGTGTCACCCAAATGCAGCCAGCCTGTGTCTCCCAAATGCAGCCAGCCTGTGTCCCCCAAATGCAGCCACCCTGTGTCCCCCAAATGCAGCCAGCATGTGTCCTCAAAATGCAGCCATCCTGTGTCCTTCAAATGCAGCCAGTCTGTGTTCCCTAAACGCAGCCACTTTGTGTCCCCCAAATGCAGATGGTGTTATTTAAATACAGCCTGTGTCCCCCAAATGCAGCCTCTCTCCCCAAAATGAGCCAACCTGTTTCCCCCAAATGCAGCTTGTGTCCCATCAAATGCGGCCAGCCTGTGCCCCCAAATGCAGCTTGTGTCCCCCGAATGCAGCCAGCCTGTGTCCCACCCAAAGCAGCCAGTCTGTGTCCCCAAATGCAGCCTGTGTCCCCCCAAATCCAGCCTCTGTCCCCTCCAAATCCATCCTGTGTCCCACCAAATGCAGCATGTGTCCCAACAAATGCAGCATGTGTCTCCCAAATGCAGCCAGACTGTGTCCCCCAAATTCAGCCAGCCTGTGTCCCCCAAATTCAGCATGTGCCCATCAAATATAGACTGTGTCCCACCAAATGCAGCCAGCCTGTGTCTCCCAAATGCAGCCAGCACGTGTCCTCAAAATACAGCCACCGTGTGTCCCTCAAATGCAGCCAGTCTGTGTCCCCTAAACGCAGCCAGCCTGTGTCCCCCAAATGCAGATGGTGTTAACCAAATACAGTCTGTGTCCCCAAAATGCAGCCTCTGCCCCCCAAATGCAGCCAGCCTGTGTCCCCTAAATGCAGCCTGTGTCCCACCAAATGCAGAAAGGCCTGTATCCCCCAAATACAGCCAGCCAGCGTCCTCCAAATGCATCCAGCCTGTGTCACACAAATGCAGCCAGCCTGTGTCCCATCAAATACAGTATGTGTCCCACCAAATGCAGCCAGCCTGTGTCCCCCAAATGCAGCCAGCCAGTGTCCTCCAAATGCATCCAGCCTATGTCCCATCAAATGCGGCCAGCCTGTGCCCCCAAATGCAGCTTGTGTCCCCCGAATGCAGCCAGCCTCTGTCCCACCCAAAGCAGCCAGTCTGTGTCCCCAAATGCAGCCTGTGTCCCCCCAAATCCAGCCTCTGTCCCCTCCAAATCCATCCTGTGTCCCACCAAATGCAGCATGTGTCCCAACAAATGCAGCATGTGTCTCCCAAATGCAGCCAGACTGTGTCCCCCAAATTCAGCCAGCCTGTGTCCCCCAAATTCAGCATGTGCCCATCAAATATAGCCTGTGTCCCACCAAATGCAGCCAGCCTGTGTCTCCCAAATGCAGCCAGCACGTGTCCTCAAAATACAGCCACCGTGTGTCCCTCAAATGCAGCCAGTCTGTGTCCCCTAAACGCAGCCAGCCTGTGTCCCCCAAATGCAGATGGTGTTAACCAAATACAGTCTGTGTCCCCAAAATGCAGCCTCTGCCCCCCAAATGCAGCCAGCCTGTGTCCCCTAAATGCAGCCTGTGTCCCACCAAATGCAGAAAGGCCTGTGTCCCCCAAATACAGCCAGCCAGCGTCCTCCAAATGCATCCAGTCTGTGTCACACAAATGCAGCCAGCCTGTGTCCCACCAAATGCAGCCTGTGTCCCACCAAATGCAGCCTGCCTGTGTCCCACAAATGCAGCCAGCCTGTGTCCCACAAATGCAGCCAGCCTGTGTCCCACCAAATGCAGCATGTCTCTCACCAAATGCACCCAGCCTGTGTCTCCCAAATGCAGCCAGCCAGTGTCCCCCAAATACAAGCTTTGTCCCCCAAATGCAGCCTGTGTTCACCAATTACAGCCTGTGTCCCACCAAATGCAGCCAGCCTGTATCCCCCAAATGCAGCCAGCCTGTGTCCTCCAAATGCATGCAGACCGCGTCCCAACAAATGCAGCAAGTCTGTGTCAACCAAATGCAGCCGGTGTCCACCAAATGCAGCCTATGTCCCCCAAATCCAGCCCGTGTCCCACCAAATGCAGTATGTGTCTCACCAAATGCAGCCAGCCTGTATCCCCCCAAATGCAGCCTATGTCTCCCAAAACCAGCCTGTGTCCCACCAAATGCAGCATGTGTCTCATCAAATGCAACCAGCATGTGTCCCACAAATGCAGCCAGCCTGAGTCCCACCAAATGCAGAGTGTGTCCCACCAAATGCAGCATGTGTCCCACCAAATGCAGCCAGTCTGTATCAGCCAAATGCAGCCTCTGCCCCCCCCCCCCAAATGCAGCCAGCCTCTGTCCCCCAATTACAGCATGTGTCCCACCAAATGCAGCCAGGCTGTGTACTCCAAATATAGCCAGCCTGTGTCCTCCAAATGCAGCCAGCCTGTTTCACACAAATGCAGCCAGCCTGTGCACTCCAAATGCAGCCAGCCTGTGTCCCCCCAATGCATTCAGCCTGTGTCCCCCACATGAATCCAGCCTGTATCCCTCAAACGCAGCCTGTATCCCCCAAATGCAGTCTGTGTCCCACCAAATGCAGCCAGTCTTTTTCCCCCAAATGCAGCCTGTGTCCATCAAATGCAGCCAGTCTGTTTCCCCCCAATGCAGCCTGTGTCCACCAAATGCAGCGTTGGTCCACCAAATGCAGCCAGCCTGTGTCTCCACAATGCATGCCATCCTGTGCCCCACAAATGCTGCCTGGTTCCCCCAAATAGAGCCTGTGTCCCCCAAATGCAGCCTGTGTTCACCAAATTCAGCTTGTGTCCCACCAAATGCGTCCAGCCTGTGTCCAAAAATACAGCCTGTGTCGCCCAAATACAGCCCGTGTCGCCCAAATGCAGCCAGCCAGTGTCCCACCAAATGCAGGCAGCCTATGTCTCCCAAGCCAGTGTCCCACAAATGCCCCTGTGTCCCCCAAATAAAGCCTGTGTCCCCCAAAATGCAGCCTGTGTTCACCCAATACAGACTATGTCCCTCCAAAAGAAGCCAGACTGTGTCCTCCAAATGTCGCCAGCCTGTGTCCCCCAAATGCAACCAGCCTGTGTCCTCCAAATGCCTCCAGCATGTATCCCCCAAATACAGCCTGTGTCCCACCAAATGCAGCCAGTCTGTTTCCCCCAAATGTAGTCTTTGTCCACCAAACGCAGCCTATGTCCACCCAAATGCAGCCTGTGTCCCACCAAATGCAGCCAGCCTGTGTCCCCCAAATGCAGCCAGCCTGTGTACTCCAAATGTTGCCAGCCTGTGTCCTCCAAATGCAGCCAGCCTGTGTCCCACTAAATGCAGCCTGTGTCCCACCAAATGCATGTGTCCTATCAAATGCAGCATGTGTCTCACCAAATGCAGCCAGCCTGAGTCTCCAAAATGCAGCCAGCCTGGTTCTCCCAAATGCAGCCAGCCTGTGTCTCCCAAATGCAGCCTATGTCCCCCAAATGCAGCCAGCCTGTGTCCATCAAATACAGCCTGTGTCCCACCAAATCCAACCAGCCTGTGTCCCCCAAATGCAGCCAGCCTGTGTCCTCCAAATGCAGCCAGCCTGTGTCCCATCAAATGCAGCCTGTGTCTCACCAAATGCAGCATGTGTCCTACCAAATGCAGCCAGCCTGTGTCCCCCAAATGCAGCCAGCCTGTGTACTCCAAATGTTGCCAGCCTGTGTCCTCCAAATGCAGCCAGCCTGTGTCCCATCAAATGCAGCCTGTGTCTCACCAAATGCAGCATGTGTCCTACCAAATGCAGCCAGCCTGTGTCTCCCAAATGCAGCCTGTGCCCCCCAAATGTAGCCCGTATCCCACCAAATGCAGCCAGCCTGAGTCCCACCAAATGCAGCCTGTGTCCTACCAAATGCAGCCTGTGTCCCACCAAATGCAGCCAGCCTGTGTCCCACAAATGCAGCCAGCCCATGTCCCACAAATGCAGCCAGCCTGTGTCCCACAAATGCAGCCAGCCTGTGTCCCACTAAATGCAGCCTGTGTCCCACCAAATGCAGCCAGTCTGTGTTCCACATTTGCAGCTAGACTGTTTTCTCCAAATGCAGCCATCCTGTGTCCCCCAAATGCAGCCATCCTGTGTCCCCCAAATGCAGCCTGTGCCCCCCAAATGTAGCCAGCCTCTGTCCCCCAAATGCAGCCTGTGTCCCCCAAATGCAGCCAGCCTGTGTCCTACAAATGCAGCCAGCCTGTGTCCCCCCAATGCAGCCAGCCTGTGTCCCCCCAATGCAGCCAGCCTGTGTCCCACTAAATGCAGCCAGCCTGTGTCCCACTAAATGCAGCCAGCCTGTGTCCCACTAAATGCAGCCAGCCTGTGTCCCACTAAATGCAGCCTATGTCCCACCAAATGCATGTGTCCCATCAAATGCAGCATGTGTCTCACCAAATGCAGCCAGCCTGTGTCTCCCAAATGCAGCCTATGTCCCACCAAATGCATGTGTCCCTTAAAATGCAGCATGTGTCTCACCAAATGCAGAGAGTCTGTGTCTCCCAAATGCAGCCAGCCTGTGTCCATCAAATACAGCCTGTGTCCCACCAAATACAGCCAGCCTGTGTCCCCCAAATGCAGCCAGCCTGTGTCCTCCAAATGTAGCCAACCTGTGTCCTCCAAATGTAGCCAACCTGTGTCCTCCAAATGTAGCCAGCCTGTGTCCACCAAATGCAGCCAGCCTATGTACCAGCAAATGCAGCCGGTGTCTCACCAAATGCAGCATGTGTCCCACCAAATGCATGTGTCCCATCAAATGGATCATGTGTCTCACCAATTGCAGCCAGCCTGTGTCTCCCAAATGCAGCCTATGCCCCCCAAATGCAGCATGTGTCCCCCCAAATGCTGCCTGTGCCCCCCCCCCCCAAATCCAGCCCGAGTCCCACCAAATGCAGTATGTGTCTCACCAAATGCAGCATGGGTCCCCCGAATTGCAGCCCATGCCACCAAATGCAACATGTGTCCCACCAAATGCAGTCAGCCTGTGTCCCACCAAATGCAGCCATCCTGTGTCCCCCAAATGCAGCCCTTGTCCCACCAAATACAGCATGTGTCCTACCGAATGCAGCCAGCCTGTGTCAGCCAAACACCCACCAAATACAGCCTGTGTCCCACCAAATGTAGCTTGTGTCCCACCAAATGTAGCTTGTGTCCATCAAATACAGTATGTGTCCCACCAAATGCAACCAGCCTGTGTCTCCCAAATGCAGCCAGCCAGTGTCCCACAAATGCAGCCTGTGTCACCCAAATACAGCTTGTGTCCCCCAAAATGCAGCCTGTGTTCACCCAATACAGCCTCTGTCCCACCAAATGCAGCCAGCCTATGTCACCCAATTGCAGCTGGCCTGTGTCCTCCAAATGCAGCCAGCCTGTGCCCCCCAAATGCAACCAGTCTGTTTCCTCCAAATGCAGCCTGTGTCCCACCAAATGCAGCCAGTCTGTGTCCACCAAATGCACCCTGTGTCCACCCAAATGCAGCCTGTGTCCCACCAAATGCAGCATGTGTCTCACCAAATGCAGCATGTGTCTCACCAAATGCAGCCAGCCTGTGTCCCACCAAATGCAGCCAGCCTGTGTCCCCCAAATGCAGCCTGTGTCCCACCAAATGCAGAGAGTCTGTGTCCTCCAAATGCAGCCTGTGTCCACCAAATACAGCCTATGTCCTACCGAATGCAGCCAGCCTGTGTCAGCCAAATACCCATCAAATACAGCCTGTGTCCCACCAAATGTAGCTTGTGTCCCACCAAATGCAGCCAGCCTGTGTCCCACCAAATGCAGCCAGCCTGTGTCCCCCAAATGCAGCCTGTGTCCCACCAAATGCAGAGAGTCTGTGTCCTCCAAATGCAGCCTGTGTCCACCAAATACAGCCTATGTCCTACCGAATGCAGCCAGCCTGTGTCAGCCAAATACCCATCAAATACAGCCTGTGTCCCACCAAATGTAGCTTGTGTCCCACCAAATGCAGCCAGCCTGTGTCCCCCAAATGCAGCCAGCCTGTGTCCTCCAAATGTAGCCAACCTGTGTCCTCCAAATGTAGCCAACCTGTGTCCTCCAAATGTAGCCAGCCTGTGTCCACCAAATGCAGCCAGCCTGTGTACCATAAAATGCAGCCGGTGTCTCACCAAATGCAGCATGTGTCCCACCAAATGCATGTGTCCCATCAAATGCATCATGTGTCTCACCAATTGCAGCCAGCCTGTGTCTCCCAAATGCAGCCTATGCCCCCCAAATGCAGCATGTGTCCCCCCAAATGCTGCCTGTGCCCCCCCAAATCCAGCCCGAGTCCCACCAAATGCAGTATGTGTCTCACCAAATGCAGCCAGCCTGTGTCCCCCCAAATGCAGCATGTGTCCCCCGAAATGCAGCCCATGCCACCAAATGCAACATGTGTCCCACCAAATGCAGTCAGCCTGTGTCCCACCAAATGCAGAGAGTCTGTGTTCTCCAAATGCAGCCTGTGTCCACCAAATACAGCCTGTGTCCTACCGAATGCAGCCAGCCTGTGTCAGCCAAATACCCACCAAATACAGCCTGTGTCCCACCAAATGTAGCTTGTGTCCCACCAAATGTAGCTTGTGTCCATAAAATACAGTATGTGTCCCACCAAATGCAACCAGCCTGTGTCTCCAAAATGCAGCCAGCCAGTGTCCCACAAATGCAGCCTGTGTCACCCAAATACAGCTTGTGTCCCCCAAAATGCAGCCTGTGTTCACCCAATACAGTCTCTGTCCCACCAAATGCAGCCAGCCTATGTCACCCAATTGCAGCTGGCCTGTGTCCTCCAAATGCAGCCAGCCTGTGCCCCCCAAATGCAACAGTCTGTTTCCTCCAAATGCAGCCTGTGTCCCACCAAATGCAGCCAGTCTGTGTCCACCAAATGCACCCTGTGTCCACCCAAATGCAGCCTGTGTCTCACCAAATGCAGCATATGTCTCACCAAATGCAGCATGTGTCTCACCAAATGCAGCCAGCCTGTGTCCCACCAAATGCAGCCAGCCTGTGTCCCCCAAATGCAGCCTGTGTCCCACCAAATGCAGAGACTCTGTGTCCCCCAAATGCAGCCTGTGTCCACCAAATACAGCCTGTGTCAGCCAAATACCCATCAAATACAGCCTGTGTCCCACCAAATGTAGCTTGTGTCCCACTAAATGCAGCCAGCCTGTGTCCCCCAAATGCAGCCAGCCTGTGTCCTCCAAATGTAGCCAACCTGTGTCCTCCAAATGTAGCCAACCTGTGTCCTCCAAATGTAGCCGGCCTGTGTCCACCAAATGCAGCCAGCCTGTGTACCATCAAATGCAGCCGGTGTCTCACCAAATGCAGCATGTGTCTCACCAAATGCATGTGTCCCATCAAATGCATCATGTGTCTCACCAAATGCAGCCAGCCTGTGTCTCCACAAATGCAGCCTATGCCCCCCAAATGCAGCATGTGTCCCCCCAAATGCTGCCTGTGCCCCCCCCCCCAAATCCAGCCCGAGTCCCACCAAATGCAGTATGTGTCTCACCAAATGCAGCCAGGCTGTGTCCCCCCAAATGCAGCATGTGTCCCCCGAAATGCAGCCCATGCCACCTAATGCAACATGTGTCCCACACAATGCTGTCAGCCTGTGTCCCACCAAATGCAGCCAGCCTGTGTCCCACCAAATGCAGAGAGTCTGTGTCCCCCAAATGCAGCCTGTGTCCACCAAATACAGCCTGTGTCCTACCGAATGCAGCCAGTCTGTGTCAGCCAAATACCCACCAAATACAGCCTGTGTCCCACCAAATGTAGCTTGTGTCCCACCAAATGTAGCTTGTGTCCATCAAATACAGTATGTGTCCCACCAAATGCAACCAGCCTGTGTCTCCCAAATGCAGCCAGCCAGTGTCCCACAAATGCAGCCTGTGTCACCCAATTACAGCTTGTGTCCCCCAAAATGCAGCCTGTGTTCACCCAATACAGCCTCTGTCCCACCAAATGCAGCCAGCCTATGTCACCCAATTGCAGCTGGCCTGTGTCCTCCAAATGCAGCCAGCCTGTGTCCCACCAAATGCAGCCAGTCTGTGTCCACCAAATGCACCCTGTGTCCACCCAAATGCAGCCTGTGTCCCACCAAATGCAGCCAGCCTGTGTCCCCCAAATGCAGCCAGCCTGTGTACTCCAAATGTTGCCAGCCTGTGTCCTCCAAATGCAGCATGTGTCCCCCAAAATGCAGCATGTGTCCCCCAAAATGCAGCCCATGTCACCAAATGCAGTATGTGTCTCACCAAATGCAGCCAGCCTGTGTCCCCCCAAATGCAGCATGTGTCCCTCGAAATGCAGCCCATGCCACCAAATGCAACATGTGTCCCACCAAATGCAGTCAGCCTGTGTCCCACCAAATGCAGCCAGCCTGTGTCCCCCAAATGCAGCCTGTGTCCCACCAAATGCAGAGAGTCTGTGTCCCCCAAATGCAGCCTTTGTCCACCAAATACAGCCTGTGTCCTACCGAATGCAGCCAGCCTGTGTCAGCCAAATACCCACCAAATACAGCCTGTGTCCCACCAAATGTAGCTTGTGTCCCACCAAATTTAGCTTGTGTCCCACCAAATGTAGCTTGTGTCCATTAAATACAGTATGTGTCCCACCAAATGCAACCAGCCTGTGTCTCCCAAATGCAGCCAGCCAGTGTCCCACAAATGCAGCCTGTGTCACCCAAATACAGCTTGTGTCACCTAAAATGCAGCCTGTGTTCACCCAATACAGCCTCTGTCCCACCAAATGCAGCCAGCCTATGTCACCCAATTGCAGCCGGCCTGTGTCCTCCAAATGCAGCCAGCCTGTGCCCCCCAAATGCAACCAGTCTGTTTCCTCCAAATGCAGCCTGTGTCCCACCAAATGCAGCCAGTCTGTGTCCACCAAATGCACCCTGTGTCTCACCCAAATGCAGCCTGTGTCCCACCAAATGCAGCATGTGTCTCACAAAATGCAGCATGTGTCTCACCAAATGCAGCCAGCCTGTGTCCCACCAAATGCAGCCAGCCTGTGTCCCCCAAATGCAGCCTGTGTCCCACCAAATGTAGAGAGTCTGTGTCCACCAAATACAGCCTGTGTCCTACCGAATACAGCCAGCCTGTCTCAGCCAAATACCCATCAAATACAGCCTGTGTCCCACCAAATGTAGCTTGTGTCCCACCAAATGTAGCTTGTGTCCCACCAAATGTAGCTTGTGTCCATCAAATACAGTATGTGTCCCACCAAATGCAACCAGCCTGTGTCTCCCAAATGCAGCCAGCCAGTGTCCCATAAATGCAGCCTGTGTCACCCAAATACAGCTTGTGTCCCCCAAAAATGCAGCCTGTGTTCACCCAATACAGCCTCTGTCCCACCAAATGCAGCCAGCCTATGTCACCCAATTGCAGCTGGCCTGTGTCCTCCAAATGCAGCCAGCCTGTGCCCCCCAAATGCAACCAGTCTGATTCCTCCAAATGCAGCCTGTGTCCCACCAAATGCAGCCAGTCTGTGTCCACCAAATGCACCCTGTGTCCACCCAAATGCAGCCTGTGTCCCACCAAATGCAGCATGTGTCTCACCAAATGCAGCATGTGTCTCACCAAATGCAGCCAGCCTGTGTCTCACCAAATGCAGCCAGCCTGTGTCCCCCAAATGCACCCTGTGTCCCACCAAATGTAGAGAGTCTGTGTCCCCCAAATGCAGCCTGTTTCCACCAAATACAGCCTGTGTCCTACCGAATGCAGCCAGCCTGTGTCAGCCAAATACCCATCAAACACAGCCTGTGTCCCACCAAATGTAGTTTGTGTCCCACCAAATGTAGCTTGTGTCCATCAAATACAGTATGTGTCCCACCAAATGCAACCAGCCTGTGTCCCCCAAATGCAGCCTGTGTCCCCCAAATACAGCTTGTGTCCCCCAAAATGCAGCCTGTGTTCACCCAATACAGCCTCTGTCCCACCAAATGCAGCCAGTCTATGTCACCCAATTGCAGCCGGCCTGTGTCCTCCAAATGCAGCCAGCCTGTGCCCCCCAAATGCAACCAGTCTGGTTCCTCCAAATGCAGCCTGTGTCCCACCAAATGCAGCCAGTGTCCTACCGAATGCAGCCAGCCTGTGTCAGCCAAATACCCACCAAATACAGCCTGTGTCCCACCAAATGTAGCTTGTGTCCCACCAAATGTAGCTTGTGTCCATCAAATACAGTATGTGTCCCACCAAATGCAACCAGCCTGTGTCTCCCAAATGCAGCCAGCCAGTGTCCCACAAATGCAGCCTGTGTCACCCAATTACAGCTTGTGTCCCCCAAAATGCAGCCTGTGTTCACCCAATACAGCCTCTGTCCCACCAAATGCAGCCAGCCTATGTCACCCAATTGCAGCTGGCCTGTGTCCTCCAAATGCAGCCAGCCTGTGTCCCACCAAATGCAGCCAGTCTGTGTCCACCAAATGCACCCTGTGTCCACCCAAATGCAGCCTGTGTCCCACCAAATGCAGCCAGCCTGTGTCCCCCAAATGCAGCCAGCCTGTGTACTCCAAATGTTGCCAGCCTGTGTCCTCCAAATGCAGCATGTGTCCCCCAAAATGCAGCATGTGTCCCCCAAAATGCAGCCCATGTCACCAAATGCAGTATGTGTCTCACCAAATGCAGCCAGCCTGTGTCCCCCCAAATGCAGCATGTGTCCCTCGAAATGCAGCCCATGCCACCAAATGCAACATGTGTCCCACCAAATGCAGTCAGCCTGTGTCCCACCAAATGCAGCCAGCCTGTGTCCCCCAAATGCAGCCTGTGTCCCACCAAATGCAGAGAGTCTGTGTCCCCCAAATGCAGCCTTTGTCCACCAAATACAGCCTGTGTCCTACCGAATGCAGCCAGCCTGTGTCAGCCAAATACCCACCAAATACAGCCTGTGTCCCACCAAATGTAGCTTGTGTCCCACCAAATTTAGCTTGTGTCCCACCAAATGTAGCTTGTGTCCATTAAATACAGTATGTGTCCCACCAAATGCAACCAGCCTGTGTCTCCCAAATGCAGCCAGCCAGTGTCCCACAAATGCAGCCTGTGTCACCCAAATACAGCTTGTGTCACCTAAAATGCAGCCTGTGTTCACCCAATACAGCCTCTGTCCCACCAAATGCAGCCAGCCTATGTCACCCAATTGCAGCCGGCCTGTGTCCTCCAAATGCAGCCAGCCTGTGCCCCCCAAATGCAACCAGTCTGTTTCCTCCAAATGCAGCCTGTGTCCCACCAAATGCAGCCAGTCTGTGTCCACCAAATGCACCCTGTGTCTCACCCAAATGCAGCCTGTGTCCCACCAAATGCAGCATGTGTCTCACAAAATGCAGCATGTGTCTCACCAAATGCAGCCAGCCTGTGTCCCACCAAATGCAGCCAGCCTGTGTCCCCCAAATGCAGCCTGTGTCCCACCAAATGTAGAGAGTCTGTGTCCACCAAATACAGCCTGTGTCCTACCGAATACAGCCAGCCTGTCTCAGCCAAATACCCATCAAATACAGCCTGTGTCCCACCAAATGTAGCTTGTGTCCCACCAAATGTAGCTTGTGTCCCACCAAATGTAGCTTGTGTCCATCAAATACAGTATGTGTCCCACCAAATGCAACCAGCCTGTGTCTCCCAAATGCAGCCAGCCAGTGTCCCATAAATGCAGCCTGTGTCACCCAAATACAGCTTGTGTCCCCCAAAAATGCAGCCTGTGTTCACCCAATACAGCCTCTGTCCCACCAAATGCAGCCAGCCTATGTCACCCAATTGCAGCTGGCCTGTGTCCTCCAAATGCAGCCAGCCTGTGCCCCCCAAATGCAACCAGTCTGATTCCTCCAAATGCAGCCTGTGTCCCACCAAATGCAGCCAGTCTGTGTCCACCAAATGCACCCTGTGTCCACCCAAATGCAGCCTGTGTCCCACCAAATGCAGCATGTGTCTCACCAAATGCAGCATGTGTCTCACCAAATGCAGCCAGCCTGTGTCTCACCAAATGCAGCCAGCCTGTGTCCCCCAAATGCACCCTGTGTCCCACCAAATGTAGAGAGTCTGTGTCCCCCAAATGCAGCCTGTTTCCACCAAATACAGCCTGTGTCCTACCGAATGCAGCCAGCCTGTGTCAGCCAAATACCCATCAAACACAGCCTGTGTCCCACCAAATGTAGTTTGTGTCCCACCAAATGTAGCTTGTGTCCATCAAATACAGTATGTGTCCCACCAAATGCAACCAGCCTGTGTCCCCCAAATGCAGCCTGTGTCCCCCAAATACAGCTTGTGTCCCCCAAAATGCAGCCTGTGTTCACCCAATACAGCCTCTGTCCCACCAAATGCAGCCAGTCTATGTCACCCAATTGCAGCCGGCCTGTGTCCTCCAAATGCAGCCAGCCTGTGCCCCCCAAATGCAACCAGTCTGGTTCCTCCAAATGCAGCCTGTGTCCCACCAAATGCAGCCAGTCTGTGTCCACCAAATGCACCCTGTGCCCACCCAAATGCAGCCTGTGTCCCACCAAATGCAGCATGTGTCTCACCAAATGCAGCATGTGTCTCACCAAATGCAGCATGTGTCTCACCAAATGCAGCATGTGTCTCACCAAATGCAGCCAGCCTGTGTCCCACCAAATGCAGTTAGCCTGTGTCCCACCAAATGCACCCAGCCTGTGTCCCACCAAATGCAGAGAGTCTGTGTCCCCCAAATGCAGCCTGTGTCCACCAAATACAGCCTGTGTCCTACCGAATGCAGCCAGCCTGTGTCAGCCAAATACCCATCAAATACAGCCTGTGTCCCACCAAATGTAGCTTGTGTCCCACCAAATGTAGCTTGTGTCCATCAAATACAGTATGTGTCCCACCAAATGCAACCAGCCTGTGTCTCCCAAATGCAGCCAGCCAGTGTCCCACAAATGCAGCCTGTGTCCCCCAAATACAGCTTGCGTCCCCCAAAATGCCTGTGTTCACCCAATACAGCCTCTGTCCCACCAAATGCAGCCAGCCTATGTCACCCAATTGCAGCCGGCCTGTGTCCTCCAAATGCAGCCAGCCTGTGCCCCCCAAATGCAACCAGTCTGTTTCCTCCAAATGCAGCCTGTGTCCCACCAAATGCAGCCTGTGTCCCACCAAATGCAGCCTGTGTCCCACCAAATGCAGCATGTGTCTCACCAAATGGAGCCGGCCTGTGTCCCACCAAATGCAGCCAGCCTGTGTCCCCCAAATGCAACCTGTGTCCCACCAAATGCAGAGAGTCTGTGTCCCCCAAATGCAGCCTGTGTCCACCAAATACAGCCTGTGTCCTACTGAATGCAGCCAGCCTGTGTCAGCCAAATACCCATCAAATACAGCCTGTGTCCCACCAAATGTAGCTTGTGTCCCACCAAATGTAGCTTGTGTCCATCAAATACAGTATGTGTCCCACCAAATGCAACCAGACTGTGTCTCCCAAATGCAGCCAGCCAGTGTCCCACAAATGCAGCCTGTGTCCCCCAAATACAGCTTGTGTCCCCAAAATGCCTGTGTTCACCCAATACAGCCTCTGTCCCACCAAATGCAGCCAGCCTATGTCACCCAATTGCAGCCGGCATGTGTCCTCCAAATGCAGCCAGCCTGTGCCCCCCAAATGCAACCAGTCTGTTTCCTCCAAATGCAGCCTGTGTCCCACCAAATGCAGCCTGTGTCCCACCAAATGCAGCCTGTGTCCCACTAAATGCAGCCTGTGTCCCACCAAATGCAGCATGTGTCTCACCAAATGCAGCATGTGTCTCACCAAATGCAACCAGCCTGTGTCCCACCAAATGCAGCCAGTCTGTGTCCCCCAAATGCAGCCTGTGCCCCCAAATGTAGTCAGCCTCTGTCCCCCAAATGCAGCCATCCTGTGTCCCACCAAATGCAGCCAGCCTGTGTACTCCAAATGCAGCCAGCCAGTGTCCCCCAAATGCAGCCAGCCTGTGTCCCCCAAATGCAGCCAGCCTGTGTCCCACTAAATGCAGCCTGTGTCCCACCAAATGCATGTGTCACATCAACTGCAGCATGTGTCTCACCAAATGCAGCTAGCCTGTGTCTCCCAAATCCAGCCAGCATGTGTCTCCCAAACGCAGCCTGTGTCCCCCAAATGCAGCCAGCCTGTGTCCATCAAATGCAGCCAGCCTGTGTCCTCCAAATGTAGCCAGCCTGTGTCCTCCAAATGTAGCCAGCCTGTGTCCTCCAAATGTAGCCAGCCTGTGTCCCCCAAATGCAGCCAGCCTGTGTCCCATCAAATTCATCATGTGTCTCACCAAATGCAGCCAGCCTGTGTCTCCCAAAAGCAGCCTGTGCCCGCCAAATGTAGCCTGTGTACCCCCAAATGCTACCTGTGCCCCCCAAATCCAGCCCGAGTCCCAACAAATGCAGTATGTGTCTCAACAAATGCAGCCAGCCTATGTCTCCCCCCAAATGCAGCATGTGTCCCCGAAATGCAGCATGTGTACATCAAATACAGTCTGTGTCCCACCAAATGCAGCCAGCCTGTGTCCCCCAAATTCAGACAGCCTGTGTCCCCCAAATGCAGACAGCCTGAGTCCCACCAAATGCAGCCTGAGTCCCACCAAATGCAGCCTGTGTCCCACCAAAATCAGCCTGTTTCCTCCACATGCAGCCATCCTGTGTCCCCCAAATGCAGCCATCCTGTGTTCCCCAAATGCAGCCTGTGCCCCCCCAAATGTAGCCAGCCTCTGTCCCCCAAATGCAGCCTGTGTCCCCCAAATGCAGCCAGCCTGTGTACTCCAAATGCAGCCATCCTGTGTCCTCCAAATGCAGCCAGCCTGTGTCCCCCCAATGCAGCCAGCCTGTGTCCCACTAAGTGCAGCCAGCCTGTGTCCCACTAAATGCAGCCTATGTCCCACCAAATGCATGTGTCCCATCAAATGCAGCATATGTCTCACCAAATGCAGCCAGCCTGTGTCTCCCAAATGCAGCCAGACTGTGTCCATCAAATACAGCCTGTGTCCCACCAAATGCAGCCAGCCTGTGTCCCCCAAATGCAGCCAGCCTGTGTCCTCCAAATGTAGCCAGCCTGTGTCCTCCAAATGTAGCCAGCCTGTGTCCACCAAATGCAGCCAGCCTGTGTACCATCAAATGCAGCCTGTGTCTCACCAAATGCAGCAAGTGTCCCACCAAATGCATGTGTCCCATCAAATGCATCATGTGTCTCACCAAATTCAGCCAGCCTGTGTCTCCCAAATGCAGCCTATGCCCCCCAAATGCAGCCTGTGTCCCCCCAAATGCTGCCTTTGCCCCCCCAAATCCAGCCAGAGTCCCACCAAATGCAGTATGTGTCTCACCAAATGCAGTCAGCCTATGTCCCCCAAATGCAGCATGTTTCCTCAGAAATGCAGCCCATGCCACCAAATGCAACATGTGTCTCACCAAATGCAGTCAGCCTGTATCCCACTGTTAAGTGCAATTCTCAAACCAATTGCTTTTCCTCTTTGTAATGCTCAGTTCGAATCTTATGCTTCTGATAGAAATGAAATACAGGAGACCTTTCTGTAGCTCAAATCCAAGCTGAATGGCCCAAAAACGTTTATTGTTTGCACGGTTCTTATACACTCAAAAATGACAAGTCATACACAAAAATACCATAAAAGGAGAAAACAGCCTTTCCCCATCTTGTGGTTAGCAGGCAGGCGTAGTCTAAGTGACTTTACACTTTTCACAATATCTATCTATTAACACATTTGTTTTGTACAAATAATGTCAAGTCATAACTTAAGCTAGAACTCTGATCCTATCATTTTCCCCCTTTGACATCATCCTTCTCCAAACTCTGGGTCCTTACTCATAAGTTACAGCCAATACTTTCCTGAGTACTATCCCTGACCGCGGGTTGTCAGAGGAGAACAATGTCCTCATCCCCCAGTTCCATATCAGCATCTCAAAAGCAAAGAGAATTTTAGAGAATGGTGACGTCAACTCATAATCTCAAACTTCAGAGTTCTATAGTGTACCTGTTATACCTAAAGGGTTTCACATGTACTGCCACTTTAAGGCTGGCTCCACCCAGGAGTGATGCCAAGGGTCAAGGGGTATAGTAGCCATCTTGGACACATGTAAGCAGCCTAATAAGATGTACTGTCCTGAGATGCATGTTGCAGTGTACAGTGAGTACTGGAAATAAACTTCCATTGTTCCATACCAGAGTCTTGTGTCTCTCACAACACAGAGGATATAACAGTGGCGACGAGGATGGGATTTACAAAGTGTCTATCAGTCTGAGAGAGAGACAAAGACATTGTGGATTGTTACCTGGATAAAAGCAATCACAGATCCCAGCAGGAAAATGTCATTGATTGGGACATTAAGTGAATTTGATGGAGAACAGACATCCTGGAGTTCCTGGGTGGAGAGACTGGAACAGTATTTCAGTGCAAATGGCATCCCAGGTGAAAGGCAAGTAGCAGTATTTCTGACAGTGGTCGGTGCTCAGACATATGACACTCTCAGGGATCTCCTTTCCCCTGTAAAACCAGCAACTAAGACATTGGCAGAGCTCCTGATGCTGTTAGAGGGTCACTTCCAGCCTAAACCATTAGAGATTGCAGAAAGATTTCGTTTTTATTTTTATCAGAGGCAGCAGCAGCCAGGTGAAGAAATTAAAGCTTATGTGCTCGCCCTTCGCAGACTAGCCTCTACCTGTTCTTTTGGGGAGTACCTACCTACTGCACTGAGAGATAAGTTTGTCATGGGACTGAATTGTGACTCTAGCCAAAAGAGACTGTTAACAGAGAAAGACCTTACCCTTGCAAAGGCAATTGATATAGCTTCAATGATGGAAATGGCTGTGAAAGATACAGAGGAATTGAACCCCCAGGGCAGAAGAGAAGAGGTGAAACAGGAAGTTTTCAGAACAGCAGTCAAGCCCACAGTTGCAAACTGGAAATACAGACCTCCACCAAGCCGGGGGTCAGCTTGCTACCGTTGTGGGAATACAGACCATGATCACAAAGTCTGCAGGTTTAAGGATCAGACCTGTCATAATTGTGGTAAAACAGGACATCTGAAACGAGTTTGCCGGAGCAAGAAGGTGCGAGATAAACAACCTCTGAACCCCAAGACAAAGACCTATATGGTGAGAAGATATACATCATCATCTGAGTCAGAGGATGAGGAAGTGCTCCACAGTTTAGACATACATCATATGCATTCAGCACCCTCTGCAATGACTGTAGAGGTAACCATTGAGGGAAAGAAACTAAAGATGGATGTAGACACAGGAGCAGCAGTTTCAGTTATCACTCAGAAACAATGGAGACAACTTCAGACTCGAACAACTGTCCGCCCAACGCCAATCAAACTGCAGACATACTCAAAGCAGATACTCCACCCACTGGGTTATGCAAAAGTGCAGGTATTGTACAAGGGTCAGACAAAGAGACTGCCATTATATATACTAGAGAATGGGGGACCCCCTCTCTTTGGGAGAGACTGGATTGCTCACTTTGGTATGCCAGACATCGCCATAAATCCCTGTAACACTGTGACAATTCCATTAGGAGATAATGAGGGATGGGTGGTGTCCCTGAAGCAGCGGTTCCCAAAGATCTTTGATGACCAGTTGGGAAAAATAAAGCATGACTGTGTGAGACTTAAGCTGAAACCCAACGCCCAGCCTAAGTTCTTCAAAGCTCGCACAGTACCTTTCGCACTCCGAGCAGGAGTGGAAGCAGAACTGAGTCGGCTGGAGGAACAAGGTGTCATCTCAAAGGTAGAGCACAGCGAGTGGGCATCACCTGTTGTACCAGTGAAGAAAGCGAATGGGGACTTGTGCATTTGTGGCGATTTCCGCATGGCACTGAACTCCCAACTGGAAATAGACCAGTATCCTCTACCCAGAGTAGATGACATTTTTGCCTCTCTTGCAGGGGGTCAAAAGTTCACCAAGCTTGATCTCAAACAAGCATATTTACAGTTTGAGGTCCATCCTTCTTCCCGCAAGTTTCTGACCATCAACACCCACAAGGGACTGTATGAGTACAATCGGATGGTGTTTGGTGTAGCCTCTGCCCCAGCCATTTGGCAACGGAAGATGGATGAGATTTTGGCGGACATTCCTTTCACTCAGTGCCTGTTAGATGACATGCTCATCACGGGACGGACGGACCAGGAACACAAGCAAAACGTGGAGCTTGTGTTGGAAAGACTCCAAGAGCAGGGTCTGAAAGTGAACTTAGCAAAATGCCAATTCATGGTGCCTAAATTGGAGTTTTGTAGCCACCTTGTGGATGCAGACGGTATACACACCACAGAAGCCAAGGTTGATGCCTTAGTCAAAGCTCCTGCCCCGACCAATGTCCAGCAGCTGCGATCATACCTTGGCTTGCTGAACTATTACCACAAATTTCTGCCAGATCTGGCACACACCTTGTTTCCGTTGAACAAGCTTTTGGAGAAACACTCCAGATGGGACTGGTCGGCTGCATGCCAACGCGCTTTTGAAGTCTCTAAGCGGAAGCTGTTGGCGTCACGCATGCTTGTTCACTATGACCTCCAGAAGCCTCTGACCTTGGCTTGTGATGCCTCACCCTATGGTCTGGGGGCTGTACTGTCTCACATCTTACCTGATGGGTCAGAAAAACCAGTGGCATTTGCCTCCAGGTCTTTGACAAAAGCAGAAAGCAATTACTCTCACATTGACAAAGAGGCTCTTGCGCTGATATGGGCAATTAAGAAGTTTCATCTTTACCTGTATGGTAGGGAATTCACCATACTGACAGACCATAAACCACTCCTTCAGATCTTTAGCCCTGACAAAGGCATCTCTCAGACTACTGCGGCCCGCCTCCAACGCTATGCCCTGTTCTTGGGAGCGTACAGTTATAAAATCCAGTATCGCGGTCATGATGCCAATGCTAATGCGGACGCAATGTCCCGACTGACAGGGAGGTCAATGGACTCCTCTCCACCGGTCAAGAGTTGTCGTTACACCAGCCTGTCCTTCTTGTCTTCTGGGGAGATAGCAGCCCATACAGCCAAGGATACCTTTCTGAAAACAATACTCTCCTGGGTACGGTCCGGTTGGCCTGCAACCGTCACACAGGATTATGAACCTTATTTCCGTAGGCGTATGGAATTAACTGTGGCTGGTAACTGTGTTTTATGGGGAGACCGAGTGATCATTCCACAGACCCTCCGGAGACACATTCTGGACTTGCTACATACTGGTCATCCCGGGGGCACACGTATGAAACAAAAGGCCCGAGGCTATGTGTGGTGGCCAAACTTAGACTCGGATATCACAACATATGTGAATGCTTGTGCTGGATGTGCACAAACTGCAAGAGACCCTCCTCGAGGGTGCGTCCAGCCCTGGACTTGGCCCACGGTTCCTTGGTTTCGACTACACTTGGACTTTGCAGGTCCGATCTGAGGACACACCTTCTTGATCATAGCGGACGCCCATTCAAAGTGGCCTGAGGTCATTCCTGTTACTCAGCCAACAACTAAGGCAACAGTTTCCATACTGTTACATCTCGCTGCTACATTTGGATACCCCAGAGAAATCGTCACAGACAACGGTGCACAATTCACCAGTCAGGAGTTTCAGCGTTTCTTGACTGCCCACAACATCAAGCACAAGTTGACCGCACCTTACCACCCAGCTACAAATGGTCAAGCAGAGCGGTTTGTGCAGACTTTTAAACGCTATTTCAAAGCTACAGTGGCTACAAGTAAACAGCAGTCCCTGTCACCCCAGCAGCTGGACTCCTTCCTTTCTGCTTACAGAAACACACCACATGCAACCACCGGGGAAAACTCCAGCAGAACTCCTTCTGGGTCGGCAGCCATGGACTGTTTTGGACATGCTCCGCCCACAAACAGTCCAGGAACATGTACTGCAGTCCCAAGACAAGATGGTCAAACACCATGAGATCCCCCGATTCACAGCCCAACAAAAGGTATGGGCCCGATCTTATGGGGCTTCCAACACCCGTTGGCTTCCTGCTGTCATTGCAGAGACTTTGGGACCCAAGATGTATAGGGTCTGCCTGGAAGATGGTTCCATTTGCAGAAGGCATGCGGACCAACTGCGCCCTCATTTTCAACTGCATGAATCCCTGACGCTGGCTGAACCACCAGTGTTGCAAGGAGCTGCTCCCAGCGGATCAGGATGCATGGGAACTGATGATTGGGGGGACTCTGATCTTTTGAACTCAGCTCCAACAGAGCCCTCCAGCCCTGGTCCGGAGGTTGGTTCACCCACTGAGCTGGGGGATCCCTTCTTGGCACCGCCAGTGCCCATTCCAGTCGACCCTGTTTCCTCCGATCCCGAGTCGATGGGTGCCCGCCCTCAATGACACTGTCGCCCTCCTGACCGGTTTCAGCTTCAAGACCGGTTACGAGACTTTCGACGGGGCCACCAAAAGTGATCCAATGACATTGTATCCCCGCAACTGTCCCTGGAATCTTGCTCTCACATCTGGATGCAGGAAAAGTCCTGTGCATCTCCTGTGTTTGGAGGACTGTTATTGGACAGTTATTAGTTAATGTTTTGTGCCTTTTCTCGTTTTGTTTTTGTTTTGTTTTTTTTTGTTTTTTTTTTAGGGATGGATGGAAGGTGTTATACCTAAAGGGTTTCACATGTACTGCCACTTTAAGGCTGGCTCCACCCAGGAGTGATGCCAAGGGTCAAGGGGTATAGTAGCCATCTTGGACACATGTAAGCAGCCTAATAAGATGTACTGTCCTGAGATGCATGTTGCAGTGTACAGTGAGTACTGGAAATAAACTTCCATTGTTCCAGACCAGAGTCTTGTGTCTCTCACAACACAGAGGATATAACAGTACCCCTATTCATTCTTTTAACTTTCTTTTGAATTCCCTTGTATATACAACAATTAATAATTGTCATTATAGCAAAAGCAAACATAAGTATTAGTATAGGACTCAACATCCAATTAAGTATAGTAGTGGCGGTAGGGGACCATCCACTGAAAACATTGTACCAGTGGTGGGTAGTTTCATCTCTTATCTGTGAGGATAAATGTATTAATTTTCCTTTATCTATAACTGCAGATATTAGATTATTTTGAAGGGTATGTTCCTGTGTCTCTATATGTTTTCTAAGTATTTCGGACTCATTTAAGATTTGTTGTAAGGGCTCTAATGATATTATGAAAGGGGTAGTATCAGTAAGGTTATCTACCGTCCATTCTTGATTGAATATTCTATGTGCATCTGGTTCAAAAAGGAAAGTTTCATTCTGCCATTTAAGCATTTTAACATTCTTTACACATCCTGAAAAAGGAGCTGTTTTATTTAAACTTTCCATAGTTTCCTGATCATTTGTAACTAAACAAATATGTTGTGGTCCTATCTCCATAAATCGGTTTCCTACACTTACTGGTAGTCTCTGAAACTTACATATATTAGATTGATGTTTCAATAAGCAAGGTTCATAGACCGGAGAACTTCTTCCACAAACTATTCCCTTATTAGTTTTAGTACATAGACTTAGATCATGAGTCATGTTTTGTGTATCTACATAATGTCCATAGATCTCAGGGTACCAAAATTCAGGTAGATCCTTTCCTATCAAGAGTGGCATTACTATTAACTTACACATTGCCTCAATCCTTTCTACTTTATATACATCAAATCTTCCAGCACACCATCTTTCCTCACATTCAACTTCTTTTCCTGGTACTTCAAACCATGTACTTTCTAAATTTAAACCCTTGAAATAATTCATCCAAGTGTGATAATTCCCCAATCGTAGCTCATCTCGAGCTCTATTCATTTGAATGTGATAAGATAGTGTAGAAAAAGCACATTGAGTAATGTTGAACTTCTGATTTTCTTTCCACAACTCCAAACTGGCTAGTGCTGTGTGATTAACCATAATATTGAGATATTTAGTTAACTGTACCTGGCTAATTTGTGTTTCAAATGTTGTAGGTAACCATTTGCTTGTGATTATTAAACTATCAGCTATGTGACTTCCTGCACGTTTCCCCTTATTTTGTATCATTTCCATCTGTATCCCATTCATTACTCCCATTCCGGTTCCTGCAGCTCCCAGAACTGTATCATACCATTCTCGTCGATACCTACACTCTGGTAGCTGGGGAAAAGTTACATTAAATTTGATTTTTGTTTTCTGTTGTGATACCGAAACATTTATGCAAGATTTATTAATAGGAGTTAATACAGAGGATTCAAAGATGGTGGGTAGAGCATCCTCTATCTTTATATCGAAACCATAATGTTGCCATTGTATATATCCTCCTGTTGTTTTACCTGATTTCCTTATTGGTACAAAATACCATGCTGCACAAATATAAGTTGCAGATTGATTTGTACTAATAGGACCTGTTAGATTGAATTGTTCACTTCCACTTACTGGTCTGGGACCCTTTCCCCTCTGTTGGTCCTCGAAGTTACAGGAATTTGGGGTAAAAAGTAACATTCGTGTTTTGTCAAATACTTCCCTCCATGTTTCAGATGGACCTAACTTATGACATTTATGTGGTGTGTTATTAAAGGGTGATGGTAAATTATCCTTCCACTGGAAAGTTATGTTTACTTGTGCTGGTGACCTGGCTTTTATGAAGGCCACTGGTGAACGTAGATAATAGTCATTTTCTTTTACATAGAAAGGACCCTCCTGTCCTGACACAGTGAAATTTCCTACAGTGTATACCTCATATTGGGGATACTGCGTTATACTCTTATCCTGATTTATCCATCTAAGATCAGTACTGTTTTCATGAACTGTTACATTGATACCGGGAGTCCATGTGTAAACAAACATTTGAAAACATTCAAGCACTATTATCATAGTTAGAAAGATCGTCATTCTGTTTCTCTCGGTTCAGGACTCTTTTTGCAGTGTGATGCGTGGATCCAGGCTGCTTTTCCCTCCAACTTGACCGATGTGGGAGTGGTCAGCAGTACTTGATATGGTCCTTCAAACCATGGCTCTAAAGCTTTTCTGGTATGTTTCTTTACATAGACCCAATCTCCGGGGCTCAGCGAATGAGTACCTGCTATAGAGTTGGGATCTGGAAGGGAAGAATGGGTGATAAGGGGTGTGGAAACTCTGTTGAACCCCTAACATGGTCATCACATTCTGCATTACTTCACCTGTAAAGTGTGTCCCCCTATCTGATTCTATTGGTTCAGGTAATCCAAACCTTGGTATTAATTCAGTGATCTGCCGTGGCTGATTTTAACGGATAGCTTTCTGGCCAGCCTGAAAATAAATCGATGCACACAAGTACAAATTCAAAGGGGCCACTTTTTGGCAACTGTATGTAGTCAATTTGCAGCCTGTGAAAGGGGTACTGGGCCCGAGCTTGGTGTTTTCGTGGCGTTTTTACCTTTTGTCCTGGATTATTCAGGAGACAGATTTGGCATGCTGCACAGTAGTTTTTGGCCATACTACTGAATCCTGGTGCAAGCCATCCTTGGTTCACAATTCTATACATGGAATTGGAACTGACATGGGTAGGTAGGTGGGTTGCCGTGGCCATGGCTGGGTATAGAGAGGCCGGTAGGCATACTTTACTTCCTGCCCTCCATACATTGTCAGGGTCAATTTTGGCTCCCATCCTTACCCACTTGTCTCTTTCACTGTCTGCCGCTTGCTCCTGTAGCTTGCTTAACTGTTGCCATGAAGGCTTTACTGTACTTACCTCTGCCACTGCCACTGTCTCAGGGTACATCTCTTTCTGGGCTGCCTGTTTCGCAGTTAGATCTGCAAAGGCATTTCCTTTTTCTTCCCTTGTCTTGTGTGTGCCGCTATCTTCAAGATGGCTACCCTTTTTAACTTTTTGAAGATGTGTCAAAATCCGTTTTATTCCTTCCGCATGCTTTACTGTTGTGCCTGCTGCTGTCAGATACCCTCGAGCTCTCCATATATGGCCGAAATCGTGTTCTACGCCGTAAGCGTAGGCAGAGTCAGTGTAAATATTTCCTTCTTGTCCTTGCAAATATTCTAAGGCTTGTTCTAAAGCTTTTAATTCTGCTTCCTGTGCTGACATGTGGGCTGGTAAGGGCTGTGCTTCAATCACCTGTGTATCAGTTACTACTGCATATCCTGTGTGATATCTTCCTTTATCATCAGCAAATCTGCTGCCATCTATATACAAAGTGTGCTCAGCGTCTAAAATTGGTGTTTCTATAACATGAGGGAACCCCATTGTCTCTTGTTCCATGAGCTGAAAACAGTCGTGCTCAACTATCTCTTTAAACAGAAGAGTGTCAGTTTCCTCATCTCCTTCCTCCTTATTAGTTTCCTCATCTCCTTCCTCCTTATTCCCCCTTGTCAAATCTGGTGACTGAAGAGGCAAAAAGGTGGCCAAATTTAAATTTATACAGCGCTGAAAAGTGACATTTGGAGGTAAAAGTAAAGTACACTGTAACCTTAGTTGCCTAGCCATTGAAATGTGTTTGGGCTGTACTTGAGACAAGATTGCATGTATGTCATGTGTGGTGTGCACTACAACTGGATTGTCTAGAACAACTTCTGATGACTTATCTATAATTATTGACACTGCTGCTACCGCCCGTACACAGGACGGTGAACCTCTGGACACTGGATCTAGTGCTGCTGAGAAGTATGCAACGGGCCTTTGTTTTATATGTGACTGTGTCAAAATTCCTGTTGCGTGTCCGGTGATCTCAGCAATGTATAGATGGAATGTCTTTGTATAATCGGGGATACCTAGAGCCGGTGCAGAAATCAACAACTGTTTCAAAGTGACAAATGACTCATAAGCTACTTCTGTAAGCATATTGTTAGGGTCCTGGTGTTGAAGCCCGACTTGTAGGAGGAGACCTCTCTTACAACGCTGGTTCAGGAGCCGCTGGAATGGGAACAGCGGTCTCGAGAGCACAGTGGGTAGGAGTGCCTGCTGGATAGGGCCGCTGGAACTGATAGCAGAGCGGAGATTCCTCTGGAAAGCTGAGCGACTGGAGATTGCTCGAAGGCTGAGAAATGCAAGTAGTAGCTTCAGAAGCCGAGGGCTGAACAGGCAGCAGGCTGGAGCAGGGTCAGACGGTCCGGGTCAGCAGGCAAGCAGACAGGTGAAATCAGTAGGCAAAAGAGGTGTCGGTAAAACTGGCAGAGGTCGGCAACGGAATCACAGGCAGGAGAAGTAGCGAGGTCAGGCAGGCCGGGTCGGGTTTGGAGAAGGCAGAGAAGTAAAGCGAAGCCGGGTCGGTAACGGTAGCAGGTAATCAGGTTCAGGATCAGGTATTCAGGTACACAGGAGCTGAGACGAAACAGCGCCGCACCAGCGCACTTGGGGAACTTTTAAGTGTTCAGTGGCGGCAAGTAGCGCACGCACACCACTCACGACCGCGCAAACGAGCGCGCGCACGAACGCTTGCACGAACGTGCACACTAACGCGTAAACGAACGCGCACGCGAACATGCACGCGAACGCGCAGGAAACACGCACCGACGCCTGTGTGCACGCAGCTGTGCCTGTCCATTGCTGGTAAGTTCCTGACACATATACGGTACAATTTTCAAACAATCGTATAATGGCTGCATCAAAGAGCTAGCGTGGGGTATCCATTGTCTACAATATGACACAATACCCAGAAACATACACAATTGTTTGAAATTTCGTGGGGGTAAGATTCCCTTTATCGCCTGTACTCTCTCGTCTGTGAGATGTCTTGTTCCTTGTGATATGCAATGTCCTAAGAAGACAACTTTTTCCTGACACACCTGTAACTTTTTCCTGTTAACCTTGCAACCCTTTTTTGCCAAAAATTGCAAAAGTGCCAAAGTGGCATGGAGACATGTTTCCCTATCTGGACAGCATAGCAATAGGTCATCCACATATTGTAGCAATACACAAGAGTCTGGAGGCAACCATTCCTCCAGCACAGTTTGTAGAGCCTGAGAATAGAGGGTGGGCGAATGCGCCATTCCTTGCGGTAGGCGTGTCCAGGTTAGTTGTTTATTTTTGAAGGAGAATGCGAACCATAGTTGGCATTCTTCCGTCAATGGCACAGAAAAGAAGGCGTTAGCCAAGTCTATTACCGAAAAATGCGTACTGGTGGATGGCACCTGTGACAACAGTGTGTGGGGGTTTGGTACTAAAGGTGTCATGGATGCCAAGATTTTATTCACTGCCCGCAAGTCCTGTACCATTCTATATTTGACTTGACTGTCAGTGCTGGGCTTCTTTTTTACTGGATACAAGGGAGTATTAGAGGGTGATTTTATTTCCTTCAATGCCCCCGCTTTAAGCAGAGATTGTATTTGTGTAGCTATAGCTGCTTCTTGCGGCGCACTAAGAGGATATTGTTTCAGCTGGGGTAGGACAGCACCTGGAATCAACTGTAATTTAACTGGGGAAACAGGTAGTAAACCAACATCTGCTTGATGACTTTCCCACAAATCTTCTGGGAGTGTCTGCAGAGCCTGATATATATCTGGAGGAGGGTGACACGGAATTTCGGGTTCCTCCTCAAAATATTGGATCACATTACACATGTTGAGGTGTTGTTCCTCATCTATCGTTAATGTTACTGTACCATCTGTATGATATGCAATATTGGCTCCCAATTTTTGTAAAATATCTGCTCCCAGCAGATTTGTTGGTGCTCCCCGTGATATTAAAAACCGAGAAAGAAAAAATCCTATTTCCAACTTTAATCTTTAGGGGCTTTCTCAGGGGAGCGTCAGATAAAATTCCATCATACCCCGTAATTAATACTGTTTCAGTGGACTCCTGGCCGGGCCGTATCACCGAGTCTGAAAGCAGGCTGCGCGAAGCTCCACTGTCCACTAAACATAAGATGTTTTTATTGTCTATTTGTATTGGGATGTGTAACATTTTTGTATGTGATTTTCCTAAGACAGAAGCGAGTCATGCCCTCTGATCCTCCGATTGATTAGGAGGTCCGGAGGCCTGCCTAGATCCATATCTAGTATCAAACCTGGCTGGAGATGAAAAGTCGTCTCCCTCATCTCTCATTCTTTTCCTACAATGGCGTTTCACGTGGCCAATTTTGTTGCAGTAGTGACAAGTCAAAGGTTTTCGATACTGTCCTTTTTCCCTATCTTGTGGAGTGGTTATGGCATTAACAGTAGGGTGTCTTCGGGTTTTCATCTCTACCAGGTCAGCCTCTATTCCCTGTGCTTTTTGCAACAATGTTCCTCTATCTCTAGTTGCTCTCCACTCCGGTGTATAGGCTTTCAGTCTTTCACTTATCTGTGGAATTAATCCTTCCATAAATTGTCTATTGAAGGCTCGGATTGTAGTTGGCTGAGCCAAATCCAATCCTTCATCTGCCATCATACTTTCCATAGACAAGTAAAAATCTGATACTGTCTGTCCTGGAGTTTGTTTCATGGGTGATATGGACCCTCTCTCTATTTGTTTTGCCGTACAGAAAGCTTCCAACCTAACAACAAATGGGGCCCTTGAATCTATGTGTCTGACGTGTCCTGCCTGTTGGTTGCCGTCTGTGTCAAAATGGTCTATAGGTCGGTGCGGACCTATTTCTGTCACAAATTGCTGAAACAGAGTAGGAGTCATTTTATGTCTACACAAATCTTCCCCATCTTGCCATGTTGCATCATGTGTATCCATCAACTGTCTTACAAATCTACAAAACGCGGCTGGTTTCGCTACTGGGTCTGGGGCATTCTGTATTAGTGCCATAAGGGCGTCTGGTGTCCATGGTGCCCAGGTCCTTATCTGCATCCTACGAGTAACAGTAGGTGGGGCATTTGGATGGGCTACTTGTTCAAATTCCGGATTATTTACCTGTACAATGTGTGTGTATCAGTGCATACGGGGGCTACAGTTTCTGGATGAGGTTTTTGTGCCCCACAATGCACACATTCTATTGCCCATTCTGGGTTTTGTGCTCCACAAACCTGACAAACCCATCCCCTGCCTTGGAGTGAAGGATATATCTTATGTGGTTTATGTTCTATGTCAGTGTATGGGGGTGGAATAGCTGAGCTGGGGTCAACCAGAGCCTCAGCATTTTTTGTTCTTCTATCCTTCATGTCCCAACCATCACAATCTGGGTTATATTTCCACCCCTCCTCTTTCGCTCTATTGGAGACCTTAATTAAGCACTGAACCTGACGCATCCATTGCTTTTCTAACACCTCTCCTTGTCTGTCCCTTTTTATTTCCTTCCACACGTCTGGGTCTAAACCCGCTGCTCCTTTTACTTTGAATTTATGAAATATGGTTTTTAAATTTTGTGCTTCATCTGTCCCATATATGTTCTTAATTATCTGTGGCACCGTATAGTGGGCCACAGTTCCTTGACGGGGTTTTGTGTACCTCTGACCCATTCTAACAGTCCGTGCCTAGGTAGCGTGTGGGACACTGTTATATGTCCCAAAATAAAAAATAAAAAAGTGTATATGCGGGACCCTACAACAGTTCCTCGTTGCCTTCCTCCTAGGGTGCTAGAATACTAAAAACCTATCCGGGATGAGATTTCTGAAATCAAATTACTTTATATGCTAGCCAACTTACAAATATTATAACCAGAATGGCGGCTACAACATATACAAGCATTCCTTTAAGTGGCCAGGTATCCGACTAGATCTCCGGGCTTATGGAGACCTTATTCCCCCCCGTATCTGGGATCCCTCTCGTGCACTCTTATCCCTGCTTTATGGAGCAGACAGGGCTTATACTTTCAACCAGTCTTATGGTTTATGACTTAGATGTGAAGGTTAAGCATAGGCACGTGACCCCCCCGAAAGGGCGCTTTCACTTGCCTAGTTCGGCAATCCTCCTTCTAATTCATACCATCCTTAACATGGCTCATTCTTTTATTCCAACAGACAGACAAAAAAGGACATACAACAATTTATCAGCAAAACAAAGGTATTACTTATAATAGTTCAAGACTCACCCCTACAGAGGTTGCAGTTAATATGCTGCGTGGAGACCCGTTTCTGACAGAACTGGCTAAAGGCACAAATCAGGGAAGCTCAGAGTATAAAGAGAAATAAAGGCTTTCTCTTACCTGGCCAGGCTTTGTGGTCTGTGGTTCCCGAAGTGCCCCAGTGTTATGGTTCCGTCAGCTCCGTTCGTCCACCTTTAGTAGGACCATTGATGAGTCCATGTTCGGGCGCCAAAATTGTTAAGTGCAATTCTCAAACCAATTGCTTTTCCTCTTTGTAATGCTGAGTTCGAATCTTATGCTTCTAATAGAAATGAAATACAGGAGACCTTCCTGTAGCTCAAATCCAAGCTGAATGGCCCAAAAACGTTTATTGTTTGCACAGTTCTTATACACTCAAAAATGACGAGTCATACACAAAAATACCATAAAAGGAGAAAACAGCCTTTCCCCATCTTGTGGTTAGCAGGCAGGCGTAGTCTAAGTGACTTTACACTTTTCACAATATCTATCTCTTAACACAGTTGTTTTGTACAAATAATGTCAAGTCATAACTTAAGCTAGAACTCTGATCCTATCACCCACCAAATGCAGCCAGCCTGTGTCCCCCAAATGCAGCCTGTGTCCTGCAAATGCAACCTGTGTCCCCCAAATGCAGCATGTGTACATCAAATACAGTCTGTGTCCCACCAAATGCAGCCAGCCTGTGTCCCTCAAATGCAGACAGCCTGAGTCCCACCAAATGCAAACTGTGTCCCACCAAATGCAGCCTGTGACCCACCAAATGCAGCCTGCCTGTGTCCCACAAATGCAGCCAGCCTGTATCCCCCCAAATGCAGCCTATGTCTCCCAAAACCAGCCTGTGTCCCACCAAATGCAGCATGTGTCTCATCAAATGCAACCAGCCTGTGTCCCACAAATGCAGCCAGCCTGTGTCCCACCAAATGCAGCCTGTGTCCCACCAAATGCAGCCAGTCTGTGTTCCCCAAATGCAGCTAGGCTGTGTCCTCCAAATGCAGCCATCCTGTGTCCCCCAAATGCAGCCATCCAGTGTCCCCCAAATGCAGCCAGCCTGTGTCCTCCAAATGCATCCAGCCCCTGTCCCCCAAATACAGCCTTTGTCCCCCAAATGCAGCCTGTGTCCACCTAATACAGCCTGTGTCTCACCAAATGCAGCCAGCCACTGTCCACCAAATGCAGCATGTGTCCCACCAAATGCAGCATGTGTCTCACCAAATGCACCCAGCCTGTGTCTCCCAAATGCAGCCAGCCAGTGTCCCCCAAATACAACCTTTGTCCCCCAAATGCAGCCTGTGTTCACCAATTACAGCCTGTGTCCCACCAAATGCAGCCAGCCTGTGTCCCCCAAATGCAGCCAGCCTGTGTCCTTTAAATGCAGCCAGCCTGTGTCCTCCAAATGCATGCAGACCATGTCCCAACAAATGCAAGAAGTCTGTGTCAACCAAATGCAGCCTGTGTCCGCCAAATGCAGCATGTGTCCCCCAAATGCAGCCTGTGTCCCCCCAAATGCAGCCTGAGTCTCCCCAAATCCAGCCCGTGTCCCACCAAATGCAGTATGTGTCTCACCAAATGCAGCCAGCCTGTGTCCCCCCAAATGCAGCCTATGTCTCCCAAAACCAGCCTGTGTCCCACCAAATGCAGCATGTGTCTCATCAAATGCAGCCAGCCTATGTCCCACAAATGCAGCCAGCCTGTGTCCCACCAAATGCAGCCTGTGTCCCACAAATGCAGCATGTGTCCATCAAATACAGCCTATGTCCTCCAAATGCAGCCTGTGTCCACCAAATACAGCCTGTGTCCCACCAAATGCAGCCAGCCTGTGTCCCCCAAATGCAGCCAGCCTGTGTCCCCCAAATGCAGCCAGCCTGTGTCCCCCAAATGCAGCCATCATGTGTCCCCCAAATGCAGTCAGCCTGTGTCCCATCAAATGCAGCCTGTGTCTCACCAAATGCAGCATGTGTCCCACCAAATGCATGTGTCCCATCAAATGCATGATGTGTCTCACCAAATGCAGCCAGATTGTGTCTCCCAAATCCAGCCTGTGCCCCCCCAAATGCAGCCTGTGTCCCCACAAATGCTGCCTGCGCCCCCCCAAATCCAGCCTGTGTCCCCCAAATGCAGCCAGCCTGTGTCCTCCAAATGCATCCAGCCTGTGTCCCCCAAATACAGCCTGTGTCCCCCAAATGCAGCCATCCTGTGTCCTCCAAATGCATCCAGCCCGTGTCCCCCAAATACAGCCTTTGTCCCCCAAATGCAGCCTGTGTCCACCTAATACAGCCTGTGTCTCACCAAATGCAGCCAGCCTGTGTCCACCAAATGCAGCATGTGTCCCACCAAATGCAGCATGTGTCTCACCAAATGCACCCAGCCTGTGTCTCCCAAATGCAGCCAGCCAGTGTCCCCCAAATACAACCTTTGTCCCCCAAATGCAGCCTGTGTTCACCAATTACAGCCTGTGTCCCACCAAATGCAGCCAGCCTGTGTCCCCCAAATGCAGCCAGCCTGTGTCCTTTAAATGCAGCCAGCCTGTGTCCTCCAAATGCATGCAGACCATGTCCCAACAAATTTATGGAGCAGACAGGGCTTATACTTTCAACCAGTCTTATGGTTTATGACTTAGATGTGAAGGTTAAGCATAGGCGCGTGACCCCCCCGAAAGGGCGCTGTCACTTGCCTAGTTCGGCAATCCTCCTTCTAATTCATATCATCCTTAACATGGCTCATTCTTTTATTCCAACAGACAGACAAAAAAGGACATACAACAATTTATCAGCAAAACAAAGATATTACTTATAATAGTTCAAGACTCACCCCTACAGAGGTTGCAGTTATTATGCTGCGTGGAGACCCGTTTCTGACAGAACTGGCTAAAGGCACAAATCAGGGAAGCTCAGAGTATAAAGAGAAATAAAGGCTTTCTCTTACCTGGCCAGGCTTTGTGGTCTCTGGTTCCCGAAGTGCCCCAGTGTTATGGTTCCGTCAGCTCCGTTCGTCCACCTCTAGTAGGATCATTGATGAGTCCATGTTCGGGCGCCAAAATTGTTAAGTGCAATTCTCAAACCAATTGCTTTTCCTCTTTGTAATGCTGAGTTCGAATCTTATGCTTCTAATAGAAATGAAATACAGGAGACCTTCCTGTAGCTCAAATCCAAGCTGAATGGCCCAAAAACGTTTATTGTTTGCACAGTTCTTATACACTCAAAAATGACGAGTCATACACAAAAATACCATAAAAGGAGAAAACAGCCTTTCCCCATCTTGTGGTTAGCAGGCAGGCGTAGTCTAAGTGACTTTACACTTTTCACAATATCTATCTCTTAACACAGTTGTTTTGTACAAATAATGTCAAGTCATAACTTAAGCTAGAACTCTGATCCTATCACCCACCAAATGCAGCCAGCCTGTGTCCCCCAAATGCAGCCTGTGTCCTGCAAATGCAGTCTGTGTCCCCCAAATGCAGCCAGCCTGTGTCCCTCAAATGCAGACAGCCTGAGTCCCACCAAATGCAAACTGTGTCCCACCAAATGCAGCCTGTGACCCACCAAATGCAGCCTGCCTGTGTCCCACAAATGCAGCCAGCCTGTGTCCCACAAATGCAGCCAGCCTGTGTCCCACCAAATGCAGCCTGTGTCCCACCAAATGCAGCCAGTCTGTGTTCCCCAAATGCAGCTAGCCTGTGTCCTCCAAATGCAGCCATCCTGGGTCCCCCAAATACAGCCATCCTGTGTCCCCCAAATGCAGCCATCCTGTGTCCCCCAATTGCAGCCAGCCTGTGTCCTCCAAATGCATCCAGCCCGTGTCCCCCAAATACAGCCTTTGTCCACCTAATACAGCCTGTGTCTCACCAAATGCAGCCAGCCTGTGTCCACCAAATGCAGCATGTGTCCCACCAAATGCAGCATGTGTCTCACCAAATGCACCCAGCCTGTGTCTCCCAAATGCAGCCAGCCAGTGTCCCCCAAATACAACCTTTGTCCCCCAAATGCAGCCTGTGTTCACCACTTACAGCCTGTGTCCCACCAAATGCAGCCAGCCTGTGTCCCCCAAATGCAGCCAGCCTGTGTCCTTTAAATGCAGCCAGCCTGTGTCCTCCAAATGCATGCAGACCATGTCCCAACAAATGCAAGAAGTCTGTGTCAACCAAATGCAGCCTGTGTCCACCAAATGCAGCATGTGTCCCCCAAATGCAGCCTGTGTCCCCCCAAATGCAGCCTGAGTCTCCCCAAATCCAGCCCGTGTCCCACCAAATGCAGTATGTGTCTCACCAAATGCAGCCAGCCTGTGTCCCCCCAAATGCAGCCTATGTCTCCCAAAACCAGCCTGTGTCCCACCAAATGCAGCATGTGTCTCATCAAATGCAGCCAGCCTGTGTCCCACAAATGCAGCCAGCCTGTGTCCCACAAATGCAGCATGTGTCCATCAAATACAGCCTATGTCCTCCAAATGCAGCCTGTGTCCACCAAATACAGCCTGTGTCCCACCAAATGCAGCCAGCCTGTGTCCCCCAAATGCAGCCAGCCTGTGTCCCCCAAATGCAGCCAGCCTCTGTCCTCCAAATGCAGCCAGCCTGTGTCCCCCAAATGCAGCCATCATGTGTCCCCCAAATGCAGTCAGCCTGTGTCCCATCAAATGCAGCCTGTGTCTCACCAAATGCAGCATGTGTCCCACCAAATGCATGTGTCCCATCAAATGCATGATGTGTCTCACCAAATGCAGCCAGCTTGTGTCTCCCAAATCCAGCCTGTGCCCCCCCCCAAATGCAGCCTGTGTCCCCACAAATGCTGCCTGCGCCCCCCCCCCAAATCCAGCCTGAGTCCCACCAAATGCAGTATGTGTCTCACCAAATGCAGCCAGCCTGTGTCCCCCGAAATGCAGCCCATGCCACCAAATGCAACATGTGTCCCACCAAATGCAGTCAGCCTGTGTCCCACCAAATGCAGCCAGCCTGTGTCCCCCAAATGCAGCCTGTGTCCTCCAAATGCAGCCTGTGTCCATCAAATACAGCCTTTGTCCTCCAAATGCATCCAGCCTGTGTCGCCCAAATGCAGCCTGTGTCCACCAAATGCAGCCTGTGTCCACCAAATACAGCCTGTGTCCCCACAAATGCTGCCTGCGCCCCCCCCCAAATCCAGCCCGAGCCCCAACAAATGCAGTATGTGTCTCACCAAATGCAGCCAGCCTGTGTCCCAACAAATGCAGCAAGTGTCCCCCGAAATGCAGCCCATGCCACCAAATGCAACATGTGTCCCACCAAATGCAGTCAGCCTGTGTCCCACCAAATGCAGCATGTGTCCATCAAATACAGCCTTTGTCCTCCAAATGCATCCAGCCTGTGTCCCACAAATGCAGCCTTTGTCCCCCAAATGCAGTCTGTGTCCACCAAATACAGCCTGTGTCCCACCAAATGCAGCCAGCCTGTGTCCCCCAAATGCAGCCAGCCTGTGTCCTCCAAATGTAGCCAGCCTGTGTCCACCAAATGGAGCCAGCCTGTGTCCCATCAAATACAGCCTATGTCTCACCAAATGCAGCATGTGTCCCACCAAATGCATATGTCCCATCAAATGCATCATGTATCTCACCAAATGCAGCCAGCCTGTGTCTCCCAAATGCAGCCTATGCCCCCCAAATGCAGCCTGTGTCCCCCCAAATGCTGCCTGTGCACCCCCAAATCCAGCCCGAGTCCCACCAAATGCAGTATGTGTCTCACCAAATGCAGCCAGCATGTGACACCCAAATGAAGCATGTGTCCCGTGAAATGCAGCCCATGCCACCAAATGCAACATGTGTCCCACCAAATGCAGCCAGCCTGTGTCCTACAAATGCAGCCAGCCTGTGTCCCACCAAATGCAGCCAGTCTGTGTTTCCCAAATGCAGCTAGCCTGCGTCCTCCAAATGCAGCCATCCTGTGTCCCCCAAATGCAGCCATCATGTGTCCCCCAAATGCAGCCAGCCAGTGTCCCCCAAATGCAGCCAGCCTGTGTCCTCCAAATGTAGCCAGCCTGTGTCCCACAAATGCAGCCAGCCTGTGTCCCACAAATGCAGCCAGCCTATGTCCCACCAAATGCAGCCTGTGTCTCACCAAATGCAGCATGTGTCCAACCAAATGCAGCCAGTTTATGTTCCCCAAATGCAGCTAGCCTGTGTCCTCCAAATGAAGCCATCCTGTGTCCCCCAAATGCAGCCATCCTGTGTTCCCCTAATGCAGCCATCCTGTGTCCCCCAAATGCAGCCAGCCTGTGTCCTCCAAATGCATCCAGCCTGTATCCCCCAAATGCAGCCTTTTTCCCCCAAATGCAGTCTGTGTCCACCAAATACAGCCTGTGTCCCACCAAATGCAGCCAGCCTGTGTCCCCCAAATGCAGCCAGCCTGTGTCCCCCAAATGCAGCCAGCCTGTGTCCTCCAAATGTAGCCAGCCTGTGTCCACCAAATGGAGCCAGCCTGTGTCCCATCAAATACAGCCTTTGTCCACCTAATACAGCCTGTGTCTCACCAAATGCAGCCAGCCTGTGTCCACCAAATGCAGCATGTGTCCCACCAAATGCAGCATGTGTCTCACCAAATGCACCCAGCCTGTGTCTCCCAAATGCAGCCAGCCAGTGTCCCCCAAATACAGCCATCCTGTGTCCCCCAAATGCAGCCATCCTGTGTCCCCCAATTGCAGCCAGCCTGTGTCCTCCAAATGCATCCAGCCCGTGTTCCCCAAATGCAGCTAGCCTGTGTCCTCCAAATGCATCCATCCTGGGTCCCCCAAATACAGCCATCCTGTGTCCCCCAAATGCAGCCATCCTGTGTCCCCCAATTGCAGCCAGCCTGTGTCCTCCAAATGCATCCAGCCCGTGTCCCCCAAATACAGCCTTTGTCCACCTAATACAGCCTGTGTCTCACCAAATGCAGCCAGCCTGTGTCCACCAAATGCAGCATGTGTCCCACCAAATGCAGCATGTGTCTCACCAAATGCACCCAGCCTGTGTCTCCCAAATGCAGCCAGCCAGTGTCCCCCAAATACAACCTTTGTCCCCCAAATGCAGCCTGTGTTCACCACTTACAGCCTGTGTCCCACCAAATGCAGCCAGCCTGTGTCCCCCAAATGCAGCCAGCCTGTGTCCTTTAAATGCAGCCAGCCTGTGTCCTCCAAATGCATGCAGACCATGTCCCAACAAATGCAAGAAGTCTGTGTCAACCAAATGCAGCCTGTGTCCACCAAATGCAGCATGTGTCCCCCAAATGCAGCCTGTGTCCCCCCAAATGCAGTATGTGTCTCACCAAATGCAGCCAGCCTGTGTCCCCCCAAATGCAGCCTATGTCTCCCAAAACCAGCCTGTGTCCCACCAAATGCAGCATGTGTCTCATCAAATGCAGCCAGCCTGTGTCCCACAAATGCAGCCAGCCTGTGTCCCACCAAATGCAGCCTGTGTCCCACAAATGCAGCATGTGTCCATCAAATACAGCCTATGTCCTCCAAATGCAGCCTGTGTCCACCAAATACAGCCTGTGTCCCACCAAATGCAGCCAGCCTGTGTCCCCCAAATGCAGCCAGCCTGTGTCCCCCAAATGCAGCCAGCCTCTGTCCTCCAAATGCAGCCAGCCTGTGTCCCCCAAATGCAGCCATCATGTGTCCCCCAAATGCAGTCAGCCTGTGTCCCATCAAATGCAGCCTGTGTCTCACCAAATGCAGCATGTGTCCCACCAAATGCATGTGTCCCATCAAATGCATGATGTGTCTCACCAAATGCAGCCAGCTTGTGTCTCCCAAATCCAGCCTGTGCCCCCCCCAAATGCAGCCTGTGTCCCCACAAATGCTGCCTGCGCCCCCCCCCCCCCAAATCCAGCCTGAGTCCCACCAAATGCAGTATGTGTCTCACCAAATTCAGCCAGCCTGTGTCCCCCGAAATGCAGCCCATGCCACCAAATGCAACATGTGTCCCACCAAATGCAGTCAGCCTGTGTCCCACCAAATGCAGCCAGCCTGTGTCCCCCAAATGCAGCCTGTGTCCTCCAAATGCAGCCTGTGTCCATCAAATACAGCCTTTGTCCTCCAAATGCATCCAGCCTGTGTCGCCCAAATGCAGCCTGTGTCCACCAAATGCAGCCTGTGTCCACCAAATACAGCCTGTGTCCCCACAAATGCTGCCTGCGCCCCCCCCCAAATCCAGCCCGAGCCCCAACAAATGCAGTATGTGTCTCACCAAATGCAGCCAGCCTGTGTCCCAACAAATGCAGCAAGTGTCCCCCGAAATGCAGCCCATGCCACCAAATGCAACATGTGTCCCACCAAATGCAGTCAGCCTGTGTCCCACCAAATGCAGCATGTGTCCATCAAATACAGCCTTTGTCCTCCAAATGCATCCAGCCTGTGTCCCACAAATGCAGCCTTTGTCCCCCAAATGCAGTCTGTGTCCACCAAATACAGCCTGTGTCCCACCAAATGCAGCCAGCCTGTGTCCCCCAAATGCAGCCAGCCTGTGTCCCCCAAATGCAGCCAGCCTGTGTCCTCCAAATGTAGCCAGCCTGTGTCCACCAAATGGAGCCAGCCTGTGTCCCATCAAATACAGCCTGTGTCTCACCAAATGCAGCCTGTGTCCCCCCAAATGCAGCCTATGTCTCCCAAAACCAGCCTGTGTCCCACCAAATGCAGCATGTGTCTCATCAAATGCAGCCAGCCTGTGTCCCACAAATGCAGCCAGCCTGTGTCCCACCAAATGCAGCCTGTGTCCCACAAATGCAGCATGTGTCCATCAAATACAGCCTATGTCCTCCAAATGCAGCCTGTGTCCACCAAATACAGCCTGTGTCCCACCAAATGCAGCCAGCCTGTGTCCCCCAAATGCAGCCAGCCTGTGTCCCCCAAATGCAGCCAGCCTCTGTCCTCCAAATGCAGCCAGCCTGTGTCCCCCAAATGCAGCCATCATGTGTCCCCCAAATGCAGTCAGCCTGTGTCCCATCAAATGCAGCCTGTGTCTCACCAAATGCAGCATGTGTCCCACCAAATGCATGTGTCCCATCAAATGCATGATGTGTCTCACCAAATGCAGCCAGCTTGTGTCTCCCAAATCCAGCCTGTGCCCCCCCCAAATGCAGCCTGTGTCCCCACAAATGCTGCCTGCGCCCCCCCCCCCCCCCCAAATCCAGCCTGAGTCCCACCAAATGCAGTATGTGTCTCACCAAATGCAGCCAGCCTGTGTCCCCCGAAATGCAGCCCATGCCACCAAATGCAACATGTGTCCCACCAAATGCAGTCAGCCTGTGTCCCACCAAATGCAGCCAGCCTGTGTCCCCCAAATGCAGCCTGTGTCCTCCAAATGCAGCCTGTGTCCATCAAATACAGCCTTTGTCCTCCAAATGCATCCAGCCTGTGTCGCCCAAATGCAGCCTGTGTCCACCAAATGCAGCCTGTGTCCACCAAATACAGCCTGTGTCCCCACAAATGCTGCCTGCGCCCCCCCCCCCCCAAATCCAGCCCGAGCCCCAACAAATGCAGTATGTGTCTCACCAAATGCAGCCAGCCTGTGTCCCAACAAATGCAGCAAGTGTCCCCCGAAATACAGCCCATGCCACCAAATGCAACATGTGTCCCACCAAATGCAGTCAGCCTGTGTCCCACCAAATGCAGCATGTGTCCATCAAATACAGCCTTTGTCCTCCACATGCATCCAGCCTGTGTCCCACAAATGCAGCCTTTGTCCCCCAAATGCAGTCTGTGTCCACCAAATACAGCCTGTGTCCCACCAAATGCAGCCAGCCTGTGTCCCCCAAATGCAGCCAGCCTGTGTCCCCCAAATGCAGCCAGCCTGTGTCCTCCAAATGTAGCCAGCCTGTGTCCACCAAATGGAGCCAGCCTGTGTCCCATCAAATACAGCCTGTGTCTCACCAAATGCAGCATGTGTCCCACCAAATGCATATGTCCCATCAAATGCATCATGTATCTCACCAAATGCAGCCAGCCTGTGTCTCCCAAATGCAGCCTATGCACCCCAAATGCAGCCTGTGTCCCCCCAAATGCTGCCTGTGCACCCCCAAATCCAGCCCGAGTCCCACCAAATGCAGTATGTGTCTCACCAAATGCAGCCAGCATGTGACACCCAAATGAAGCATGTGTCCCGTGAAATGCAGCCCATGCCACCAAATGCAACATGTGTCCCACCAAATGCAGCCAGCCTGTGTCCTACAAATGCAGCCAGCCTGTGTCCCACCAAATGCAGCCAGTCTGTGTTTCCCAAATGCAGCTAGCCTGCGTCCTCCAAATGCAGCCATCCTGTGTCCCCCAAATGCAGCCATCATGTGTCCCCCAAATGCAGCCAGCCAGTGTCCCCCAAATGCAGCCAGCCTGTGTCCTCCAAATGTAGCCAGCCTGTGTCCCACAAATGCAGCCAGCCTGTGTCCCACCAATGCAGCCAGCCTATGTCCCACCAAATGCAGCCTGTGTCTCACCAAATGCAGCATGTGTCCAACCAAATGCAGCCAGTTTATGTTCCCCAAATGCAGCTAGCCTGTGTCCTCCAAATGAAGCCATCCTGTGTCCCCCAAATGCAGCCATCCTGTGTTCCCCTAATGCAGCCATCCTGTGTCCCCCAAATGCAGCCAGCCTGTGTCCTCCAAATGCATCCAGCCTGTATCCCCCAAATGCAGCCTTTTTCCCCCAAATGCAGTCTGTGTCCACCAAATACAGCCTGTGTCCCACCAAATGCAGCCAGCCTGTGTCCCCCAAATGCAGCCAGCCTGTGTCCCCCAAATGCAGCCAGCCTGTGTCCTCCAAATGTAGCCAGCCTGTGTCCACCAAATGGAGCCAGCCTGTGTCCCATCAAATACAGCCTGTGTCTCACCAAATGCAGCATGTGTCCCACCAAATGCATATGTCCCATCAAATGCATCATGTATCTCACCAAATGCAGCCAGCCTGTGTCTCCCAAATGCAGCCTATGCCCCCCAAATGCAGCCTGTGCCCCCCCAAATGCTGCCTGTGCACCCCCAAATCCAGCCCGAGTCCCACCAAATGCAGTATGTGTCTCACCAAATGCAGCCAGCATGTGACACCCAAATGCAGCATGTGTCCCGTGAAATGCAGCCCATGCCACCAAATGCAACATGTGTCCCACCAAATGCAGCCAGCCTGTGTCCTACAAATGCAGCCAGCCTGTGTCCCACCAAATGCAGCCAGTCTGTGTTTCCCAAATGCAGCTAGCCTGCGTCCTCCAAATGCAGCCATCCTGTGTCCCCCAAATGCAGCCATCCTGTGTCCCCCAAATGCAGCCAGCCTGTGTCCCCCAAAATGCAGCCCATGCCACCAAATGCAACATGTGTCCCACCAAATGCAGTCAGCCTGTGTCCCACCAAATGCAGCCAGCCTGTGTCCCCCAAATGCAGCCTGTGTCCTCCAAATGCAGCCTGTGTCCATCAAATACAGCCTTTGTCCTCCAAATGCATCCAGCCTGTGTCGCCCAAATGCAGCCTGTGTCCACCAAATGCAGCCTGTGTCCACCAAATACAGCCTGTGTCCCCACAAATGCTGCCTGCGCCCCCCCCCCCCAAATCCAGCCCGAGCCCCAACAAATGCAGTATGTGTCTCACCAAATGCAGCCAGCCTGTGTCCCAACAAATGCAGCAAGTGTCCCCAGAAATGCAGCCCATGCCACCAAATGCAACATGTGTCCCACCAAATGCAGTCAGCCTGTGTCCCACCAAATGCAGCATGTGTCCATCAAATACAGCCTTTGTCCTCCAAATGCATCCAGCCTGTGTCCCACAAATGCAGCCTTTGTCCCCCAAATGCAGTCTGTGTCCACCAAATACAGCCTGTGTCCCACCAAATGCAGCCAGCCTGTGTCCCCCAAATGCAGCCAGCCTGTGTCCCCCAAATGCAGCCAGCCTGTGTCCTCCAAATGTAGCCAGCCTGTGTCCACCAAATGGAGCCAGCCTGTGTCCCATCAAATACAGCCTGTGTCTCACCAAATGCAGCATGTGTCCCACCAAATGCATATGTCCCATCAAATGCATCATGTATCTCACCAAATGCAGCCAGCCTGTGTCTCCCAAATGCAGCCTATGCCCCCCAAATGCAGCCTGTGTCCCCCCAAATGCTGCCTGTGCACCCCCAAATCCAGCCCGAGTCCCACCAAATGCAGTATGTGTCTCACCAAATGCAGCCAGCATGTGACACCCAAATGAAGCATGTGTCCCGTGAAATGCAGCCCATGCCACCAAATGCAACATGTGTCCCACCAAATGCAGCCAGCCTGTGTCCTACAAATGCAGCCAGCCTGTGTCCCACCAAATGCAGCCAGTCTGTGTTTCCCAAATGCAGCTAGCCTGCGTCCTTCAAATGCAGCCATCCTGTGTCCCCCAAATGCAGCCATCATGTGTCCCCCAAATGCAGCCAGCCAGTGTCCCCCAAATGCAGCCAGCCTGTGTCCTCCAAATGTAGCCAGCCTGTGTCCCACAAATGCAGCCAGCCTGTGTCCCACCAATGCAGCCAGCCTATGTCTCACCAAATGCAGCCTGTGTCTCACCAAATGCAGCATGTGTCCAACCAAATGCAGCCAGTTTATGTTCCCCAAAAGCAGCTAGCCTGTGTCCTCCAAATGAAGCCATCCTGTGTCCCCCAAATGCAGCCATCCTGTGTTCCCCTAATGCAGCCATCCTGTGTCCCCCAAATGCAGCCAGCCTGTGTCCTCCAAATGCATCCAGCCTGTATCCCCCAAATGCAGCCTTTTTCCCCCAAATGCAGTCTGTGTCCACCAAATACAGCCTGTGTCCCACCAAATGCAGCCAGCCTGTGTCCCCCAAATGCAGCCAGCCTGTGTCCCCCAAATGCAGCCAGCCTGTGTCCTCCAAATGTAGCCAGCCTGTGTCCACCAAATGGAGCCAGCCTGTGTCCATCAAATACAGCCTGTGTCTCACCAAATGCAGCATGTGTCCCACCAAATGCATATGTCCCATCAAATGCATCATGTATCTCACCAAATGCAGCCAGCCTGTGTCTCCCAAATGCAGCCTATGCCCCCCAAATGCAGCCTGTGCCCCCCCAAATGCTGCCTGTGCACCCCCAAATCCAGCCCGAGTCCCACCAAATGCAGTATGTGTCTCACCAAATGCAGCCAGCATGTGACACCCAAATGCAGCATGTGTCCCGTGAAATGCAGCCCATGCCACCAAATGCAACATGTGTACCACCAAATGCAGCCAGCCTGTGTCCTACAAATGCAGCCAGCCTGTGTCCCACCAAATGCAGCCAGTCTGTGTTTCCCAAATGCAGCTAGCCTGCGTCCTCCAAATGCAGCCATCCTGTGTCCCCCAAATGCAGCCATCCTGTGTCCCCCAAATGCAGCCAGCCTGTGTCCCCCGAAATGCAGCCCATGCCACCAAATGCAACATGTGTCCCACCAAATGCAGTCAGCCTGTGTCCCACCAAATGCAGCCAGCCTGTGTCCCCCAAATGCAGCCTGTGTCCTCCAAATGCAGCCTGTGTCCATCAAATACAGCCTTTGTCCTCCAAATGCATCCAGCCTGTGTCGCCCAAATGCAGCCTGTGTCCACCAAATGCAGCCTGTGTCCACCAAATACAGCCTGTGTCCCCACAAATGCTGCCTGCGCCCCCCCCCCCAAATCCAGCCCGAGCCCCAACAAATGCAGTATGTGTCTCACCAAATGCAGCCAGCCTGTGTCCCAACAAATGCAGCAAGTGTCCCCCGAAATGCAGCCCATGCCACCAAATGCAACATGTGTCCCACCAAATGCAGTCAGCCTGTGTCCCACCAAATGCAGCATGTGTCCATCAAATACAGCCTTTGTCCTCCAAATGCATCCAGCCTGTGTCCCACAAATGCAGCCTTTGTCCCCCAAATGCAGTCTGTGTCCACCAAATACAGCCTGTGTCCCACCAAATGCAGCCAGCCTGTGTCCCCCAAATGCAGCCAGCCTGTGTCCCCCAAATGCAGCCAGCCTGTGTCCTCCAAATGTAGCCAGCCTGTGTCCACCAAATGGAGCCAGCCTGTGTCCCATCAAATACAGCCTGTGTCTCACCAAATGCAGCATGTGTCCCACCAAATGCATATGTCCCATCAAATGCATCATGTATCTCACCAAATGCAGCCAGCCTGTGTCTCCCAAATGCAGCCTATGCCCCCCAAATGCAGCCTGTGTCCCCCCAAATGCTGCCTGTGCACCCCCAAATCCAGCCCGAGTCCCACCAAATGCAGTATGTGTCTCACCAAATGCAGCCAGCATGTGACACCCAAATGCAGCATGTGTCCCGTGAAATGCAGCCCATGCCACCAAATGCAACATGTGTCCCACCAAATGCAGCCAGCCTGTGTCCTACAAATGCAGCCAGCCTGTGTCCCACCAAATGCAGCCAGTCTGTGTTTCCCAAATGCAGCTAGCCTGCGTCCTCCAAATGCAGCCATCCTGTGTCCCCCAAATGCAGCCATCATGTGTCCCCCAAATGCAGCCAGCCAGTGTCCCCCAAATGCAGCCAGCCTGTGTCTTCCAAATGTAGCCAGCCTGTGTCCCACAAATGCAGCCAGCCTGTGTCCCACCAATGCAGCCAGCCTATGTCCCACCAAATGCAGCCTGTGTCTCACCAAATGCAGCATGTGTCCAACCAAATGCAGCCAGTTTATGTTCCCCAAATGCAGCTAGCCTGTGTCCTCCAAATGCAGCCATCCTGTGTCCCCCAAATGCAGCCAGCATGTGTCCTCCAAATGCATCCAGCCTGTATCCCCCAAATGCAGCCTTTTTCCCCCAAATGCAGTCTGTGTCCACCAAATACAGCCTGTGTCCCACCAAATGCAGCCAGCCTGTGTCCCCCAAATGCAGCCAGCCTGTGTCCCCCAAATGCAGCCTGTGTCCTGCAAATGCAACCTGTGTCCCCCAAATGCAGCATGTGTACATCAAATACAGTCTGTGTCCCACCAAATGCAGCCAGCCTGTGTCCCTCAAATGCAGCCAGCCTATGTCCCACCAAATGCAGCCTGTGTCTCACCAAATGCAGCATGTGTCCAACCAAATGCAGCCAGTTTATGTTCCCCAAATGCAGCTAGCCTGTGTCCTCCAAATGCAGCCATCCTGTGTCCCCCAAATGCAGCCAGCATGTGTCCTCCAAATGCATCCAGCCTGTATCCCCCAAATGCAGCCTTTTTCCCCCAAATGCAGTCTGTGTCCACCAAATACAGCCTGTGTCCCACCAAATGCAGCCAGCATGTGTCTCCCAAATGCAGCCAGCCTGTGTCCCCCAAATGCAGCCAGCCTGTGTCCTCCAAATGTAGCCAGCCTGTGTCCACCAAATGGAGCCAGCCTGTGTCCCATCAAATACAGCCTGTGTCTCACCAAATGCAGCATGTGTCCCACCAAATGCATATGTCCCATCAAATGCATCATGTATCTCACCAAATGCAGCCAGCCTGTGTCTCCCAAATGCAGCCTATGCCCCCCAAATGCAGTCTGTGTTCACCAATTACAGCCTGTGTCCCACCGAATGCAGCCAGCCTGTGTCCCCCAAATGTAGCCAGCCTGTGTCCTTTAAATGCAGCCAGCATGTGTCCTTTAAATGCAGCCAGCCTGTGTCCTCCAAATGCATGCAGACCGTGTCCCAACAAATGCAGCAAGTCTGTGTCAACCAAATGCAGCCTGTGTCCACCAATTGTAGCCTGTGTTCCCCCAAATGCAGCCTGAGTCTCCCCAAATGCAACCCGTGTCCCACCAAATGCAGTATGTGTCTCACCAAATGCAGCCAGCCTGTGTCCCCCCAAATTCAGCCTGTGTCCCCCCAAATTCAGCCTGTGTCCCCCCAAATGCAGCCTGTATCCCCCCAAATTCAGCCTGTGTCCCCCCAAATGCAGCCTGAGTCTCCCCAAATCCAGCCCGTGTCCCACCAAATGCAGTACGTGTCTCACCAAATGCAACCAGCCTGTGTCCCCCCAAATGCAGCATGTGTCCCCCCAAATGCAGCCTATGTCTCCCAAAACCAGCCTGTGTCCCACCAAATGCAGCATGTGTCCATCAAATACAGCCTTTGTCCTCCAAATGCATCCAGCCTGTGTCCCCCAAATGCAGCCTTTGTCCCCCAAATGCAGGCTGTGTCCACCAAATACAGCCTGTGTCCCACCAAATGTAGCTGGCCTGTGTCCCCCAAATGCAGCCAGCCTGTGTCCCCCAAATGCAGCCAGCCTATGTCCCCCAAATGCAGCCAGCCTGTGTCCTCCAAATGTAGCCAGCCTGTGTCCCATCAAATGCAGCCTGTGTCTCACCAAATGCACCATGTGTCCCACCAAATGCATGTGTCCCATCAAATGCATAATGTGTCTCACCAAATGCAGCCAGCCTGTGTCTCCCAAATGCAGCCTATGCCCCCCAAATGCAGCCTGTGTGCCCCCCAAATGCTGCCTGTGCCCCCCCAAACCCAGCCCGAGTCCCACCAAATGCAGTATGTGTCTCACCAAATGCAGCCAGCATGTGTCCTCCCCAAATAGAGCATGTGACCCGCGAAATGCAGCCCATGCCACCAAATGCAACATGTGTCCCAAATGCAGTCAGCCTGTGTCTGACCAAATGCAGCCAGCCTGTGTCCCCCAAATGCAGCCTGTGTCCTCCAATTGCAGCCTGTGTCCCCCAAATGCAGCATGTGTACATCAAATACAGTCTGTTTCCCACCAAATGCAGCCAGCCTGTGTCCCCCAAATGCAGACAGCCTGAGTCCCACCAAATGTAGCCTGTGTCCTCCAAATGCATCCAGCCTGTATCCCCCAAATGCAGCCTTTTTCCCCCAAATGCAGTCTGTGTCCACCAAATACAGCCTGTGTCCCACCAAATGCAGCCAGCATGTGTCTCCCAAATGCAGCCAGCCTGTGTCCCCCAAATGCAGCCAGCCTGTGTCCTCCAAATGTAGCCAGCCTGTGTCCACCAAATGGAGCCAGCCTGTGTCCCATCAAATACAGCCTGTGTCTCACCAAATGCAGCATGTGTCCCACCAAATGCATATGTCCCATCAAATGCATCATGTATCTCACCAAATGCAGCCAGCCTGTGTCTCCCAAATGCAGCCTATGCCCCCCAAATGCAGTCTGTGTTCACCAATTACAGCCTGTGTCCCACCGAATGCAGCCAGCCTGTGTCCCCCAAATGTAGCCAGCCTGTGTCCTTTAAATGCAGCCAGCATGTGTCCTTTAAATGCAGCCAGCCTGTGTCCTCCAAATGCATGCAGACCGTGTCCCAACAAATGCAGCAAGTCTGTGTCAACCAAATGCAGCCTGTGTCCACCAATTGTAGCCTGTGTTCCCCCAAATGCAGCCTGAGTCTCCCCAAATGCAACCCGTGTCCCACCAAATGCAGTATGTGTCTCACCAAATGCAGCCAGCCTGTGTCCCCCCAAATTCAGCCTGTGTCCCCCCAAATTCAGCCTGTGTCCCCCCAAATGCAGCCTGTATCCCCCCAAATTCAGCCTGTGTCCCCCCAAATGCAGCCTGAGTCTCCCCAAATCCAGCCCGTGTCCCACCAAATGCAGTACGTGTCTCACCAAATGCAGCCAGCCTGTGTCCCCCCAAATGCAGCATGTGTCCCCCCAAATGCAGCCTATGTCTCCCAAAACCAGCCTGTGTCCCACCAAATGCAGCATGTGTCCATCAAATACAGCCTTTGTCCTCCAAATGCATCCAGCCTGTGTCCCCCAAATGCAGCCTTTGTCCCCCAAATGCAGGCTGTGTCCACCAAATACAGCCTGTGTCCCACCAAATGTAGCTGGCCTGTGTCCCCCAAATGCAGCCAGCCTGTGTCCCCCAAATGCAGCCAGCCTATGTCCCCCAAATGCAGCCAGCCTGTGTCCTCCAAATGTAGCCAGCCTGTGTCCCATCAAATGCAGCCTGTGTCTCACCAAATGCACCATGTGTCCCACCAAATGCATGTGTCCCATCAAATGCATAATGTGTCTCACCAAATGCAGCCAGCCTGTGTCTCCCAAATGCAGCCTATGCCCCCCAAATGCAGCCTGTGTGCCCCCCAAATGCTGCCTGTGCCCCCCCAAACCCAGCCCGAGTCCCACCAAATGCAGTATGTGTCTCACCAAATGCAGCCAGCATGTGTCCTCCCCAAATAGAGCATGTGACCCGCGAAATGCAGCCCATGCCACCAAATGCAACATGTGTCCCAAATGCAGTCAGCCTGTGTCTGACCAAATGCAGCCAGCCTGTGTCCCCCAAATGCAGCCTGTGTCCTCCAATTGCAGCCTGTGTCCCCCAAATGCAGCATGTGTACATCAAATACAGTCTGTTTCCCACCAAATGCAGCCAGCCTGTGTCCCCCAAATGCAGACAGCCTGAGTCCCACCAAATGTAGCCTGTGTCCCACCAAATGCAGCCTATGTCCCACCAAATGCAGCCAGCCTGTGTCCCACAAATGCAGCCAGCCTGTGTCCTACAAATGCAGCCAGCCTGTGTCCCACAAAATGCAGCCTGTGTCCCACCAAATGCAGCCAGTCTGTGTATCCCAAATGCAGCTAGCCTGTGTCCTCCAAATGTATCCAGCCCGTGTCCCCCAAATGCATCCAGCCCGTGTCCCCCAAATGCAGCCTTTGTCCCCAAATGCAGCCTGTGTTCACCTAATACACCCTGTGTCTCACCAAATGCACCCAGCCAGTGTCCCCCAAATGCAGCCAGCCTGTGTCCTCCAAATGTACCCAGCCTGTGTCCTCCAAATGTAGCCAGCCTGTGTCCCCCAAATGCAGCCAGCCTGTGTCCCATCAAATGCAGCCTGTGTCTCCCAAATGCAGCCTGTGCCCCCCAAATGCAGCCTGTGTCCCCCCAAATGCTGCCTGTGCCCCCCCCCAATCCAGCCCGAGTCCCACCAAATGCAATATGTGTTTCACCAAATGCAGCCAGCCTGTGTCCCCCAAATGCAGCATGTGTCCCCCGAAATGCAGCCCATGCCACCAAATGCAACATGTGTCCCACCAAATGCAGCCAGCCTGTGTCCCCAAAATGCAGCCTGTGTCCTCCAAATGCAGCCTGTGTCCCTCAAATGCAGCATGTGTACATCAAATACCGTCTGTATCTCACCAAATGCAGCCAGCCTGCGTCCTCCAAATGCAGACAGCCTGAGTCCCACCAAATGCAGCCTGTGTCCCACCAAATGCAGCCTATGACCCACCAAAAGCAGCCTGCCTGTGTCCCACAAATGCAGCCAGCCTGTGTCCCACAAATGCAGCCAGCCTGTGTCCCACCAAATGCAGCCTGTGTCCCACCAATAGGGATGAGCCGAACACCCCCCGGTTCGGTTCGCACCAGAACTTTCGAACGGACCCCACGTTCGTTACGAACGTTAGAACCCCATTGAAGTCTATGGGACTCGAACGTTCGAAATGGAAAGTGCTAATTGTAACGGCTAATATGCAATATACTGTCCTAAAAAGGGTTTGGAGACCTGGCTCCTGCCCCAGGGGACATGGGTCAATGCCTAAAAAAAGTTGTAAAAAGGGCCGTTTTGGCGGGAGCACTGATTTTAATGACGATTAAAGTGAAAAAAAAAAGTGAAATATTCCTTTAAATATGGTGCCTGTGGGGTGTCTGTAGTATGCCTGTGAAGTGCCACGTGTTTCCCGTGTTTAGAACAGTCCCTGCACAAAATGACATTTAACGGAAATAACACCATTTAAAACTGCTTGCGGTTTTAATGTTATATCTGGTTCCTGCAATATGGTTGAAAATCATTGAGAAAAATGGCATGGGTAGCCCTCCCTGCCCATTACCAGCCTATTTGGGTCTTGTACGCATATTAAGGGAACCCTGTACCCATATAAAAAAAAAGAAATGCGTGTGGCCCCCAGGCCCTATATACTCAGAACAGCAGTATACAGGCGGTGCAAACAAGACAGGGACTGTGTAGGTTTGTTGTGTTAAGTTGAATCTGTTTTTAATTTTCAACTGGTACATTTTTAAAGTGTAGCTCCAGTCAAAAAAACTATTTTTAAGCTTTTTGGAAAACATAGGGAAGGGTTATCACCCCTGTATAATTTATTTTGTCGTCCATCTTTTTTCATCTCACTTGCTGCTGTCTCCTTGCGTTTGCAAGTAGGAGATGTTTGTAAGTTGGATGTTTGAAAGTAGGGGCCTGCCCTATATGCTCTGCAGAAATGGCGGAACAAGGTGTTGGTTTTGCCACAACATTGTAAGCCCTCAAAGTGACTCTTGGTGGGCGCTGGAGCGCCCTGCTGTGAACGATTATATCAAGAATTGTAATTACATGCCATTGTTGAACAGAGGTAGAAAAATTGACCTTTGGTGGTTGTGGTGCTGGTGCCACAACACTATAAGTCCTCACCGTTACTCTGGGTGGGCACAGGAAGGGGCCCTCCTGTGAAATGTTATATCAAGAATTGTAATTACATGTTCCTGTTAAACAGGGGCAGAAAAAATTTGGCCTTAGGCACTGCTGCTGGTGCCACCACACTGCAACCTCTGCCATATACTCTAGTTTTATTGCAGGAATTAGCCCTGCTGCAAAGCATTGCATCAAAAATTGTACTTAAACGCCCCTGTTAAACAGGGGCAGAAAAATTGGGCCTTAGGCACTGGTGCTGGTGCCACCACACTGCAACCTCTGCCATATACTCTAGTTTTATTGCAGGAATTAGCCCTGCTGCAAAGCATTGCATCAAAAATTGTAATTAAACGCCCCTGTTAAACAGGGGCAGAAAAATTGGGCCTTAGGCACTGGTGCTGGTGCCACCACACTGCAACCTCTGCCATATACTCTAGTTTTATTGCAGGAATTAGCCCTGCTGCAAAGCATTGCATCAAAAATTGTAATTAAACGCCCCTGTTAAACAGGGGCAGAAAAATTGGGCTGCTGGCATCACCCAGAACCAAAAATGTTCTTCCAACATATCAGCGGAGGAGGAAGAGGATAGACAATCAACATAACAGGACAGTCACTCAGCATCAGCATAGGCAGTCTTGAAGGGATGTGGTATTTCAAAAAAAATTATTCGGTTACATCAGCTTCAGGTGCTTGGTAGCTGTGGGTGATCCAAGACTGATTCATCTTGATGAAGGTCAGTCGATCAACTGATTCAGTGGACAGGCGCACCCTGTGATCGGTAACAAAGCCACCAGCAGCACTGAAGGTGCGTTCCGAAAGAACGCTGGATGCAGGACAGGCCAGTAGCTCAATTGCATACTGTGCAAGCTCTGGCCAGTGATCCATCCTCAAGACCCAGTAAGCCAGAGGATTTTCGATGGGAAAGGTGTCCAAGTCTGACCTTGCCCCTAGGTATTCCTGCACCATGTAAATCAGACGCTGGCGATGGGTGCTGGAACCAATCATACCTTGGGGCTGCGGACTAAAAAATTGTCTGAAAGCATCAGTCAGACGGCCACCTTCTCACCTTCTGACCGATGCCTCAGCAACACGTTGTCCAGGACCAGGAGTTTGCAACCTCCCAGTCTCTGGGAACGCGTTGCACAGACCTTTCTGCAAGGCCTCCCGGAGATGTCTCATCCTCTGCTCCCTCTGCGATGGCAAGATAAGGTCGGCAACCTTACCCTTGTACCGTGGATCAAGGAGAGTGGCCAGCCAGTAATGGTCCCTCTCCTTGATCCGAAGAATACGAGGATCCTTCCGCAGGCTTTGCAGGATCAGGGAGGCCATGCAGCGTAGGTTAGCTGAGGCATTCGGTCCGGAGTCCTCTGGGTCACTAAGGACAACATGATCCGCAGCTACCTCCTCCCAGCCACGTACAAGTCCACGTGTTTCTTGGGACTGTAAATCATCCCTACAAGACTGCTGCTGCTGCTGATGCTGAGTGCCAGCCTCCACCTCCATGCTGACACAATCATCCTCCTCCTCCACTTCCTCCTCCTCATCCTCTTCCTGTGTGATGGGTGGCACAACAGGAACACTGTCTGGATAAAGGGGGCCTTGAGAGGCAAGGAAGTCCTCCTCTTCCTGCCTCTGTTCTGCCTCAAGTGCCCTGTCCATTATTCCACGCAGCGTATGCTCCAAGAGGTGGACAAGAGGTACAGTGTCACTGATGCATGCACTGTCACTGCTCACCATCCTTGTGGCCTCCTCAAACGGTGACAGGACAGTGCATGCATCCCTGATCATGCCCCACTGGCGTGGTGAGAAAAAACCAAGCTCCCCTGACCCTGTCCTGGTGCTGTAGTCGCACAGGTACTCATTGATGGCCCTCTGCTGCGTGTGCAGCTGCTGCAGCATGGCCAATGTTGAGTTCCATCTGGTGGGCATGTCACATATAAGGCGGTTCTTGGGCAGGTTCAACTCCTTTTGGAGCTCAGCCAGCCGAGCACAGGCATTAAATGATCGGCGGAAATGCACACAGACTTTCCTGGCCTGCTTCAGGACATCCTGTAAGCCGGGGTACCTGCCCAAGAACTGCTGCACCACCAGGTTAAGGACGTGAGCTACACAGGGCACATGGGTCAGTTGTCCCTGTCGGAGGGCGGAGAGGAGGTTGGTGCCATTGTCGCAAACCACCATTCCTGGCTTAAGCTGGCGTGGCGTCAACCACCTCTCGGCCTGCCCCTGCAGAGCTGACAAAACATCCTCCCCAGTGTGGCTCCTGTCCCCCAAACAAACCAGCGCAAGCACGGCATGGCATCGTTTTGCCTGCGTACTTGCGTAGCCCCTGGAACGCCTACGGAGCACCGCTGGTTCTGAGGACAGAGCACTGGAAGAGGCCATGGAGGAAGAAGAAGAGGAGGGGGTGGAGGAGAGAGGTGTGTCACAACCAATAGTAGCATTTTGGAGGCGTGGTGGCGGAACAACCTCCAACACTACTGCACCTTGTCCTGCATCCTTCCCAGCAGCCAGAAGAGTGACCCAATGGGCCGTGAAAGACAGGTAACGTCCCTGTCCATGCCTGCTGGACCATGAGTCAGCGGTAATATGCACCTTACCGCTGACCGCCCTGTCCAGCGAGGCAAGGACATTGCCTTCCACATGCCGGTAGAGAGCCGGAATCGCCTTCCGTGAGAAAAAGTGGCGTTTGGGGACCTGCCACTGAGGAACCGCACATTGTACAAACTCACGGAAGGGGGCCGAGTCTACCAACTGAAAAGGCAGCAGTTGAAGTGCTAGCAATTTAGCCAAGCTAGCATTCAACCGCTGGGCATGTGGATGGCTGGGAGTAAACTTCTTCCGCCGGTCCAGCAGCTGGGGCAGGGACATTTGCCTGCTATAATCGGATGTGGGTGTACCACTAGCAGAGTTCCCGGAAGCACTTGGCTGTGACACACCTAATTCTACACCTTCATTCCTCTCAGAGCAGGTTTCAGAGAGGACTGAAGGTCTAGTGGGGTTGGAGATGCCAGCTGATGAGGAGCAAGGAGAGGTCCGCTTTGTTCTTTGGTGTGGGTCTTTGAGGTACGCTTGCCAACGAGCTGCATGGCAGGTCAACATATGTCTGGTCAAGCATGTGGTGCCCAAGCGGCTGATGTTTTGGCCACGTGAGATACGCTTGAGACATATGTTGCAAATAGCAGCGGTGCGATCTGATGCACTCGTCTCAAAAAAGGCCCACACCAAAGAACTTTTAGAATAAGGCGCAGAGGCAGCGCCCTGCACAGGCGGAGCTCTGCGGTGTGATTCAGTCGGTGTGCTGCCCCTAAGCTGGCCCCCGGAGGGCATCCTGCCTCGTTGGACATGTGCCTCCTCCTCCTCCTCCTCCCTCCTTCCAGGCACCCACGTGGAGTCAGTGCCCTCATCATCCCCTCCCTCTTCATCGCTGTAGCAAACCTGGCAGTATGCTGCAGCTTGTGGAACATGACTGCCAGATTGCTGTCCTTCTTGAGCATCCCCTCTCTCTGCGCTCACGCTACTGCCTTCCTCTAGCTGAGTGTCATCATCAGAGCCCACCAAACACTGGGCATCCTCCTGGAGCATGTACCCAACACTGTGCTCAAAGAGTTCAGGAGACTCGTCAAGAGGACGTGGTGGGTCTAGGGAAGGAGTCACTGATGATGACATTGAGAGGAGGGAAGACGATGCGTTGGCAGCTGCTTTGCTACTACCCTGAGACTGGGTGAGAGAGGATGAGGAGGATGAAGAGGGCTTGGTCATCCACTCTACCAAGTCGTTGGCATGTTGCGGTTCAACATGTCCAGCTGCCGAAAAGAAGGACAAGCATGTCCCATGGCCACGTGCTGATGACAATGCACCGCGTCCACGACCAGCACTGTTGTCTCTAGACACAGAGCCTGCTTGCCCTCTTTTATCGGCTCGCGCCTGTCTGCCTCTCCTTGCTAGCCTTCCAGACATGGTAATGGCCTGAAGGGAGTTGGGTAAAACAGCAGTTGGGTAGTTTATATTGTGCTGGAGGCACACAACACCCACTAACTCCTGCAGATGCCTTTTTTATAGAACACCAGAGATAAAGGGGTTTATACAGATGTATACTGTGCTGTGCTGGAGGCACACACAACTTCCAATAACTCCTGCAGATGGCAATTGGGCTCAAATAGAGAACAGCTATGTAGGTGGATTATAGCGGTATGTACTGGGTACAGAGCACGCAGATAGCACGCACTATCTCCTAACACTACTGACTGCGAGCTCTATTATTAAAGATAGATCACTAGCTATATAGGTGAGGTGAATATTGCGGTGTATACTGCGGTCAGGGCACGCAGACAATAACCAGAAAACAGCAGAGATAAAGGGGTATATACAGATGTATACTGTGCTGTGCTGGAGGCACACACAACTTCCAATAACTCCTGCAGATGGCAATTGGCCTCAAATAGAGAACAGCTATGTAGGTGGATTATAGCGGTATGTACTGGGTACAGAGCACGCAGACAGCACGCACTATCTCCTAACACTACTGACTGCAAGCTCTATTATTAAAGATAGATCACTAGCTATATAGGTGAGGTGAATATAGTGGTGTATACTGCGGTCAGGGCACAGACAATAACCACTACACAACAGCAAGATAGGAAATCAGCCAAAAACGATCGGTGTGTACTGTGTTGAAGGTACACAGAACACCCACTGCTTCAGATGCCAACATACTACACGAGGCCGCCTCAATGGCGGCCTTATATAGTGTGGGGCGTGCACTACACAGCCTGAGCTATGATTGGCCACAGGCATCCTGCCTGTGGCCAATCATGGCTCTCCTCGCTGCTGGCGCTGCGATTGGCCAAGCATACAGGGTCACAGTGCATGCTTGGCCAATCATGAGCCAGCAATGCACTGCGCCATCGCAGTGCATTGTGGGCCGTGAGCGCCACACGAATTTTGACGCGAACGGACCAAGTGTTCGGATTTCGCCGAACGGACGAACAGCCAATGTTCGAGTCGAACGTACGTTCGACTCAAACACGAAGCTCATCCCTACCCACCAAATGCAGCCTGTCTATGTTCCCCAAATGCAGCTAGCCTGTGTCCTCCAAATGCAGCCATCCTGTGTCCCCCAAATGCAGCCATCCTGTGTTCCCCTAATGCAGCCATCCTGTGTCCCCCAAATGCAGCCATCCTGTGTCCCCCAAATTCAGCCAGCATTTGTCCTCCAAATGCATCCAGCCCGTGTCCCCCGAATGCAGCCTTTGTCCCCCGAATGCAGCCTTTGTCCCCCAAATGCAGCCTGTGTCCACCTAATACAGCCTGTGTCTCACCAAATACAGCTAGTCTGTGTCTCCCAAATGCAGCCTGTGCCCCCCAAATGCAGCCTGTGTCCCCCCAAATGCAGCCTGTCCCCCCAAATGCTGCATGTGCCCCCCCAAATCCAGCCCGAGTCCCACCAAATGCAGTATGTGTCTCACCAAATGCAGCCAGCCTGTGTCCCCCCAAATGCAGCCTGTGCCACCAAATGCAACATGTGTCCCACCTAATGCAGCCTGCCTGTGTCCCACAAAATGCAGCCAGCCTGTGTCCCCCAAATTCAGCCTGTGTCCTCCAAACGCAGCCTGGGTCCCCCAAATGCAGCATGTGTACATCAAATACAGTCTGTGTCCCACCAAATGCAGCCAGCCTGTGTCCCCCAAATGTAGACAATCTGAGTCCCACCAAATGCAGTCTGTGTCCCACCAAATGCAGCCTGTGTCCCACCAAATGCAGCCAGCCTGTGTCCCACAAATGCAGCCAGCCTGTGTCCCACAATTGCAGCCAGCCTGTGTCCCACCAAATGTAGCCTGTGTCCACACGAAATGCAGCCAGTCTGTGTTCCCCAAATGCAGCTAGCCTGTGTCCTCCAAATGCAGCCATCCTGTGTCCCCAAAATGCAGCCATCCTGTATCCCCCAAATGCAGCCATCCTGTGTCCCCCAAATGCAGCCATCTTGTGTCCCCCAAATGCAGTCAGCCCGTGTCCCCCAAATGCAGCCTTTGTACCCCAAATGCAGCCTGTGTCCACCTAATACAGCCTGTGTCTCAACAAATGCAGCCAGCCTCTGTCCACCAAATGCAGCATGTGTCCCACCAAATGCAGCATGTGTCTCACCAAATGCACCCAGCCTGTGTCTCCCAAATGCAGCCAGCCAGTGTCCCCAAAATGCAGCCCGTGTTCACCAATTACAGCCTGTGTCCCCCCAAATGCAGCCAGCCTGTGTCCTTTAAATGCAGCCAGCCTGTGTCCTTTAAATGCAGCCAGCCTGTGTCCTCCAAATGCATGCAGACCGTGTCCCCACAAATGCAGCAAGTCTGTGTCAACCAAATGCAGCCTGTGTCCCCCCAAATTTGGCCTGTGTCCCCCCAAATGCAGCCTGAGTCTCCCCAAATCCAGCCCGTGTCCCACCAAATGCAGTATGTGTCTCACCAAATGCAGTCAGCCTGTGTCCCCCCAAATGCAGCCTGTGCTCCCAAAATGCAGCCTGCCCCCCCAAATGAAGCCTGTCCCCCCCAAATGCTGCATGTGCCCCCCCCAAATCCAGCCCAAGTCCCACCAAATGCAGTATGTGTCTCACCAAATGCAACCAGCCTGTGTCCCCCCAAATGCAGCATGTGTCCCCCGAAATGCAGCCCATGCCACCAAATGCAACATGTGTCCCACCAATTCAGCCTGTGTCTCACCAAATGCAGCCTGTGTCCCACCAAATGCAGCCAGCCTGTATCCCACAAATGCAGCCAGCCTGTGTCCCCCAAATGCAGCCAGCCTGTGTCCTCCAAATGCATCCAGCCCGTGTCCCCCAAATGCAGCCTTTGTACCCCAAATGCAGCCTGTGTCCACCTAATACAGCCTGTGTCTAACCAAATGCAGCCAGCCTCTGTGCACCAAATGCAGCATGTGTCCCTCCAAATTCAGCATGTGTCTCACAAAATGCACCCAGCCTGTGACTCCCAAATGCAGCCAGCCTGTGTCCCCCAAATGCAGCCTGTGTTCACCAATTACAGCCTGTGTCCCACCAAATGCAGCCAGCCTCTGTCCCCCAAATGCAGCCAGCCTGTGTCCTTTAAATGCAGCCAGCATGTGTCCTTTAAATGCAGCCAGCCTGTGTCCTCCAAATGCATGCAGACCGTGTCCCAACAAATGCAGCAAGTCTGTGTCAACCAAATGCAGCCTGTGTCCACCCATAGTAGCCTGTGTTCCCCCAAATGCAGCCTGAGTCTCCCCAAATGCAACCCGTGTCCCACCAAATGCAGTATGTGTCTCACCAAATGCAGCCAGCCTGTGTCCCCCAAAATTCAGCCTGTGTCCCCCCAAATTCAGCCTGTGTCCCCCCAAATGCAGCCTGAGTCTCCCCAAATCCAGCCCGTGTCCCACCAAATGCAGTATGTGTCTCACCAAATGCAGCCAGCCTGTGCCCCCCAAATGCAGCATGTGTCCCCCCAAATGCAGCCTATGTCTCCCAAAACCAGCCTGTGTCCCGCCAAATGCAGCATGTGTCCATCAAATATAGCCTTTGTCCTCCAAATGCATCCAGCCTGTGTCCCCCAAATGCAGCTTTTGTCCCCCAAATGCAGGCTGTGTCCACCAAATACAGCCTGTGTCCCACCAAATGTAGCCAGCCTGTGTCCCCTAATTGCAGCCAGCCTGTGTCCCCCAAATGCAGCCAGCCTATGTCCCCCAAATGCAGCCAGCCTGTGTCCTCCAAATGTAGCCAGCCTGTGTCCACCAAATGCAGCCAGCCTGTGTCCCATCAAATGCAGCCTGTGTCTCACCAAATGCAGCATGTGTCCCACCAAATGCGTGTGTCCCATCAAATGCAGCCAGCCTGTGTCCCCCAAATGCAGCCAGCCTGTGTCCCCCAAATGCAGCCAGCCTATGTCCCCCAAATGCAGCTAGCCTGTGTCCTCCAAATGTAGCCAGCCTGTGTCCACCAAATGCAGCCAGCCTGTGTCCCATCAAATGCAGCCTGTGTCTCACCAAATGCAGCGTGTATCCCCCCAAATTCAGCCTGTGTCCCCCCAAATGCAGCCTGAGTCTCCCCAAATCCAGCCCGTGTCCCACTAAATGCAGTATGTGTCTCACCAAATGCAGCCAGCCTGTGTCCCCCAAATGCAGCATGTGTCCCCCCAAATGCAGCCTATGTCTCCCAAAACCAGCCTGTGTCCCGCCAAATGCAGCATGTGTCCATCAAATATAGCCTTTGTCCTCCAAATGCATCCAGCCTGTGTCCCCCAAATGCAGCCTTTGTCCCCCAAATGCAGCCTTTGTCCCCCAAATGCAGGCTGTGTCCACCAAATACAGCCTGTGTCCCACCAAATGTAGCCAGCCTGTGTCCCCCAAATGCAACCAGCCTGTGTCCCCCAAATGCAGCCAGCCTATGTCCCCCAAATGCAGCCAGCCTGTGTCCTCCAAATGTAGCCAGCCTGTGTCCACCAAATGCAGCCAGCCTGTGTCCCATCAAATGCAGCCTGTGTCTCACCAAATGCAGCATGTGTCCCACCAAATGCATGTGTCCCATCAAATGCATCATGTGTCTCACCAAATGCAGCCAGCCTGTGTCTCCCAAATGCAGCCTATGCCCCCCAAATGCAGCCTGTGTCCCCCCAAATTCTTCCTGTGCCCCCCCAAATCCAGCCCGAGTCCCACCAAATGCAGTATGTGTCTCACCAAATGCAGCCAGCATGTGTCCCCCCCCAAATAGAGCATGTGACCCGCAAAAATGCGTCCCCCAAATGCAGCCATCTTGTGTCCCCCAAATGCATCCAGCCCGTGTCCCCCAAATGCAGCCTTTGTACCCCAAATGCAGCCTGTGTCCACCTAATACAGCCTGTGTCTCACCAAATGCAGCCAGCCTCTGTCCACCAAATGCAGCATGTGTCCCACCAAATGCAGCATGTGTCTCACCAAATGCACCCAGCCTGTGTCTCCCAAATGCAGCCAGCCAGTGTCCCCCAAATGCAGCCTGTGTTCACCAATTACAGCCTGTGTCCCCCCAAATGCAGCCAGCCTGTGTCCTTTAAATGCAGCCAGCCTGTGTCCTTTAAATGCAGCCAGCCTGTGTCCTCCAAATGCATGCAGACCGTGTCCCCACAAATACAGCAAGTCTGTGTCAACCAAATGCAGCCTGCGTCCCCCCAAATTCAGCCTGTCCCCCCCCAAATGCAGCCTGAGTCTCCCCAAATCCATCCCGTGTCCCACCAAATGCAGTATGTGTCTCACCAAATGCAGTCAGCCTGTGTCCCCCCAAATGCAGCATGTGTCCCCCAAAATGCATCCTATGTCTCCCAAAACCAGCCTGTGTCCCACCAAATGCAGCATGTGTCTCATCAAATGCAACCAGCCTGTGCCCCACCAAATGCAGCCAACCTGTGTCCCCCAAATGCAGCATGTGTCCCACAAATGCAGCATGTGTCCATCAAATGCAGTACGTGTCTCACCAAATGCAGCCAGCCTGTGTCCCCCCAAATGCAGCATGTGTCCCCCCAAATGCAGCCTATGTCTCCCAAAACCAGCCTGTAACCCACCAAATGCTGCATGTGTCTCATCAAATGCAGCCGGCCTGTGTCCCACCAAATGCAGCCAGTCTGTGTCCCCCAAAATGCAGCCTGTGTCCCCCAAATGCAGCCTGTGTCCCAGAAATGCAGCATGTGTCCATCAAATGCAGCATGTCTCACCAAATGTACCCAGCCTGTGTCTCCCAAATGCAGCCAGCCAGTGTCCCACAAATGCAGCCTGTGTCCCCCAAATACAACCTGTGTCCCTCAAATGCAGCCTGTGTTCACCAAATACAAACTGTGTCCCCCACATACAACCTGTGTCCCCCAAATGCAGCCTGTGTTCACCAAATACAGCCTGTGTCCCACCAAATGCAGCCTGCCTGTGTCCTCCAAATGCATGCAGACCGTGTCCCCACAAATACAGCAAGTCTGTGTCAACCAAATGCAGCCTGTGTCCCCCCAAATTCAGCCTGTGTCCCCCCAAATGCAGCCTGAGTCTCCCCAAATCCAGCCCGTGTCCCACCAAATGCAGTATGTGTCTCACCAAATGCAGTCAGTCTGTGTCCCCCCAAATGCAGCATGTGTCCCCCGAAATGCATCCTATGTCTCCCAAAACCAGCCTGTGTCCCACCAAATGCAGCATGTGTCTCATCAAATGCAACCAGCCTGTGTCCCACCAAATGCAGCCAACCTGTGTCCCCCAAATGCAGCATGTGTCCCACAAATGCAGCATGTGTCCATCAAATGCAGTATGTGTCTCACCAAATGCAGCCAGCCTGTGTCCCCCCAAATGCAGCATGTGTCCCCCCAAATGCAGCATGTGTCCCCCCAAATGCAGCCTATGTCTCCCAAAACCAGCCTGTGTCCCACCAAATGCTGCATGTGTCTCATCAAATGCAGCCGGCCTGTGTCCCACCAAATGCAGCCAGCCTGTGTCCCCCAAATGCAGCTTGTTTCCCCCAAATGCAGCCTGTGTCCCAGAAATGCAGCATGTGTCCATCAAATGCAGCATGTCTCACCAAATGTACCCAGCCTGTGTCTCCCAAATGCAGCCAGCCAGTGTCCCACAAATGCAGCCTGTGTCCCCCAAATACAACCTGTGTCCCCCAAATGCAGCCTGTGTTCACCAAATACAAACTGTGTCCCCCAAATACAACCTGTGCCCCCCAAATGCAGCCTGTGTTCACCAAATACAGCCTGTGTCCCACCAAATGCAGCCTGCCTGTGTCCTTTAAATGCAGCCAGCCTGTGTCCTTTACATGCAGCCAGCCTGTGTCCTCCAAATGCATGCAGACCGTGTCCCAACAAATGCAGCAAGTCTGTGTCAACCAAATGCAGCCTGTGTCCACCAAATATAGCCTGTCCCCCCCCAAATCCAGCCTAAGTCTCCCCAAATCCAGCTCGTGTCCCACCAAATGCAGTATGTGTCTCACCAAATGCAGCCAGCCTGTGTCCCCCCAAATGCAGCATGTGTCCCCCAAAATGCAGCCTATGTCTCCCAAAACCAGCTTGTGTCCCACCAAATGCAGCATGTGTCTCATCAAATGTAGCCAGCCTGTGTCCCACCAAATGCATCCAGCCTGTGTCCCACCAAATGCATCCAGCCTGTGTCCCATAGACATGTGCAGAGTAAAATATTTCGTTTCGGAATTTCGTTTTCGTCTGAAAACTTAATTTATTTAGTTACTCCCGAAATTCGTTTTTATTTATTTCGTTTTTCGTTCAAAAATTGCATTCGTCCGAAAATCCACATGAATCACGGTCGAATCTGTCTTTGAAGGCTTATGGTGTCTGTCGAATGTATAAAGAAGATTCGACGGAGCTAGTATATAGCATACTTTAGAACCCTATTAAAGTCTATGGGACTCCAACGTTCAAAATCTAAAGTGCTCATTTTAAAGGCTAATTTGCAAGTTACTGTCCTAACAAGTGTTTGGGGACCTGGGTCCTGCCCCAGGGGACATGGATCAATGCAAAAAAAAGTTTTAAAAACGGCCGTTTTTTCGGGAGCAGTGATTTTAATAATGATTAAAGTGAAACAATAAAAGTGTAATATTCCTTTAAATTTCGTAGGGGGGGGGGGGTTGTCTATAGTATGCCTGTGAAGGGGCGCATGTTTCCCGTGCTTAGAACTGTCCCTGCACAAAGTGTCATTTATGCAGGAAAAAAAGTCCTTTAAAATCACTCGCAGCTATAATGAATTGTCGGCTCCGTAATACAGAGAACACTCATTGAAAGTCATTGATAAAAAAATAAATAAATAAATTTAAAAAAAAAGCGTGGGGGTCCCCCAAATTCAATTACCAGGCCCTTCAGGTCTGGTATGGATATTAAGGGGAACCCTGCCTCAAATTTAAGAAAAAATTTGACGTGGGGTTCCCCCTAAATATCCATAACCAGACCCTTCAGGTCTGGTATGGATATTAAGGGGAACCCCGCGTCAAATTAAAAAAAAAATTGACGTGGGGTTCCCCCTAAAAATCCATACCAGACCCTTTATCCGAGCATGCAACCTGGCAGGCCGCAGGAAAAGAGGGGGGGACGAGAGAGCGGCCCCCCCTCCCTCCTGAACCGTACCAGGCCACATGCCCTCAACATTGGGAGGATGCTTTGGGGGTCTGTGACCCCTCAAAGCACCTTGTCCCCATGTTGATGAAGACAAGGGCCTCATCCCCACAACCCTGGCCGGTGGTTGTGGAGGTCTGCGGGCGGGGGGCTTATCAGAATCTGGAAGCCCCCTTTAACAAGGGGACCCCCAGATCCCGGCCCCCCCCTGTTTGAAATGGTAAGGGGGTACAAAAGTACCCCTACCATTTCACAAAGAAAGTGTAAAAAATGGTTAAATAAAACAAACACACTTTTGAAAAATTCCTTTATTAAAAATAAAAAAATAAAAAAAAGATTCCAGCGGCGGTAATCCACTCTTGCTATCCAGCGACGGACGGTCATCTCTCCAGCGATGTCTCATCTCATCCAGCGCAGCGATCCATCCTTCTGTCTCCGTGGAGGAGACACTGCAAGGATTCCGGCGGATGACGTTTCTTATATACGGACGGCGGGGCCACCCGTCACCTGACCCCGCCCCCCTCTGACGCAAGGGGAAACCCGGGGTTCCCCGTGACGTATGGGTGACCCCGCCCCCCTCTGATGTAACGGAAACCTGCCTGTGTTACATCAGAGGGGTGCGGGTCACCCCTACGTCACAGGGAACCCCGGGTTCAGAGGGGGGCGGGGTCAGGTGACGGGTGACCCCGCCCTCCGTATATTACAAACGTCAGCCGCCGGAATCCTTGCAGTGTCTCCTCCACGGAGACAGAAGAAGGACGGAGGATTCGCTGCGCTGGATGAGATGAGACATCGCTGGAGAGATGACCTCCGTCGCTGGATAGCAAGAGTGGATTACCGCCGCTGGAATCTTTTTTTTATTTTTTTATTTTTAATAAAGGAATTTTTCAAAAGTGTGTTTGTTTTATTTAACCATTTTTTACACTTTCTTTGTGAAATGGTAGGGGTACTTTTGTACCCCCTTACCATTTCAAACAGGGGGGGGGCGGGATCTGGGGGTCCCCTTGTTAAAGGGGGCTTCCAGATTCTGATAAGCCCCCTGCCCGCAGACCTCCACAACCACCGGCCAGGGTTGTGGGGATGAGGCCCTTGTCTTCATCAACATGGGGACAAGGTGCTTTGAGGGTTCACAGACCCCCACAGCATCCTCCCAATGTTGAGGGCATGTGGCCTGGTACGGTTCAGGAGGGAGGGGGGGGGCGCTCTCTCGTCCCCCCCTCTTTTCCTGCGGCCTGCCAGGTTGCGTGCTCGGATAAAGGGTCTGGTATGGATTTTTAGGGGGAATCCCACGTCAATTTTTTTTTTAATTTGACGCGGGGTTCCCCTTAATATCCATACCAGACCTGAAGGGTCTGGTTATGGATATTTAGGGGGAACCCCACGTCAATTTTTTTCTTAAATTTGAGGCAGGGTTCCCCTTAATATCCATACCAGACCTGAAGGGCCTGGTAATTGAATTTGGGGGACCCCCACGCTTTTTTTTTTTATTTATTATTTTTTTTTTTTTATCAATGACTTTCAATGAGTGTTCTCTGTATTACGGGAGCTGACAATTCATTATAGCTGCGAGTGATTTTAAAGGACTTTTTTTCCTGCATAAATGACACTTTGTGCAGGGACAATTCTAAGCACGGGAAACATGCGCCCCTTCACAGGCATACTATAGACAACCCCCCCCCCCTAGGAAATTTAAAGGAATATTACACTTTTATTGTTTCACTTTAATCATTATTAAAATCACTGCTCCCGAAAAAACGGCCGTTTTTAAAACTTTTTTTTGCATTGATCCATGTCCCCTGGGGCAGGACCCGGGTCCCCAAACACTTTTTAGGACAGTATCTTGCAGAATCTTTTCTCTCTGTCAAATCTTTTTTCTCTGTCGAATATTTTCTCTATATAATCTTGGACTAATAGAGGTAAGGTTAGGCACATTCGAACACAGGTTCTATAGACACAGATTGTTGTCAGAGTCATGTCGAATCTCCTATTCTATATCGAACTGTTGTAACAATGAAAACGAAAATAAAGCATTTATTTATGTCGGATCTTTCGTTTTTCGGATTTTGTGCTTTCGTTATCGTTTGTCAAAACGAAAACGAAAATAGCTGAAATTCGGACGAAAATGCATTCGGACGAAAACGAATGCACATGTCTAGTGTCCCACAAATGCAGCATGTGTCCATCAAATACAGCCTGTGTTCCACCAAATGCAGCCAGCCTGTGTCCCCCAAATGCACACAACCTGTATCCTCCAAATGCAGCCAGCTCCTTTCCTCCAAATGCAGCCAGCCTGTGTCGCACCAAATGCAGCCAGCCTGTGTCCCACCAAATGCAGCATGTGTCCCTCCAAATGCAGCATGTGTCTCATCAAATGGAGCCAGCCCGTGTCTCCCAAATGCAGCCAGCCTGTGTACCCCAAATAGAGCCTGTGTCCCCCAAATGCAGCCTGTGTCCCCCAAATGCAGCCTGTGTCCCATCAAATGCAGCCAGCCTGTGTTCCCCAAATGCAGCCTGTGTCCCATCAAATGCAGCCAGCCTGTGTTCCCCAAATGCAGCCAGCCTGTGTCCTCCAAATGCATCCAGCCTGTGTCCCCCAAATGCTGCCTGTGTCCCCCAAATGCAGCATGTGTCCCCCAAATACAGCCTGTGTCTCACCAAATGCAGCCAGCCTATGTCCCCCAAGTGCAGCCTGTGTCCACCAAATGCAGCCAGCCTGTGTCCCACAAATGCAACCAGCCTGTGTCCCACAATTGCAGCCAGCCTGTGTCCCACCAAATGCAGCCAGTCTGTGTTCCTCAAATGCAGCTAGCCTGTGTTCCTCCAAATGCAGCCATCCAGTGTCCTCCAAATGCAGCCATCCAGTGTCCCCAAAATGCAGCCATCCTGTGTCCCCCAAATGCAGCCATCCTGTGTCCCCCAAATGCAGCCATCCTGTGTCCCCCAAATGCAGCCATCCTGTGTCCCCCAAATGCAGCCAGCCTGTGTCCTCCAAATGCATCCAGTCCGTGTCCCCCAAATGCAGGTTTGTCCCCCAAATGCAGCCAGCCTGTGTCCACCAAATGCAGCATGTGTCCCACCAAATGCAGCATGTGTCCCACCAAATGCAGCATGTGTCTCACCAAATGCAGCATGTGTCTCACCAAATGCATCCAGACTGTGTCTCCCAAATGCAGCCAGCCAGTGTCTCCATAATACAACATGTGTCCCCAAATGCAGCCTGTGTTCACCAATTACAGCCTGTGTCCCACCAAATGCAGCCAGCCTGTGTCCCCCAAATGCAGCCAGCCTGTGTCCCCCAAATGCAGCCAGCCTGTGTCCTTTAAATGCAGCCAGCCTGTGTCCTTTAAATGCAGCCAGCCTGTGTCCTCCAAATGCATGCAGACTGTGTCCCAACAAATGCAGCAAGTCTGTGTCAACCAAATGAAGCATGTGTCCCCCAAATGCAGCCTGTGTCCCCCCAAATTCAGCCTGAGTCTCCCCAAATCCAGCCCGTGTCCCATTAAATGCAGTATGTGTCTCACCAAATGCAGCAAGCCTGTGTCCCCCCAAATGCAGCCTATGTCTCCCAAAACAAGCCTGTGCCACACCAAATGCAGCCTGTGTCCCACCAAATGCAGCCAGCCTGTGTCCCCCAAATGCAGCCTGTGTTCCACAAATGCAGCATGTGTCCATCAAATACAGCCTGTATCCTCCAAATGCATCCAGCATGTGTCCACCAAATACAGCCTGTGTCTTATCAAATGCGGGCAGCCTGTGTCCAGCAAATGCAGCTTGTGTCCCCCAAATGCAGCATGTGTCCCACCAAATGCAGCATGTCTCACCAAATGTACCCAGCCTGTGTCTCCAAAATGCAGCCAGCCAGTGCCCCACAAATGCAACCTGTGTCCCCCAAATACAACCTGTGTCCCCCAAATGCAGTCTGTGTTCACCAAATACAGCCTGTGTCCCACCAAATGCAGCCAGCCTGTGTCCTTTTAATGCAGACAGCCTGTGTCCTTTAAATGCAGCCAGCCTGTGTCCTCCAAATGCATGCAGACCGTGTCCCAACAAATGCAGCAAGTCTGTGTCAACCAAATGCAGCCTGTGTCCACCAAATATAGCCTGTGTCCCCCCAAATCCAGCCTGAGTCTCCCCAAATCCAGCCCGTTTCCCACCAAATGCAGTATGTGTCTCATCAAATGTAGCCAGCCTGTGTCCCACCAAATGCAGCCAGCCTGTGTCCTACAAATGCAGCATGTGTCCACCAAATACAGCCTGTGTCCCACCAAATGTAGCCAGCCTGTGTCCTTTAAATGCAGCCAGCCTGTGTCCACCAAATGCAGCCAGCCTGTGTCTCCCAAATGCATGCAGACCGTGTCCCAACAAATGCAGAAAGTCTGTGTCAACCAAATGCAGCCTGTGTAAACCAAATATAGCCTGTGTCCCCCCAAATCCAGCCTGAGTCTCCCCAAATCCAGTCCATGTCCTACCAAATGCAGTATGTGTCTCACCAAATGCAGCCAGCCTGTGTCCCCCCCAAATGCAGCATGTGTCCCCCGAAATGCAGCCTATATCTCCCAAAACCAGCTTGTGTTCCACCAAATGCAGCATGTGTCTCATCAAATGTAGCCAGCCTGTGTCCCACCAAATGCAGCCAGCCTGTGTCCCACAAATGCAGCATGTGTCCATCAAATACAGCCTGTGTTCCACCAAATGCAGCCAGCCTGTGTCCCCCAAATGCAGACAGCCTATATCCTCCAAATGCAGCCAGCCTGTGTCCCACCAAATGCAGCCAGCCTGTGTCCCAGCAAATGCAGCCAGCCTGTGTCCCACCAAATGCAACATGTGTCTCATCAAATGGAGCCAGCCCGTGTCTCCCAAATGCAGCCAGCCTGTGTCTTCCAAATAGAGCCTGTCTCCCCCAAATAGAGCCCGTGTCCCCCAAATGCAGCCAGCCAGTGTCCCCCAAATGCAGCCAGCCAGTGTTCCCCAAAGGCAGCCATCCTGTGTCCCACCAAATGCAGCCTGTGTCCCACAAATGCAGCATGTGTCCATCAAATACAGCCTGTGTCCCCCAAATGCAGCCTGTGTCCACCTAATGCAGCCTGTGTCCACCTAATGCAGCCTGTGTCTCACCAAATGCAGCCAGCCGTTGTCCACCAAATGAAGCATGTGTCCACCAAATGCAGCCTGTGTCCACCAAATGCAGCATGTGTCCACCAAATGCTGCATGTGTCCCACCAAATGCAGCATGTGTCTCACCGAATGCACCCAGCCTGTGTCTCCCAAATGCAGCGAGCCAGTGTCCCCCAAATGCAGCCTGTGTCCTCAATATGCAGCCTGTGTCCCCCAAATGCAGCCTGTGTCCCACCAAATGCGGCCAGTCTGTGTCCCCAAAATGAAGCCTGTGTCCACCAAATGCAGCCTGTGTCCCCCCAAATGCAGCCTGTGTCCCCCCAAATCCAGGCTCTGTCCAATCAAATCCAGCCTGTGTCCCACCAAATGCAGCATGTGTCTCACCAAATGCAGCCAGCCTGTGTCCCACCAAATGCAGCCAGCCTGTGTCCCCCAAATTCAGCCAGCGTATGTCCCCTAAATGCAGCATGTGTCCATCAAATACAGCCTGTGTCCCACCAAATGCAGCCAGCCTGTGTCTCCCAAATGCAGCATGTGTCCCAAAAAATGCAGCATGTGTCCCTCCAAATGCAGCATGTGTCTCACCAAATGCACCCAGCATGTGTCTCCCAAATGCAGCCAGCCAGTGTCCTAAAATACAACCTGTGTCCCCCAAATGCAGCCTGTGTTCACCAAATACAGCCTGTGTCCACCAAATGCAGCCAGCCTGTGTCCCCCAAATGCAACCAGCCTGTGTCCTTTAAATGCAGCCAGCCTGTGTCCTCCAAATGCATGCAGACCGTGTCCCAACAAATGCAGCAAGTCTGTGTCAACCAAAGGCAGCCTGTGTCCACCAATTGTAGCCTGTGTTCCCCCAAATGCAGCCTGAGTCTCCCCAAATGCAACCCGTGTCCCACCAAATGCAGTATGTGTCTCACCAAATGCAGCCAGCCTGTGTCCCTCAAAATGCAGCATATGTCCCCCCAAATGCAGCCTATGTCTACCAAAACCAGCCTGTGTTCCACCAAATGCAGCATGTGTCTCATCAAATGCAGCCAGCCTGTGTCCCACCAAATGCCGCCAGCCTGTGTCCCACCAAATGCAGCCAGCCTGTGTCCCCCAAATGAAGCCTGTGTCCATCAAATACAGCCTGTATCCTCCAAATGCATCCAGCCTGTGTCCCCCAAATGCAGCCTTTGTCCCCCAAATGCAGCCTGTGTCCACCAAATACAGCCTGTGTCTCACCAAATGCGGCCAGCCTGTGTCCACCAAATGAAGCCTGTGTCCACCAAATGCAGCTTGTGTCCCCCAAATGCAGCATGTGTCCCACCAAATGCAGCATGTCTCACCAAATGTACCAAGCCTGTGTCTCCCAAATGCAGCAAGCCAGTGTCCCACAAATGCAGCCTGTGTCCCTCAAATACAACCTGTGTCCCCCAAATGCAGCTTGTTTTCACCAAATACAGCCTGTGTCCCACCAAATGCAGCCAGCCAGTGTCCTTTAAATGCAGCCAGCCTGTGTCCTTTAAATGCAGCCAGCCTGTGTCCTCCAAATGCATGCAGACCGTGTCCCAACAAATGCAGCAAGTCTGTGTCAACCAAATGCAGCCTGTGTCCACCAAATGTAGCCTGTGTCCCCCCAAATCCAGCCTGAGTCTCCCCAAATCCAGCCCGTGTCCCACCAAATGCAGTATGTGTCTCACCAAATGCAGCCAGCCTGTCCCCCCCCCCCAAATGCAGCATGTGTCCCCCGAAATGCAGCCTATGTCTCCCAAAACCAGCTTGTGTACCACCAAATGCAGCATGTGTCTCATCAAATGTAGCCTGCCTGTGTCCCACCAAATGCAGCCAGCCTGTGTCCCACCAAATGCAGCATGTGTCCATCAAATACAGCCTGTGTTCCACCAAATGCAGACAGCTTGTATTCTCCAAATGCAGCCAGCTTGTGTCCTCCAAATGCAGCCAGCCTGTGTCCCACCAAATGCAGCCAAGCCTGTGTCCCACCAAATGCAGCATGTGTCTCATCAAATAGAGCCAGCCCGTGTCTCACCAAATGCAGCCAGCCTGTGTCCCCACAAATGCAGCATGTGTCCCCACAAATGCAGCATGTGTCCCCCGAAATGCAGCATGTGTCTCCCAAAACCAGCCTGTGTCCCACCAAATGCAGCATGTGTCTCATCAAATGCAGCCAGCCTGTGTCCCACCAAATGCAGCCAGTCTGTGTCCCACCAAATGCAGCCAGCCTGTGTCCCCCAAATGAAGCCTGTGTCCATAAAATACAGCCTGTATCCTCCAAATGCATCCAGCCTGTGTCCCCCAAATGCAGCTTTTGTCCCCCAAATGCAGCTTGTGTCCACCAAATACAGCCTGTGTCTCACCAAATGCGGCCAGCCTGTGTCCACCAAATGAAGCCTGTGTCCACCAAATGCAGCTTGTGTCCCCCAATTGCAGCATGTCTCACCAAATGTACCAAGCCTGTGTCTCCCAAATACAGTCAGCCAGTGTCCCACAAATGCAGCCTGTGTCCCCCAAATACAACCTGTGTCCCCCAAATACAACCTGTGTCCCCCAAATGCAGCTTGTTTTCACCAAATACAGCCTGTGTCCCACCAAATGCAGCCAGCCAGTGTCCTTTAAATGCAGCCAGCCTGTGTCCTTTAAATGCAACCAGCCTGTGTCCTCCAAATGCATGCAGACCGTGTCCCAACAAATGCAGCAAGTCTGTGTCAACCAAATGCAGCCTGTGTCCACCAAATGTAGCCTGTGTCCCCCCAAATCCAGCCTGAGTCTCCCCAAATCCAGCCCGTGTCCCACCAAATGCAGTATGTGTCTCACCAAATGCAGCCAGCCTGTGTCCCCCCAAATGCAGCATGTGCCCCCTGAAATGCAGCATATGTCTCCCAAAACCAGCTTGTGTACCACCAAATGCAGCATGTGTCTCATCGAATGTAGCCTGCATGTGTCCCACCAAATGCAGCCAGCCTGTGTCCCACCAAATGCAGCATGTGTCCATCAAATACAGCCTGTGTTCCACCAAATGCAGACAGCCTGTATCCTCCAAATGCAGCCAGCTTGTGTCCTCCAAATGCAGCCAGCCTGTGTCCCACCAAATGCAGCCAAGCCTGTGTCCCACCAAATGCAGCATGTGTCTCATCAAATGGAGCCAGCCCGTATCTCCCAACTGCAGCCAGCCTGTGTCCCCCAAATAGAGCCTGTGTCCCACCAAATGCAGCCAGCTGGTTTTCCCCAAATGCAGCCAGACTGTGTCCTCCAAACGTAGCCATCCTGTGTCCTCCAAATGTAGCCATCTTGTGTCCCCCAAATGCATCCAGCCTGTGTCCTCCAAATGCATCCAGTCTGTGTCCCCCAAATGCTGCCTGTGTCCCCCAAATACAGCATGTGTCCCCCAAATACAGCCTGTGCCTCACCAAATGCAGCCAGCTTGTGTCCCCCAAGTGCAGCCTGTGTCCACCAAATGCAGCTTGTGTCCACCAAATGCAGCCAGCCTGTGTCCTCCAAATGTAGCCAGCCTGTGTCCCCCAAATGCTGCCTGTGTCCCCCAAATACAGCTGGCGTTAACCAAATACAGCTTTTGTCCCCCAAATGCACCCAGCCTGTGTCCCCCAAATGCATCCAACCTGTGTCCACCAAATACAGCCTGTGTCGCACCAAATGCAGCCAGCCTGTGTCCCCCAAGTGCAGCCAGCCTGTGTCCACCAAATGCAGCCAGCCTGTGTCCCCCCAAATGCAGCATGTGTCCCCCGAAATGCAGCATATGTCTCCCAAAACCAGCTTGTGTCCCACCAAATGCAGCATGTGTCCATCAAATACAGCCTGTGTTCCACCAAATGCAGACAGCCTGTATCCTCCAAATGCAGCCAGCTTGTGTCCTCCAAATGCAGCCAGCCTGTGTCCCACCAAATGCAGCCAAGCCTGTGTCCCACCAAATGCAGCCAAGCCTGTGTCCCACCAAATACAGCATGTGTCCCATCAAATGGAGCCAGCCCGTGTCTCCCAACTGCAGCCAGCCTGTGTCCCCCAAATAGAGCTTGTGTCCCCCAAATAGAGCCTGTGTCCCCCAAATAGAGCCTGTGTCCCACCAAATGCAGCCAGCTGGTTTTCCTCAAATGCAGCCAGCCTGTGTCCTCCAAATGTAGCCATCCTGTGTCCTCCAAATGTAGCCATCCTGTGTCCCCCAAATGCATCCAGCCTGTGTCCTCCAAATGCATCCAGTCTGTGTCCCCCAAATGCTGCCTGTGTCCCCCAAATACAGCATGTGTCTCACCAAATGCAGCCAGCTTGTGTCCCTCAAGTGCAGCCTGTGTCCACCAAATGCAGCTTGTGTCCACCAAATGCAGCCAGCCTGTGTCCTCCAAATGTAGCCAGCCTGTGTCCCCCAAATGCTGCCTGTGTCCCCCAAATACAGCTTTTGTCCCCCAAATGCATCCAGCCTGTGTCCCCCAAATGCATCCAACCTGTGTCCACCAAATACAGCCTGTGTCGCACCAAATGCAGCCAGCCTGTGTCCCCCAAGTGCAGCCAGCCTGTGTCCACCAAATGCAGCCAGCTTGTGTCCCTCAAATGCAGCCTGTGTCCCCCAAATGCTACATATGTCCCCCAAATGAAGCTGGTGTTAACCAAATACAGCCTGTGTCCCCCAAATGCAGCCAGCCTGTGTCCTCCAAATGCAGCCTGTGTCTCACCAAATGCAGCATGTGTCTCACCAAATGCAGCCAACCTGTGTCTCCCAAATGCAGCCAGACTGTGTCCCACAAATGCAGCCTGTGTCCCCCAAATGCAGCCTGTGTTAATCAAATACATCCTGTGTCCCACCAAACGCAGCCAGCCCGTGTCCCCCAAATGCAGCCAGCCTGTGTCCCCCCAAATGCAGCATGTGTCCCCCGAAATGCAGCCTATGTCTCCCAAAACCAGCTTGTGTCCCACCAAATGCAGCATGTGTCTCATCAAATGTAGCCTGCCTGTGTCTCACCAAATGCAGCCAGCCTGTGTCCCACCAAATGCAGCATGTGTCCATCAAATACAGCCTGTGTTCCACCAAATGCAGACAGCCTGTATCCTCCAAATGCAGCCAGCTTGTGTCCTCCAAATGCAGCCAGCCTGTGTCCCACCAAATGCAGCCAAGCCTGTGTCCCACCAAATGCAGCATGTGTCTCATCAAATGGAGCCAGCCCGTGTCTCACCAAATGCAGCCAGCCTGTGTCCCCACAAATGCAGCATGTGTCCCCCGTAATGCAGCCTGTGTCTCTCAAAACCAGCCTGTGTTCCACCAAATGCAGCATGTGTCTCATCAAATGCAGCCAGCCTGTGTCCCACCAAATGCCGCCAGCCTGTGTCCCACCAAATGCAGCCAGCCTGTGTCCCCCAAATGAAGCCTGTGTCCATCAAATACAGCCTGTATCCTCCAAATGCATCCAGCCTGTGTCCCCCTAATGCAGCCTTTGTCCCCCAAATGCAGCCTGTGTCCACCAAATACAGCCTGTGTCTCACCAAATGCGGCCAGCCTGTGTCCACCAAATGAAGCCTGTGTCCACCAAATGCAGCTTGTGTCCCCCAAATGCAGCATGTGTCCCACCAAATGCAGCATGTCTCACCAAATGTACCAAGCCTGTGTCTCCCAAATGCAGCAAGCCAGTGTCCCACAAATGCAGCCTGTGTCCCTCAAATACAACCTGTGTCCCCCAAATGCAGCTTGTTTTCACCAAATACAGCCTGTGTCCCACCAAATGCAGCCAGCCAGTGTCCTTTAAATGCAGCCAGCCTGTGTCCTTTAAATGCAGCCAGCCTGTGTCCTCCAAATGCATGCAGACCGTGTCCCAACAAATGCAGCAAGTCTGTGTCAACCAAATGCAGCCTGTGTCCACCAAATGTAGCCTGTGTCCCCCCAAATCCAGCCTGAGTCTCCCCAAATCCAGCCCGTGTCCCACCAAATGCAGTATGTGTCTCACCAAATGCAGCCAGCCTGTCCCCCCCCCAAATGCAGCATGTGTCCCCCGAAATGCAGCCTATGTCTCCCAAAACCAGCTTGTGTACCACAAAATGCAGCATGTGTCTCATCAAATGTAGCCTGCCTGTGTCCCACCAAATGCAGCCAGCCTGTGTCCCACCAAATGCAGCATGTGTCCATCAAATACAGCCTGTGTTCCACCAAATGCAGACAGCTTGTATTCTCCAAATGCAGCCAGCTTGTGTCCTCCAAATGCAGCCAGCCTGTATCCCACCAAATGCAGCCAAGCCTGTGTCCCACCAAATGCAGCATGTGTCTCATCAAATAGAGCCAGCCCGTGTCTCACCAAATGCAGCCAGCCTGTGTCCCCACAAATGCAGCATGTGTCCCCACAAATGCAGCATGTGTCCCCCGAAATGCAGCCTGTGTCTCCCAAAACCAGCCTGTGTCCCACCAAATGCAGCATGTGTCTCATCAAATGCAGCCAGCCTGTGTCCCACCAAATGCAGCCAGTCTGTGTCCCACCAAATGCAGCCAGCCTGTGTCCCCCAAATGAAGCCTGTGTCCATAAAATACAGCCTGTATCCTCCAAATGCATCCAGCCTGTGTCCCCCAAATGCAGCTTTTGTCCCCCAAATGCAGCTTGTGTCCACCAAATACAGCCTGTGTCTCACCAAATGCGGCCAGCCTGTGTCCACCAAATGAAGCCTGTGTCCACCAAATGCAGCTTGTGTCCCCCAATTGCAGCATGTCTCACCAAATGTACCAAGCCTGTGTCTCCCAAATACAGTCAGCCAGTGTCCCACAAATGCAGCCTGTGTCCCCCAAATACAACCTGTGTCCCCCAAATACAACCTGTGTCCCCCAAATGCAGCTTGTTTTCACCAAATACAGCCTGTGTCCCACCAAATGCAGCCAGCCAGTGTCCTTTAAATGCAGCCAGCCTGTGTCCTTTAAATGCAACCAGCCTGTGTCCTCCAAATGCATGCAGACCGTGTCCCAACAAATGCAGCAAGTCTGTGTCAACCAAATGCAGCCTGTGTCCACCAAATGTAGCCTGTGTCCCCCCAAATCCAGCCTGAGTCTCCCCAAATCCAGCCCGTGTCCCACCAAATGCAGTATGTGTCTCACCAAATGCAGCCAGCCTGTGTCCCCCCAAATGCAGCATGTGCCCCCTGAAATGCAGCATATGTCTCCCAAAACCAGCTTGTGTACCACCAAATGCAGCATGTGTCTCATCGAATGTAGCCTGCATGTGTCCCACCAAATGCAGCCAGCCTGTGTCCCACCAAATGCAGCATGTGTCCATCAAATACAGCCTGTGTTCCACCAAATGCAGACAGCCTGTATCCTCCAAATGCAGCCAGCCTGTGTCCCACCAAATGCAGCATGTGTCTCATCAAATGGAGCCAGCCCGTATCTCCAAACTGCAGCCAGCCTGTGTCCCCCAAATAGAGCCTGTGTCCCACCAAATGCAGCCAGCTGGTTTTCCCCAAATGCAGCCAGACTGTGTCCTCCAAATGTAGCCATCCTGTGTCCTCCAAATGTAGCCATCTTGTGTCCCCCAAATGCATCCAGCCTGTGTCCTCCAAATGCATCCAGTCTGTGTCCCCCAAATGCTGCCTGTGTCCCCCAAATACAGCATGTGTCCCCCAAATACAGCCTGTGCCTCACCAAATGCAGCCAGCTTGTGTCCCCCAAGTGCAGCCTGTGTCCACCAAATGCAGCTTGTGTCCACCAAATGCAGCCAGCCTGTGTCCTCCAAATGTAGCCAGCCTGTGTCCCCCAAATGCTGCCTGTGTCCCCCAAATACAGCTGGCGTTAACCAAATACAGCTTTTGTCCCCCAAATGCATCCAGCCTGTGTCCCCCAAATGCATCCAACCTGTGTCCACCAAATACAGCCTGTGTCGCACCAAATGCAGCCAGCCTGTGTCCCCCAAGTGCAGCCAGCCTGTGTCCACCAAATGCAGCCAGCCTGTGTCCCCCCAAATGCAGCATGTGTCCCCCGAAATGCTACATATGTCCCCCAAATGAAGCTGGTGTTAACCAAATACAGCCTGTGTCCCCCAAATGCAGCCAGCCTTTGTCCTCCAAATGCAGCCTGCGTCTCACCAAATGCAGCATGTGTCTCACCAAATGCAGCCAACCTGTGTCTCCCAAATGCAGCCAGACTGTGTCCCACAAATGCAGCCTGTGTCCTCCAAATGCAGCCTGTGTTAATCAAATACATCCTGTGTCCCACCAAACGCAGCCAGCCCGTGTCCCCCAAATGCAGCCAGCCTGTGTCCCCCCAAATGCAGCATGTGTCCCCCGAAATGCAGCCTATGTCTCCCAAAACCAGCTTGTGTCCCACCAAATGCAGCATGTGTCTCATCAAATGTAGCCTGCCTGTGTCTCACCAAATGCAGCCAGCCTGTGTCCCACCAAATGCAGCATGTGTCCATCAAATACAGCCTGTGTTCCACCAAATGCAGACAGCCTGTATCCTCCAAATGCAGCCAGCTTGTGTCCTCCAAATGCAGCCAGCCTGTGTCCCACCAAATGCAGCCAAGCCTGTGTCCCACCAAATGCAGCATGTGTCTCATCAAATGGAGCCAGCCCGTGTCTCACCAAATGCAGCCAGCCTGTGTCCCCACAAATGCAGCATGTGTCCCCCGTAATGCAGCCTGTGTCTCTCAAAACCAGCCTGTGTCCCACCAAATGCAGCATGTGTCTCATCAAATGCAGCCAGCCTGTGTCCCACCAAATGCAGCTAGTCTGTGTCCCACCAAATGCAGCCAGCCTGTGTCCCCCATATACCCATCAAATGGAGCCTGTGTCCCCCAAATGCAGCCAGCCTGTGTCCCCCAAATGCAGCCTGCCTGTGTTACATCAAACCCCCCTTCCCCTCCGTTCTCCAGGGGAGCACAATGGTTCTTACCTTGCTGTGTGTTGTCCTCTCCTGCGTTGTCTTTTTTCACAGTGGCGATGGAGGGGTCCACTCTGTGTGCAATGGGAGAGAGAAAACAGGACGTGTTATCAAACTCAGATGTCAATCAAACCGCCGGTGCTCGTAGTATCTATTACGGAAGCTACTCGGCGCAAGGTGGGATAAAAGCCTACAAATGAAGCGCCTCTTCTGCAATCTCGTGATGGCACTTCCCAAAAGTGCACTGTGTCTGGCGCCTTAACACAGTGCACTTAGCCTTTCTTTGTATTTTTTAATGGGCCAGTATTAACAAAATGTGGGGGGGGGTCGATGCTCCTGCTTCCCCTATGGATGGGCCACCACTGGTTGATACATTTCCCCTGGGGCAGGACTGGGTCCTCAAACACTTTATGGCAATAACTTGCATATAAGCCTTTAAAATTAGCACTTTTCATTTTTCACATTGGTGTCCCATAAACTTTAATGGTGTTCGCACAAATATTTTGCCTGTTCGCATGTTCTGCTATCAACAGAACCAGGGGGTGTTTGGCTCTTCCCTACTGGCAATTAAAAGCTAACCATACTCTCAGCGAGCCCTTTTTTGTTTAGTCTCCCAAATAGTTATGTTTCCTGGTCTGTGAGATGCATGGCCCCCACTGAACAGCTCTAACCACCCCAATCCTGGATCTCCGGCTGTAGGAGAAGGCCTCTCCAAGAATGAGGTCCATGCCTTTCTCTTGCCCCATAAGGAGGACAGAAGGACAACCCCAGGGACTCCCCCCATGACCGCTTTGCCCCTGGGGGGCACAGTGTATATAGGGCTCTCTGAGAAGTCACCCCTCCAGCCCATAGACCAGTGTCCCATATCCAGGACTGTAGCATAATATTAGCAATACATAATATCTGTACCCAGCCCTACATAATCAAACGTGTCAAGGGTGGCCACCCAAGGTAGTGCAAATTCTAGAAATGGAACTTAAAAAAGTGTGTCTTTTTTTTTAAACTTTACATAATAACTAAATTATACACCAAACTTTTTTAAGGTTATTATCACTTTTTTCTCCATCTGAAGGAACTATGACTGAATTAATTACTTACCACATAAACAGAACCTCAGTCTCACTTCTAATATATTAGGATGCATTGAAAGTGTATCTCTGAGGTCTCCTTATTGCACAGATATCAAAAATTAAGAAAAAATCTAGGCAGTGGGAAAAAACTCTAGCTGATAACATGATGAAGGCTGAATTCCTATATATAACAAACCCAAATGAAGGTACTAAAAAAGAATGGGTTCATAGCCAACTACATTATGCAGCAGTGGCTAAGAAGAAGGCAGAAAATAAAAGATTCTTCCTACAACAACCATACTTTGAGGAGGCAGAGGGGAAAGGACACCTATTGGCAACTATTGTAAAAGCTCAGCGGCTAGCATCATATATAATTGAAATACAATCAACTTCAAATAAGAGGACCGATACTACCCCAGAGATATTGGAGGTATTCAGGGAATTTTACCAGGCACTATATAAGGGTAAGGTATCTTACCTGGAGGTGTCCCTGAATAGATTCTTTGATACTATTGATTTAGCAAGCATTTCCAAGCAATGATGAAAGGGTGGTTTTGGAGGGCCCATTAACATTGGATGAGCTAAGAAATGCAGCATCTAAATTTACCTAACAATAAAGGACCAGGACCAGATGGTCTTCCGGGGAAATGCATAAAAAATATGGAGATGTGTTACCTGAATTGCTCGATGTCTTTAATTATGCCATGGAGGTAACCCCTCTATGACTGAAACAGTCATTATTGTCTTATTGAAACCTGGTAAAGACCCAAGTAATCCTGATTAGATTATCAAGATGCATTTCAAAATTAATTCATTGTGATCAATCAGGTTTTATTCCTAATAGATCTACAGTGAATAATATTTGGTGTCTATTTATAAATCTACAACTCCCAACAAACAACATGGGAAACAGCTATAATGTCACTTGATGCGGCTAAAGCATTTGACAGTATACAGAGTGGGTCTTTTTGTGGAATTGCTTAAAAAGATATGGGTTTGGCCCTAGATTTATTAAATGGATACAACTTTTATATGACTCTCCAAGTGCAAGGGTACAGGTGAATGGATGGGAATCGGCCCCTTTTTCATTGACCAGAGGGACAAGGCAGGGATGTCCCCTATCCCCGCTTCTTTTTGCTCTGGTATTGAACCACTGGCTGAGGCTATTCGCTCTTCTACAAATGTTGCCGGATTTCGTAGATCTACAGGTGAAGATAATATAGCACTCTATGTGGATGACACCCTAGTGTTTTTGGGGAATACAGGCCTATCCCTGTCTGCAGTTATGCCCTTAATAGACTTGTATGGATTCTTTTCAGGATCCAATATTAATTGGGACAAGTCCGTAATGCTGCTTTTGGACCCTGCACTTGTGGAGCTTCCACACGTCAGATCAGATCCATCCCACGGCTCAAGTCCTGCGGGAACGCATGGGAACAGAGTTCCTGTACTTTTTCCACAACAGGAACTGAGTTCCCATTAGCAGCCACATCCTGCAAATGGCTGAGTAACTGGTAGCTAGGCTGAGCAGCGCCTCCGAGCAAGAGCAGCCCAGCCACAGACACCACACCAGACAGAGCCACACTTACTGCTGGCAAGGATCCAGCCTGTGCCCACTGCCCAGTCAGTGCCAGACAGTCCCGGGGCCGCCGCCAACTACTCCCGCAGCTGCTGTAGCACATTGCCAGCAGTGCAGCCCAACTCTGAGCTGCCAGACTTCTCCAGTTCAACTTCTCCTCTCCTGAGCTGAGCCTCCGAGTCCTCCTGCCCACGAGGTCCGCCGCGAGTTTTCCACCCACCAGAGTCATTGATAAACTTCCAGGTTAGTGTGTTACACACACTTTGCTAGTTACAGTGAGCATGCTCCCACTCCATTCTGCTGCTGTGTCCCCCACTCCCCCTCCGTTCTGCTGTTGTCTCCCCCACTCCCCCTCTGTTCCGCTGCTGGCTCCCCCGCTCCCCCTCAGTTCCGCTGCTGTCTCCCCTCACTCCCCCTCTGTTCCGCTGCTGTCTCCCCCACTCCTCCTCCATTCCACTGCTGTCTCCCCCACCCCCCTCCATTGCGCTGCTTTCTCCCCCACTCCCCCTCCGTTCCACTGCTTTCTCCCCCATTCCCCCTCTGTTACGCTGCTTTCTCCCCCACTCCTCCTCCTTTCCGCTGCTTTCTCCCCCACTCCCCCTCCATTCCGCTGCTGTCTCCCCCACTCCCCCTCCGTTCCGCTGTTGTCTCCCCCACTCCTCCTCCGCTCCGCTTCTGTCTCCCCCACTCCCCCTCCGCTTCGTTGTTGTCTCCCCCACTCCCCTTCCGTTCCGCTGCTTTCTCCCCCACTCCCCCTTCGTTCTGCTGCTTTCTCCCCCACTCCCTCTCCGTTCCGCTGCTGTCTCCCCCACTCTCCCTCCGTTCTGCTGCTGTCTCCCCCACTCCCCCTCCGTTCTGCTGCTGTGTCCCCCACTCCCCCTCCATTTTGCTGCTGTGTCACCCACTCCCCCTCCGTTCTGCTGCTGTGTCCACCACTCCCCCTCCTTTATGCTGCTGTCCCCCACTCCCCCTCCATTCTGCTGCTGTCTCCCCCACTCCCCCTCCATTCTGCTGCTGTCTCCCCCACTCTCCCTCCATTCTGCTGCTGTCCCCCACTCCCCCTCCGTTCTGCTGCTGTCTCCCCCACTCCCCCTCCATTCTGCTGCTGTCCCCCACTCCCCTCCATTCTGGTGCTGTCTCCCCCACTCCCACTACGTTCTGCTGCTGTCCCCCACTCCCCCTCCGTTCTGCTGCTGCCCCCCTCCAGTTTTCCTCCGTGTCCCCTTCCGTTCTGCTGTCCTCCTCCATTCTGCTACTGTCCCCCTCCATTCTGCTGCTGTCCCCCTCCAGTTTTCCTTCATGTCCCCCTCCGTTCTGCTCCCCCCCTCCATTCTTGTGGTGATTATTCTGTTAGTTTGACAAGTTAACTTATTTTGTTTTTGTAAACTGGACTTTACAATAAATGCTGCACTGTATTTTTTTTTTGGTAGGGGAATGGATCTTGGGTGGGAGTTCCCACACTTTTTCCCCAGGACTTGACCCCTGAGCCATCTGCTCATCAGATGGCCCTGGTTACATCATTTGAATATTGGAGTGGTAACTACACCAACTATTACAAAATATACAGATAAGAATATACTCCCTCTTATTGTCAAATTTAGTGAGCAAAACTTGGAGTAAATTCCTGTTGTCCATGATAATGGTCAGACGAGCGTTACAAAAAACAGCGGAAAGAACAACAGCCCTGGAAGAGAGGATAAGCCAGATAGAAGATGATATATATCCATTAAAAAATTATGTTAAAAACATGAAAGAACAGATGAGTAGAAACGCTTCCAAAATGGATGAGAAAGAGGCTTTGAAGGGATAATGTGAGGCTGGTAGGATTGCCGGAAAAGAGTGAGAGTCCCAATCCCATTGAGTTTCTCGAAAAAATGGTTTCTAGAACTTTTTGGAAAAGAGACATTTTCAGCAATGTTTTCAATTGAAAGAGCACATAAAGTCCCTTTAAGCGCCCCACCACCAGAAGGGTATCCAAGGCCGCTATTGGTGATTTTTTTAAATTATAAGGACAAAGTGATGCTGCTATGGAAAGCAAAGGAGGCGGGGAATCATTTCTTCAATGGTATCAAGATTTTGCTATATTCAGACTTCTCGCAGGAATTGCAGAAGCGTAGAACTGGGTACATAGAGATCAAATGTACCATACAAAAATACAAGTTGACTTGGCTCTGCTCTACCCAGCATGGTTACGGGTAGTGGCACTGGGAGGAACACAGATTTTTGGAATTCAGATTCACAGATTCAGGGCGGATGGGTGGGGGGACAGGTGAAAATACAGGCGGGAAATAGAGAAATAGTTTACTTTACAGTAGAGGAGAAATGTAGATTGAACGAAAGATTAATAATGAACCACATATTAGAAGACAATATAATAGAGAAACATATTCAGTACACAGGGGATTAATGGTATTGATAGAAAGAGAGTGTCTGATTTCCAGATGAGAATGTTTTTGAATTTTTATAAACACTTGTTTTTCTCTATTATGACAGAGAAATATGCACAAAGGATACAACACAGTACACAAAAAATTAAGGGTAGTAATGCACATATAAGTTTTGATTTTCACATAAATTTACTTTTGAGACTGTATTCCCCATTGACTTCTACAGTATATCTCTCTGGCCTTCACATGCAGGCTAAAACATTTAATATAGGATCTTGGAACGTCAGGGGAATGGGTAACCCGTTCATAAAAGCAGCAGTATTCGCCATGCTGGAGAGATATGGAATAAAGTTGATCTGTCTGCTGGAAACACACTTAACAAAACATACAATCCTGCAACTAAAGAGCAGGAAATACCAACTTCAATACCATTGGGTATACTCCTCTTATTCCAGAGGTGTAAGTGTTGTGGTGAGAACAGGGGTGGCTTTTTCCTTCAGACAGATCAGCATAGACGAAAAAGGTTGTTATATCTTTCTTTATTGCTCATTGGATAATAGGATGCATGTGGTGGCAAATATCTATTTCCCTCCACCTTTTAAAATGCATGTGATGAATAGACTGAGTGAATTTATTCTAGATAAGGAAGAAGTTCTGGTTATAATAGTAGGAGACTTCAAGAAGGTCTTAGATAAAAAGATGGATAGGTTTCCTGTATGGGTGCAGTTGGCGCCAACAGAGAAGAGCCGGCTGAGCCAATTTATGGAGGACATTGATATGTGGAGAGCGCGGAATCCAAATGTTCAGCAATATTCATGCTTCTCAAGCTTGTATTCCACGCTGTCCAGGATAGATATGGCCCTGGGAAATAGTAGAGCAATGCAAATGAAAAAAAAACGTATATCTACCAAGATGGGGTATCAGACCATTCGCCAATGGTGCTGTTATTGAATCTGGGGGGGGGGGGGGAAGAGCTCAAAGAGTCTGGAAAATAAATCCATTTTGGTTTGAATTAATAAAGAAAATAGATGAGGTTCTGCTCAAACTGAGAGTTTTTAGAGTTTAATGAAGGTATGGCTTCATCTGGTATGCTTTGGGACACCTTGAAGGCATTCCTCAGTGCTATCTTGATCCAGCAGGTGGCTAAATTCAATAAGGAATCTTGGGAATGGGAAGAAAATACAACAAGAGAGGTATTGGTAGCTGAAAATAATTATGTAATCAATCCATCCCCGGGAAAGAAAAAAATATGGCTAGATTAACAACAAAATTACAAAATAGCAATTGCAAGGAAGGTTGAGAACAGGCAGCTCTTTCAGAAACAATGTGCTTTCTCACCTTGGCACTAGGAATGTTGGCACAATTGGTGAAATCCAATTCTCCCCCCTCCCCCATCTCCACAATTAGGGCAAAAGGAGGAGAGGTTACTTACTGCACCTCAGAGATATTAGCTACCTTTAGTGATTACTATAAAAAAAAGTATACCTCACAGAGAGTGGTGGAGGAAGGACTAATGGACTATTTCCTGGGGAAATTAGAGATACCGACAATTACACAAGCCAACAGAGATCAACTGGAAGCCCCAATAATGCTTGTAGAACTCCAACAGGAAGTAGCTGGGATGGCAAACCAAAAATCTCCGGGTCCAGATGGGCTCCTGATGGAGACATATAAATATTACAGAGAAATATTACTCCCCGAGTTGCTTAGAGCATTGAGAGGGGCACATATGGAGGGAGGATTGCCTGCCTCGATGCTAGAAGCAACGATTATAGTGATACATAAAGAGGGGAAGGACCCGTTGGATACAGCGTCATATAGACCAATCTCTCTCCTGTGTTCAGAGGCCAAAATATTACGGTAGCTAAGGTCTTAGCTGCTAGGTTGAATAAAATTGCCTCAAAATTGATTGACCCAGATCAGACGGGATTCATTGCCAATAGATCCACTAGTATGAATATTATGAGGACATTCCTGAATCTGCAGACCTCGTCAGAAAATGAGGGATCAAGAGCTGTGTGTCAGTAGAAGTGACCAAAGCTTTTGATAGCCTGGAGTGGGGGTACATCTAGCGGGTTCTGGGGAGATTCCGGTTTGGGCCTTCTTTTATAGGATGGATAAAAATGATTTACAATGATCCTTGTGCCAATATTAGAATCTATAATGAATTTTCGGACCGGATCCAGTTGGAGAGGGGGACGAGACAGGGGTGCCCATTGTCACCCCTGCTCTTCGCCTTTGCAATGGAACCCTTGGCAATTTCTATAAAGTCATGCTCTGACTGGTAGACACGTTGTAGATATGTAGTAGATACGTTGAGATATCTGGGGATACTATTGACAAAAGATCCTAACCAGTATATTTGTAAAAACCTAATACCATTACTGACTAAGTTTAAACAAAAAATTAACATCTGGAAATGGCTTCCTTTATCGGTAGGCGGTAGATGTGGTCTAATCAAAATGATATGGTTGCTACAGCTATTGTACTTACTGCATAATTCTCCAGTGTGGATATGCAAGAAGTGGCTTTAAAAAAATTGAAACTCTCTTCAGAGAGTTAATTTGGAAAGGGGGAGAAGCTAGGATCCAACTCCAAACTATGCAGCTCCTGATCGGGGAGGGGGGCTTGGCGGTGCCGCATCCCGAGAGTTACTGTCATGGTTATGCAGTGATCTTCCTGTGTTTGCTTACCTCCCCTCATGTGTTCAGACTAAGAGGCCAGCCACTTCCACCTGGTGGTTTTATAACCTCTCCTATAAGCATGGCTCCACCCCAGGCCCTATCAGGGAGCCCTATATTAACCTGTGCACTGCAGGCCATCAGGGCTGATCAAATATGGTGTATTCCTTTGTGTGTTAGCTTCCTGTTACCTGCCGTGTGCTCTCCTACTGTTTTCCGTTACTGACTTTGGTGCGTCTTTGACTATCCCTGTTTGCCTGTGATCCTGACCTTTTGGCGTGTCCCAGACTATTCTTGTCTGCTTGTGGCCCCGACTTTGGCTTTGTCCCTCACCATCCCTATCCTCCTGTTGCCTACTGTGGGTGTGAGCTGGGGGACCCTGGGGGTCGCGACCTGGAGCCAGTTGCAGCCAAGTCCATCCTCACCACTCGAGGCTCTGGTGAACACCTGCTGGCTCTTAGGCCGCGTACACACGCGCGGACTGTTTGCCCAACCTTGTTCGTCAAACAGTTTCGGCAAACAGTCCGCTCAAAATTTGCATGAGCGGACTTGCCCACACACGAGCGGACTGTTTCAGCGAACTGTTTGCCAAACAGTTCGCTCAACTTTTGAAATGAACGGACTCGCCCACGTAAGGAGGAGGCAAATCCGCCCATTTCGAGCGCGTGTACAGGTAGGCGGGGCCCGCGAAGGAGACGTCGCGGGCTCCGCCGCCTGGAATGGGCTTAAAGGGGAACCCCAACGCCGAAAAAAATCGGCGTGGGGGTTCCCCCAAAGTCCACACCAGACCCTTGTCCGAGCACGCTACCCGGCCGGCCAGGAAAGGGGGGCGAGCGAGCGCGCCCCCCCTCCTGAGCCGTACCAGGCCGCGTGCCCTCAACATGGGGGGTGCCTTGGGGAAGGGGGGGCCGCGCGGCCCCCCCACCCCAAAGCACCTTGTCCCCATGTTGATGAGGACAAGGGCCTCTTCCCGACAACCCTGGCCGTTGGTTGTCGGGGTCTGCGGGCGGGGGGCTTATCGGAATCCGGGAGCCCCCTTTAAGAAGGGGGCCCCCGGATACCGGCCCCCCACCCTATGTGAATGAGTATGGGGTACAATGTACCCCTACCCATTCACCTGTGAAATAAAGTACAAAAAAAAACACAACACAGGGAAAAAATATTTTATTGCACAGCTCCGGGGGTCTTCCGTCTTCGGGGGTCTTCTCGCCGGACTCCTCCGCTATCTGTGTGTAGCTCTTTTGCTAGCGGAGGAGTCCGGCTTTCTTCCTCCCCGCCGCCGGCCTCTTCTCCCGACTTCGGGGGTCTTGTCCCCCTCTTCGGTTCTTCTGCCGGGCCACCGCGCCTTCTTGTAGCTCTTTTGCAGGCGGTGGCCCGGTCTTCTGTCGCCGCTGCCTTCCGTTCTTCTGTCGCCGCCTTTGGTTCTTCTGCCGGGCCACCGCGCCTTCTTGTAGCTCTTTTACAGGCGGTGGCCCGGTCTTCTGTCGCCGCTGTCGTCGCCGCCGCCTTCCGTTCTTGTTCTTCTTCTTGTTCTTCTTCTTCTTCTCCTGGAGATGTTGACTCGACGAGCTCTCCGGCCGGAATGCCAGGGACACGCTCCGCTGCCACTTATATAGTGACAATGGGGCGGTGTCACATGGTATATGTCACATGGGTTGGTCACATGGTGACCCCGCCCCCTTACGATGTCATAGTCCCCATGTGACATCAACCCATGTGACCAACCCATGTGACATATACCATGTGACACCGCCCCATTGTCACTATATAAGTGACCGCACAGCGCGGCTCTGGCATTCCGGCCGGAGAGCTCGTCGAGTCAACATCTCCAGGAGAAGAAGAAGAAGAACAAGAAGAAGAACAAGAACGGAAGGCGGCGGCGGCGGCGACGACAGCGGCGACAGAAGACCGGGCCACCGCCTGCAAAAGAGCTACAAGAAGGCGCGGTGGCCCGGCAGAAGAACCGAAGAGGGGGACAAGACCCCCGAAGTCGGGAGAAGAGGCCGGCGGCGGGGAGGAAGAAAGCCGGACTCCTCCGCTAGCAAAAGAGCTACACACAGATAGCGGAGGAGTCCGGCGAGAAGACCCCCGAAGACGGAAGACCCCCGGAGCTGTGCAATAAAATATTTTTTCCCTGTGTTGTGTTTTTTTTTGTACTTTATTTCACAGGTGAATGGGTAGGGGTACATTGTACCCCATACTCATTCACATAGGGTGGGGGGCCGGTATCCGGGGGCCCCCTTCTTAAAGGGGGCTCCCGGATTCCGATAAGCCCCCCGCCCGCAGACCCCGACAACCAACGGCCAGGGTTGTCGGGAAGAGGCCCTTGTCCTCATCAACATGGGGACAAGGTGCTTTGGGGTGGGGGGGCCGCGCGGCCCCCCCTTCCCCAAGGCACCCCCCATGTTGAGGGCACGCGGCCTGGTACGGCTCAGGAGGGGGGGCGCGCTCGCTCGCCCCCCTTTCCTGGCCGGCCGGGTAGCGTGCTCGGACAAGGGTCTGGTGTGGACTTTGGGGGAACCCCCACGCCGATTTTTTTCGGCGTTGGGTTCCCCTTTAAGTCCATTCCAGGCGGCGGAGCCCGCGACGTCTCCTTCGCGGGCCCCGCCTACCTGTACACGCGCTCGAAATGGGCGGACTTTCCGAGCGGGAACAGTTTGCTCATTTCGAAAGTAGCCTACACACGGGCGGACTGTTCGCTCAAACACAGTTTCAGCGGACAGTTTTTCGGAATTTCCGAAAGACTTTGTCCGTCCAACTGTCCGCTGAAACTGTCCGCTGAAAGCCCACACACGGGCGGACTGTCCGCCCAAACACTGTTCAGCGGACAAGGTTGGGCGAACAGTCCGCCCGTGTGTACGCGGCCTTAGACTCCGTGCCCCAGGGAATCTTATGCTCTAACCCCGGTGGGACCTGTCTCCCGTCCGCAGCAGTCAGCCGTAGGGTCCACAACCTTGCGGTGCACTCCTGATCCCTACGGTGTGCATCTGTCACCTCGCCTCAAGGCCTGACAGTTTGATCAGCCATGGACCCGGCTGACGTGCCGCTTCCTGCAGATGATCCATTGCAGAGCTTAGTTCGGTGATGCGATTCCTTCAGGATTTGGCATCGCATGTTGAACAGGTTCAGGCCTCATTAGGATCCCCGGTTCAACAACCTCAACCGCTATCTGCCGCTGCACCTATCGCATCAGTCGCAGCCACACATTCATTACAACTACCAGCTCCGGTCCGTTTCTCTGGGGACTCCAAGGCTTGCAGGGGGTTCCTTAGCTAGTGCACAATTCATTTTGAACTTCAGCCCCAAAACTTTCTGTCTGATTGGGCAAAAGTAGCATATATCATATCCCTCCTGTCCGGCGAGGCATTAGCTTGGGCCGCCCCTCTGTGGGAACTGAATGATCCAGTGGTTTCTAGCCTGTCTGATTTCTTGAAACTTTTTCGGAATATCTTCAAGGAACCGGGTCATGTCTCCTCAGCGGCTAGCACTCTTTTACGTCTCCGTCAAGAGTCTGCGTCTGTGGGACAGTATGCTCTTCAGTTCCGTATCCTCACAGCTGAATTGATCTGGAATAATGAGGCCCTAGTTGCAACCTTTTTACATGGCCTCTCTGATAGAGTGAAGCATGAATTAGCAGGAAGATCCCTTCCTGCTGATCTGGACAGTGTCATCACCTTGTGTAACCAGATCGATATTCGCTTTCAGGAGAGGGCCCTGGAAAAAAGACGCCGGCACTCCCCGTTCTTTAGGCAGCCTGAACCCCCAGTCCCTTCTCTTCGATCCGAGGAACACCCCCTGCCTACCGAGGAACCTATGCAGTTGGGCTGGACTAAATTATCTCCCGAAGAACGTGCTAGGCGCAGATCTCTGGGCCTATGCCTCTATTGTGGGGCCAAAGGTCATTTCCTTGACACTTGTTCTCTTCATCTGGAAAAACGCTCAGGGCTAATACATCTGGAAGGTGGAGTATTAGACCCTGAAATATCACCTTCACCTTCTCGTCTTCTCCTTTCTGTGTTGCTTCATGTCGGTGCTTCCTCTCGTTCGGTCTCAGCACATCTGGATTCCAGAGCCGCTGCTAATTTCATGGATTGGGAAACTGCATCCTCCATGAGACTCACCCTTTTGCCCCTTACAATGCCATTGGTGGTCTTGGCGATTGATGGCATGGTTCTCCCAGGGGGCCCTATCCGCTTTCAGACTCTTCCTGTTAAGATGTCAGTAGGGAACCTCCACCAGGAGTGGATAGCCTTCCTTGTCTTACCTAAGGCTTCATCTCCTATCATATTAGGTCTTCCTTGGTTACGGCTCCATTCTCCACACGTTGACTGGTCTGCTGGACTGATCCTGGCTTGGGGTTCCTCCTGTTCCTCTTCCTGCCTACTCAAGGGTACCCCAAAGGAGAAACTTCCTGTTACCACCATCACAGTATCTTCTGCTCTTCCCGCTGTATATAGCGATCTCTGGGATGCGTCCTGCAATAGTCGGACTGATGCACTCTCTAGGTCATGTGGTACTCTGGATGAGGGGCCCACCTATGAACCTGAGTCGATCATTCACTCCAGTTCGCATAACCATTTACCTTTGTCTGTCCCTAATCTCCCTTGGACGCACAGCCAGGCTAACTTGTCTGCAAGTTCCACAGTTGCTATGCCCTGTGATGCGATTGAGATGGTCGCTACACCTGACAATACTATTCAGTCGACCTCTGCACCAGTTATGCCAGTCCAGCCCATGCCCCATGAGCTTCCTGCTTCTTGTTCAGCACCTTCGGTGACCTGGCCTCACCCTACTGCTACTATGTCCGTTCAAACCCGTTTAAGAGGCTCAATCCATCCTTTGGATAGAATACCTCATTCGGCCAGGAGGGGTTTTCATTCTTTTTCTCAGGGTTCTCTGCATTCTGTTTGTGTTGCAGCTATCCAGCTTGACTCTTGTGACATGTCACTTTCTAACCAACCTGACCTCAGGGATCCACTGACCTCTGCCCAGTCTGGTGGTCCTGTTATGGATGCCCAGCTCATCTTTAAGGGTGTGGGGGACCCTGCTCAGACTCCTGATCTTCTCATGCCCTTACCCATTCCTAAAAAGCCTTTAATCCTCAAGTCCTCTCTTTCTCTCCCTACCTCTGTTTCGGTCTCTAAAGGATAATCTAAAATACGAGGTTAGTCAAGTTTTGGATTCCCGACTCCGTAAAGGCATTCTTCAGTACCTCGTACTTTGGAAAGGGTTGGGCCCTGAGGAGAGGTCTTGGATAACTGCATCTGAGGTCTTTGCTCCCTGTCTGTTAAGGAGGTTCCATCTGGAGTTTCCCTTTAAGCCTGGACCCAGGCGGGGGAGGGGGAGGTCTCGTAAGAGGGAGGGTACTGTCATGGTTATGCAGTGATCTTCCTGTGTTTGCTTACCTCCCCTCATGTGTTCAGACTAAGAGGCCAGCCACTTCCACTTGGTGGTTTTTATAACCTCTCCTCTAAGCATGGCTCCACCCCAGGCCCTATCAAGGAGCCCTATATTAACATGTGCACTGCAGGCTATCAGGGCTGATCAACCATTGTGTATTCCTTTGTGTGTTAGCTTCCTGTTACCTGCCGTGTGCTCTTCTACTGTTTTCTGTTACCAACTTTGGCGTGTCTTTGACTATCCCTGTTTGCCTGTGATCCTGACCTTTTGGTGTGTCCCCGACTATTCTTGTCTGCTTGTGGCCCCGACCTTGGCTTTGTCCCTCACCATCCCTATCCTTCTGTTGCCTACTGTGGGTGTGAGCTGGGGGACCCTGGAGGTCGCGACCTGGAGCCAGTTTCAGCCAAGTCCATCCTCACCATTCGAGGCTCTGGTGAACACCTGCTGGCTCTTAGACTCCGCGCCCCAGGGAATCTTACGCTCTAACCCCAGTGGGACCTGTTTCCCGTCCGCAGCAGTCAGCCATAGGGTCCACAACCTTGCGGTGCACTCCTGATCCCTACGGTGTGCATCTATCACCTCACCTCAAGGTGACCTGAGAGTTACTACCTGGCTGCACAATTGCAACATCTATTGGGATGTGAGATCCAGGGGGGTGGCACCACTAATGGGAGAATAATGCTTTCAGGAACCTTGCATAATACAATTATCGATGCGTTAGAGGCAGACTCCTTTTGTTATAGAAACTTGATAATAAAAATGATAACAAAAATATGGAATATAGTTAAAAAATAATTTGCAGAGAGTGATTCTGATAGGAAAGGTCAAAGAGTGGGAAATTCAGGATATTAATGGGCTGATACAGGTGTATGATGGTAATAATCTTACATTTTTTTGGATTTGAAAAGGGAATTTAATATACCACAACATTAATTTTTTAGATATTTACAGATATGACATGCCCTAGAAGTCCAATTTAGGACACAGGTATTTGAATGGAACAAAACCCCTCTCTTTCAAAATATACTCCATGGGGGCACAACTAAGGGACTTATTTCCAAGTTATATGGACATCTATGTAATGGAATAAATACAGGATTGGATTCCCATAATGATAAGGAGAGATGGGAAGAGGATATAGAGGAAATATCTCAGGGACAGTGGAGGAAGGTTTTGGAGATGGTCTCGGTCGCATCCTCACATTTGATGTTGATTTATAGAGGTTACTATACTCCTAAGAGGCTGTTTAAGTATGGTAGAAGATCAGATGATACATGCCTTAGATGCCAGGGGACTAGAGATCTCATCCATATGGTATGGAGATGTCCAAAGCTATTTAGATACCGGGAGGGGGTTCTTAGTATCATGGATGAGATCTATGGGATAACTTTGAAGATGGAAGTTGGACTTTGTATATTAGGATATAGGAAGGAACCTGGGGAGGGGAAAAGTACCACAGTAGCAATACTGAGATACTTATTCCAAGCCAGAAAAATTATTGCGATGAGATGGCAGTCGAGGACATCCCCGGCAGTAAGTGACTGGATCACTGTTATAAATGAAACTATATGTAAAGAAAAAGTAGTCTACACAAAAAGAGGAAATCTTAGAGAATTTGAGAGGATGCGGATGCCCTGGCTGCAAAAAATGGGATCCCCCCAATAGAGGGGAGAGGATAGGGTCAGACTGGGGAACCACTGAAAGTAAAGTGTTAAATAGGGAATTAACATAGTGTAAGATAAGCCAATAAATTTGTAAACATATCTACATACTTGGTATGAGTTGGGAAAAGAGGGGATGCTAGGGGAGAAGAGAACGTATGTCACGCATTGCAACACTGGAAAACGAAAATATAAATGTTATACCTGTCCTTTTTATGATTGTAATGATTATTGTACTATTGAATTTTGTATTGGGAAAAAAAACTGAATAAAGAATAAATAAAAAAATAAAATAATAGAGAATACTGGAAAATACATTTTTTTTTTGCCTCATGGCAAGAAGGCATAGAGGACCTAGATGAGGAGGACTGGACACTAGATCTCTCTGGCAACACTACCCAGGACATCTCTCTCACCCTCCCAAAGGTTACCTCAGCTCTTTAACATACATAGGGCTCATTATACCCCACAGAAAAATCTATGCTTGGGGAAAATATATAACACTGTTATGCCTGCGATCCTCTCTATTTAATGGATATCTTATCCACATGCTCTGGCGATGTCCAAAGCTTCATTGTTACTGGGAAAAAATATTTATAACCCTAAATTTATTATGCTCCACTGAAATAACAGGGATGTCCAAACTTGCACTACTGAGAATAATCCCTGATGGAGCGTTATCAGTAGAGATGCATACTATGTGGATAAGATCCGTATATTTAGGACATATTTTACAAAAATGGTCATCCGCTGATCCTCCCACACATAAACAATTGGTTGAGAAACTTACTTACCGTATATACTTAAAAGATTAACATAAGCATAGAGGCAGTGGCGGAACCCAAATGGTCACTATGGGGCCCACAGCCGAGTGGGGCCCTCAGCCGGGGCCTGCTGCCGAGTGGCCCGGGGCTCGGCATGCTCCTGTCCTGCACAGAAGACAGAACACCGGCACCAGCCCTGTCCCAGCGGCGTGATGTCACTCTGCCAGAGGCGCAATGGGAGAAGCATCAAGAGCTACTGCAGCCTAGAACCAAGTGGAGCCTGGCAGGGCCATTGAGGAGGAACCTCAATGCACCCACTTTATTGCAGACAGAGTCAGAGACCATTTATTCACATTTCACAGGTAAGTAAGCCAGCAAGCAGTAGCACAAGCTAAATTAAGCTGATGCAGTGATGCCATACGGCCGGACTGCAGTCTGAAGATTATGAACTGTCTGTGACTGTCCGATTTTTCTAATATGCAGCATGGCAGGGGGGAAATGTCCTGCATTGGTTATAGTAACTGCTGTATTAATGTGAATGATTTTACTGGTCACGGTCACTGATGAATAATTTTACTAGTCACGGTCACTGATGAATGAATTTACTTGTCACGGTGACTGATGAATGAATTTACTGGTCACGGTCACTGATGAATGAATTTACTGGTCACGGTCACTGATGAATGAATTTACTAGTCATGGTCACTAGGGATGAGCCGAACACCCCCCGGTTCGGTTTACACCAGAGCTTTCGAACGGACCGAAAATTCGTACGAACTTTAGAACCCCATTGAAGTCTATGGGACTCGAACGTTCGAAATAAAAAGTGCTAATTTTAATGGCTAATATGCAAGATACTGTCCTAAAAAGGGTTTGGGGACCTGGCTCCTGACCCAGGGGACATGGATCAATGCCTAAAATGTTTTTAAAAATGGCCGTTTTGACGGGAGCACTGATTTTAATGATGATTAAAGTGAAAAAAAAAAAAGTGAAATATTCCTTTAAATATCATGCCTGGGGGGTGTCTATAATATGCCTGTGAAGTGCCACGTGTTTCCCGTGTTTAGAACAGTCCCTGCACAAAATGACATTTAACGGAAATAACATCATTTAAAACTGCTTGCGGTTTTAATGTTATATCTGGTTCCGGCAATATGGATAAAAATCATTGAGAAAAATGGCATTGGGTAGCCCCCCCCCCTGCCCATTACCAGCCCCTTTGGGTCTTGTACGGATATTAAGGGGAACCCCGTACCCAGGCCCTATATACTCAGAACAGCAGTATACAGGCGGTGCAAACAAGACAGGGACTGTGTAGAGAATCTGTTTGTAATTTTCAACTGGTACATTTTTAAAGTGTAGCTCCAGTCAAAAAATCTGTTTTTAAGCTTTTTGGAAAACATAGGGAAGGGTTATCACCCCTGCAGTGGCGGAATTATAGGGGTCGCTGAGATCGCCAAGGCGACCGGGCCCCGTGCTGCAGGGGGGCCTTGGGGGCCCCCCTGTATATCTGAAGGTGCGGGCGGCTGAGACCAAGCTCCCCGATCTTCAGCCGAAGTGTAATCGGCACTGTGCGGGGAGCTCGGAGTCATCACACTGCTTATAACTAAATAGAAAGCAGTGTGTGCTCTTTGTCTCCCCCTACAGTGCAGTACCCGGCAGGAAGAGGTAAGATAAAGCACTGGCGTTTTTGAAAAGACTTTATGTGTGTGTGCATTTGTGTGTGTATGTGCATGTGTGTGACAGTGTATGTGTGTGTATGTGCATGTGTGTGACAGTGTATGTGTGTGTATGTGCATGTGTGTGACAGTGTATGTGTGTGTGTATGTGTGTGCATGTGTATGTGAATGTGTGTAGATGGCGAGCAGGTGGGGGGGGCACACTGGCAGCGTTTAATGGCACACTGGCAGCGTTTAATGGCACAGTTGTAGCATTTGAGGGCACAGTGGCAGTGTTTGGCCCAGTGGCTGCAATTGATGGCACAATGATAGAGTTTGATGGCACAGTGGCAGTATTTGAGGGCACAGTGGCAGTGTTTGATGGCACAGTGGCAGTGTTTGATGGCACAGTGGCTGCAATTGATGGCACAGTGGCTGCAATTGATGGCACAGTGGCAGCGTTAAATGGGCACAGTGGCAGCGTTAAATGGGCACAGTGGCTGCAATTGAGGGCGCGGTGGCAGCCTTTGAGGGCACGGTGGCAGCCTTTGAGGGCACGGTGGCAGCCTTTGAGGGCACAGTGGCAGCCTTAAATGGGCACGGTGGCAGCGTTAAATGGGCACAGTGGCAGTGTTAAATTGGCACGGTGGCAGTGTTTGATGGCACGGTGGCAGCGTTTGATGGCACGGTGGCAGCTTTTGATGGCACGGTGGCAGCTTTTGATGGCACAGTGGCAGCATTTGGGTACAGTGGCTGCGATTGATTGCACAGTGGCTGTATTTGAGGGTACAGTGGCAGTGTTTGACGGCACAGTGGCTGCATTTGATGATTTGGTTTATAAAAAATGTTGTGCCCCCCAAAAATTTTGAGCACCAGCCACCGCTGTTTAGATGTATGTATGCACATTTTATGTATCTGCGTTTAATCCTGCCCCCCCCCCCCCCCCCCCATATTAGAGCTGTGCAATTTTCAAAAAAAAAAAAAAAAAAGTTGTCATTTAAAAAAAAAACAAAAAAAAACACTCGATTCACAATTCGAATCCAGTTTTTTTTTTATGGACAGGCCGTTTTTAGGTGAGGCCGGGGCTTCGTCCTAGTCCGCAGGTCTGGCCTCGCGGACTAGGCCGAAGCCACGGCCTCACCTAAAAACTCCTGCCCGCAGCTCCTCAGGACCGATGCGGTGTCAGCACTGATCCTGGTGAAAAAATAAATATCTAAAAAAAACTATTTGCTGAAAATTTTAATCGATTTGACCTCTCAACTCAATTCAAGATTCAAATCGATTTTTTTCCCCAGCCCTACCCCATATGTGTACAATCAGAACTGTTTTTTTTTTCTTGCTTGTTCAAAGTAGCAGCAAAAAAAAAATGCTATTCCTCTAAAAAGCGATCTGTGCTCAGATCGCTTTTCAGAGGCATTTGACAGCTGGTAAAGGGGCAATATGTTGCCTCCTGAACACCTGTTTTAATCCCTTAATGTGATTGTAAAGGTTTGCTTTTTTTTTTTTTTTTTAATAACAAACATGTTATACTTACCTTCACTGTGCAGCTTGTTTGGCCCCAAACCTGCTCTTCTGGGGTCCCTTGGTGGCTCTCGTGGCTCCTCCTCTTATCAGACAATCCCCTACGAGAAGCGCTCTCCCGGGGGGGGGTGTTACCTTGCAGGTGCCCCGGATACCCGCGTCATTGGATTTTATTAACAGCAGTGGGAGCCAATGGCTGAGCTGCTATCAATCTATCCAATCAGGAGCCGAGAAACCCCAGGCAAAGGAAGAGCACATCTCCACCTGGTAAAGTTCCAGGGCTCAGGTTAGTAAAACGGGGGGGGGGGGGGGGGGCTGGGGTTCAGGTGACTGCCAGGTGTTTTTTCACCTTAAAGCGGAGGTCCACCCTAAAGTGGAGCTTCCGCTCATTGGAACCCTCCCCCCCTCCGGCGCCACAATTGGCATTTTTCAGGGGGGAGGGGGGTGCAGGTACCTGTACAGTACAGGTATCTGCACCCACTTCCGGCGTAGATTCCGCAGAATCTACGCCCCTTTCTGAAGGTCCCCCGCTGCCTGCTGTGAAACACACGGATCCCAGAGACAGCGGGGACCATCCTTATTGCGCAGCGTGACTCGCGCATGCGCAGCAGGGTACTGGGAAATGAAGCCGCAAGGCTCCACTTCCTGATTCCCATACCCAAGATGGCGGCGGCAGCACCCGAGAGACGATCGAGAGATCGGCTTTGGGTGCTGACATCGCGGGCGCGCTGGGCGGGTAAGTGTCATTATTTTAAAAGTCAGCAGCTGCAGTATTTGTAGCTGCTGGCTTTAAAAAAAAAAAAACGGCGGACTCCCGTTAAAATGCATAGGATGGATTAAGGTGAAAAAACACGAGGGTTTACAACCCCTTAAATGCATCCTCACTATGCTGGAACTGCATGCAATGCACACAGTTGCAGGGTGGTTGCTGTGCAGCCCCATTCACCTAGGGATGTACTTAAAGAGGAAGTAAACCCTGATGGGTTTACTTCCTCTTTTTTTCCCTGCAAAGGTAAAGCATAATGGACTACTATGCATCGCATAGTAGCTCATTATGTGTCACTTACCTGACACAGGAGCCAGCGAAGTCGCCGCTGATCCCTGTAGTCCGCCGCGTCCATCTTGCTGGTGGCGTCTCGCAGCTCCTACCAATGACAGCGGCGAAGCCGCGATGACGTCACTCCCGCGCATGCGCACGGGAGTCGCGCCTCGCAGCTCCGCCGCTGTCATACGGCGAGGCCGCGATGACGTCACTCCCGCGCATGCGCACGGGAGTCGACAAATTTGGCAAATCCATTCTTGGACTTGCCGCATTTAGTGCGCATGCGCGCCGCTGTCTACGGCGCATGCGCCGTAGACAGCGGTGCCCATTTTCGGGCAAATATCTCCTAAACCATATAGGTTTAGGAGATATTTCTTGGACCTACAGGTAAGCCTTAATCTAGGCTTACCTATAGGTCCAAGTTGTTTGGAAGGGTTTACTTCCCTTTTAAAGGGTGCCCTGACTGGAAAAAGCTTGAGAAACACCGACATAGAGGAACCGGTCTCTTCATTTTCCTCCTGCAGCCGCTGAATGCCTGTGGAAGGGAGAGGTGGAGAAGCGGTGGCAAATGGAGAAATTGGTTCCTTTACATGCAGCCACCCACTTGCAACCGGGCCCTGTTGTTCCGCCACCAAACTCTGAGTAAAGGGCCCTGTCAGGGGGGCCCTTCATGGTTTCTTGCATCGGGGCCCTGAAGGTTCTAGTTACGCCACTGCACCCCTGTATAATTTGTTTTGCCGTCCGTCTTTTTTCATCTCACTTGCTGTTGTCTCCTTCTGTTTGCAAGTAGGAGACGTTTGTAAGTTGGATGTTTGAAAGTAGGGGCCTGCTCTATATGCTCTGCAGAAATGGCGGAACAAGGTGTTGGTGTTGTCACAACATTGTAAGCCCTCAAAGTGACTCTTGGTGGGTGCTGGAGCGCCCTGCTATGAACGATTATATCAAGAATTGTAATTACATGCCATTGTTGAACAGTGGTAGAAAAATTGACCTTTGGTGGTTGTGGTGCGGGTGCCACAACACTATAAGTCCTCACAGTTACTCTGGGTGGGCACAGGAACGGGCCCTCCTGTTAACTATTATATCAAGAATTGTAATTACATGCCCCTGTTAAACAGGGGCTGAAAAATTGGGCCTTAGGCACTGGTGCTGGTGCCATGACACTGCAACCTCTCCCATATACTCTAGTTGTAGTGCAGGAATGAGCCCTGCTGCAAAGCATTGCATCAAAAATTGTAATTACTGTAAACGCCTCTGTTAAACAGGGGATGAAAAATTGGGCTGGTGGCATCACCCAGAACCAAAAATGTTCTTCCAACATATCAGCGGAGGAGGAAGAGGATAGACAATCAACATAACAGGACAGTCACTCACCCTCAGCATAGGCAGTCTTGAAGGGATGTGATATTTCAAAAAAATTATTCGGTTACATCAGCTTCAGGTGCTTGGTAGCTGTGGGTGATCCAAGACTGATTCATCTTGTTGAAGGTCAGTTGATCAACTGAGTCAGTGGACAGGCGCACCCTGTGATCATTAACAAAGCCACCAGCAGCACTGAAGGTGCATTCCAAAAGAACGCTGGATGCAGGACAGGCCAGTAGCTCAATTGTATACTGTGCAAGCTCTGGCCAGTGATCCATCCTCAAGACCCAGTAAGCCAAAGGATTTTCGTGGGAAAGGTATCCAAGTCTGACCTTACCCCTAGGTATTCCTGCACCATGTAAATCAGACGCTGGCGATGGTTGCTAGAACCGATCATACCTTGGGGCAACGGACTAAAAAATTGTCTGAACGCATCGGCCAGACGGCCACCTTCTCCACCGCTCCTTCTGACCGATGCCTCAGCAACACGTTGTCCAGGACCAGGAGTTTGTAACCTCCCAGTCTCTGGGAATGCATTGCACAGACCTTTCTGCAAGGCCTCCCGGAGATGTCTCATCCTCTGCTCCCTCTTCGACGGCAAGATAAGGTCGGCAACCTTACCCTTGTACCGTGGATCAAGGAGAGTGGCCAGCCAGTAATGGTCCCTCTCCTTGATCTGAAGAATACGAGGATCCTTCCGCAGGCTTTGCAGGATCAGGGAGGCCATGCAGCGTAGGTTAGCTGAGGCATTCAGTCCGCAGTCCTCTGGGTCACTAAGGACAACATGATCCGCAGCTACCTCCTCCCAGCCATGTACAAGTCCACGGGTTTCTTGGGACTGTAAATCATCCCTACAAGACTGCTGCTGCTGCTGGTGCTGAGTGCCAGACTCCACCTCCATGCTGACAAAATCATCCTCCTCCTCCTCCTCTTCCTGTGTGATGGGTGGCACAGCAGGAACACTGTCTGGATAAAGCGGACCTTGAGAGGCAAGGAAGTCCTCCTCTTCCTGCCTCTGTTCTGCCTCAAGTGCCCTGTCCTTTATTCCACGCAGCGTATGCTCCAAGAGGTGGACAAGAGGTACAGTGTCACTGATGCATGCACTATCACTGTTCACCATCCTTGTGGCCTCCTCAAACGGTGACAGGACAGTGCATGCATCCCTGATCAAGCCCCACTGGCGTGGTGAGAAAAAAACGAGCTCCCCTGACCCTGTCCTGGTGCCGTAGTCGCACAGGTACTCATCGATGGCCCTCTGCTGTGTGTGCAGCCGCTGCAGCATGGCCAACGTTGAGTTCCACCAGGTGGGCATGTCACATATAAGGCGGTTCTTGGGCAGGTTCAACTCCTTTTGGAGCTCAGCCAGCCGAGCACAGGCATTAAATGATCGGCGGAAATGCACACAGACTTACCTGGCCTGCTTCAGGACATCCTGTAAGCCCGGGTACCTGCCCAAGAACCGCTGCACCACCAGGTTAAGGACGTGAGCCACACAGGGCACATGGGTCAGTTGTCCCTGTCGGAGGGTGGAGAGTAGGTTGGTGCCGTTGTCGCAAACCACCATTCCTGGCTTAAGCTGGTGTGGCGTCAACTACCTCTCGGCCTGCCCCTGCAGAGCTGACAAAACATCTGCCCCAGTGTGGCTCCTGTCCCCCAAACAAACCAGTGCAAGCACGGCATGGCATTGTTTTGCCTGCGTACTTGTGTCGCCCCTGGAACGCCTACGGAGCACCGCTGGTTCTGAGGACAGAGCACTGGAAGAGGCCATGGAGGAAGAAGAAGAGGAGGGGGTGGAGGAGAGAGGTCTGTCACAACCAATAGTAGCATTTTGGAGGCGTGGTGGCGGAACAACCTCCAACACTACTGCACCTTCTCCTGCATCCTTCCCAGCTGCCAGAAGAGTGACCCAATGAGCAGTGAAAGACAGGTAACGTCCCTGTCCATGCCTGCTGGACCATGAGTCAGCGGTAATATACACCTTACCGCTGACCGCCCTGTCCAGCGAGGCAAGGACATTGCCTTCCACATGCCGGAATCGCCTTCCGTGAGAAAAAGTGGCGTTTGGGGACCTGCCACTGAGGAACCGCACATTGTACAAACTCACGGAAGGGGGCCGAGTCTACCAACTGAAAAGGCAGCAGTTGAAGTGCTAGCAATTTAGCCAAGCTAGCATTCAACCGCTGGGCATGTGGATGGCTGGGAGTGAACTTCTTTCGGCGGTCCAGCAGCTGGGGCAGGGACATTTGCCTGCTATAATCGGACGTGGGTGTACTGCTAGCAGAGTGCCCGCAAGCACTTGGCTGTAACACACCTAATTCTACACCTTCATTCCTCTCAGAGCAGGTTTCAGAGAGGACTGAAGGTCTAGTGGGGTTGGAGATCCCAGCAGATGAGGAGCAAGGAGAGGTCCGCTCTGTTCTTTGGTGTGGGTCTTTGAGGTACGCTTGCCAACGAGCTGCATGGCAGGTCAACATATGTCTGGTCAAGCATGTGGTGCCCAAGCGGCTGATGTTTTGGCCACGCGAGATACGCTTGAGACATATGTTGCAAATAGCAGCGGTGCGATCTGATGCACTCGTCTCAAAAAAGGCCCACACCAAAGAACTTTTAGAATAACGTGCAGAGGCAACACCCTGCACAGGCGGAGCTCTGCGGTGTGATGCAGTCGGTGTGCTGCCCCTAAGCTGGCCCCCGGACGGCATCCTGCCTCATTGGACATGTGCCACCTCCTCCTCCTCCCTCCTACCAGGCACCCACGTGGAGTCAGTGCCCTCATCATCCCCTCCCTCTTCATCGCTGGAGCAAACCTGGCAGTGTGCTGCAGCTTGTGGAACATGACTGCCAGATTGCTGCCCTTCTTGAGCATCCCCTCTCTCTGCGCTCCTGCTACTGCCTTCCTCTAGCTGAGTATCATCATCAGAGCCTACAAAACACTGGGCATCCTCCTGGAGCATGTACCCAACACTGTGCTCAAAGAGTTTAGGAGACTCCTCAGGAAGACGTGGTGGGTCTAGGGAAGGAGTCACTGATGATGACATTGAGAGGAGGGAAGACGATGCGTTGGCAGCTGCTTTGCTAGTACCCTGAGCCTGGGTGAGAGAGGATGAGGAGGATGAAGAGGGCTTGGTCATCCACTTTACCAAGTCTTCGGCATGTTGAGGCTCAACATGTCCAGCTGCCGAAAAGAAGGACAAGCGTGTCCCATGGCCACGTGCTGATGATGACGATGCACCGCGTCCATGACCAGCACTGTTGTCTCTAGATACAGAGCCTGCTTGCCCTCTTTTATCGGCTCGCGCCTGTCTGCCTGTCCTTGCTTGCTTTCCAGACATGGTAATGGCCAAAAGGGAGATGGGAAAACCAGCAATTGGGTAGTGTATATTGTGCTGGAGGCACACACAACACCCACTAACTCCTGCAGATGGCAGGTGGCTCAATTAGAGAAGAGCTATGTAGGTGGATATAACGGTGTATTTCTGCGGTCAGGGCATGCAGACAGCACGCACAATCTCCTCAAACTGACTGCAAGCTCTATTTAAAAAGAGCAAGATAGCTAGCTATATAGGTGGATATAATGGTGTATTCTGCGGTCAGGGCACGCAGACAGCACGCACAATCTCCTCAAACTGACTGCAAGCTCTATTTAAAAAGAGCAAGATAGCTAGCTATATAGGTGGATATAATGGTGTATTCTGCGGTCAGGGCACGCAGACAGCACGCACAATCTCCTACAACTGACTGCAAGCTCTATTTAAAAAGAGCAAGATAGCTAGCTATATAGGTGGATATAACGGTGTATTCTGCGGTCAGGGCATGCAGACAGCACGCACAATCTCCTACAACTGACTGCAAGCTCTATTTAGCGGAGGAGCCCGGCTTTCTTCGCCGCCGCCGCCGCCCTCTTCTTCCGACTTTGGGGGTCTAGTCCCCCTCTGTGGGGGTCTTGTCCCCCTCTTCGGTTCTTCTTGCCGGACCACCGCGCCTTCTTCTAGCTCTTTTTTTTTTTTTTCACCAAAATTTTTATTGAAAGAGAACAGAGCATTATAAACAACAATGTATTGTGTAAAATCGTTTTCATTTGAACATATTTTTACATGTTAAAGAAGGAACATAGCGAATGTTACAACAACTGATAGATTATAAATAGATACCACATGTAGCTTCTTCATATCAAGTATAAAATCCGAATTATCCAAAAAAAGGACATTTAAAGTATCTGAGCACATATAAGGCTAAGTTCAAGTTGCTGCCATTAATAGAGGGGGAGGAAGTGGGAGAGGGAAGGAAAGGGACAAAAAATAAAAAGGAAAATTGGGAAGAGTGGACAAGGATGTATTCATATAGCGGGCCTGCGCTCTTTAAATATCTGAGGATTGATAGAAAAGATATCTGACAAAAATTCAACAATAATTGTTACACACTGGAAGATTTGTATTCCTGAGTATCTTTGTATTCTATCCATTTGAGCCAGGTTGAGGTAAAGTTTGACATTCTTTCCTGTGAGATGCTTATAAGTTCCTCAATGGTTTCAATAGAGTTAATTTTTCTGAACCATTCTATTTTCGTTGGGAGTGAGGTGGATCGCCAATGGCGGGGGATGCAAAGTCTTGCGGCGTTTACCATGATCATGGTCAGAGATTTCAAGTATTTTTTTTTAGGGATTTTGTTGTGATGTAATAGAAAGTGGGCTGGGTCAAGGTTCAACTTCTCTGGGGTGATGGATGAGATGGTTTCATGGACCATTTTCCAGAAAGGTTGAATATTCGGACATGACCACCAGATATGTATTAACGAGCCCTCCTCACCATTACATCGCCAGCATCTGTTGGAGATCTGGGGGTAAAATTTGTGTAGGATGTCAGGTGTTCTATACCATCTTGTTAAAATCTTAAACCCGCATTCCTGAGTAGCGACATTAAGTGAGCCTTTATGGGCGTATGTGAAAATGGTTTCCCAATTTTCTTTGGAAAGCGATATATTGAGATCATTTTCCCATGCTAGGCAGGACGCGTTGGAGAACCCCAAACCCTCCTCGAATAAAGAGTTGTATAGAGTTGAAATATTATGTCTTTGTGGACTCGTTTCTGAGCATAAGATTTCTAGGGTCGTGTGGGTTTTGGACCTTAGATTTGCCATATCCGCTGTGGAGAGATAATGTTTGATTTGGATATAAGTAAAGTGTGATATTAGACTAGGGTCATTGTCCTTATTTATTTCTTCAAAGGATAAAAATTTCCCACTCCTGAAAAAATGTTTAGTTAACACTGCTTTGTGGGGCCAATTGATTAGGAAAGATTTTTGTTGGTTTCCTGGAGGTAAATACGGGTTTTTTCTGAGAGGCGTTAGGGGGCTGATCCAGGGGGTGGGGTCCCTTTTCCTAAATGTGTCACAGAATATTGCTAGTGTGGGGCCAATTAGGGGGTGAGATTTGATCTCTCTTGGGTGAAACTTGGGGTTTATCCATGGAAGGTGGTTGATGGGGTAGGTAAATTGGGCTTGTTCTAGTGACACCCAGTCCTTGATTGACTGGTGTATGTTCCAATCAACTATACGTGTTAGTATAGCAGCCTGGTGATATTTTCTTAAGTCCGGAAGGGCTATTCCGCCTTTATTTTTAGGGAGGGTTAGTCTAGCGAATTTGATTCTAGGAGGTTTGCTTCTCCAAATAAAGGTGGAGCACGCCCTGCGGAAGGAGGCAAAAAAAGAAGAAGGTATTCTGATCGGGATCGTTTGCATAGCATAAAGGAATCTAGGCAGGATAGTCATCTTTATCAGTGAGGCCCTGCCAAACCATGAAATGTTGAGAGAGTTCCATCTCTTAAGGTCTTCTTGTGCTTCTTTTAACAAGGGTGTGAAATTAAGTTTGAAGAGATCTTTTAGATTTGAGGGTATCTCTATCCCTAAGTAGGTAATGTGTTGTGTGGACCACGTAAATGGGAAGCTTTGCTTACATAGATCAACCTCTTTAGGGGGCAACGAGATATTTAGCGCAACAGATTTGGAATGGTTAATTTTTAAGTTGGAAATTAATTGGAAAGATTCAAGTTCTCGTATTATGTTGGGCAATGATACGTGTGGCTGTGATAGAAATAGTAGCATATCATCTGCGAAAGCAGCGATTTTATAAGAGTGATCTTGTATTTTAATGCCTTTTATATCTGGATTGGATCTAAATTTGTTCAGGAGTGGTTCCAAAGTAAGAACAAAAAGCAGCGGGGACAAGGGGCATCCCTGTCTCGTGCCGTTTCTTAAGTTGAAGGCATTCAACAGGTGGCCATTTGTGCGGACTCGTGCAGTTGGATTTGAATACAATGCGGCAATGCAAGCTCTCATCCGAGACATTATGCCGATATTTTTAAGTACTGCGTCGATGTAATCCCAGGCCACTCTGTCGAATGCCTTCTCCGCGTCAAGAGAAAGGAAGAAACCCTGTTTTTTTTTGGAAATTAGCCAATTATTTATGTTTAGAGCTTTAATTGTATTGTCACGACCCTCTCTGCCGGGGATGAACCCAACTTGGTCTAAAGAGATTAGAGATGGAAGTAAGGGTAATAATCTGTTGGCCAGGATTTTAGCATATATTTTAATATCCACATTTATTAAAGAAATTGGGCGATAATTTGTGACAAGGGTTGGGTCTTTTCCTTCTTTGGGAATAACAGTTATATGTGCTTCCAGGACTTGTTTTGGGGGGTTTTGTTCGGAATGTAATGACTGGAAGGTTTTCAAAAATTTGGGTTTTAGAATGTCAAGAAAGGTTTTGTAATATTGTAGGGGGAGGCCATCTGGACCTGGGGCTTTGCCTATTTTCATATCCTTTAAGGCCCTGTCAAATTCTTCTCCATTGATGGGGGATTCGAGTTCCTGGGCTATATTTTTTGCTATTTTCGGGGGGCTGTGGTTCTCAAGATAGTCTTGAATGAGTTTTGCTCTGGCCTCTGAATCAGAGGGATATTGGGGGTTAGGAGGAATATTATATAATGATTGATAATACACTTCAAACTGGGTGGCTATCTCCTCGTTCGAGGAATACGACACGCCTCGGTTGTCTTTTATTTGATGTATAGTAGAGGCGGCTTTCTTGCTTTGAACCGCTCTAGCTAGAAGTTTTCCACTTTTGTTACCTTGCTCATAATATATTTTATGTCTCAGTATATATTGTCTTTTGGTTTTAAGGTTTAGTTCCTCAGTGAGTAGATCTCTTGCTTTTGTCAATTCCTCAAACGTGGAGGCAGCCACATTTTTTTATGTTGGAGTTCAAGTTTGTCTATATGTTCTATTAGAGTTTTAATTCTAGCTTGTTTTTCCCTTTTGATTAATGTCAATTTTTTAATGAATTCGCCTCTAATGATGCTTTTATGTGCTTCCCATTGAATGATGCTAGAAGTGTCTGTATTATCATTACGAGCAAAATAGTCGTTGAGTATGTTCCTAAAGTGGAGAATATCAATGGGGTCCTTTAGTATTGTGGTATTCAGTCTCCAGGTTTTAGTTGTAGTAATTTTTTCTGGGAAAGTCAGGGTTAATGAAATTGGATGATGGTCAGATAAGGTCATAGGTTCTATAGATGCATTTTTCAGGAGTGGCAAATCTGTTTGTGTAATATAAAAGTAATCTATCCTAGAATACTTTTGGTGGATTGGTGAGAAATAGGTGAAATCTTTGGATTGAGGGTTGAGAGTTCTCCACGCATCGTGTAAAGTCAGTGAGTGCAGTTGTAATTTAATTTGTTTCAAGGCTCTGTAAGGAAGGCTCGAGGAGCCGTTTGATGTGTCAGCAATGGGGTTAAGGGGGACGTTAAAGTCCCCTCCTAAAATTAGAACACCTGAAGCGAAGTTCGTTAGTAGGTCTTTGACTTTATGAAAGAAGGGTACCTGTTTCGAGTTGGGAGCGTAAATGTTGGCTATCGTGATCGGGTAGGAGGCAAATCTGCCCTTCAGGAATACGTATCTCCCCTCCGGGTCAACCATTGTATCCTGTATCTGTAGGGGGGTATTTTTAGAAATAAGGATAGAAACCCCTTTCGTCTTCCCCTCCGGATTTGTGGAGTGGAAAACTGTAGGAAAACGTTTATCATAGAAATTTGGAACATTGTTGGATTTGAAGTGAGTCTCTTGAATACAGACTATGTTTGCTCTGTGTTTATGAAAATCAGATAGGAATTTGAAACGTTTGGTTGGAATGTTGAGACCTTTAGCATTAATCGATAAAAGTTTAAGTGAAAGAGTTGTGGATTTTGGGCCCTGAGACGGCATTTCGACAAACTGCAGTGAGTGTCAGATAAAGTTATATGAAAAAAAAAAAAAGGGGGGGGGGGTGGAGGTGGGAAGGGGATTGAGGGGGGTATAGGTAATACCTAAAAAAGGTAAGGGGTATTGAAACCGGAGGACGGATTAGACCGGCTAACCCAACCTATATGTATATGCCGGTGGGGTCAAGGAGTGAAACAAGGGTTCACTCCTTGTGCGGGTTCAAGGTCCAGTGGGGGACTATCAATTAACAATTGTTTTTCCACTATATAAAGTTTTAAATATGTGGTGTTTGGATCCGGCATCCAGGGAGCAGATGTGAGAATTATAAATGCATAAAGGACAGGGATTCACTGTCGGGATGAAGGAGAGGGGGAAGTAAGAAGGAGCAAAGTATCGTCTTATGAGTACAAGCTGTTAGTGGTATCATTTTATCACGCTAAACACGTGGTATGTATAACAATGACCTCCCGTGTAGTGTGGGTAAGTTTCCCTCCCAGTTTAACCACTTAGAGAGAGACATTTAGAGCGTTTTGTCTAGGGTGTGTTTTAATGTGACCCAGAGATGATGTCCCCACACCCTCAGTATAATGGCTATCGAGGTGCGATGTTTGTCAAATTTATTTGGGGACAGAATCAGCAGAGGAACATTCTTTTTTTTTTTTTTTTTTTTCCATTCAAAATTTTTTTATTAGGGAAAGAAAATGGTTACAATAACAGGGCACGTAACGTGCGTGCAAAATCAGTACAGTCCAACACATAGTACATATTAAAACATCGTACAATTAATCTGCGTCCGCGTATAACATATTTCCATGCTGAAATTCCGATGCAGAACCTACTAACACCATGGGAAGGTTAAACCTCCCGCTATCATGTACAAAGCATCTCTTGCCATTCCTTCCAAACGTCTGTCGTAATGCGTTTAACAGGTCGCGTTGGAACGGTCTAAGTAAGGGATCGTCTGTCTAGTCTTAGAGATAAAGTAGGGTTCTGTATCCGAGCAAGTCAGTTATCTAACACGAGGTCATTTGTGGGCAGGTTGGTAGACCGTCCAAATGAATGTAGTCTATTGGTAGTGAAAAATGAGTAGTTGAGTCCGTATGAAGGGTTATCTACACAGGTAGAAGAGGGGAGGGGGGGGGGAGAGGGTAAAGAAACAAAGGGGTAGAGGAGGGGGGTAGGGTGTAGGGAATATGATTGCCTCTCCGACTTCCGCCGTCCGCGATATGTGGGCCCAGTATATCTGGGTCTCAGTATTGTTTGCGACGTGTATGGGATCTAGTAGATCCCAAACCTTCTTAGTCTAGTAAGATGAGTGGTAATGTCCATGTGGTTGCCTAAAGATAGCGCGTGGGTCACCAGAAACTGGCCTTTAATGTGTTTGGTATCTCTCAGAGTTTGTGAAATCTCTCCATTGTCCCCAAGTTCTAGCGAACTTATGTGGTGTGTCTTTCGCAATGTGGATTAGCTCTTCCATTTCTGCCATCTTCTCGATGCGTTTAAACCATTCTGAGACAGAAGGGGTATCCGGGGAACCCCAGTGGGCTGGAAGGCATAATTTGGCTGCGTTAAGCAGGTGCATAGACAGAGATTTCTTGTAAACTTGAGCGGGTACATCAGAATGGTGCAGAAGAAATCTCTCAGGCGAGTAGTCTAGCTGGGCGTTCGTAATTTGGGATATGGTGGTGTGAACTAGCATCCAAAAGGTCTGTAATTTGGGGCATGACCACCAGACATGAAGGAATGTGCCTCTCTCAATGTTGCATCTCCAGCACCTGTCTGTGAGCTCTTTGTTATATTTGTTTATCAAAGCAGGTGTCCTGTACCACCTAGAGATTGTCTTATAGTTGTTTTCCTGCGTTGTGACATTAAGTGAAGCTTTGTGGGCTATTAGGAAAATTTTCTCCCACTGTTCCTCTGTCAATTCCATCTGCAAGTCTCTCTCCCATGCCCTGCAAGCGGTCCCCTCTTTCGGAGAGATCGCGGAAAAAAGGAGTGAGTATGTAATTGAGATGACATGCTGCTGTGGAGTGGATTGGGAGCAGAGACTCTCAAATGGGGTAAGTGAGCATCCAAGAGTGTTGTTTAAGTTTGTCTTTAGAAGGAAATGGATTTGGAAGTAGACCCAATAGGGGAGAGGGTCTGCTTCGGGAGTCTTGGGAATTGCCTCGCGTTCTAATAGTTTGCCCCTGTGAAAAAATTGATGGGCCTGAACGTCTGGATATGGCCAGCTGTTACTGAGAAAGTGGGTGGACATTCCCGGTTGGAAGTCCGGGTTGAGCCTAACCGGGGTGAGAGGGCCCGGGTTTGAGGAGATCATGCCTCCTTTGACTGCTTCTCTGAAACTGGATAACGTTGCACTTATGAGAGGGTGTTCTTTTAGTGTCTTAGGGATGCCGTGTGGGGGCAACCAAGGGGTACTTTCAATTTGGAGCTCCGTCAGGGAGTCTTCTAGCTTCACCCAGTCTTTGGTATCGTAGTGGACCGCCCAATCAACAATTCTACATAGATGGGTGGCTCGTGCATATAGTAGAAGGTCAGGTAGACCGATGCCCCCCTTTTGTTTTGGTTTGGTAAGTTGAGAATAACTAATTCTGGGGCGTTTGTGGTGCCATAGAAAGTTTTGGGTCAGCCTTCTCATGACTTGGAAAAAGGAACGAGGAAGTTTAATAGGTATTGTTTGGAATAAGTATAGAACCCGAGGAAGTACATTCATTTTCAATATCGCAGCCCGGCCAAACCACGAAAAATGTGATTTGTCCCAGCTGCGCAAATCTGAGGCAATAGCTTGAGTAAGTGGGCCAAAGTTCTTCGCATAAAGGTCTGACAGGTGTGAGGGAAGTTGAATCCCTAAATATCGAATGGAATCATGTTTCCATATGAATGGGAAGTTATTCTGGCATTGGGTGACTATGTCTTGCGGGAGGGATATATTGAGGGCATGGGATTTAGAGAAATTAATTTTTAAATTGGAAATACGCTGGAACAGGTCGAATTCTTTTAGTAAATTGGGGATGGAGGTTAGGGGGTCTCTGAGGAACAGTAATATATCGTCCGCAAAAGCCGCCAACTTGTATGAGTGATCAGCAATGGGAATCCCCTTGATGTTGTCGTTCGCCCTAATGCTATTTAGAAGGGGCTCAAGCGTGAGGATGAACAGTATGGGGGAAAGGGGGCATCCCTGTCTCGTCCCATTGTGGACGGGGAAGGCGCCTGACAGGTGGCCATTGATTCTAATTCTCGCCGTTGGGGACGAGTATAAAGATAAGATGTAGTTCATCATGTGGGAGGGAATACCTAGGTGTCGTAAGGTCATTGCCAGGTAGTCCCAGGCCAGCCTGTCAAACGCCTTCTCCGCGTCCAGGGAAAGGAAGAAGCCTTTCATCTTGCTAGAGGAGAGATAGTGGTGAATATTAATCGCCTTGATGGTATTGTCCCTGGCCTCGCGACCAGGGAAAAATCCCAAACATTCTTTTTTTATCAATAACGTTTTATTGAAAGATATTCGACATACAGTTGAAGTGCTTTCGATCAACAATATAAAACTTCCAAGCGGGAAAAACATGTAACATCTAATTTTTCAAGTACTGTGTCTATCCACAGACCATGTGCCCGTATACACTTCGCAAGATTGTCCAGCGCAGGATATATATACAACCTATGCAATCACAGTCAAACGTATTATCCTGCCGTCATAATAAGTGGTCGCATGGGTCCCAAGAGGATACCCATGGACAGAGATAGATGAAAGAAGAAAGTAGGAGAAAGAGGGAGAGAGAGAAAAAAAAAGGGAAAAGAAAAAAGAGGGGGGGAGAGAGGGAGGGGGGGAGATGGAAGGCTCAACCAACATCAGCCAATACCTGGGTTTGGATTACTAGGATCCTCTCGGCGGTGCCACAGTTCCCAAATCAGGTTGTGTGCGTCCAGGCGGTCCTGCATCCTCGCTGTCATCTTCTCCATTGTCTCTACCTCCTTTACCCTAGCATATAGTGCTCCCTCCAGTGGAGGGGTCCGGCGCTTCCAGTTCAGTGCCACTAGGCAGCGAGCTGCCGTAAGAATGTGCCTGACCAGTTTCCCCTGTGGGGCCGGGATTTTCAGGGGCGACAGCCCTAGCAGGAAAAATTTAGGGGTGAGGGGGACGTCCCTCTCTAAGAGGTGAGTCAGGAGTTGACGTACTGACTCCCAGTAGGGTACTATCAGTGGACATTCCCAGTATATGTGATACAATGTTCCCCTGTCTCCCAGGCATCTCCAGCAGCGATCAGAGCTTGCCGGATGGATGGCGTGGATTACATCAGGGGTCATGTACCAGAAGTAGAGTATTTTATAAATATTTTCTTTATAGAGCGTGCATATCGAAGACTTGGATGCCTGAATCCAGATGACCCTCCACTGGTCCACGGGTATCTCCCCTCCCAGTGCCTTTTCCCACTTAAGCATATATTTGTGCTTGCCCGCTGAGATAATGGGCCTGTCATTCAGTATTGTATAGATGTCCGAGATCAGACCTTTTTGGGTCGAGCCTGCCAAGATGAGGTTTTCAAAGGGGGTCGGAGTGGAGAATTGCAGGCTCGGTGCAAATGTCAAGGCCCAAACATTCTTAATCACTTTTACTTGAACAAGGTTAATTAACGGCCTGAGACAGTCTGAGGGCATTTTACTCCATATGGACCGCTCTTACCAAAGTGCTACCGTAAACTATTACCGACCAGAAACATTTAGTTTGTGTATAGTGGAAGGACACAACAACATTAGAGAAAGCGTCCAGAGAAAAATAAGAAATAACAAAACCAGAACAGGAAGACATTTTTTACAAAACTGGTGAGGGGTAGAAACCCTCCCTGGGTTGCTTAGCATAATTTAACCTTTAGCGAAAAAAAACTTGGTTCACCTGCTTGCTAGCCAATATATGCATTCTACACGTCCTGTAACTATCAGTTAAAAGCATGACATAACATTACAATGGCTAATGTTTTAGAGTCCACCTGTGAGAAAAAAAAAAAATTAATAAGAGAAAAAAACTTATAATGTATAATAACTAGAACAGTCTTCCCCTTGTGAGTATGTTTGGAATGGGTGTCTAACAAGTTGCGCATTCGCAAAAACAAGCGCTTCCAGGGAACTTTTATAGCGCTCTGTTATGTATAGTAACTATAGTCTGGGCTTCAAAAGATAACACATGTAACCCCATAAGGGGCTTACCTCTTGGGAGTAAACATTCATACCCAATAAAGTTCAGGAGTGTTTTTGGTGCAATTGTAGCGATCACACGTTGATCAAGGGGTATTGGCTGGCCAAACTAGGCCAGGTTATGGGGGGGATGAAGAATAAGGTAGACCTGTGGTGGGGTGAGGAAGAAAAAAGTCCAAAAAGGATTGTGCGGATGAATTGCGGTGCAAGTATCACTGAGTTCACCCTATGGGGATGCGTGTTTCGGAAATCTAGGTGTCCATAGAATCTTGCCTGTCGACCCGATCTCTTCTTCTGGGAGGGGAGATGCCTGGGCTTCCATGTTCAGCACCCCTTCCATGGTGGGGCGCAGACGGAGATCTCCGGCGGCGGTCTCTGTTTCTCTGTGTTCTGGGAGTCATGTTGTTCGTCACTTCTATCCAATTGTCGTGGATCTGGAAGGAGTTGTACCATTCAGGCACTTCTGTTAAGGGAAGGTTGAGCGAATCACAGAATGATTGCAAATCGTCCGGGGTGCGCAGTAGAGCGGTATGACCTCTCCATGTAGCGGACAGACAAAACGGGAATTTCCATCTGTAAGGGATCCCTCTGGTCCGGAGTTGGTCTAGCAGCGGGCGCAGGGCCCTACGTTGCTGTAAAGTGATGTTGGAGAGATCTTGATACAGTTTGATTTCGACCATTAAAAAGCACTCTGTTCCTTTCTCTAGCTTTTTTAAGAATGGCTTCTTTTAAGGGGAAGTTTACCAAGCAACAAACAATGTCTCTCGGTGGGTCTGTGTCTCTTCCCCTTGGTCTGAGGGCTCGGTGAATTCGTTCAAAATCGATTGGAGAATCGGGGGGTCTCTCCAGCAAATCATTAAATATGGCGGTAGCCGTTTGTATTACGGGGGTCTGGTCTGATGTCTCGGGGACTCCACGTATTCTGATGTTGTGGCGTCTTCCTCTATTATCGAGGTCCTCAATATGGCGTTGCATTTCTATTAGATGACATAGGTGGTTATCAGAGGATTTCTGTATTTGTCTCAAGGCATCAGAATGACGTGCTGCTGTTTGTTCTGCTGCTCCTACTCTCACTGCCATGTGCTGTATGTCTGCCTTTAGGTCAGTGATGGCTGCTGTTAGTGTGGCTTTAATGTCCAGGGCCACAGCTTGTAGGTCTGCCAAACTTAATGCTTGTGGGGCTGAGGGGGCTTGGGGGGAAACAGCCTGAGAATATGTGAGGGTAAAGTCACTGTTAAGGCTCTGGGGGCCGTTCGCGCCGGCCGCCGCACCTCCGGAGGTGCCGAGCGGGGCGGGCGGCTTAAGCAAGGCCGCGGCTTTGAGGCCTTCTCCCTGATTCGGGCGAAACATCGCTGGGATGCTCGTTTGCGGAGACTGACCTGTCTCGGTGGGGTCCCGGTGGCCCGCGGCGGTGCGATCTCCCTTTCCCATCGCTGGATGAAGAAGATTGAGCCCTGTGTGCTTCTTTGAGTCTCCCTGTCTGCCGGAGGAATGGATTCAAGCGTCCATCTCTGTCCCCGGCTAGGCCACGCCCCCGTCCTAGCTCTTTTACAAGCGGTGGCTCGGTCTTCTGTCGCCGCTGTCTTCTGGCCTTCTGTTCTTCTCTTCTGGAGATGTTGCCTCATCGCTGTCTCCGGTCACAATGACAGGGACGCGGCGTGCGGTGACTTATATAGGGACATCCCGGATGATGTCCCTGCCCATTATCATGTCACAGTCCCAGAGGAGCTGTGACATCATAATGGGTGGGGACATCATCCTCCAAGATGCTGTGGCAGAGATTACGGAGGTTTCAAACTTCATGGGTGTGGTTCAACATTTACACAATTTTTTGGGGGACAGTGGAAACGGTTGGAGATGCTGTCTTTGTTTACCAGTAAATCCTCTGTTATACTGAAGAAATTGCTGGTCATCTCGCTATGAGTTGCTGCCTGCCTTGCATTTTCATTTTGTAGATGTACTTAAAGCGCTATCAAAAATAAGCCTTGTAGCTACCAAAAAAAGTGAAAGAGGAGAGGCAATGGCTGAAACAAAATTAGTCCTTCCAATCTATATTTCTTTTCAAATATAAGTTTTTTTAATTAATGCCCATTAAGGGCTAAAGCAACAAATACAACTTATGCAGCAACATACAGTAGGGTAGAGTGGGGGGGGGGGGGGGGTCCTGCTGATCAACAAACATATGTAGGGAGGACAACATACACCAAATAAGCATAACGTTCCCTCCCCACTTTGTAGCTATCGCTCAGGCCTCTTAAGTTAATAGTACAGGGTTCATGACCCTTTCCAGCTGGTAAGTTTTACTTCAAGGCTACTGGGCTTAAAGGAACGGTCCGACAACCACTCCCTGTCCCCCCCCCAGCCGCCCCCCACTCCACTGGGTAGGACTCAATAGGCGACGGGGGGGAAGGGGGGCAACCAATTCCAACAAAAGGGGGCCTCCTGAAGAAAAGGAAACAAAACCATGGGAAGGGTAAGATGGGAAGGATAGGATGGGAAGGGGGGTGGGGGGGGACCCCGGCTGGTCACAGAGACCTCCCTCCTTTCGTAGGCATCAGAAGCGGAGCTCTTCAGATTAATCTAAGGGCCATACCCTCTGGGGATAAAATGAAATGGAACCATATACCCCATGTCGCCTTGTATTTTTCTTCTTGCTGTCTACCCCAGATATGCACCAGATCCTCCATTCTCCTAACGTCTTCCACTTTTTGAATCCAGATAGCTATCGTTGAAGGGGATGGACTTTTCCAGTTAATTGGAATGCATGATTTTGCGGCGTTTATCAGATGACATATGACCAATTTTTTATATTTCTTAATCGACATTGTGTTTACATATAGTAAAAAGAATGCCGGGTCATTTGGGACCACGTAGTTCGTGAATTTCTGTATGGTCGTTCTGATTACAGACCAGAAGTGTAGCAGCTTCAGGCAAGACCAGAATACGTGGAGCAACGTGCCCCTCTCTCCCCGACATCTCCAGCACATTGCAGAGGTGTTCGGGTAATAGGTATGCAAACTTTGTGGGGTCAAGTACCAACGTGTCATGAGTTTGTAGTTGGTTTCTTGTACTTTCGTACAGATAGAGGATTTAAGTGCTAGTGCTATCACACGCTGGATCTGGCCCGAAGTGAACGTACAGTTCAGGTCTCTTTCCCATTTACTCATGTAGGATGGGGGCGCGTTTTCCGTCGGGTAGAGCAGGAGGTTGTAGGTTGTGGATAATGTTCTTTGAAGCCTGTCTTCTCCTGCACAGAGTTTCCCATGGGGTGAGGGGTCTATCAAACTCATGTGGATTAGGTATAGATCTAAGGAAGTGTCTAAGACGCATTGCGGTCCAAAACGACAGTCGAAAGTCACCTGATTCACTTTGAAGTGTTTCCAAGGAGGGCCAGGATTTATTATAGACAAAATGTCTCACTTGAGTAGAGTCCAAGTCCTTAAACAGAGTGCTAGTCGGGGGGTCTAGTCCCGGAGGGAATTTTGGATTCCCTATAATAGGATATAAGGGTGATTGCGGCGTGGAAAGCGAGTGAGTAAAGCACGCCCGAGATCCCACCTGGACGGTCATCCCCATCAGCGCGTGGTTCTTGACTTCGGTGGGGAGGTGTTCCCAGCACCATATCGAGCCTTGTAGAGGAATCTGTGCCTGCGCCTGTTCCAGGAGTGTCCACAGTTTCAGCTTCTGGTGTCTGCCCCAATCTATAATTCTATCTAGGTGGGCTGCCTGATAGTATTTCTTCATATCGGGGATCGCAAGCCCTCCACATATTTTTGGTAAAAAGAGAAGGGAGCGGGATATTCTTGGCTTTCTGTTAGCCCAAATAAATTTATAGAACTGACCATGTATCTGTTTAAAAGAGTGGAAGCCCCCCTGCCATCCCTCTAACAGGGATCGGGTTTTAGCCAATAGAGGGGGAAAATTTAGATGGTGTGATTGAGGTTGGCCGGTACGTAGCTGCCTAAGTATTTTAGGGCCATCTCTGTCCATTTAAAGTTAAAGTTGGTTTGTAATATCTGCATGGTTGAATTGAGAACTCTTATTCCCATGGCCTCAGACTTACTATAGTTTATTTTTAGGTTGGATATCCTCCCAAAAACATCAAATTCCTGAAGCAAGTTTGGGAGGGAGATCAGTGGGTTCATAAGGGAAAAGAGCAGGTCATCCGCGTAAGCCGAGACCTTGTAGTGAGCATCTCCTACTGAGTCCACTGATGTCTGGGTTATTTCTAACTTTAGAAAGAAATGGCTCTAGTGACAAGGCAAACAGGAGGGGAGACAATGGGCAGCCCGGTTGCGTCCCATTACGAATCTGGAAGGGATCTGATAAAATGCCATTGACTTTGACTTGATCAGAGGGGGTAGAATAGATTTGAGAAATCCATCTCATCATGGTTTCTCCTAGCCCTATGTGCCTAAGAACTGTGGACATGTAGCTCCAGTCAGCGAGAAGGCTTTCTCTTCATCTGTGTTTATAAATATCGATGGTGTGTGTCTTATTGGCCACGTGTATCAGGTTCAGCACTTTAATTGGGCTGTCCCTAGCTTCTCTAGTGGGGATGACGCCTACTTGGTCTAGATGGATTAAGGATTGCAAATGACGGGCTAAACGTGTCGCTAAAATCTTGGTGAATAACTAAAGGTCTATGTTAAGAAGTAAAATAGGCCGGTAACTGCTGCACACTGTGGGGTCCTTTTCCTCTTTCGGTATCACGTAATATGTGCTCGCAGGGTATCGGTGAAAAAGGTTGCCGTATTTCCTAGCTTATTGTAGAAGGACACCATATGGGAGCTAAGGGATGGGAGCATCGATTTATAGACCTGTAAGGTAAGACCATCCGGCCCGGGGGCTTTGCCCGGCTTAGTGGAAGCTAGTGCTAGGTCCAATTCTTCTGTTGTTATTGGGGAGTCTAACTCAGCTATGTTTTCGGGGGTCAGCAAGGGGACGTGGGCCGAGGATAAGTAGCTTTCAATTAGTGATTGTTTGTTGGAAGGGCTCGGAATATTATAGAGGTTAGAGTAATATTCTTTAAAAGTATTGGCGATGTGTCGTGGTAAATTAATCATCGAGCCATTCACCGTCTTAATTTGAGATACGTATGTCTGCATTGTGAGCTCTTTAGTCGCCCTAGCCAGGACACGTCCTCATTTATTCCCTGACTCGTAGGAAATGAGCTTGCATTTCTGTAACGTTGCCTTCGCTCTAAAATTCAAGATCTCATTAATTTGGTTGCGTATTGAGGCCAGCTCTGCTTTGAGCAGGGGGTCTGGCATAATCTTGTGTTGTGTTTCAGTGGAGTGAAGTAGGAGTTTTTCCAGCCGCTCTCCCCTCTCTCTTTTGATGTGTGCACCGTGTTTTATGAAGATTTCCCTCACTACTGCCTTATGCGCCTCCCATATCACCCCAGGGGCAGATTCCCCTGAGGTGTTGGATTGGAAGTAGCATTTCAACTCACGGTGCACCTCCTCGTGAGTTCTGCAACAGACTTTTATTTAGTCGCCAAAAGCGAGGAGGGGTTATCCGAGAGCTTGTAAGTCATGGTGATAGGGGCATGATCTGATCATGTCCTCAGGCCTATCCGAGAGTCATGTACGGCGTGCAACTGACCATGTGGAACTAGAAAGAAGTCGATCCTCGAATACAATTTGTGAGGTGCGGAATAAAAGGTATAGTCCCTTTCACCCGAATGTTGGAGGCGCCATACATCTATCAATTGTGCTTCGTGGAGTTCCCTGATAATACGTTTGCGAGCTCCTGTTGGTAGTGAAGATTTGCCTGAGGATGTATCCATTCTAGGTACCAAAGGATTATTGAAATCTCCTCCCAGAATAAGCTGGCCATCTTTAAACTTAGCCAATTGTGAAAGTGTGCGTCGTAAAAAGGTGTCTTGGCCCGCGTTCGGGGCGTAGATGGTCACAAAGGTCAGCCGCACGTCGCCCACGGAGCCCTTAAGAAATGGGAATCGCCCTTCTGTGTCTAATTTAGTGTCCCCATGAGTCCACCTCAATCTGCTAGATATGAGGATAGAAGGGCCCCGGTAGAATGATAAACCAATGGGAAGAACCTGTTCTTAAGGACAGGCAATCTGTCTTCTTTAAAATGAGTTTCCTGAATAAAGGCTATGTCAACCCTATCTTTCTTTAAGTCATTCATTAGTATCCGCCTTTTTTCCGGCGTGTTAAGGCCTTTTGCATTAATGGATAAGATCTTTAGCGCGTCCATGAGCAGTTGGGATTGTGGGGAGATCTGGGATTAGTTCCGATAAATGGGGTTCAACAGTGAGAATAGATACCCCAGGGTAGGAGGGGTAAGATGGGTTGAGTAGGGAGGGGAAGGATGGGGAGAGGGCTGTGCAAAAAGACAGTGGGTCAGAAAGATTATCCGACCAGGGGAAGGTACACCCCCAGATCAATGGAACCGCGATATAGGAACAGTGAAGTGGTCCTTATAATACCTCGGCTCCACCGATGTAGGGGAGGAAGTCAGTCCTTAATTAGTGAGGAAGCAGACAGGTAGGGTAAACAGGGGGCGTAAGAGTTACTAAGTGCAAGCCTCTCGCTTGCTTAGCACGACTCGACCAGTGTGGTCAAAGAATGTGCCGGCCTATGTGGGGGAGTGACTGTGCAGGGCCAATGAACGGGAGAGCTCCTGCCCCCCCCCCCCCCTCCCGGCCAGCCCAGCCCCAAGGCTTTTCCAGGGTGTACAGCAAAAGCCTTGGAACTCCGATGACGCCCGCTCATAAACCAGATTGGGGGCCAGAGGAGCACAGGATGGGAAGGAGGCCCGGCCAACCCGGCCCAGCAAGTTCCCCCACCCGCAAAACATCTGCAGGGTGGGACCGCGGGTCCGGGCCTCCCCCCAGTCCCCGCCAGGCCCTACGACCACACCAGAGCAACACAAAGATTCCCGTTATGGGTGTGGGTGTTTTTTTTTTTTTTCTAACCCTCCCAGTCCACCCATATAAAGTCAAATATATTTATAAACCACACAACAGTTATGCTATGTAACGGAAGCAACATTACTATAACTATTTCTGCGTCCTTTAGCAATCCAAGAGGATTTCTGTGGGGTCTATGGAGGTCCTGTAGAGTTCACTGATGCACAATAAGCCCCCCTTATCTCCTGCAGGGTATGATGTCTGCCGAAAGGTTCTGGCACCTCGACCCAACAGAGTGTGGGGGCCTCTGCATCCAAGGCCCCCAACACCTGGGTGTGGCAGCATCTAAGTCTGTGCAGCCGCGAGGGCCCCCGAGTAGTGGGGGTCAGGATGTTAAGAGAGTCACCATGCAGGAATCCTCCTTAGTGCAGTAACGTCTCGTCCGGGAAGACCACAGTAGAACCACAATGACCCCCTGTCAGCCACACTAGTGCAATACACCAACCCTCACAGTGTCTGTCACTTGGTGAGTGCTCAGTCCAATGGGTCAGAGGCCCAGCATGGTGCCTGCAGTATGGGGTTATCTTGGGTAACCGGGGGGCATAAACAGTATGCAAGGTAAAATCTAGAGGTTTAATTTACAGTATGGTGTTAGGTCCAGGATAAACGGTGGCACTCTACTAAGGGTGCTTGAGTCAGAAGTTGTCAATGAGCAGGGGGGGGGGGTCATGGGCCTTTACAACTCACGTGATCCCTCTGGTTACGGTGCCCGGGATCTCCGGTGTTGTCTCTGCGGGCGAGGCAAGGGGTGCCTCCGTGAGGATTTCTGATTGGTTCGACTGCCCACGTGGGGGATGAACTGCAGCCAGTTTGGGACTTCGACGGGCGCTGTTTCCAAGAAGGTGAACAGGTTTGGCAGGTCTCTCGGGGATCGGAGAGTAAAAAATTATTGCTCTCTTTTAAAGGTCACAGCTAGTGGATATCCCCAACGATAGGTAGCAGCTCTGCGTCGGGCTAGCTCGAGTACCGGGCGGAGCATAGCTCTTCTTTTTAGGGTCGCCCGGGAGGATTTTCACAGCTACCCCATCAAAATCGATGTCACCTGCTTCCCATGCTCTACGGGTAATGGTTTCCTTACAGGAGTAGTGGTGGAGGCGACAGATAACGTCTCTTGGTCTATTGGGGTCAGAGGAGCACGGCCCCAACGCCCTATGTATCCTGTCGAATCTGATATTTGGGGGTAAGGATTCGCCCAGAAGACTGCGGAATACAGCTACTGCTGTGGCCACGAGGTCCTCCACCCCGGTCGCCTCCGGGAGACCCCGTAGGTTGTTCCTCCTGCTCCTATCTTCCATCTCCTCGATGTGCAGCTGCAACACTGTGGCCGCATCAATATGTGCATCCTGAAGGCTTTCTAATCAGCCACTCTGTGCTCTAGATCTGTCACTGAGGTCTCCCCTGTAGTTAGCCTGCCAGCCAGTGTATTCAGTTCCCCTCTCACTTCCTGCATGTCTCTCTTATGCTGCTGTTCTATACGGCATATAAGGGATTCAATATCATCCTTAGTGGGGAGGGCACGAAGGAGAGCCCACATCTCTGCATTCCCTGCCAGGCTTACTGGTACATCTGGGGGATCCAGAGCCCGATTGCAGTGCTGCTGGAGTGTCCGAGAGGATGTCAGACTCCATGGAGGTAGATGGGGATACCGGCCAGTCCGCCTGTAGTGGCCCGCTGCTCGTGTTCCCATGTGGTGCCGCCATACTGCCCTCCAGGGGACCGCTCCGCCACTGTGTAAGGAAGTGATCCAGCGCTCCACCGGGACTCCGCTTGTTAGACAAACTACTCTTCCCCCTGGCTCTCTGCTTTGAAGGATGCATTCCCTGGGGAGAATCTGATACTTTTTGAGCAGAATAAGCCTCGCAAGTCGGGAGAGAGCCGGGAGCTCTGAGAAAGTGCGTCTCTAGTCGGCCATGCCCAGGCCACGCCCCCAATCTATATTAATATATATCTAATTGTTCTACAAACCAAAATATTCTCAAGCATAAATTCTCTAAACTCCTCCAGTAAGAAAGCATGGACTTGTCAAAAGCTTCTCATTTAATTAACCACTCCTCGACCAGCGCACGACGATGTACGTCGGCAGAATGGCACGGGCAGAATGGCACGGGCAGGCAAATTGGCGTACAGGTACATCCATTTGAAATTGCCGCCATGCCATCGCGTGCATGCAGCCGGTGGCATGCGTGCATGCCAGTTGAGACCCCCGTGAGTCTGGTGGCGGGTCCCGCGGACTCGATCACCACGGGGAGATGCGGAAGTGAACAGAATCTATCTGTTCTGCCTAGCACCAAGTGACAATGATCTCTGCTCCCTGTGATTGGAGCAGAGATCAATGTTCACTAACACACAGCCAGGCCCCCCACAGTTAGTAACAAGCCCCTAGTACACACTTAACCCCTACAATGCCACCCTCGGTTAACCCCTTCACTGCCAGTGTCATTTACACAGGAATCAGTGCATTTGTATAGCACGGAATGCTGTATAAATGACAATGGTCCCAAAAATGTGTCAAAAATGTCCGATGTGTCCGCCATAATGTCACAGTCACAATAAAAATCACTGATCGCCGCCATTACTAGTAAAAAAAAAAATTATAAATAAAAAGTCCGTAAAACTATCCCCTATTTAGTAAAACGCTATAAATTTTGCGCAAACCAATCAATAATCGCTTATTGCGATCTTTTCTACCAAAAATATTTAGAAGAATATGTATCGGCCTAAACTGAGGATTTTTTTTTATATATATTTTTAGGGGATATTTATTTTAACAAAAAGTAAAGAAGAATGCTTTTTTTTCAAAATTGTCACTCTTTTTTGTTTATAGCGCAAAAAATAAAATCCGCAGAGGTGATCAAATACCACCAAAAGAAAGCTCTATTTGTGGGAAAAAAAAGGATATCAATTTTGTTTGGGAGCCACGTTGCACGACCGTGCAATTGTCAGTTAAATCTACGCAGTGCCGAATCACAAAAAGAGGTCTGGTCTTAAGCCAGCAAAATGGTCCGGTCTGAAAATGGTTAAGACAGCCTTGGATGAGCTATCCTATTTCAGAAGCAGTTTTGGGGAAGCCAAAAATAATGCTGTATTGCTTGCACAAAAATAGAATATTACCCCCAGATTTGAAGCAAAACAAATTTGCACTGTCAGAATGCATTTTGATGAATTGTGTGTTGATGAGAGATTAGAGGACCTTGAAGACAGTTTCAAAATCAACGTTTTCTATAGGTGCTTAGACATAATAGTAAACCAATTGTCAAACAGGTTCCAGGGACTTAATCAGGTTGTTCAGCGGTTTGAAATAATTCAACCTGCAGTTCTAGCATCAGCAACGGATGATGATTTGCTTAAAGCTGCAACAAAAGTATGAAAAAGACCTCTCATCAACTGTCGCTGGTCAGCTTCTAAGTTTTAGATCAGCACTTAAAGAGGACATTCAGAAATTGTCCTCTGTGATGAATCTTGCACGTTTGGTCTTAGTTGAGAATAGTGCTCTTTCATCAAATCTGCCAGATGTGTGCATAGCATTGCTTTTATTCCTAACACTATCTGTGACTGTGGCCTCAGCAGAAAGATCCTTCTCAAAACTAAAACTAATAAAGAATTATCTCAGAAGCACTATTTCTTAGAAAAGGCTTTCTGGGCTCGCTATCCTAAGCATTGAACATTCTAGAGCAAAACGGCTGGACCTATTGAAGGCACGCAAACATGTTTTCTAAGATGTGATGTTTTGTGATCTACAAGTTGGAAGATTTTTCAAAGTTCATGTTTGGTTTTGTTGCCAGCCATAGCCTTTCTTATTTGTGTTAAACCATGGAGTCTATTTATAACCTATTCGCAGAGCCATTCACCCTCTGAAAATGTCAAAACATTTATTTTTTGCCACTTGGCAGAAAAAGATACGTTCTTTGTTTTTTCAAGTCAAACTTATGGAATGTAATAATGTATTTTAACTATTAGATGAAGCTGTGGAGCATGGGAAATATGTCATAAATAGAACCCTTTGGTTCCAGTTTGGCAAATAATAAAGTGGAACTTTAGGCAAATATTTGAATAAATACATGGTAGATTTTGCAGCTTATGTTTGAGTGAGCAGACTTAGAAGGGGGCAAAGGTACAATGGTGCAAACCTGACTGATTTTCTAAGATTGCTTTGATGTGTGTAAAAAAAGTGAGCATGGAGAGTAGTAAAAATTAGAAAAAAACTACATACTCTACACTTCCTAGTAAAATACATATTATTCTAGTATTCTACTATACTCACAGGGGCGTTTCTGAATGAATAGCAAAGTCTTTATGTAAAAGGTGAATCAGTATCCCTTCTCCTAAAGGATGTGTAGCGGAGATATGTATGTCTTCATCCAAGGCCGCATTTGCAACGTACTTTCAGGAGTAGAAGTTGAAGAATCCTTTGTTCGTTCAATACTTCAACAATAGTTGTTTTATTGTTCAGAAAGATAAGCAAAGACAAGACTGAGATCTGGTAATATATGGCATTGTTATAGTCTCAGAAGGAGGAAAGGGGCATCTGATCTACATTCTCCAAAGTATAGAGTTCTTTCTCTTCCCAGCTCTTTTCCTATACTCACATAATCCTACTCCATTCTTATACTCTTTCATGATGTTATGTCAGCATATCCTAATAACTCCAATATTTGCATATATACCTAATAGGGATGAGCCGAACACCCCCCGGTTCGGTTCGCACCAGAACTTTCGAACGGACCCCACGTTCATTACGAACGTTAGAACCCCATTGAAGTCTATGGGACTCGAACGTTCGAAATGGAAAGTGCTAATTTTAACGGCTAATATGCAAGATACTGTCCTAAAAAGGGTTTAGAGACCTGGCTCCTGCCCCAGGGGACATGGGTCAATGCAAAAAAAAGTTTTAAAAACGGCCGTTTTGGCGGGAGCACTGATTTTAACGACGATTAAAGTGAAAAAAAAAAAGTGAAATATTCCTTTAAATATGGTGCCCGTTGGGTTGTCTGTAGTATGCCTGTGTAGTGCCACGTGTTTCCCGTGTTTAGAACAGTCCCTGCACAAAATGACATTTAACGGAAATAACACCATTTAAAACTGCTTGCGGTTTTAATGTTATATCTGGTTCCTGCAATATGGTTGAAAATCATTGAGAAAAATGGCATGGGTAGCCCTCCCTGCCCATTACCAGCCTATTTGGGTCTTGTACGCATATTAAGGGGAACCCTGTACCCATATTAAAAAAAGGAAATGCGTGTGGCCCCCAGGCCCTATATACTCAGAACAGCAGTATACAGGCGGTGCAAACAAGACAGGGACTGTGTAGGTTTGTTGTGTTAAGTTGAATCTGTTTGTAATTTTCAACTGGTACATTTTTAAAGTGTAGCTCCAGTCAAAAAAACTATTTTTAAGCTTTTTGGAAAACATAGGGAAGGGTTATCACCCCTGTATAATTTGTTTTGTCGTCCATCTTTTTTCATCTCACTTGCTGCTGTCTCCTTGCGTTTGCAAGTAGGAGATGTTTGTAAGTTGGATGTTTGAAAGTAGGGGCCTGCCCTATATGCTCTGCAGAAATGGCGGAACAAGGTGTTGGTTTTGCCACAACATTGTAAGCCCTCAAAGTGACTCTTGGTGGGCGCTGGAGCGCCCTGCTGTGAATGATTATATCAAGAATTGTAATTACATGCCATTGTTGAACAGTGGTAGAAAAATTGACCTTTGGTGGTTGTGGTGCTGGTGCCACAACACTATAAGTCCTCACCGTTACTCTGGGTGGGCACAGGAAGGGGCCCTCCTGTGAAATATTATATCAAGAATTGTAATTACATGTCCCTGTTAAACAGGGGCAGAAAAATTTGGCCTTAGGCACTGCTGCTGGTGCCACCACACTGCAACCTCTTCCATATACTCTAGTTTTTTTGCTGGAATTAGCCCTGCTGCAAAGCATTGCATCAAAAATTTTACTTAAACGCCCCTGTTAAACAGGGGCAGAAAAATTGGGCCTTAGGCACTGGTGCTGGTGCCACCACACTGCAACCTCTGCCATATACTCTAGTTTTATTGCAGGAATTAGCCCTGTTTTATTGCAGGAATTTGCAGGAAATAACCCCAATTGGGCTCAAATAGAGAACAGCTATGTAGGTGGATTATAGCGGTATGTACTGGGTACAGAGCACTCAGACAGCACGCACTATCTCCTAACACTACTGACTGCAAGCTCTATTATTAAAGATAGATCACTAGCTATATAGGTGAGGTGAATATCGTGGTGTATACTGCGGTCAGGGCACGCAGACAATAACCAGAAAACAGCAGAGATAAAGGGGTATATACAGATGTATACTGTGCTGTGCTGGAGGCACACACAACTTCCAATAACTCCTGCAGATGGCAATTGGGCTCAAATAGAGAACAGCTATGTAGGTGGATTATAGCGGTATGTACTGGGTACAGAGCATGCAGACAGCACGCACTATCTCCTAACACTACTGACTGCAAGCTCTATTATTAAAGATAGATCACTAGCTATATAGGTGAGGTGAATATAGTGGTGTATACTGCGGTCAGGGCACAGACAATAACCACTACACAACAGCAAGATAGGAAATCAGCCAAAAACGATCGGTGTGTACTGTGTTGAAGGTACACAGAACACCCACTGCTTCAGATGCCAACATACTACACGAGGCCGCCTCAATGGCGGCCTTATATAGTGTGGGGCGTGCACTACACAGCCTGAGCTATGATTGGCCACAGGCATCCTGCCTGTGGCCAATCATGGCTCTGCTCGCTGCTGGCGCTGCGATTGGCCAAGCATGCAGGGTCACAGTGCATGCTTGGCCAATCATGAGCCAGCAATGCACTGCGCCATCGCAGTGCATTGTGGGCCGTGAGCGCCACGCGAATTTTGACGCGAATGGACCAAGTGTTCGGATTTCGCCGAACGGACGAACAGCCAATGTTCGAGTCGAACGTACGTTCGACTCGAACACGAAGCTCATCCCTAATACCTAATATGGTTCGGTCTAAAGATAAGTAGCATAACTCCACCCATTGCCCTGGCATAGTAACTCAAAAATAGATGTACCTACTCAGCAAAACCACTCCCCTCTGTACTCTGTGTTGTTCTGTGACCTTCAGAGACCATCACTTATTACCGTACGTATAACTTACATATATTTTCAGAAACTTTTATCACTTAAAATATTAATTAACTCAAAAACTTCTAACAATTCCCCCTCAATGCACTATATTCAACAAATATAATAAGTGCATTCATCTTAAATAATAAATGTCTCGTATTCTCTTTTTTTCAATACAAACAATACAATAAACATTAATACAATACTGTCACGACCGTCCTGGCGTCCCGATCGTTCTTGGAAGATCTACTCACAGAGGTCCCATGTTGAGAACCCGTCGTTCCCCTTTAGCGCGTGTCAACGCGAACGGACGCACACGGTCGCGTCCCGGTACTACCAGGCGCACGCGGGTGCGCGACGTGGCAAACGAGCGCACGCGGGAGCGCGGGGTCACGAACGGGCGCACGACCTCCCACGGGGGCACGCAGACCCGTCGTGCGACCGCTTTGGCGCCCTAAAGGCTTCTTAAGGACTCGGTTTCCACTCCCCCCTCGCTGTCCGGTCTACAGCGTGTTCGGAGATTCTGTTTACCAGTTACCTGCTATCTTGATTCCTGTGACCCGGCTTGTTCTTGACCACGTTTGCTTGCTGCCTGCCACCGACTACCTGCCTGCCTGACCACGTCTCTGCCTCTGCCCTTGTACTGTGTTGCCCGCCTGCTGCCGACCCTACCTGTACCCGACTACGCTGCTGTCTACTGATCCACCCGGATCTGCTTGTGCCTGCCGTTCCTGCCTTGACCTGCCAGTGTCCGCTGTCTCCACTGACAACCGTCATCTTGCCAGTCCACCAGTCTGTTCCTGCTGTCTCCTGCTGACTGCTGTCCGTGTTGCTGTTGTTGTCCGGACCTGCCTACACCTGCCAGGCACTTGTGCCCCCTGAACTTTCGAATCTCTGTTACCACCTCCAGGGGTTCTTGAGCCAGGGGCTACGAGGGGCCGCTCCCTGCACTCCAGGCTCGTCCACCAGGTACGTGACAGTACTGGACAGCCATGTCCGAGCCTACGCAGGGAGCCTCCCCTATGGACGAGCTCTGCCGCCATCTTGCTGGCCTCACCCAGGCGGTGAAGAGTCTGCAGGAAGGGTATGGCCGACTGGAGGAACAAGTTCAAGCCCTGTCCGCGACCCCGCCAGCTGCCTCTGGGCTCCATGCCCCACCATCAGTGGTGATGATGCCACCCGAACCCAGGGTCCCTACTCCGGAACGATTTTCGGGCAACCGGAACAAATTTAGAGCCTTCCGCAACTCTTGCGAGCTCTTTTTCGCTTTACAACCAAGAACCTTCTCTCTCGAGGCGACCAAGGTGGGGTTCGTCATTTCCTTATTGACGGACGAACCACAGGCCTGGGCACACCGCCTTTTGGAGCGAAAAGATCCATCTTTAGACACTCTGGACGCCTTTTTCCTGGCAATGTCAAGACTTTACGAAGACCCTCAACTTGCTGCGACCGCAGAGGCTGCCCTACACGCCCTGCAACAAGGTCGCAGGCCAGTGGAAGATTACGTGTCGGAATTCCGACGCTGGAGTTCCGACACAGAATGGAACGACGCAGCCCTCCGGTACCAGTTCCGTTTGGGCCTATCTGAACCGCTGAAGGATGAGTTGGCACGTATAGGCATCCCAGAGACCCTGGAAGCCCTCATAGACATTTCGGTCCAGATCGACAGACGTCTAAGAGAGCGTCGCCAGGAGCGCTCCTCCGCAGCCACACGCCCCATCTGGATGTTGCCACGTGTACCCAGCTCAAGTCATGCGGCTCCACCTGCCCCTGCCACAGTTACACTGGATCAGCCGGAACCCATGCAGCTGGGGCTACTCCGTCCCTCTCTGACACCTGAAGAACGTCAGCGTCGCCGGGTTGGAAGCCTCTGCCTTTACTGCGGAGGTTCAGGACATTTTGTTCGCACTTGCCCAGCTAAGATGCGTAAGTGCCCTTTTATTCCATCTGTTCCTTTGCCTGTGCTACCTAACAACACTACTCACCTGGCTGTCCCTGTTCTTTTACAGCTTCCAGAAAGGACTGTCCGGACTCACGCAGTTATTGATTCTGGGGCGTGTAGTGGCTTTGTGGATACGACCTTCGCTCTAAAGAACAAGATCCCTTTTCGGCCCAGAGAGAAGGGACTTTCAGTATTTTTGGCCGATGGTTCTACCCTTGAATCCGGACCAGTGACCCAGAAGACCACCCCTTTATCTGCTACCATTGCCGGGACCCACCAGGAATTCCTATGCCTAGATGTTATTAAGTCGCCACTGTTTCCCATCATCCTAGGCATGCCTTGGTTGAGAGCACACAATCCAAGCATCAATTGGGTCACTGGAAAGATTGAGTTCACTTCGGACTATTGCCGTCAACATTGTTGCCCTGTTGATGATAGAGACTCTTCTGCCCTCCTCTGTTTGGAAACAGACTCTGAGACCCGACGAGCAGTACCCAAGGACTACCACGATTTCCTGGATGTATTTAGTAAAAAAGGGGCTGAAACTCTACCACCCCACAGGCCATACGATTGCCCAATTGAATTACTACCTGGGGCAGAGATTCCCTTCGGGAGAATCTTCCCCTTATCCGAGTCCGAGCTGGGTACCCTGAGGTCCTACTTAGATGACAACATTGAGAAGGGATTCATCCGACCTTCCACCTCCCCGGCGGGCGCAGGAATCTTCTTTGTCGAGAAGAAGGACCATTCCCTTCGCCTGTGTGTGGACTATCGGGCACTAAATAAAATTACTATAAAGAATCGCTACCCCCTGCCACTGGTACCTGAACTTTTTCAGAGACTTGGTTCTGCTAAAGTCTTCTCCAAACTGGACCTCCGGGGTGCCTATAATCTTGTTCGCATCCGGAAGGGTGACGAATGGAAAACTGCCTTCCGTACCCGCTTCGGGCACTTCGAATACCTTGTAATGCCGTTTGGATTGTGTAATGCCCCAGCCACATTCCAACACTTTGTCAATGACATTTTTAGAGACTACCTTGACTTATTTGTAATAATCTACCTTGATGACATTCTAATCTTTTCCTCCCCTCTAGCCGACCACCGAGAACACGTCAAGAATGTCCTGGCTCGTCTCCGACTTCATGGCCTGTACGCCAAACCTGAAAAATGTATCTTCCAAAGACAGAGCATCCAGTTCCTGGGTCTGGTTATTTCCGTAAAGGGGGTGGAGATGGATCCCCAGAAGGTCTCTGCTATTCAGGACTGGCCTGCCCCATCCGATAAGAAGGGAGTTCAGCGGTTCGTGGGGTTCGCCAATTTTTATCGTAAATTTATCAGAGGATTCTCCTCTATCATCTCCCCTATCACCGGTTTGACCAAACAGGGTCAGAAGTTCAGTTGGACCCCCGAAGCTCAAGAGGCTTTCAAGACTCTGAAGGACCAGTTTGTTTCGGCGTCGGTCCTAAAGCATCCTGACTCCGCTCTACCATACATCCTGGAAGTGGACGCTTCTGAAATAGCGGTAGGGGCGGTGCTCTCCCAGAGACAAGGGCCCAAGTCCTTGCTACACCCGGTCGCCTTCTTCTCCCGTAAATTGTCCGATGCAGAGAAGAATTACGATGTCGGTGATCGTGAGCTGTTGGCGATAAAGGCAGCACTCGAGGAATGGCGCTACCTTCTTGAGGGCGCCACCCACCCGATCCTGGTTTATACAGACCATAAGAACCTAGAATACCTCAAATCAGCAAAAAGGTTGAAACCACGTCAGGCCAGATGGGCGCTCTTCTTCTCCAGGTTCTCACTACACATTACCTATCGTCCAGGATCCAAGAACGTCAAGCCCGACGCCTTGTCGCGCATGTTCAGCCAACCAGAAAACTCTCCATCTTCGGATACCATTCTCTCCGCGGGAAGCTTCCTCCTGCTCCAAGGGGATCTAGTATCTCAAGTTAAGCAGGCCTCCATGGGCACTACTCCTCCACCTGGCTTCTCATTGTCTTCTAGCAACGATCTTCTTTGGTACGAGGGCAGGATCTTCGTCCCCCAGGAAGCACGGACTTCGGTTCTGGCCGCTTGTCACGACCACCTATTGGCCGGCCATTTCGGGGTACACAAGACCTTGGAGCTACTCCGACGCTCGTTCTGGTGGCCTCGAATGAAGGACGACTGCAGGAGATATGTTGAGGCTTGTATCGTCTGCATCCGAAACAAGAGCAGTAAGTCAAGAGCCTGGGGTTTACTGAAGCCACTGCCCGTTCCTGACAGACCATGGAGGATGATCTCCATGGATTTCATCGTCGAGTTACCCCCTTCAGAAGAATACTCTACGATTTTTGTCGTGGTGGATAGGCTTACCAAAATGGCCCACTTCCTACCCATGAGGGGCACCCCTTCAGCCACAGAGACGGCCAAGACCTTTGTCAGGGAGATCGTGAGACTCCACGGCATCCCCGCTAATATCACTTCCGACAGGGGGGTGCAATTCACCTCGAGGTTCTGGAGAGCACTCTGCGGAGCGCTGAAAATTGAGCTCCGCTTGTCTTCCGCATATCACCCTCAGACCAACGGCCAGACCGAAAGGACGAACCAGACGCTGGAGCAGTATCTACGCTGCTTCTCGTCGTTCTCCCAAGACGACTGGGCCCCGCTTCTTCCTTTGGCCGAATTCGCCTACAATAATTCAATGCACTCTGCCACCAAGCAATCCCCATTTTTTGCGAATTTTGGCTTTCACCCACTATTTCTATCTGGCGACCTCCCCGAGTGTCCGGTTCCAGCGGTGCAGGAGAACCTCAATTTCTTCGAGACAAATAACAAGCTTTTGCAAGAAACCTTGACCAAGTCGCAAGAATATAATAAAGAGGTATTTGATAAGAAGAGAAGGGGGGAACTGGACCTCAAGGTCGGGGATCTGGCCTGGCTGTCCACCCTGAACCTCAAACTGTCCTGCCCATCCAAGAAGTTGGGGCCGAAATTTGTGGGTCCCTTCCCAATCGTAAGAAAGCTGAACAGTGTGGCATTCGAGCTAAAGCTTCCGGAGTCCTTTCGGATTCACCCTGTTTTCCACGCATCGCTACTTAAGCCTGCAGTTCCAGATTCTTTTCCCGATCGAGTTACCAATCCTCCAGAGCCCGTGATGGTCGATGGGGAAATCGAATTCGAGGTGGAATCTATACTTGACTGCAGGAAGAGGCGGAACCAGGTTCAATTCCTGGTTAAATGGAAGGGGTACGGGCCTGAAGAGAACTCTTGGGAACCAGAATCAAATATCCACGCGAAGAGACTCATTTCTGCTTTCAAGAGATCCCACCCGAATAAGATGGCACAACTGGGCATCCGGAGGCTGCCCCTTGGGGGGGGGCAATGTCACGACCGTCCTGGCGTCCCGATCGTTCTTGGAAGATCTACTCACAGAGGACCCATGTTGAGAACCCGTCGTTCCCCTTTAGCGCGTGTCAACGCGAACGGACGCACACGGTCGCGTCCCGGTACTACCAGGCGCACGCGGGTGCGCGACGTGGCAAACGAGCGCACGCGGGTGCGCGACGTGGCAAACGAGCGCACGCGGGAGCGCGGGGTCATGAACGGGCGCACGACCTCCCACGGGGGCACGCAGACCCGTCGTGCGACCGCTTTGGCGCCCTAAGGGCTTCTTAAGGACTCGGTTTCCACTCCCCCCTCGCTGTCCAGTCTACAGCGTGTTCGGAGATTCTGTTTACCAGTTACCTGCTATCTTGATTCCTGTGACCCGGCTTGTTCTTGACCACGTTTGCTTGCTGCCTGCCACCGACTACCTGCCTGCCTGACCACGTCTCTGCCTCTGCCCTTGTACTGTGTTGCCCGCCTGCTGCCGACCCTACCTGTACCCGACTACGCTGCTGTCTACTGATCCACCCGGATCTGCTTGTGCCTGCCGTTCCTGCCTTGACCTGCCAGTGTCCGCTGTCTCCACTGACAACCGTCATCTTGCCAGTCCACCAGTCTGTTCCTGCTGTCTCCTGCTGACTGCTGTCCGTGTTGCTGTTGTTGTCCGGACCTGCCTACACCTGCCAGGCACTTGTGCCCCCTGAACTTTCGAATCTCTGTTACCACCTCCAGGGGTTCTTGAGCCAGGGGCTACGAGGGGCCGCTCCCTGCACTCCAGGCTCGTCCACCAGGTACGTGACAAATACACATTAACCAAAACTCTGAGCTATTTCTATGAAAAATATTTAAATATTTCATTCCATTGAGAAAGTATAAATTATTATATTTAGTGAATTCTCCATCTAAATCATGTCATATTAAATATTTTCTTCTTTCAACTTTATACATTTATTTAACTTCTTGTGAAACTCTTATAACTTTAACCATATCATATAACTATTTTATGGATAATCTATGATTTTACTTTAAATGATCTTCTTTTCAAGTATATTGTTCCATTATATGACACATTCTCTATGTGTATTCTTATCTGTGAAACCACTGACCTACTGACCTTTAGTCATAAACTCTGGACATGGAGAACAACTGGTACCAAAATGACATTCACACAACCTAGATATTACCTAAATCACTCACACTTCATTTATGGCCCTTTCATACACATTTTGAATCAGTTGCTCCAGATGTACCACAGCTAATCACTGGATCAGATAAACCAGAATTAATTTTCCGACTAAAAATACTTGTCATCATTTTTCACCTTTTTTCGTTTCTTCCTTAACCACTTAAGGACCGCCACATGGCAATGTACGTCAGTAGAATGGCATGTACAGGCACAAGCACATACATGTATGTGCTTGCCTTCCAGCGGGTGGGGGGTCCGATCGGACCCCCTCTCCCTGGATGCGGCGGTCCGTTTCGCTTCAGGAGCGATCCGGGATGAGGGGATGGCCGTTGGTTTCTGGCCATACCCTCTCGATCGCTCCTGGCGAATGAGAAGCTTCCTCCCGCTGTGTATAGTAAACATAGGCAGGGAGGAAGTGATGTCATTCTCCTCGGGGTGGCCTTTTTGACCGGACTACGAGGAGAACACTGAAAGTAAGTGCACCAAACACTACACTAACATGTAGGCACACATAGGCACACAAATCCCCCCCCCCGATCCCCCCTCCCCCTCCCAGTCACAGTGTCACTGATTGCAGTGATCATTTATTTACTGATCACTGCATTCAGTGTCAGTTGTGACAGCAAAAAGTGTCAGGGCAGTTAGTGTTAGGTCCAGGGTAGCCCCCTACCCCCCCATAAAGGTTTAACCCCCTGATTGCCCCTAGCGTTAACCCTTTCACCCCCTTTTGCCAGTGTCACTAAGCGATCGTTTTTCTGATCGCTGCATTAGTGTCACTGGTGCCGTTAGGTAGCTAGTTATTTTTTTAGGTTCACCGCCAGGTTTTTATAGCGCTAGGTACCCCGATATACTACCCAATAATGGTTTTAACCCCCTGATTGCCCCTAGTTAACCCTTTCACCCCCTTATGCCAGTGTCACTAAGCAATCGTTTTTCTGATCGCTGCATTAGTGTCACTGGTGCCACTAAGTAGCTAGTTATTTTTTTAGGTTCACCGCCAGGTTTTTATAGCGCTAGGTACCCCGATATACTACCCAATAATGGTTTTAACCCCCTTGGGGTGTCTACTTTCCAAAATGGGGTCATTTGGGGGGGTTTGTACTGCCCTGCCATTTTAGCACCTCAAGAAATGAGATAGGCAGTCTTAAATTAAAAGCTGTGTAAATTCCAGAAAATGTACTCTAGTTTGTAGACGCTATAACTTTTGCGCAAACCAATAAATATACGCTTACTGACATTTTTTTTACTACAGACATGTGGCTGTATACATTTTGCCCGAAATGTATGACTAAACTTGAGTTTATTCGATTTTTCTTATAACAAAAAGTAGAAAATATATTTTTTTCTCGAAATTTTCGGTCTTTTTCCATTTATATCGCAAAAAATAAAAATCGCAGAGGCAATCAAATACCATCAAAAGAAAGCTCTATTTGTGGGAAGAAAAGGATGCAAATTTCGTTTGGGTACAACATTCCATGACCGCGCAATTACCAGTTAAAGCAGTGCAGTGCGAAATTGTAAAAAGACCTCTGGTCCTTAGGCTGACAATTGGTCTGGGGCTGAAGTGGTTAATCAATTTATAAAATCGTTTCATTCTAACCATCTTTCAACTTCATATTTTTTTTTTTTTTTTTTAAACATTCCAAAATTATTTAATTCAACAATAACTTTGTTTAGACACATTGAAATCCTTTTCTTCATATACTCTAATTATACCTTTTTGTCTTTCCTATTATCTTATCACTATCATCATTATTCAGATAATTCATAAAAAAATTCTTATGAGAATCACATCCTAACTCCCCCTCACATAATGATCGACCGATCAATATGTCGCTTTTGATGCAAGAAAAAACTTCTAACAATGTGTAAAACAAAAACTGGCTGAACTGAATTATAAGTATTTGGAAAATATTTTGTCTGAATGCTTATATGTATTTCAGCTTTGCACTTTGTTGTGTTGGCTAGAGTTCCACTTTACTCGTTTAACTAGCCTCAGTTGTTGAATTGGCTGGTTAACTGATACATTTGTTTTTACAAACCTGTCCACAGCTGCCCCACGTGCCCTCTTTGAGCATTGCAGGCAAAATTTCCTCCTATGTAAATGAAATTCTTTTTTTCTCAATCCAGTTAAAATTAGTTTCCTGCATACACTCTTTTGTAAAGTGGGTGTAGACCTTGCCCATTTACCCATCTAAATCTTCCTGTTTGATGACAAATTAAACCTTTCTAGTCAATTAAATCAAAGGATGGCAGGTTTTTGGCTTCTGCACTGCCTGTTTTGGCTGGAAAACAGCTTTGAATAGAAATGGATAAAATAAAATAAATATAGTAAGATGTTGTTAATTTATCATCATTGTATCTTCATATTTTAGATCAAGATTCACTCTTTCATGTTGACTTTTTCTAATATTCTGTTGCTTTACATTTGGCTTGTTTTAGGCTGTAGGATGTTGAAACCATGGCTTCTTTTCCTTTGGTTATTTTTTTTTGTTTTCAAAAAAGTTTATTAAAGCAATAAACAGAAGACAGTGTCCTCAACAGAATAAGATGACATCCACATGGTAAAGAGTTAGAATGCAAGAGTACAAAAAACTGGTAGACAAATTATACAACTTCAAGTACTATACAGTGCTCGGTGACATTGATACAACTCTTACATCATTATAAAGTTGGTGAGAGAACCAAAAGAAAAAGCGATGTCATGGTATGCATTTATGTAATGTTTCATAAAAAAAGAACCAGGTAAGAAAAAAAGGGGAAAATAAAAGCAAATACCCAGAGACATGAGGTGTGGTCAAGTTTGTAATCTAAATAGAAACCAGGGATTCCACTTCAGGTCATATATATGAGTCGTGTCATGCAGTGTATGAAATATCTTTTCCGTATTCATCACCTGATCTGTTCTCGAGAGAACCTGAGATAACGGGACCGACTGGGACTTCCAATGTAGTGCTATCGTCCATAGCATAGATACACAAATAGAATGCACCAGCCTGACCAGAGGTTTAGGAACATCCGGAGGGGTTTGGAAGAGAAGGCAGTGCTGATAGGTTAGGGATAATGCGCGACCAGCTGGTCTATCTAAGATTTTTAACACCTCCTGCCAGGCTGGGCGGATTCGCTCACAGTCCCAGAAGGTGTGGATGAAGGTGCCCAGATGATTGCAGCCTCTAAAGCAGTTAGGGGAAGTATGAGCAAACATTTTGTGTAAACGAACCGGGGTGTAATACCATCTGGTCATAACCTTAATGGCTGTTTCCCTAATGGTTAGGGATCTGGTACACTTACACATGTTATTCCAACCCTCCTCCCAATCTATAACATCGGCTCCCAATTCCAGTTCACTTTCCCACTGTGACCTGTATTTCAGTGTGTGAGAATCCGTCACTCCTTCCAGGGCTTTGTAAATCAGGGAAATCAGCCCCTTTTGGCGTGGATAGTTGAAACATAGGTCCTGAAAGAGGGTAATCTGATCCGAGTGCTGGACCCTGTAGTGGGAGAGGAAGAAGTGACGGATTTGCAGGTATCTGTAAAGTTCAGTGTCAGGGATCTAGTGCTGGGTCTGTAATGTCAAGAAAGGGATAAAATCAGAACCCTTCACAAAATCCCTTAGTTGGGTAAGCTTGCAGTGAACCCACAATTGGAACGACTCAGGGTGAAGGTATGCTGGGGGGAATCTCGGGTCGCCCAAGTAAGAGGCACCCATAGAGCGTTCAGAGGTAAGATTTACGTGTTTTTGTAGCGGTGCCACAACTGCAGACCATCTACTACTATGCCATTCATTGTACTTAGTGTCGTGTGCGGTTGGTAAGTAGACCACATAAGCCCAGGGAGGTAAAAGGGAGTTATTGAGTCACTTTCAAATCGTACCCAGGGGACTTTTGGGTTAAGGATCGACCATTGTGCTTGCTGTGTGAATCTACATGCTAGGTAATACAACCAAATTTGGGGGACACCTAGACCGCCACGCCTCATAGAACGGTATAAGACAATCTTAGCAAATCTGGGAGACTTATCATTCCAGATAAATCTATTAAAATGGGATTGGAGGTTGTTTAGAAAGGATTTAGAAAGTTTGATTGGTAGGGAGCGAAACAAATATAACAGTCTGGGGAGAATAACCATTTTGAGGGCCGTGATCCTACCTATAAAGGGGATATGCAAGGGAAGCCAGTTTTTGAGTGTTTGTTTCAATTTCAAAATCAGCGGGGGATAATTAACCTTAAAGAGTTCACGAAAGTCTCCGGGTAGGATTACCCCAAGATATGACAGATGTGAAGTGGCCCATGTAAAGGAGTGATTACTTTTAATGAAGGCCAGGTCAGTAGGAGAATAGCCCACAGGGAGGGCGACAGATTTGGAAACATTGATAAAAAGCCCGGAGACCTTCGCAAAACTCGACAGCGTCCCAAAAAGGTTGGGGAGCGAGATATGGGGATTAGTTAAGAACATCAAGACGTCATCCGCATACATGCAGAATTTGTACGTCGCCGTACCCTTAGTGTATCCGGTGACCTCAGGATTTCTCAAAAGGGCAATAGCGAGGGGTTCAAGAGCTAAGGAAAAAATTAAGGGGGAAAGGGGGCACCCTTGTCTTGTGCCTCTACCTATAGGGAAGAACTCGGAGCAACAACCAGGGAGTTTAATACGGGTCTTAGGATTGCAATAAAGCGCCTGAAAGCCTACTAGGAACTCCCCTCGAAAGCCCATACGTGGTAGAAGAGAACCAATATAATCCCAAGAGACACTGTCAAACGCCTTCTGTATGTCTAGGCTTAGCAAAAGGAGTTTGCAGGAAAATAGATTAGCATCCTGAATAATATCAGTCACTAAGCGTATATTATCAGTTATGAAATGATGTGGAATGAACCCTGACTGGAAGGGGGATATCAAGGAAGGGATAAATTTGGCCAGTCTTGCCCCTACACAGCCCTTGGAAGCGGAACTTCTCACTCTTCGCACGCATATAACCGAAGCGCTTCAATACAAGGCCAAAGCGGTGATACAGTTTTCCCGTCGGTTATCATACGAAACGGGAGATAAATGCGGGAAGACGCTGGCCAAATCGGTCAAGGCTATCAAATCGGCGTCCTTTATCCCCCACGTGATCAACACGCAGGGTCAGCGGGTCTCCACCCCACAACAAATCGCCATGACTTTTGGCGATTTCTACTCCGGCCTATACAACCTGCCGAGCCCCTCCTACAATCAATCGCAGATAGAAAAGTATATCGCTGACTCCCAGCTCCCCTCGCTCCCATCAGAATCACGGGTTCTATTGGAAAAACCGATCACTTTAGAAGAACTACAAATAGCAGTGACTGCTATGAAGGCAGATAAGGCCCCAGGCCCAGACGGCTTCACCGCCCAATACTATAAGGCTCTATTCTCGATACTGGTTCCACGCCTGGTGTCTTTCTTTAATGCGCTAGGAGCTGGAGCCGACTTTCCGCAGGATACTTTGAGAGCCCATATCTCGCTGATCCCTAAGGAAGGGAAGGACCCAAACCAGTGTGGCAGCTATAGACCGATCTCCCTGTTGAATTTAGATTTGAAACTGTTTTCCAAAATAATTGCCTCCAGACTAGCACACCATCTCCAGACCCTTGTACATTTAGATCAGGTGGGGTTCATACCCTATAGAGAAGCAAGAGATAATACTATAAAGGTCTTGAATTTACTCCATGCCGCGCATTCCCGCAAAATCCCATGCCTTTTAGTCAACACTGATGCCGAAAAGACATTTGACAGTGTCATTTTGACACTGTAAAATCTCTGCATACGCAGACGACCTCATGTTCTCCCTGACGAATCCCACAATCTCCTTGCCGAATCTTCTTAAAGAATTTAAGCATTATGGGGCTCTTTCTCACCTGAAAATCAATTTCACTAAATCGGAAGCCATGGGAATAGCGATCCCTTCCCGAACCTTGTCCGACTTGCAGGCCGGTTTTAGCTTCAAATGGACCGACACAGCCCTAACATATCTAGGCACAAAAATCCCAGCTGACATTTCCCGGACATTTGAACTTAACTTCCCGCCACTACTGACCAAGGCCCGACTGCTCCTAGAGAAATGGCATGGTGGTCTTCATTCCTGGTTCGGGAGGTGTAACCTCCTTAAAATGAGCATCCTGCCCAAATTAATTTACCTCATCCAAGCATTGCCCATACATATACCCCCGCTTTTTTTTAAACAAGTACAATCTCTCTTCACCAGATTTGTCTATGCGCATAAAAAACCTAGACTGCGCCACTCACAACTGATACTTCCCAAACAGTGGGGATTTCTCGCACTTCCTGACATACGCTGCTACTACCTGGCTTCCCATCTTGGGCGGATACTTGACTGGAGGCGAAATAGTGCCTCCAAACTCTGGATCCATATAGAACAGTCCCAGGTCCACATACCCTTACGCGGAGCACTGTGGTGCTTCAAAGACCTCCCGACAGATATAAAGACACACCCCCTGATAGGGATGACATTGAAACATAGCCACCACGCCACTGCTCAAAAGTTCCTTCTGTCAAATATGTCCCTCTTACTTCCAATCCTGAGTCACCCAAAGTTCGAACCGGGTCTACGCTGCGTTGAGTACGCACCCCTTAGAGATGCTGGCCACGATTATGCGGCTAAATTTATGACTGAGGGACGCTGGCCTTCGATCTCCGAACTCTCTGAACCGTCAGGTATGTATCGACTCCCCTTCTGGAAGGCCTTACCACTGCATAATTTCCTTCACTCTTTGCCTCGTCCCCGGGACTTCACGCAAAATTTAACCCCATTTGAGGCTCTATGCTCCGGCACAGACCCGTTGACACACGTCCTCTCACAGACGTACGCGTTGTTATCCACACCGCAGAACCCCCGCGCTTACCCTGTCTGTCTAAATGGGAGGGTGACCTTAATTGTACGTTCTCGGAAATGCAATCTCAACGCATTATCACTCTAGCCCTTAAGTCCTCTCCCTGTACCAAGATTCAGGAAACAAACTTTAAGGTACTTAACCGCTGGTATCTGACCCCCTCATGATTGAACAGGTATTTCCCTTCCTCCTCGGACCAGTGTTGGCGTTGTGAAGAGAAAAGAGGTACCCTGCTCCATGTTTTCTGGTCCTGCCCGCAGCTGCGCGTATTCTGGAGCAAGGTGCGCCGCATCACCCAGAAATTTACGGAGCATGCTGTCCCGGAGGAGGCGGCCTTTTTTCTGCTTCATCATTCTACAACCCCCGTTAAGAGATACAGGAGATCACTGATCTGCCACCTCCTCAATGCAGCTAAAGCATGTATTCCTCTTCACTGGAAACAGCGTTCTCCCCTGACTGTGGCACATTGGCTGCGGAAAGTGGAAGAAGTACGCAAACTAGAAGATTTAATCCTCACGGCCCAACATAAACAGGAGGTCTTTAAGAAGACCTGGGATATATGGTGTATGTTTATATTTTCAGATGAAGGTCAGCATCTGTTGACGACCTGACCCTACCACATCATCCCTGTGGGGTTGGTATCTCAGGCCACCGCCATGTCCACGCCCATCCGCTTGACTCTCCCTAGTCCGCCTTCTATACTTTCTCACCCCCCTTTCCCTTTTTTTTTTTTTCCTCTTTCTTTCTCGATTCTTCTTCTCCCCCTCCCTCTTTCCTCTTGTCATCCCTCTTCCCTTCACTCCTCCTCTTTGACAGCCCTGAATGTCCCCCCTCACACTGTGAGTGGGGGGCGCAGGGGTCGACCCCCACTTCAATATCGTCTAACTGAGCTGTGACGTAAGCTGCTGTTACTTTTGATCTGAGCAGTGACCGATCGTTTATTTGGTTGTTCTCCCATGACTTGTACACTGTTCTGTTATATTTTGATGTCATACTGATATTTGTAGTCATAGCTCTGTATGTTTTCCTGTATGTATTATGGGGCTCCGCCCCTTCTGGAGTTAAATAAATAAAGATTATATTTGAAAAAAAATAAATAAATAAAAAAATTTGGCCAGTCTATCCGCTAAGATTCTACTAAAGATTTTTACATCATTGTTCATGACCGAAATGGGCCTATAGTTTTGGGGAAAATTGTGATTTCTATTCGGTTTTGGGATTAGTGACATGTTGGCCAACAACATTTCTTCAGGGAAGTGGTTGCCTAATAGGGCTGAATTAAAGAGGTGGGCCATTCTTGGGGCTAGAAGTGTAGAGTATTTTTTGTAATACAAGGCGGAGAAGCCATCAGGGCCTGGGGCGGAACCTGTTTTAAGGGATTTAATTACGCCTAGAATTTTAGGGACTGTGATAGGGGCATTAAGTTGCTCAATTTGTGTGGTGGAGAGGGTCGGGATAGGAATGTTTTGGAGCCATGTTAAGTCATCTAGGGAGGGGGGAATATGCGGGGCTGATAAAAGTTTGGTGTAAAATTGTTCAAATATTTTAAGTACTTCCTTGGGGTGTGAGGATACTAATCCGTCCTTGTTAGATAGTCTATATAGGTGCGGAGGGCAAATCGAACTTGATAGCCGCCTGGCAAAAAGTGTTGAGGCAGAGTTGTTAAATAACAAGTAGCGGGCTTTAGTCCAACGAAGTGCCTTTTCCACCTTAGCAGATAGGAGGGAATCAAGTTCCAAACGCTTTTGTGCAATGGTATGTCTTGTGGAATCTAAGTGTAACAAAGAAGTATTTTTATATAGACTGTCAAGCTCTTTGGTTAACTCCACTATTCTTAGTCTGTTATTTCTGTTACGGGTGGCAGATATGCTGATGATCTTACCCCTAATGACGGCTTTATGCGCCGTCCAGAGAAGAGAAGATTGCATAACTGGTTGGGAATTAAGGGTAAAGTATTCGTCTATAGATTGCGCAATTTGGGAGTCGACTACCGGGTCTGAGAGAATGGATTCATTTAATCTCCAGGAGTGAGTTGTAGGGGCAAGTCTGATAAACCCCGTGGTAAAAGATGTGGCTTGATGATCTGACCATACACAGGGATGGATAGAAGCATCTAATGAATTGGCAAGAATGATGGGGGATGAGTAAATGTAGTCTAGTCTAGCATAACTGTTGTGAGGATGGGAAAAGAAGGTGAATTCTTTACAACCCATATTATGCGCTCTCCAGGTGTCCGTGAGTTGAAGATCGTGCAGACCGCTGGTTAGGGACTTTGGAAAGGCTCGAGAGGCTACAGTGGCTGATGAACGGTCTAGAGTGGCATTAGCCACTGAATTAAAGTCTCCACCTATGATTACATGGGGAGATTGATAGAGAGCAAGTTTCTCAAAAAACAATCTAAAAAAAGTGGTCGGGCAGTCATTGGGTGCATAAATGCTGGCAATAGTGAGTTCCCTATTGTGAATAACCCCTTTCACAATTACATAGCGACTCTCAGTATCCCTGAACACATGTTTAACTTCCATTGGAAAGGAGGAGTGGAGGAGTATGGCGGCGCCCCTGGCTTTGGAGGGGTGAAGTGAGTAAAAGGCCTGAGGAACATTTTTATGAAAAAATTTGGGGTGGGAGGAGTGGGAGAAATGTGTTTCTTGGAGTAAGAGGATCTTAGCTCCAAGCTGTTTATAAAAGGTAAAGGCCTTACGTCGTTTGGAGGGGGAGCTGAAGCCCTTAACATTGTGCGAAACACATGTTATCGCCATGGCGTGAGGTCCAATGAGGAGATATTGGAGGGCTTAGAGATAGTAAGGGAAAGGGGAAAGGGAGAAACAATCATCCCACTATACATTAAGGCCGAACTCACCAGGGGGACCGCCACACCCCTTCCCCAGGACCACAAGGACCTAGAGCAGACTAGTAACACCAATGGTAAGAAAAATGAACAGACCCATAACCTAACATGAACACATATAGCAGTGGTATCACATATTCTGTAAAATAATTGACCAACCTGAAAAAGAAGAAGAGGAAAAGAAAGAATAAAATTACCAATTGAAAAAAACATCCCAACCTCAGACATAGTTCTGAGAAAAAATAAATAAAATAAATTAGTAGGTGAGGTGGGAATGTATGGGAGAGAGTTCCCAAACTAGAAAAAAGGACAAAAACCGAGACAACAAGGTCTCTAACCCAGTAAGGCTGCGTAATGGTAGATAGCAACCACCAGAGAAGCAACTGGGAGGGGGAGCAGCAGCTTAGCTCCTAGGGACAGGTAAAAACCCAGAGGGGAGAGCAAAAAAAAAAGGTAAACAAAAAAAAGAAAAAAGAAAAAAAAGTTTATCTTGAGAAAAATTGGATGTAATGTTCCTCTGGGAAGTCTATGCTAGCCGCATGCCAAACCTGAGATGAGCCGGGGTATGGAGCAGTTAACGAGGGCTGTCTTCCCTCCGATCGCCTACATCATAACGGATCCTACTTCTGTCTCTCCTGGTTGGGGGTGTTTGCCATATAGGTGTAGCTCTGGGTGTTGAAGGTAGCCTGCAAACCGCAGCAGCATCCAGGAGACCGAGCTTCACGAGGATCTCCTGTCCTTCGAAGACGGTGGTGGCGGAATAGGTCGTGCCATTGTGTGGGATCACCAGGCGGAATGGGAATCCCCAACGGTATCTAATGCGGGCTGCTTGCAATACCGTGGTGATCTCTTTCAGGCCCCTTCTCCTTTCCAAAGTTGCCGGAGCAATGTCAGAGAAGATCTGGATGTAATGGTCATCGAGGGTTATCCTTAGCTTATTGCGGGCAGCTCTCAGAATCTCCTCTTTAACCAGAAAGTCCTTCATGCAAAGGATGATATCCCTAGGGGGTTTGTCTTCTGGGGGCTTAGGACGGAGTGCCCTGTGAATGCGGTCACATTTAAACATATTTGAGTCATAGTCAGGGAGCAGGTATTTGAACAGCCTAATGACTGCAGGGATGAGCTCGGCTTCAGATTCAGGAATTCCACGGATGCGCAGATTATTGCGCCTGTTTCTGTTGTCGAGGTCTTCGATTTGTGTTTGAATAAGTTTAAAAGCCGAGGATAGTGCTTCATGCTCCCTGCTGAGATCATTGTGTGCAATAGCTAACTCGTCATGTTTTGTCTCCAATCTCTCAGTTCTGGCACCCAGGGCTGATATCTCCTGGGACAGAGCATGGGAGGTTTTGTTCAGTTCGGATTGAAATTTAAAAGCCAGCCTGTTATACATAGTCTCTAGGCTATCCTCGAGGTCCGCTTTGGAGAGAGAACCTGTGTACTCACCATCAGACGTAGGGGGGAGAGAGGGGGGCCGTGATGGTCGCAGTGAGGTGGCGGGACCCGGAAAGGGACCGTTCCTGTCGGCGTCATATTGTGCCATGCTGGAATGCTCTTGCGAACGGAGGAGGTACTGCGTGAGAGTCTTTTGAGGGGAGCCCCGTGCTTTTTTCTTCTTCGCCGGCATGCACCGAGGTTCCGCGGCTCGAGGGGTGATAAGGGAGATGCCGAACAGTGTGTCTATGGCCCTCGGAGTTGAACGAATGTCCCGGACGGAGCGGAACTAAAGACTCAGGCGTCCATCTCGTTCAAAGTCGCGCATGCGCCCCCCTCCTTTGGTTATTTTTAAAGACATGTTGAAAAGATGCACGTTGAGCATCAAGGTCTAAATCAAGTAGGTGTAAACTCAAAAATTAAGAATTTATGCCAAGTTAAAGTGCAAAGAATGTAAAAGCAAATTTTTTCCTTCCCTTACAAGGTTGTCATCCTGTTTTCCTCTTAATCCGGTGCAGTTTGCCCTTTACAAAACGTAAGTATAAAAGAGTAAAAGTAGTATACACAATGCTTTGAATTTTGGTTTTTTTATTTATTTATTTTTTTTTTAAATAAATTTTATTCAGAGAAAAAGAAATAAGGACATACAAAGGCATACAAAAAAGGCACAATCAGCGATAAGGAGAAAAAATATATAAACATCCAGGGCATGTCCTGGGGCAGAGGGAAACCGTGGTACACCAAAGAGTTCAGCGAACAGTAATACTATCATAGTATAGAACAGTAGGGACCAACCGGATGAATCGGGGACTGTTTTGAACCCTAAATAGAGCAGGTATTAATACCGGCTCCCTAGCGGAGCAAATGCCTAGATTACATTATATAGATCCAAATAAGTAGGAGGGGGGGGGGAGGGGAAGGTAGGGAAGGACAAGGGAAGGGGGGGGAAGGGACCGGGGTGGGGGGAAGAGAAGGCAGATTAGGAACAAGGATAATATCGTAAGGAAGGGTTCATATGCAGTGATCACAAAGATGAGACCTGGGAAGCAGACAAGGACCATAACAGCCTAGGCATTTAAGTAGATCCTGGAGATATGTTAGGAGTGGAGCAAGTCATTGTAAGTAAAAGACAGTTGATCCAATGCACGTTGATCAAGTGATGACATGGTTGCGGTGATAAACAGACGCCATTTGGCGAAAAAGGCAGCTTTTTGGGAGGCATGGGAGAAGTCAGCCAGAAGCCTCTCCTTATGCATGAGAGATAGCAGGTCCTGGAGAAGTTGGGAGGCCGAGGGGCCGGGAGGCGAAAGCCAAAAACGAAGTATAAAGCGACGGGCCAGAAGTAGACATAACAAGATCCATTCGACTGTAGCATGCTGGGAATGGGGCCCTAAAATGGGTCTGGCACCCAGCAGTGTAGACCATGGCAGCAGCAATGGGTCCCAATATCCGAAGATTAGGAGCAGAGGTTCCTTGGGTAATTTCAGTAGAGTGATATCAAAAATGAATGCAATGACCTGGTCCCAGAATGTAGATATTGTCTGACAAGACCAGCAGCGGTGAGAGAGAGATGGCTTTGGATCTTTACAGTGAGGGCAGGATGCCCCATCTTGTTTTGCTTTGGGAGACAAAAACGGGATGTAGGCCCTGTGGGCAATATTAAGCTGGGTCTCCCTCCAAATTTCGTTGGGCGTAAGTCTCAGAACTTTGTTGAGACCCAGCATAATCTTGTAGACGATGTCGGGGTCTGGGAAGGCCGAGGACCAGTTTGCAATGGAGGTGCTGGAGGCCGGAGGCGTTGAGCGTTCCAGAAGGGGTTTGTAGACATCTGAGATCTTAAAACACTTGTCCCGTATCAGGTGATCCATGAAACTGGGTTGGAAACGAAGGAGCTCTTTTTTGCAACTTTGGGTAATAAAGCTGACACACTGTTGGTAGTGCAGAAAGTGCGAGGCGGGTATGGAGAACGATTCCATCACTGAGTGAAAAGGAAGAGGTCTGCCAGTAGTCGGGTCGCACAAGGAGGAGAAAAGGGATAGACCCCGTTCAGTCCAAGACGAAAAAGCCTTGCAATGGAGGCCTGGAGTAAAGCAAGGGTTTCCTTGGATAGGCAGGTGTGTAGAAATGAAGGGTGGGAGGTTAGCCAGTTTCCTGGATTCCCTCCAGGCCATCGCTGTGTCTCTGAGAACAAGGTTGTGTTGGTGAGGGAGGGGAACGGATTTCCAGCGGTAGTGCAGCAGGGCAGTCAAGGAGTAAGGGTGAGCCATAGCAGTTTCGAGATCAAAATTGGAGTACCTGGACGAGTGGGTGATCCAATCTAAGCTGGTTCTGAGTAAACAAGCTAAATTGTACAATCTAACATTAGGTAAACTGATACCCCCTTTGCCCCTGGGAAGGTGCAATTTTCTGTAGGCAATACGTGGTCTTTTGCCGCGCCATAAAAATTTTGAGATAGCAGAATCCAAAGAAGTAACATCTTTATGTTTAAGCAATAGTGGTAGAGTTTGCATAGGGTATAAGAGTTTGGCAAAGCTGACCATTTTCACAAGGTGGCACCTTCCCAGGAGCGAAAGGGGCAGATCCATCCAGTTGGTCAATTCTTGGGAGATCTTAGATAGCAGGGGAGGATAATTCAACTGGTACAACGAGGAAGGTAGCTTCCCAATCTTGATGCCTAGATATGTGATGAAAGAAGGGGCAACCGAAAATAAGGAGCCAGCGGCCCAGGAGGGGGTGGAGTGGGAGCCAATAGGAAGAATCTCACTTTTAGAATAGTTAATGCGGAGCCCTGAGCAAAGCCTAAATTCGTCAAAGACACTTTTGATAGTGGGAATGTCAGCTGCTGGATTAGATGTGAAGATGAGTACATCATCTGCGAACAGAGATGTGCGGAGTTCCTTGCCCCCTATGTCTATGCTGTGGAGTGGAGCAGTATAGGTCAGGTGTCTAGACAGAGGTTCAAGGACTACGTTAAAAAGTAAAGGGGATAGAGGGCAGTCCTGTCTGGTGCCTTTGTGCAATGGGAAACTGGGTGAGAGGAGGCCAGCTGCCACCAAATTGGCGGAAGGGGAGGCGTACATAGAGTTTATGAGGTGGGAGAAGGGGCCTGTGAAACCTAATTTGGAGAGGGTTAATGAAAGCCAATCGAAACTAACATTATCAAAGGCTTTCTCTGCATCTAACGTGATCATGGCATAGGAACCCTTGGGGTTTTGTTTGGCTGCTTCAAGAGCTAGTAAAACTTTGCGGATATTTAAAGTGGCCGTTCGCCCTTTGGGAAAACCCAATTGGGCCAAGTGAATTAGTTGAGGTAAGATATCAGCCAATCGCGTGGCAATAATCTTTGAGAGGATTTTTACGTCTAAATTTAGGAGGGAAATGGGTCTGTAGGATCCGGGCTGTAATGGATCCTTTCCTTTTTTGGAAAGTAGTTTAATGATAGCTTGGTTCCCCGAGGGGAGATATGGACCTCCCGCCCAGATAGCGGAGTCGACGGAGAGGAGAGTGGGAGCCACAATGTTGATGTGGTTTTTATAAAAGTCGCTAGTAAAGCCATCGGGACCGGGGGCCTTGTGTGAGTTGAGATGGCGGATGGTGTTTTCTATCTCAGGGAGAGTGATGGGGGCATTGAGAATCTCCAATTGCTCCGGCGAGATAGAGGGGAGGGATAGGGTGTCTAAGAATTGTCGAGCCTTTTGTTGTATGATGGGGTCCGGGGCGTACAGATTAGTGTAGTACTCTAACATTGCTTCATTGATGGCTTGCGGGGAAGAGAGTGTACGGCCCGTGTGATCAGATAGGGCGGTGATGTGTGTAGGGCGAAGACTACCTTTACATAATCTGGAAAGAAGTTTTCCAGCTTTATTACCGTACCTGTGGAGGGTGGCATCTAAGTGAGCCTTTTTCGTGCGCTCAAGGGTGTCCGCCCAGTTGTCAAAATTGGACTTGGCTGAGACCCATTCGTCGTGGTGTTTAAGGGAACTGGCGGAGGACAGCTGCCGTTGGGCAGAATGAAGTCTGGCACTGGCCAATTTGTAGTGTTGGAGAGTGTGGCGTTTAAATGATGGGGCATAGCTGATAATGCGCCCCCTAAGATACGCTTTTCCGGCATCGCAAAAAAGGTTAGGATTAGCGGAATGGGTGGCATTCGCAGACGTGTATTCTGCCCAGGCCTTGTCTAGATATGTGCGAAAATCTGAGTTATTGGTTAGGAACGCGGGGAAGCGCCAAAGGTTAGGGTGAGGAGGGAGATCCAGCCTATCTAGGGTGACTACCACAGGGGCATGGTCCGAAATCGCAATGTCGTGTATTTCGGCGTCAGCAATTAAGTTTATGATATCGTCTGACCCAAAGAAATGATCAAGTCTCGCTAGAGATCTATGAGGGTTAGAGTAAAACGTGAACTCCTTGTCAATGGGGTGCGAAAGACGCCAGAGGTCTGTCATGTGTAGGGAGTCCATGGTGGACGAGAATAGGGTGGGGTTTGATACGGCCGCGCCCGATATCAGTGGTCTTGGAGAGGATCTGTCTAACGAGGGATGCATGACGTCATTAAAGTCACCACCTACCAAGTGAGGCAGGTGGGTGAAGTCAAGTAGCCATGTAGAGAGTTCCTTATAAAATTGTGTAGTGGGGTTGTTAGGAGCATATATATTGGTGATGAACAACTCTTTAGTACCTATCCGTACCGTTGCGGTAAAGAAACGGCCTTTATCGTCCGAGACGGTGGATAGGATAGTGCATGGGAGGTTCTTGTTTATTAAAAGCAGGACACCAGCCTTCCGTCTCAAAGATTCAGCTCCATGGACTGAGCCCACCCACATTTTTTGCATGCGCGGGAAGTCGGATGCAAGTAAGTGGGTTTCCTGTAGAAGGGCAATATCTGCCTTGAGACGTTTAAGATGCCGAAGGATCTTAACCCTCTTATGAGGAGAGCGAAGGCCCTTGACATTCCAAGAGACTACTCTAAGATAGGCATTGGTTGGGGGCTTGGAAGGCTGGTATTCTGGCTGAAAGGTGCAGGAGAGATTAGATGGCCTGGGTTGGAGTAAATATGGATCAGAAGAGATAGGCCTCGTTCATGGGTCCTAAACGGATGAGGGGGAGATCCCCGTTAAGCAGGGAGGGGGAGCGGGGGGGAGGGGGGTTTGGGGGGCTTGAAGGGGTAAAACCGTGGTAAAAAATGGATAACCAAACAAATAAACAAAAACACACACTTCACTTTTTTCCGCATGAGTTCACTGTGTAGGGAGGGACGCTCCTCAAACAGAGCCCCAGGGAGAAAATGGAGTGCCAGCGGTTCGTCTCGAAGATGCTCAGTAAGCAAGTAATTCAGGGACGAAAGTCGCAGCGTGGCGGCCGAAAAGTAGCGGTGGGGAAGGAATACACAGTGGAGTCATGCCAGAACTGTTACGCTGTGGTAACCACAGTAATGTATGGCTTAGCAGAACTATACATAAAAAAAAAAAACGTGAACGAGCATAGTATAAAACAATACAAAATGCGTTAATAAACATAACCTGAGTAGTCCTAATGAGCTCGGAGAAGAACCACGAAGGTGGGGCAGAGAGACAGGAGGCCTGCAGTGCCCAGCGTCTGAGTCCTCCATGGTCGGCAGGGAATCATCTCCCGGAGTCGGAGAATAACAGACCTGATATCAGGAATGATGGGGGGAGAAAGAGGTAAACGTTAGATTGAAACAAGTGACGGAAAAAAAAACGCCGATCAACATAGCGTTCCTTATGACCTAGGAGGAGGAAGAATAAAAAAGATAGGTCAGCATTGGGGAGCAGGAGAAGCTTCAACGTGGAATATTGCGGTGTCGGTGATCCGGGGCAGATGCTCTAGAGCGCTTTGGTGAGTCCTTCCTGGGGCTCCTCTGATCCAGCGCACGGAGTGATGAGGCCGGTTTGGAGGGTGTGACTGGCAGCGTGTCTGGGCGAAGAGAACGCAGAAATGTTTCTGCTTCTGAGGGGTCCTGGAAGGAGAGTTGTTCCCCCTTAGGGGACTTGAGGCGAAGCACTGCGGGGAACGCCAGGGAGAATTTAATCTGCATTTTAAACAGTTCTGAGCAGATCGGTTGAAAAGCTTTGCGTTTCTTTGACACTTCAATAGAATAGTCCGCAAAAATAAGAATTTTGACACCATCAACAAGTAAGGATGGAGATTGCCGGAATGCTTGAAGAATAAGGCTTTATCTGCATAATTAAGGTACTTGGCAATGATGGGGCGAGGAGTCTTGCGGTCAGCGTTGAAGGAGCCCATGCGGTGCGCCCTTTCCACTATGAAAGAGCCTGAAAGTCCCATGGCCTCTGGCACACGTTTGGAGTAGAAGTCGTTCAATTCAGCTGTGGGGAGAGCCTCGGGGACACCGACGAATCGCAGATTGGATCGTCTGGATCTGTTCTCCAAATCATCTAATTTCTGTATGATATATTGTACTGTTTTTTCCTGGGACCGCTCTGTGGCCTGAGACTGAAATAAGTCATCTTCCACCTCAGAAACTCGGTGCTCAAGGTCATTGAGCCTGGTTCTGTGAGCTGGGCCTTGATTTGCTTCATACCAGCCTGGATGGCTTTTTCCACCGAGGCAGTGATCAAAGGGGACAGCAAGGCCGCCACCACCTGAGCTATGCGGTTGGTATGGCCGTCCTCACCGGGGGACGCCGAATTAGCATCCCCAGGCGTAATGTGCGGGGTTCCTGTGACTTGTCCCCGAGATTGGGGGGGTCCGGCGAAGGCAGGAGATGTGTGAGAGGTGGCCCCGCTTACCTCCATGGCCGCATCTGAAAGATCTGGAGCCGAGGCCTCCGACGCCGGAGCGGAGTAGGCCGAAGCCGGGGGCTCGATTTGCGGGCGTTCGGGTGGTGCCGCCGCGGCCGCGTACGACCGGGCCCCCGTTTTTTCAACAAAACGATCCATGTTGGCGGGGATCGAGTGGGGGACGCACGGGTCCGAATTAGGGTTCTGTGTCCGCTGGCGGTGGCTTTATAGGCCGATTCGGGAGGCTCTGTGGCGGGAGCTAAGCTGAGACGCAGCTAGCTCATGCGGCGCCGGAACCGGAAGTGAATTTTGCTTTTTATTATATGGTTATTTAAATTTTAGTTTTGTTGTTCGAAATTAATATAAGCTGTTGCCTGGGTACTGTGCCACATGAATGTGGTAATCTGTTGTTCAATGGAATTAGTTAATTTTTTTGTGGGGGGGATGTTTGCAGGGGGCCCCATAGAACATTTTGGGCCCCCCTATGGGGCCCTGTGATTTCTAGTTACTCCCCTGCATAGAGGTGAACCCCAAAGGTTTGTAAAAATATGGTCATGTTGGATAGAACCTAGTAATCAACTATATGATGGTTTACCTAGTGGAGAGGAGTGAAGGCAGAGGAGATAGATGGGAGGGGTGAGGAGTAGCAGAGAGAAATGAGCATGTAAAAGAAAGATAATTTGATGCTGCATAGAGGAAGTTGCCATAGGGGGTTATTTACTAAAGAAAAATCCACTTTGCACTGCAAGTGCACTTGAAAGTGCACTAAAAGTGCACTTGGAAATAAAGTCGCTGTAGATCCAAGGGGGACATGCAAGGAAAATAGAAAACAGCATTTTAGCTTGCACATGATTGGATGATAAAATCAGCAGAGCTTCCACTCATTTAAGATCTACCCCTTAGATTTAAAGTGACTGCACTTTCAAGTGCACTTTCAGTGCACTTTCAAGTGCACTTGCAGTGCAAAGTGGATTTACCTTTTGAAAATAACCCCCATAGTCTGATGCTTGATATTAGGGGTGAACAATTCGATTTGTAAAATGTATCCATGTCTCTATATAATATTATTTATTCTTTTGTTTACTATATGCTAAGCTATTCTAGTCCGAGAGGTGCAAGATTTGTTTGTTTTGTGTGTTTTCCTATTTTCGATACTTTATTAATTAATTTGACATTATATATGTAATTGAATGTATTTTCTTCTTTTTTTTAGGGTGGGGGGTTATTTATCCCTATATGATTTAAATATGGTTATTTGTTTGTATGCATAATTAAAAAAAAAAGATTTGATAAAAAAAAAAGATTTGATTAATTGAAACAATAATCGTCCAACTAATTGATTATGAATATAACCATTAGTTGCAGCCCTAATGTAGTCTGGGCTTACTGCCATATATGCTGAAGCACATTGGGAGTATGATATCTGTCTGAAACTCCATCATGCCTGAGTGCCTTTTATGTGAGTGTTACCACTATCTTTTATCTGATATTAAAACTTTGACAGAGAGCACTAGATTTCCTGTTTATTTTTATATACTGCTAAACGAGAGTATGCACTACTGAAAGGAGGTGTTGGAGATTAAAGAGTGGAGCGGAAGTATTCATCTGATTTTATCCCCAATAAGGGACTGCTTACTTAGACCCACTGGTGAAACAGGGGTCTAAGTATAAGGTGAGCTGCCATCTATTCACTGGTGGAGGATTATTTTGTGAGCACAATTGCATTATTCAAAACGGAGGTTGAAGATCATAGTATCTTATAATTTTTATTTTTTTCTATTTGAATTAACAGCAAAAGGAATTGCTGAGACATTACCAGCATCTACTTTTTTGTTTGGACTGATTTGCACTGTTTTATATGAATGTAGCAACATTGTTTCTGTGGACCAATTGTTGAACTGTTATTTATATACCTTCACATGAATATTTGCTAGTTCATTGCCAGAAGAGCTGCACTATGAATAGGATTCATTTTGGATTGAAGTGAGTGAGAACACTTGAGAGTGATAATAAGCAACAGGATTATTTATTTGCATTCACCTTGATACTTTTGTTATATATAATTTTTGAGATTGTGGATATTAAATTTACCCATTATCTGTAAGTCTGTATAGTGTATTATCTGATGGTGTGTGGTTTTTAATTCGTAGAACACCTACCCTGTGCTCTCTTTTGTCACCACGTTATTTTGAGTCAAAGCCAGCTACCAGTACACCATAGGCTCATATAGATGTGATTTAAACACATGTAGATATTGCACCATGCATGTTTTTAGTAAGAGTTTTGTTACATCAGCCATTAATTAGGAATATTTAATCAAACATTATACAAATTGTAGTTCTACCATCATTGTTTATCTTATTGAATGTACCGCATCCAAACTTCAATAATAGGATTTTTATAACAGCTTACCTTTAAAATCCTTTTCTTGGGGTACAGAAACAGAGCCATAGTATTTACTATGTGGGTTATAGGCCATCTTCAGATGATGGACTCTGGCACACCCTAAGACAGGAAGTCCACTCTCTATATAACCCCTCACACTACTGGGAGTACCTCAGTTTTGTAGCAAAGCAAAATACATGTATTGGAAGAGGGGAGGGACCTCTGTGTTCCGTGATGTATGCCAATAAAAGGATTTTACAGGTAAGCTGTTATAAATATCCTATTTTATTTATCGTACATCACGGGACACAGGGCCATCATAGTTACTATGTGGGATGTCCCAGAGCAATGCCAACTGAGGGGTGGGAGACACAACAAAAGTAGGGCACCATGAGACCAGAGGACTTATACTTCTGCTTGCAGCACACTATGCCCAAAGGCAATATCCTCACGCCTTCTTACATCCACCTGATATAATCTGGTAAATATATGGACTGGAGACCAAGTTGCAGCCTTGCAGATTTGAGCCATGGAAGTTTGGTGATGCGCTGCCCACAAAGCACTAACAGCCCTAGTTGAGTGCGCTTTGATTTGAGAGGGTGGAATCTTCCTCTTCAAACCATATGCTTGAACAATTACTTGCCAAATCCATTTAGAAATGGTAGATTTCGATGCTGCCTGTCCTTTATTAGGACCTTCAGGCAACACAAACAAAACATATGTTTTTTTAATCTGAGCAGTCGCCTTCAAGTAGACTTTGACTGCTCTCACCATTTCCAGAGAATGTAGTGACTTCTCTTACGTAGAACAGGGTTCTGGAAAAAAATGAAGGTAAAACAATATCCTGGTTTAGATGAAAACCTGACACTACCTTCGGTAGAAAGTTAGGATGAGGATGCAATACCACCTTATCCTTGTGAATAATTAAATATTGCTCTTTACAAGAAAGAGCAGCCAACTCTGATACCCTTCTTGTAGAAGATATGGCTACCAAAAAAACTAGTTTCACTGTCAAAAGGACAAAGGGAATATCCTGTATTGGCTCGAAAAGGTTGTTTTTGCAATGCCGACAGAACTAAATTCAAGTCCCAAGGGTTCAGGGGTGACCTAACTGGAGGATTAAGCGGTGTTACCCCCTGAATAAAGCTACAGACCAAAGAATGCAAAGCAAGTGGTCGTTGAAATAATACCAATAAGGCCGAGACCTGGCCTTTGATAGTACTCAAGGCCAGCTTAATTTCAAACCTCATCTGCAGAAAATTAAGGATTCTATCTATGACATATTTCCTGGGATGCCAACCCCTGGATTCACACCAGGAGACATATGCCTTCTAGAATCTATGATATATGATTCTGGAGGCTGGCTTCCTTGCATTAATCAAGGTAGAAACCACTGAACTGGATAGCCCACGCTTCTTCAGAATGTGGGTCTCAATAGCCAAACCATTAAATTTAGCGTTTGTAATGTAGGATGGAATACTGGACTCTGCGAGATAAGGTCTGGATGTGGTGGTAGGATCTATGGATCCCGTACCTCCATCCTTGAGATCTCTGCAAACAAGGACCTTCTGGGCCACAAGAATCACCGACTTCCCTTCCTGCTTGATCCCGCAAAGAAGTTGTGGAAGCAACAGAAGAGGGGGTGCATAAATCAGTGAGAACTGATTCCACGGGAACAACAAAGCATTTGTTCCACACGCTACCGTATCCCTTGTACTTGACACAAAGTTGTCAATCTTTTTGTTGAACCTGGACGCAAACAGATCTATGTCTGTGATCCCCCATCTTTGAAATATTGTCAGGAAGATATTGGAGTGAAGGGACCATTCTACTGGGAACAACTGCTGGCGACTCAAGTAGTTTGCCTGACAATTTTCTATTTCTGGAATGAAGACTGCCGATAGGCAAGGTACATTGTTTTCTGCCCAAGCTATTATATGATTCACCTCTCTCTGGGCCACACGACTTCTCTTGCCCCCTTGGTGATTGATATAGGCCACTGCTGTGGCATTGTCAGATTGGATCCTGACAGGACAATTCCGTAACCTGAACGTCCAGGCCCTCAAGGCCAAGCGTGCTGCCAGAATCTCTAGAATGTTAATGGGTAAGGTCGGTTCTGATCTGGACCATTTCCCTTGGACAGTCGCTTCTTCCAGGACTGCGCCCCAAGCTGAAAGGCTGGCATCTGTTGTTACTACCTTCCAGGTAACTGGTAGGAAAGATTTTCCCTTCTGCAGATTCCCAGTTATCAACCACCAACTGAGGCTCTGGTGCACCCTTGGAGATGTACACATTGGGAAATCAAGAGCTTGGACCTTCTTGTTCCAAGCCAATAGGATACTGTTTTTCAGCAGCCTCGAATGAAACTGAGCATAAGGAATGGTCTCGAATGAAGCCACCATCTTTCCCAACAACCTCATGCAAAGTCGAATAGAAGGATTCTTCTTTTCCTTGACCACCTGAATCAGTTCCTATATGGCAATGATCTTTGCCTGGGACAAGAATACCATTTTCTTAGCTGTATCTATGATCAGACCCAAGTATTCTAATATCCCTGATGGCTTTAAGGAGGATTTCTCTAGATTGAGAACCCAACCTAGGTATTCCAGGTAGTTGACTGTGGTGATCATACTTTGGTTTAAGCGTGCTACCGATTGGTCTATCAAGAGCAGATCATCTAGGTAAGCTATAATCCTTATACCTTGGGCCCTTAATCTGGCTAGAGGAGGGGCCACGTCGCATGACCACGCAATTATCAGTTAAAGCGACGCAGTGCCGAATCGCAAAAAGTGGTCTGGTCTTTGACCAGAAAAATGGTCCGGTCTGTAAGTGGTTAATAACAATTCCAACTTCTTATCCATTGGATCCCTAAGCATTTGAGCATTGTCTGCCGGACAAGTCAAACTTTTATTCAGAGGATATAGCAGCATCAATTGCTGATATATCCCACTTCTTAGTGAATTTTTCCTCCATAGGATAAAGTGTTGAAACATTTTTAAGGGTGAAAAAATGCTTATCTGGGTGATCCTACTCAGAATACATAAGTTTTTCCAGCAATGAAAGGACAGGAAAGGTATGCACAGCTTGAGGAGGCTTTAGCGAACCCAAAGAAGTGGGCTTATCGACCGACTCAGTTAAGGGTAGCATAAATGTGGAATGGACCATCTCAGTAAGAGATAGCACTATCAATCTTTCAGATTGTAAAGCTGATCCTTCCGCATTTGACCCCTCAGAGGAGGAGTCATCAGCCTCTTCACGGTCCCTGAGAGAAATTCATCTTCTCCTGACCCTAGTTCCTCAGTTTGAGGGTCCTGGGTGATGGACGGGACCTGTCGCATTTTGTCCCACACTGGGATGCGATTAAAGCCACTAACCTTTCTTCCAAACCTATCATGGCTGAGGAAAAAACCTCTTCAGTAATAGAGACAGGGGCTGCAGTGTTGGAAACAGTTGTAACATTTGCCAGCCCTGATGGCTCATTCTGACCAGCCACCTCAGATCTCTCAGGGGAGGATGTCATTGTAGAAATGAGTTTAGGCTTTTTATAGCTTGAGGGAGTCCCTTTTGAGCCCTTTTTGGGGTGATTCTACCTCCCCTTCTGACCATAGTCTGATGCACAAATGCAGAGGTACCACCAGAAGAAATTTCACCCACTGGTTGAGTAAATAGTCCAGCAACTGCTGCTGCTATTAGTGCTCAGTCTGGTGCTTTGGTAAATGTGCCAAGGGAATGCCTGCGTCACCACTTACATGCCCCCTTTTTGCTCATGTTCCTCCGAAAGCTTGCAGTCAGCAAAATGAAGCTTTTTAAGTGTGCTCCTGCGCTGGACATTGCTGCATGCCAAAGCCGTACTAAGCCACTTCCCCTCCATATTCCCGCCACGCCCCCCCTCCTTCTGTTTAAAAAAAAATAATTTTTCCTGCAGGAGCGTGGGCCTCTGATCCGCATGTGTGTGAGGGGGGTGGCGAAGAGGAGAGCTGACAAAACCGCCGTGCAGAGGCGGCGAGGAACGGAGTGGCCTCCACTGATCATTCTGGCTCCCCCCTTAATCCAGGGAGAGGGGAAGAGCTTCTGTCCAGGTGGGGGTATTTTTGGAAAAAAATCCCCCCTCGACATCTTACCGGAGGCCTGAGACTGCTAGCTAGGAGGGAAGTCTGCCGTTTCTGCTGAGACAGAGCGATTTGAGGAAAGCATGACAAGGTACGTGCTCTATACAGCCCCCAGTGGTGACTTTTAGGCATGACAACACTTACCTATAAAGGAGACAATTCATAAGAGAATTTAAAATTTCTTAGAAAAACCAATCAGACCCAATCTTCACCCCTCACTGTGGACTCTGTTAAAAAAAACCTTCAGGAACCGAGGGCTCCTTTTTATCAGGGGATTCACACTCCTGGACCTGGAAAGCACCCTGTCAGGAAAACTTTATGGCTGAAAAAACTAAAGTGCTGGATCCCATGGTCCAGCTCTCTAAAAAGAGAAGCATTATGGGCTAAACCTTGTTTCTTCCACCACAAGGCCCGGGTACCATTCAATTCGACCTAAAAAGACACTTTGAATGGATCCGGTCGCATGGCCTGCACCAGCAAGGACTATTCCAGTGGAGCTCAGCATAGCACATCTTTACTCAAGACCAACATCTAGGACACAGGCACATTTTTTTTAGGTACTCCCAGTAGTAGGAGGGGTTATATAGGGAGTGGACTTTCTGTCATAGAGTATGCCAGTGTCCATCACCTGAAGGTGGCCTATAACCCACACAGTAACTACTATGGCTATGTATCCAATGATGTACGATAAATATTTTCTAGCACCACACAAGCACTTCAGACCCATATGGGGGAACATTATTGGCTGTTATGTATCACATGCTTCCAGACACTTTCAAGAGGTACATGAGAGTGATATGAGATCTTTTGCTTTTCTGGCATAGAGAGAGTTTATTCTGAGAAAAAAGGAGGTGATAGACATAATAAATAATTAGAGCAAGAGGTTTAGTAACGTTCGCGGCGGGCCCTATTGACTTCAATGGGAGGCGAACTTTACAAACCTACAGGTCAAATTTGCAGCCACAAAATAATTACTAGCTGTGCACACATAGTCCCACCACATGGCCAATGACATAACACATGTATGAGGTGAATCTGGGATCGACAACTACAAGCATTCTTTTTTTACATGTGAAATTGTGACAATTCAGGACTCATGAGGCAATGGAGGCGAGGGAAGGTCAGGGTAGGCAAAGAAGAGGGTGCAGGAGATGATCATTACCAGCACCGTGATATAGAGCACTGACACCTGCACCGTGATAGAGTGCACTGACACCAGCACCGAGATAGAGAGCACTAACAGCAACACTGATACCAGCAACTTGCTACTGGGCCCCAAAAATATGACACCGCTCAACCTCTTCAAACAGGAGGGTACGGGCATATAGTACAGTGTGCTTTTTTTGGACAAGGAAGTGAGCCAAATGAAGAAAGAAGGTCTGTGTGCTCGATTAAAAAAATTGTTTATAGACATTTACATGGTCTACTGGTCACATGTGTTGAATTCCCCCAAGATCCATGCCTCATTCATTTTTAGAAATGTGAGGTAGTTAACACTGTCGTGAGCTAGGCGAGTACGCTTATCGGTCACGATCCCCCCTGCTGCGCTGAACGTCCTTTCGGACAGGACACTGGATGAGGGGCAAGCCAACAGTTTGATTGCAAATTGGGCAAGCTCTGGCCAGAGGTCAAGCCTGCCCACCCAGTAGTCCAGGGGTTCATCACTTTTCAGAGCGTCCACATCGGACGTTAACCCGATGTAGTCGGACACTTGACGGTCTAGGCGTTCCCTGATGCTGGATCCGGATGACACCTGTCGATGGGTCGGCTGAAAGAATGACCTCATATCAGAAGTCACCAACACATCTTCAAACCGGCCTCTTCTTGCAGGCGCTGTTGGATTGGTACCCGCAACTCCTTCTCTGGGAGTGGGAATTGCTCCTCTGCCAGCGCACGCAAAAGCAGAATGCAGCATTTCTCGAAGCAAGGCCTGGAAGTGCTCCATTCTGACAGCCCTCTGTGACGGCGGTAACATTTCCGCCATTTTGTGTTTGTACCGGGGGTCTAAGTATGTTGCCACCCAGTACTGGTCCTTGACCCTTATGCTTTTTATACGGGGGTCCCTATTAAAACATTGGAGCACAAAGTCCCCCATTTGCACTAAACTGGAAGCGGTGTGGTGGCCTGGCTCCTGCTCATCATCCAGGATAATGTCATCCTCTTCATTCTCCTCTCCCCATCCACGCACAACAACAGGGATCCCAGAAAGGTTTAAAGCATGCTTTTCTTGCTCCTCCTCATCCGCCCCGGCACCATCCTCCTCTGACTCCTCTTCAGACTCCTGTTGTTCACTTGTCTCAGATAGAGTAGCCCCCCCTGGGAATTCATCCAGCATTGCGACTTCCTCATCTTCCCGCTCCTCCACAGCTTGATCAATGACACGACAAAATGCACGCTCCATAAAGAAGGCATAAGGAACCATGTCACTGATGGCGCCATGGCTGCGACTGACAAGTTTGGTGATCTCCTCAAATGGCCGCAGAAGTCTGCATGCGTCGCGCATGAGCAGCCACTGGCGCGGTGAAAAAACCCCCAGCTCCCCAGAACCTGTTCTGCCGCAGAGTTCATACAGGTAGACGTTAACTGCACGTTTCTGCTGGAGCAGCCTATCAAGCATATAGAAGGTTGAGTTCCATCGCATCGGGTAATCGCAAATAAGACGTCTGACTGTAAGATTGTGTCGCCGCTGAATGTCAGCAAGGCGAGCCATGGCCATGTAAGATCTTCTGAAATGGGCCGAGATTTTCCTTGCCTGCCGCAAGATGTCCTGGACCCCAGGGTATTTGACAACGAATCGCTGCACGACCAAGTTTAAGACGTGTGCCATGCATGGCACGTGCGTAATTTTGCCCTGTTTCAATGCGCTAAGCAGATTGGCACCATTGTCACACACCACTTTACCAACTGTCAAATTGAGCGGTGTTAGCCACTGATCTGCCTGTGAACGCAAAGCTGAAAGGAGTGCCGGGCCAGTGTGGCTCTTGGCTTCCAGGCACAACAGACGCAGCATGGCATGGCAACGTCTCACCTGGCATGTCGAATAGGTTCTGGGGAGCTTGGGCGGTGCAGCGGAAGAGACGCTATCAATGGAAAAGGAGGAGTCAGCCGAGGAGGAGAGGGAGGAGGATGGAGATGGAGGAGGAGGAGAAGAAGAGCCAGGCCTGCATGCAATCAGTGGCGGTAAAACCAAATCTACACAGGTGCCATGGGTTACATGCTTGACGGCCGTCAGAAGGTTCACCCAGTGGGCAGTAAAAGTGATATACCTTCCCTGCCCGTGTTTGCTAGACCACGTGTCCGTGGTCAGATGTATCTTGGCACTGACACTGTGTGCCAGAGATACATTCACTTGCCGCTGAACATGACCATATAGCTCTGGGATGCCCTTCTGTGAGAAATACTTCCTTCCTGGGACCTTCCATTGTGGTGTTACAATGGCCACAAATTTTCCAAAGGCCTCAGAGTCCACCAGTTTATATGGCAGTAGTTGGCAGGCTATCAGTTCTGACAAGCCAGCCATCAACCGTTGGGCAAGAGGGTTATCCAGCGTCATCATTTTTTTACGCTCGAACATTAGGCCCACGGAAGCCTGGCTTTTTGCAGAAAAACGTGAGCTTGTTGTAATGGAAGGTGGAGTGGAGGACAATTGTGAGGAGAGAGGAGAAGGAGAAGGAGAAGACGAGGCTGGAAGGTGAGAGCCTGGAGTGTGGCTTTGTGTGTTCCGTTGCTCCCACTGGGCTCGGTGATGGCAGCTCATGTGCCTTCTTAAGGCGGTCGTCCCTAGGTGAGTGTTCAGCTTACCGCGACTAATGCGTTGACTGCAAAGATTGCAGATGGCAACACTATTGTCAGCAGCGGACACGTTAAAAAAAGCCCACACTGCGGAGCCATGTGCCGGCGTCCTGGGAGCGCCAGATGTGACCGTACATGGTCGATGACTCGCTCCTGATACATTAGCAGTCTGCTTTGTCCCTCCTGTGCAATGTAAGTTATTCCTGCTTCTCCTCCCTATCTGCTGGTCCATATCTCCCTCTGAACTCTCCTCCTCTTCCTCTCTTGTGTGCACCCACGTGACATCACTAGACACTTCATCATCGACGTCACCTTCCCCACCGCTAAAAGTTGAGATCTCAGAGTAGGCAGCAACACCGGGGACCAACCTCCTCCTTGGGCTGATCTGGGTACTGTCGTCAGACTGCTGAGTGGCGGTTGTTGCTACCTCCTCTTCCTGTGCCGTGAATGCAGTCTCACTGTGCCCATCATTGCAGCCCCTCCTGTGCCCCATGTCCCAGTCTGCAGTCCCTGTCTGTGGGAAGGTGTGTTGTTGATGCTTGGAACGGTACCTTGCATGCCAGCAGGATATCCATAATGGCCAGCAGCAGGCAGGGTCTGTTCTCGTTTTGGATGGGGATGGTGCTCCTTCCAGAGGATCTGTCTGCTGTGAGATGGAGTGGTCCCTGGCACCTTCAGCCGTCCTCATTTTCCGGCCCCAGTCAGCCTGCCCTCTGGTCTGGTCTGGAAGTGGAGAGCATTGGGTTGGAGTTGGAGAGAAGGGGGAGCAAAGAGTACTGGCGAGGTTAGAGAACACATGGGTTGGGGCAAAGAGCGAGGGGGAGTGGAGATCACAGGGGTGGGGAGCGGAGAGCGCTGGGGGGAGGGAACTTGAGAGCACTGGGGGGGCCAATAAGAACAGGGGTAGAGAGCACGGTAGGCTGAGAGTACTGGGGGGGCTAAGAGTAATGTAGTAATGGCCTGAAGGGAGTTGGGAAAACCAGCAATTGGGTAGTGTACATTGTGCTGGAGGCACACACAACATCCACTAACTCCTGCAGATGGCAGATGGCTCAATTAGAGAATAGCTATGTAGGTGGATATAACGGTGTATTCTGGGTTCAGAGCACGCAGACAGCACGCACAATCTCCTACCACTGACTGCAAGCTCTATTTAAAACGAGCAAGATAGTTAGCTATATAGGTGTATATAGCGGTGTATACTGGGTTCAGAACACGCAGACAGCACGCACAATCTCCTACCACTGACTGCAAGCTCTATTTAAAACGAGCAAGATAGCTAGCTATATAGATGGATATAGCATTGTATACTGGGTTCAGATCACGCAGACAGCACGCACAATCTTCTACCACTGACTGCAAGCTCTATTTAAAACAAGCAAGATAGCTAGCTATATAGATGGATATAGCGGTGTATACTGGGTTCAGAGCACGCAGACAGCACGCACAATCTCTTACCACTGACTGCAAGCTCCATTTAAAACGAGCAAGATAGTTAGCTATATAGGTGGATATAGCGGTGTATACTGGGTTCAGAGCACGCAGACAGCACGCACAATCTCCTACCACTGACTGCAAGCTCTATTAAAAAAGAGAAATATAGCTAGCTATATAGGTGAATATAGTGGTGTATACTGCGGTCAGGGCACGCAGACAACAACCACTACAGAAGAGCAAGAACGAAAAATCGGCCGATAACGATCGGTGTATACTGTGTTGAAGGTACACAGAACACCAACTAACTCCTACAGACACCAACACACTACACAAGGCCGCCGCGCTGGTGGCCTTATATAGTGTGGCGTGTGTACTACACAGCCTGAGCTATGATTGGCCACAGGTATCCTGCCTGTGGCCAATTATGGCTCTCCTCGCTGCCGGCGCTGTGATTGGCCAAGCATGCGGGGTCAGAGTGCATGCTTGGCCAATCATGAGCCAGCAATGCACTGCGATGGCGCAGTGCATTGTGGGCCGTGAGCGCCACGCGAATTTGGTGCGAACGGCCCATAATGTTCGGAATTCGCCGAACGGGCGAACAGGTTATTCTTTCAGCCGACCCATCGACAGGTCTCATCCGGATCCAGCATCAGGGAACGCCTAGACCGACAGGTGTTCGACTACATCGGGTTAACGGCAGATGTGGACGCTCTGAGGAGTGATGAACCCCTGGACTACTGGGTGGGCAGGCTTGACCTCTGGCCAGAGCTTGCCCAATTTGCAATGGAACTGTTGGCTTAACCCTTGTCCAGTGTCCTGTACGAAAGGACGTTCAGCGCAGCAGGGGGGATCGTGACCAATAAGCACACTCGCCTAGCTCACGACAGTGTTGACTACCTCACATTTATAAAAATGAATGAGTCATGGATCTTGGAGGAATTCAACACATGTGACCAGTGGACCATGTATATGCATAACTCTATAAAAGATTTATTTAATCGAGCACGCGGACCTTTTTTCTACCTTTGGCTCACTTCATTGTACAAAAAAAGCACACCATACTATATGCCCGTACCCTTCTGTTTGAAGAGGTTGAGCGGTGTCATATTTTTGGGTCCCGCAGCGAGTTGCTGGTATCAGTGCTGCTGTCAGTGCTCTCTATCTCGGTGCTGGTGTCAGTTCTCTCTCTCTATCTCGGTGCTGGTGTGGTCTCAGTGCTCTCTATCTCACTGCTGGTGTCAGTGCTCTCTCTCTGTCTTGGTGCTGGTGTCAGTGCTCTCTATCTCAGTGCTGGTGTCAGTGCTCTCTCTCTATCTTGGTGCTGGTGTGGTGTCAGTGCTCTCTATCATGGTGCTGGTGTGGTGTCAGTGCTCTCTATCTCGCTGCTGGTGTCAGTACTCTCTCTCTATCTCGGTGCTGGTGTCAGTGCTTTCTATCTCGGTGCTGGTGTCAGTGCTCTCTCTCTATCTCGATGCTGGTGTGGTCTCAGTGCTCTCTATCATGGTGCTGGTGTGGTGTTAGTGTTCTCTATCTCGATGCTGGTGTCAGTGCTCTGTTTTTTGTGTCTTTAATGTTGAAGAACCTCTTAACTGTTAAGTTGTGTATGCATCTATTGAGATCTACAAAGTGAAGGGGTTTGGGCTGGCTGAAGGGGCAAAGCTCAGGCCTTTGCTCAATAGTGAGATGTCTTCAGGACTGAGGGTTAGTGTAGATAGATTGTAAATTTTTATCATTTGAGTCGTTTGCCCTTTCTCTTTTTGTCTTCTTCTCCCCCCTCGTCTGTCTCTTCTAATTTTTCTTTTTTGTGCAGGTTGGGGGGTTTTGACTAAAAAAGAGGGGTCTGGAATGAATGTGGGATCTGTAGCATCTAGGCTCGATGAACTCTCTTGCATGGTTGTGGAAGGTAGATCTATACCACAAAGTAATGATGCAGACGTTGTTTTCGGTGGTTTCTGGAGGTGGAAGATCTGGAAGAGTGTTGTGCAAAGTGGTAGAGATAGCTGGGGTACGTGTGTTGGAGTTGGTTTCAGTAAGGGATATTTCACTGATAGTGGTTGCCCGTTTTCGGGTTCTGTTTCTTTTTGGCTTCGGTTGGGCAGTCGGAGGGTAGGGATCCGTCTTTTTTGGGGGAGTTGCTGTATTTCTCTGTGGGTAGATAAACAGAAGGGGAGGATTATGTAGTTGATTAGATGGTATGTATGGCGGGTGAGTGGAGTTACGCAATAGAGGAAGTTTGGGACTTTAAAATGAAGCACTTGGATAATGGAGGTAGGTTTTAACCATATTAAAAAAAAAAAAAAAATTTTTATTGATTGTTCAGTAACAGATCATAAAAAATAATAAAGATCAAATTCATAAAGTATATAGGCGTAAGTACAGTAGAAGCATGATATATAGTATTCACATATAGCAGCACATAGTAGTAATAAATAAAATAATTGGGTAGTATGGCATGGTAGTGCCTATGACAGCAAAACCGACATCAGCAAGTACATCCACATAATAGATATGCATCCACTAGATGTAAAACAAAAATAAATTTAGTATATAGTTAAAAAAGTAAATTCATAATAAAATAAATATAGTTCCGTATAAAGTATAGCTGGGACATCATTTCAAAAGCTCGACGCGTTTCGTGGGTGTCTCCCCACTCATCAGGAGCTGATGCGACCAAAAAATTCCAATCCGGATGGAAAGTGCAGTGTGCGGCAGTGGGCGTAGGGTGGGCCATGGGCAAGATCCCTCCCCGGGAACTGAGGCGGCATAGACATGGATGCGATATCAGGCAAAACCAAAAAGATACAGCAGTGTTGAAGAGTATCAGATATGGAGTGTGTGGCAATTGTTGAAAACAACATATCTAAACATCGCTCCTAAAACACCAGCAGACAAGATATTAGGATGAGAGATCCGTCCAGCCGGCCTCCTGCCAATAAGGTCTGCGGTGAGTGGAGTTAGGTCCATGATGATTTAGTGGCCTAGGTGGTCGTGTGTATGTCGAGGGAGCTTGTTGCCCAGCAGAGTACGTGGGGGGGGGGGGGGAGTAGGGGCGGTATTTTTGTACATGTTTTTGGCTTCCAATCGAATACTTTTGATGACGTATAGTCATCAAAGTCACGCCTCATTTTTTTGAGTTTTGTTTGAATTAAGAGGTCTCTTCTTTTTTTTTTTTTTAATATGGAGCCAAGTTCTAGGAAGATGATTGATCTGGCCTCTAAGTGTGTGGATGTATGATTTCCCCTTCTCTGTCAGTGTTTCCATTTTGTCATCTCTTTGTTGTATTATGATATCTATCCATTTTTGGGAGCAAAAGTCCAACACATATTCCCATTCTTTTTGTAGTTCTGGTGTCAAAAAAGAGCATCTGTGTTTGATTCTGAGGCCTCTAGGGACAATTTTGGAAAGCCGATATCTTTGCAGAAAGAACTTGTCCCACCATTGGTGGTTGAGGGATATGATGGTGTCCTCTATTTTCCTAAACATGGCACAAAACTTTCCGTATGATGCCTGGTTAATAATGGCTTGGTTAATAAAGAAATCCATTGGAAACAGCGAGGTTTTCCAGTAGTCATGTCTTACCTTCTCTAAGGCTAGAGTTAGTTCCATTATTTAGAGTGGAAAATGCTTGGTATAAAAACGTTTATAGTTAGGATAAGAGATAGAAATATACTAAATGTAAGAACAGAATAATCTGGAAAAAGAGCTGGTTGAAAAAAAAGGTATTTTTTGTTCTAAGGCGCAAATAATTATTGTTTTGCTATTTGTTAAAATAAAGATTTTTTACTGCTGTGTAGAAGACTGTTTAGAAAACAAACAAACGCTAGAGGGCAAGTGGGTGAAGAATATATGAATAAAAAATATATATATGCATAAAAAAATATATAAACATATATAGCGGCAAAGAAAGTATTATATATATATATATATATATATATATATATATATATATATATATATTAATAATATTTTTGCAAATAGTCAAAAATGAAAAACCTTTTTTTTTTGCTTTCCAAAAAATGCTTCTAAACTTAACAGCCTACATGTACTGATAACTAGAGATGGCCTTGCGGTTCGCGGCAAATTTTGCTTGTTCGCGATTCGCCAAACCGGCTGACTTCTAGCGCTGTTCGCGCGGTGGACATATGCGTTTACATTGTGAAAGAACTTTGACCCATGATGACACATCCATCATGGGGTACAGGACAGCCAATTGAGACATAAGAGGGCAGAGAAGTAGTGATGCGCAGTACTATGGTGAAGAGTCTGGCCAGAACAGGTTAATAGATGTGTCCCTTTACCTTACAGCTGTAAGGTAACAGCATATGATATATGTGTCCTCAGGGTTCCTGGTGATCGTTATCCCTCGAGGTCCTGTTTCTATGTCCCCGGATCCTGGCGTCTCCTGCCTATTGTACCGTATTGAACTCTTTATGTGGTCACTCAGCAGTACTTCAGCGTGGGGCGGTACCTCGGCGGTGGGTGTTTATGTAAGGGGTTAAACAAATGAGGAGGAAGGGAGCCCCATAGTGTAGTAATTTTTTAACAGTATTGAAGTTTATTCATAAAAAACGGATTAAGTACTCACAAACAGATAGTTTTCTTGTATGAGGTATAAACGAGCCTCGAGCTCGATTGCGTCATTTCCGGTAGCGTCCCGACGCGTGTTCGTCACGGTCACGTGACTTCATCAGGGGATGGTTTATATATATTATTTAAGTCACTTTATGATGTAGTAGTTATCTTCACGGATCTTCTTCATATCCAGCACTGTCACTTTATGCAACTTTGTTAATCTTATAAAATCGCATTGGGAATCACTAGCTCTAACTATTGGAATTTTCCTATATCCACTTGATCTTTACTCAAAATACTACTACGGTATAGCAGTGAGAGCTCCTCACTATTCCCTAAACACGTATAGTGTTTTTTATGTTTTTATACATTACCTTTTAGTTTGGTCGATAGTATATTTATCACCTAACCATTTGAGTGCCTATTGAATCTATTAACCTGTTCTGGCCAGACTCTTCACCATAGTACTGCGCATCACTACTTCTCTGCCCTCTTTTTTCTTTAATTGGGGTTCTAGTACCCCATCCCAGTGTGTGCAGCGGTACAACAATTAGACTTCTTTCTGATTAGGCGCAGGAATAATTCCTCTTACACTTAGCCAATTGAGACATACCCCCTACCTTATAAATAGACCTGATCTGGCGGCCATTTTACATCTGTCTTTTGTCAGGGTAGGGACAGGACGCTCTGTGGAGCAGGGACAGTCAGTTTAATCACTAGCTATTACTATTAGGTCCATAAAAGTCTTTTTAAGGACTGGTATAGGTTTACAGTATATAGGGTTGTAATACACTTAGAATATACTTTCTTTCAAAGATACAAAGTATATTCTGGTGCACTGCTGCTGACTGCTGTGCTGCTGAGTGCACTGCTGACTGATTCTGCAGCTGTCTTTTGTCAGTGTAGGGACAGGATGCTGTGTGGAGCAGGGACAGTCAGTTTAATCACTAGCTATTACTATTAGGTCCACAAAAGTCCTTTTAAGGACTGGTATAGGTGTACAGTATATAGGGTTGTAATACACTTAGAATATACTTTCTTTCAAATATACAAAGTATATTCTGGTGCACTGCTGCTGACTGCTGTGCTGCTGAGTGCACTGCTGGCCGATTCTGCAGCTGTCTTTTGTCAGTGTAGGGACAGGACGCTGTGTGGAGCAGGGACAGTCAGTTTAATCACTAGCTATTACTATTAGGTCCGCAAAGGTCCTTTTAATGACTGGTATAGGTGTACAGTATATAGGGTTGTACACGTATAATATACTTTCTTTCAAATATAGAAAGTATATTATGGTGCACTGCTGACTGCCGTGCTGCTGAGTGCTGACCGATTTTGCAGCTGTCTTTTATCAGTGTAGGGACTGAGGGACAGTTTGGTGTTTTGGAGCAGGGGCAGTCTGCAAATCACTAGCTACTAGGTCCACAAAGGTCCTTTTATAGGTGTACAGTATATAGGGTTGTACACGTATAATATACTTTTTTTCAAATATAGAAAGCATATTATAGTGCACTGCACTGCTGTGCTGCGGACCGATTCTGCAGCTGTCTTTTCTCAGTGTAGGGAGGGACAGTTTGGTGTTTGGAGCAGGGACAGTCTGCAATTCACTAGCTAGCTACTATTAGGTCCACAAAGGTCCTTTTAAGGACTGGTATAGGTGTACTATTTGGTGTGCAGTATATAGGGGTGTAATATAAATGTATAAAATACTTGCAAATATAGAAAGCATAGTATAGTGCATTTCCACTGTGCAGCATTGTGATTGCTGAGCGGTTCTGCAGCGATACTACAAAGAGTGACAAACGCAATAAAAAAAAGTATTATAACTGGTGTGATAGACCAGTGGCCCCCCAAAACGACCGATTGAAGCGGGGTGTTATATACCTTCTTCCACATACATACTGCACTTCTCTATAGACTTTTGTCACAGGGTCATTTAAAAAATGACAGGCAGAGGAAAAGGCAGGCCCTTCCGCAGGGGTGGTAGGGCTAGGGCAGGAGCTTGAGCCAAAGTGGGAAATTGCAAAAGGTGCATTTGATTACGTCAAAGGACGCACCAGACTTGGTTGAGTGGCTCACTCAGCCTTTCTCTTCTGCACCCTCCTCATCCTCTCGATCTGCACCCTCTTCTTCACTCTCTGCTGTGTACACCCCCAAAGACACTACCACCACCACCACCACCATATACCCTCCGCTTGAGTCACAGGAATTATTTTCCGATCCATCACAAGACATTGCCGATGGGCAGCCACTCTTGGCATTGGATCAGGAAGAGGAGGTAGCAACAACCGCCACTCAGCAGTCTGACGACAGTACCCAGATCAGCCCAAGGAGAAGGTTGGTCCCTGGTGTCGCTACCTACTCCGAGATTTCTAATTATAGCGGTGGGGAAGGTGATAATGACGTGTCTAGTGATGTCACGTGGGTGCCCACAAGAGAGGAGGAGGAGGGGAGTTCAGAGGGAGGAGAAGCAGGCTGAACTTACATTGCACAGGAGGGACAAAGCAGACTGCTAATGTATCAGGAGCGAGGCATCAACCATGTACGGTCACATCTGGCACTCCCAGGACGCCGGAACATGGCTCCGCAGTGTAGACTTTTTTAACGTGTCCGCTGCTGACAATAGTGTTGCTATCTGCAATCTTTGTAGTCAATGCATAAGTTGCGGTAAGCCAAACACTCACCTAGGGACGACCGCCTTAAGAAGGCACATGAGCTGCCATCACCGAGCCCAGTGGCAGCAACGGAACCCACAAAACCACACTCCAGGCTCTCACCATCCTCCTGTTTGAAGAGGTTGAGTGGTGTCATATTTTTGGGTCCCGCAGCAAGTTGCTTGTATCAGTGCTCTCTATCTTGGTCCTGGTGTCAGTGCTCTCTATTTTGGGGCTGATGTCAGTGCTCTCTATCTCGGTGCTGGTGTGGTCTCAGTGCTCTCTATCATGGTGCTGGTGTCAGTGCTCTCACGGTGCTGGTGTCAGTGCTCTCTATCATGGTGCTGGTGTCAGTGCTCTCTAGAGGGAGGGGCTCAAGCACAGGTTGGCACTTTGAGACACTGGTACAGGACTGCGCTGCCCTGACTGTGGCACTGATCATCTCCTGCACCCCCTTCATAGCCTTCCCTGACCTTGCCTCTCCTTCATGGCCTTCATGCGCTCCTGAATTGTCAAAATTTCACAGATAAAAAAAGAATGCTTGTCGTTGTCGATCCCAGATTCACTTAATACTTTTGTTATGTCAGTGTCCATGTTGTGGGACTATGTGTGCACAGATAGTAGAGAGAATAAACGTTCCGCCTATCACATGAGCCGGTCTGGGGGGGCGGGACTGTGTTACAGAGAGGCCGCCGAACACAGAGCCATCCAGTGCTGTTATCCAGAGGAGTAGATGCCCATCTGTACAGCCCGCCCTGTGTGTCACAGTGCCTGGATAGGAGGATCAAAGGGGGGGGCTGCAGTGCTCTCCTCCTCCACCACACTCTCCTGCCCCCCCCCCCAGTGCTCTCCTCCACCACCACACTCTCCTGCCACCCCCCCGTGCTCTCCTCCACCACCACACTCTCCTGCCACCCCCCCCAGTGCTCTCCTCCACCACCACACTCTCCTGCCCCCCCAGTGCTCTCCTCCACCACCACACTCTCCTGCCACCCCCCCCCCCCGGTGCTCTCCTCCACCACCACACTCTCCTGCCCCCCCCCCAGTGCTTTCCTCCACCACCACACTCTCCTGCCACCCCCCCCAGTTCTCTTCTCCACCACCACACTCTCCTGCCCCCCCCAGTGCTCTTCTCCACCACCACACTCTCCTGCCCCCCCAGTGCTCTCCTCCACCACATCACTCTCCTGCCACCCCCCGTGCTCTCCTCCACCACCACACTCTCCTGCCACCCCCCCAGTGCTCTCCTCCACCACCACACTCTCCTGCCCCCCCAGTGCTCTCCTCCACCACCACACTCTCCTGCCACCCCCCCCCCCCGGTGCTCTCCTCCACCACCACACTCTCCTGCCCCCCCCAGTGCTTTCCTCCACCACCACACTCTCCTGCCACCCCCCCCAGTTCTCTTCTCCACCACCACACTCTCCTGCCCCCCCCAGTGCTCTTCTCCACCACCACACTCTCCTGCCCCCCCAGTGCTCTCCTCCACCACCACACTCTCCTGCCCCCCCTGCTCTCCTCCACCACCACACTCTCCTGTCACCCCCCCCCCAGTGCTCTCCTCCACCACCACACTCTCCTGCCCCCCCCAGTGCTTTCCTCCACCACCACACTCTCCTGCCACCCCTCCAGTGCTCTTCTCCACCACCACACTCTCCTGCCCCCCCCAGTGCTCTCTTCCACCACCACAATCTCCTGCCATCCCCCAGTGCTCTCCTCCACCACCACACTCTCCTGCCACCCCCCCAGTGCTCTCCTCCACCACCACACTCTCCTGCCACCCCCCCCCCCAGTGCTCTCCTCCACCACCACACTCTCCTGCCACCCCCCAGTGCCCTCCTCCACTACCACACTCTCCTGCCCCCCCCCCAGTGCTCTCCTCCACTACCACACTCTCCTGCCCCCCCCCAGTGCTCTCCTCCACCACCACACTCTCCTGGCCCCCCAGTTCTCTCCTCCACCACCACACTCTCCTGCCACCCCCCCCCCAGTGCTCTCCTCCACCACCACACTCTCCTGCCCCCCCCGTGCTCTCCACCACCACACTCCCCTGCCCTTCCAGTGCTCTCCTCCACCACCACACTCTCCTGACCCCCCAGTGCTCTCCTCCACCACCACACTCTCCTGCCCCCCTCCACCACCACACTCTCCTGCCCCCCCAGTGCTCACCTCCACCATCACACTCTCCTGCCCCCCCAGTGCTCTCCTCCACCACCACACTCTCCTGCCCCCCCTCCACCATCACACTCTCCTGCCCCGCCCAGTGCTCTCCTCCACCACCACACTCTCCTGCCCCCCCAGTGCTCTCCTCCACCACCACACTTTTCCTACCCCCCACAGTGCTCTCCTTCACCACCACACTCTCCTGCCCCCCTGTTCCCTCCTCCACCACCACACTCTCCTGACCCCCCCCCCCCAGTTCTCTCCTCCCCTGTTCTTGCTGCACTCCTTGCTCTTCAGCTCTCCCCATCCTTCTCTAGCCACCATCCCAGTGCTCTCCACTCCCACCGTTCACCCCCCAGTGCTCTCCCCCCTGCCCCCCCAGTGCTTTCCCCCCCCTGTTCTCCCCCCAGTGCTCTCCACTCCCCCACAGTGCTCTCCCCTTGTCCCCCAGTGCTCTTCAGCTCTCCCCATCACTCTCCAGCCCCCCCCATGCTCTCCTCCACCATCACACTCTCCTGCCCCCCCAGTGCTCTCCTCCACCACCACACTCTCCTGCCACCCCCCCAGTGCTCTCCTCCACCACCACACTCTCCTACCCCCCCAGTGCTCTCCTCCACCCCCACACTCTCCTGCCACCCCCCCCCAGTGCTCTCCTCCACCACCACACTCTCCTGCCCCCCAGTGCTCTCCTCCACCACCACACTCTCTTGCCCCCCCTCCACCACCACACTCTCCTGCCCCCCCAGTGCTCTCCTCCACCACCACACTCTCCTGCCCCCCCAGTGCTCTTCTCCACCACCACACTCTCCTGCCACCCCCCCCAGTGCTCTCCTCCACCACCACACTCTCCTGCTCCCCCAGTGCTCTCCTCCACCACCACACTCTCCTGCCCCCCCAGTGCTCTCCTCCACCACCACACTCTCCTGCCCCCCCCCACCACCACACTCTCCTGCCCCCCAGTGCTCACCTCCACCATCACACTCTCCTGCCCCCCCTCCACCATCACACTCTCCTGCCCCGCCCAGTGCTCTCCTCCACCATCACACTCTCCTCCCCCCCCCCAGTGCTCTCCTCCACCACCACACTCTCCTGCCCCCCCCAGTGCTCTCCTCCGCCACCACACTCTCCAGACCCCCCCCCCAGTTCTCTCCTCCCCTGTTCTTGCTGCACTCCTTGCTCTCCAGCTCTCCCCATCCTTCTCTAGCCACCATCCCAGTGCTTTCCACTCCCCCCGTTCACCCCCCAGTGCTCTCCCCCCTGTCCCCCTCCAGTGCTTTCCCCCCCCTGTTCTTCCCCCAGTGCTCTCCACTCCCCCACAGTGCTCTCCCCCTTGTCCCCCCCCCAGTGCTCTCCTCCACCAAACTCTCCTGGCCCCCGACAGTTTTCTCCTCCCCTGTTCTTGCTGCCCCCCTGCTCTCCAGCTCTCCCCATCCTTCTCTAGCCACCATCCCAGTGCTCTCCCCCCGCCCCCCCCAGTGCTCTCCTCCCCCCTGTCCACCCCCAGTGCTCTCCCCCTGTTCCCCCCAGTGCTCTCCACTATGCCCAGGGCTCCCCCCTGTTCTCCCCCCCCCACAGTGCTCTCCAATCCCCCCAGTCCTCTCCCCTCCATGCTCTCCCCTGTTCTCCTCCCCAGTGCTCTCCCCCCTGTTCTCCCCCCAGTGCTCTCCACTCCCTCTAGTGCTCCCCCCAGTGCCCTCCACTCCCCTAGTGCTCTCCCCCAGTGCTCTCCCCCCTGTTTTTGCTCCCCCCCAGTGCTCTCCTCTTCCCCCAGTGCTCTCCCCCTGTTCTTTCTCCCCCCAGTGCTCTTCAGCTCTCCCCATCACTCTCCAGCCCCCACCCCAGTGCTCTCCAGCCCCCCATTCTCCCCACCCCTGTTCTTTCTGCCCCCCTGGTGCTCTCCAGCCCACCCAGTGCTCTCTCCCCTCCGTGCTCTCCCCCGTTATCCTCCCCAGTGCTCTCCCCCCGTTCTCCCCCCCCCCAGGGCTCTCCCCCCTGTTCTTTCACCCAGTGCTCTCCCCCCTGTTCTTTCTCCCCCCAGTGCTCTCCTCTCCCCCCCAGTGCTCTCCCCCTGTTTTTTCCCTCCCAGTGCTCTCCACTCCCCCCAGTGCTCTCCCCCCTGTTCTTTCTCCCCCCAGTGCTCTTCAGCTCTCCCCATCACTCTCCAGCCCCCATCCCAGTGCTCTCCAGCCCCCCATTCTCCCCACCCCTGTTCTTTCTGCCTCCAGCGCTCTCTAGCCCCCCCAGTGCTCTCTACCCTCTGTGCTCTCCACCCCTGTTCTTTTTGGCTCCCCTCCAGTACTCTCCACTCCCCCTGCATTTTGCCCCCACCCATGTGCTCTCCACCCCCCATAGTGCTCTCCAGTCTCCCGTGCTTTCCACCCCTGTTCTTTCTGGCCCCCACTGGTGCTCTCAAGCTCCCCCCCCTTGCTCTCCACTCCCCCCTGCTCTTTGTACCCCCCAGTACTCTCCAGCCCCCGTGCTCTCCACCCCTGTTTTTCTGCCGCCCCCCCCCCCAGTGCTCTTCACCACCCCACACAAGCTGCATTTAATGGACACAGTGAGGCTGCATTTGATGGACACAGTGAGGCTGCATTTGATGGGCACTGGTGAGGCTGCATTGAGCTCTTGCATCAAGTCTGCAGTCTCTGGACATCTCCTGTAGCATGTCTGCAGTCTCTGAGGGAGTCTGGAGAGAAGTCAAGAGTGGGAGCACCACCGGGATGGGGGTCATGGGAGAAGTCAGACTTGTGTGGACTGTGGACAGGAGACTATAGGATAAAACCAGAGCCACCAAGCTGGAGCCGACTGACTGAGCCCTGCACAGTGCACCTGAGAGGAGGTCAGTGAAAGCACCGCCAGGCCAGTTGGGGGTCACTGATGTAAGGGGGGAGTGAATACGATAATGTAAGGGGCACTGATATAAAGGGTTTCCTCCTTATATTAGTAACCCACCCCCCTTACCTTAGAGTATTATTTCTGGAGAAGGTGGTCCCCCCCCCCACGTTCTGAGTTTCTGGGGTACCCCTTGATGATTGATCACTTACCACTATTAACTGGAATATATATAAAATATAAAGCCCTATGTGATTTCATATCTATATCTAATTCTCTCTTCATCAAATGTTTTTTAAAATGTATGGTTTTTCCTTTCATGAACAAGAAAATAATGACGTTATGCTGTTGGGCTGGTATAATAATGCTGTGAGGCTGGTATGAAATTTTTTCCAGGGCTGGTTTTTGAAAGCATGGGCGTCTGCAAGGTTACTCAGATGGCTGCGTACCATGCCCATATAGCCTAAAGAATGTACATCTTTTTACATTGCAATACATCTGTTGTTGCCATATTTTTATCTTGATGAAAACAGTATACAGTGACAGTATGAGATCAAAATATGGCCACAACAGATGTATTGCAATGTAAAACGATGTACATTCTCTAGGCTATATGGGCATGGAACACAGCCGCCAGATTAACTTCCAATACAAAGTGAAGATGAATTATCTGTTATATAACACATATGTATTACCAGTGGAAAGATTTTCATGAGATTGTCGAAAAGGGGCGGAGCATGAGTGGCCTTAAAATGATGCCCCCCTTTGGAAAAAGTTCTGCGGACGCCCATGGGGCTGATGCCTTGTCCCGACAATTTTCCTCCACTTCCAAGTCGGAGTCAGTTCCAGTTCCTATGATTCCTCCTGATCGTATCTTGGCTACAGTTCGCTCCAGTATTACTTCTCCTTTGGGTGACAAAATTCTTGCTGCTCAGGTCCATGCTCCTCTTGATAAACCTTGTGATCGCTGCTTTGTCCCTGAGAGTCTCTGTACTGCTGTGCTCCAGACTTACCATTCTCCCAAGGCAGCTGGCCATCCTGGGAAGAATCAACTAATTTGGGTCATTTCCCAACAATTCTGGTGGCCTAGTCTACGGGCTAATGTAACTGCGTTCGTAGCTGCCTGTCCCGTGTGTGCTGAGAGTAAGACTCCACGACGCCTTCCAGTGGGCCTCCTACAACCCATACCCAATGGAGAGAGGCCCTGGACTCACCTGTCTATGGATTTCATTGTGGAGTTGCCCAACTCCCAAGGCAACACTGTTATCCTTATGGTGGTTGACGGGTTCTCGAAGATGTGTCATTGTATTCCACTTAAGAAGTATTTCCACTTAAGAAGTTGCCCACCTCTAAGGAACTGGCTTCCATTTTTGCTCGGGAGATCTTTCGCTTACATGGGCTACCCAAAGTGATTGTCTCGGACAGAGGCAGTCAGTTTGTCTCCCAGTTCTGGCGAGCCTTTTGTGCACAGTTGGGAATCCAGCTTGCGTTCTCTTCTGCGTATCACCCGCTGTCTAATGGGACCACAGAACAAGCCAATCAGTCCTTGGAGCAATTCCTATGTTGCTATATTTCTGACCATCATAACAACTGGTCTGACCTATTACCTTGGGCAGAGTTTGCTCACAACAGTGCCTTGAATTCTGCCTCCCAATTGTCTCCATTTATGGTGAATTATGGTTTCCAACCTTCCATGTTGCCTGACTTGTTTGTTCCACAGAGTATTCCTGCATTAGAGGAGCATCTCCGTGGTCTTCGTTCCACTTGGGTACAAGTCCAGGAGGCTTTGCGTCTTGCTAATGGTAGGTACAGACTCCATGCTGACCGCAGATGCCTGCCTGCACCTTCCTACTAGGTTGGGGACAGGGTCTGGCTGTCATCTCGCAGCCTCCGGCTTCGTGTTCCCTCACTGAAGTTTTCACGTCGGTTTATTGGGCCTTTCCGTATCCTTCGCAGGATTAATCCAGTGGCTTACGCGTTGGACCTTCCTCCTAGTATGCGCATCTATAATGTGTTTCATGTCTTATTAAAACCACTGGTCTGCAACCGATTTACCACCTCGGTGCCGCGTCCTCACCCTATTCAGATTGAGAACCATGAGGAGTATGAGGTACAATCCATTGTTGACTCCCATAGGTTCCGTGGGCACTTACAGTACCTGGTGCATTGGAAGGGGTACGGTCCGGAGGAACGCTCCTGGGTTTCATCCTCTGACGTACATGCCCGTGTCCTCCTCCGTGAGTTCCATAGATGGTTTCCCCTCAAGCCCGGTGGCCCTCTGAGGGAGAGGGGTCATTGAGGAGGGAGTACTGTCAGGGCTGGCTTAGCCCTTCCTTCTCTGGGCTGGCCGCTCAGCTGTCGGCTAATTGCCAGCTCTCTTCTCTCTCCACAGTTACCAGCTGTTCCTGATGATGCTCGTCTGACCTGCCTACTTGAAGCCTTGCAGCTCATTTCACCTCTGGCTTCGCCTTGGTCACATCACTAGAAACCATCTCCTGCAGTTTGTTTAAAGACTGGCTTGCTGACATCCCTTCTGGCTCCTTATCCTGCTTGCTGTTGCTCTACTTGGATCCATGACTTCTGGCTTGGCCGACTACCCAATCTAGTTACTGGACTCTGGATATGCTTGACTATGCTTTTTCTATTTACCTTTTTATTTTTATTAATAAACAAGTGTGATTTAATTGTACTTCTGTCTCAGTCTGATTCATGGTTTCTGACAGCGATCCAGATACTCTAGCTTTTTTGGATCTACAACTAAGCCAGACAATCTCATTCACGCAAAGAATTACACAAAACCAAATGCCGGCAACTCCTACCTCCACTTCCAAAGCTGTCACCACCCGAGGTGGATTTCCAATATACCAAAAAGCCAATTCTACCATCTGAAACACAACTGTACTCGTTTAGAAGATTATACCGAACAAAGCAAGCTTTTTAAGATAAGTTCTCGGAAAAGGGCTACCTTAGCTCCCTAGTTGATGAGGCTTACAACCAATTTCTCAGTGAAGCACCAAGACCCAACAACAACCTACTTCATCTTCCAGAACCCCCAGATTCATCAACCAATTTCCTACACAACATAGAAAGATGGAAAAAATCCTCCAGAAACATTGGGGTATACTACAAGAAGATCCCCACCTCAAAAACAGCCTTGATGAAAAATCAAAAATCACATACAGAACAGCCCAAAATCAAAAAGAAAAAAATTGAGTAAATTAAAGACACGTAAAACCAAACCAAACCGCATACCAAAAATTTGTGATATATTGCCTTTCTTGCCCATGCAACCTACTGTATGTATGCCAAACCACCAGAACACTAAGTAAAAGATTTGGAGAACACAGACGTTCCCTCGAAGAAAATAAAAACCTGACAATCCCAAGACACTTCACGGAGTTCCATCAAGGATCCACCAATGGCCTGCACGTTTGGATTATAGAGACTATCCCCCACAGTTTCCCTCAAGCCGAACGCATCAAGCATTTGTGTGAGAGGGAAACCCTGGACAGCCTCAAGCCTGGAGGACTAAACGAAGTTATCGAAATCCACTCCATTCTTTAGCAAACATCTGACGCTATTCCCTTGATACAACTCTACTACCCCCATGCCCTTTAACCAGCATCTGTTTCACACATATATACAAATATAAATATATCCCCCTCCCCCATTTACCTATCCTTTCCCTTGTACCCATATATGTATAAAAGGACTACCTTCTCTATACCACCTCAGTAGTCATTAAACTATACTACACATGCACACACAACACCAATCCTGCATGCGTTTTTACCCCAATTCTTCCACTTCATTCGGACTGTCCTATCTCTTTTCCACCCCATGGAATTTGAGTACTATGAAAATAATACCCTCCTTTTTTCTAAAATATCAAACTTAATCTTTTTCAAAAAATGCATTTCTCTACAGGAATCTTAACAGTCAATCTGATATCACCCATGGTATTCAGTCAGTATATCATAGCCAAAACTACCCTTCCCACCCGCTCCATTCTATAGCGATACTACATCCTGCTCTTTCTATATATGTGCATATACATTTGTGTCTGCATATTCGCATAACTATGTCCTCCAATTCCATTTTTATTTTTAAATTTTATTTTTATTTTTTATTAATATGTGCTTTCTCTTTTTTATTTTTATTCCAATTTCTATGTTTATTTTTATTTTTCTATATTTTTTTCCATATATTTTTTCTTTATTTTTATTATCTTTTATTTTTATTTTCATTTTTCTTTCCCTTTACTTTTTTTCCTTACTTTATTTTTCATTTTTTCACTCACTTCACTTTTAATTTTTGTTATGTAATTTTTCCCATTTTAACCTTACATTTTTCTCTCTGTCCCATGCCGAACTTAGTTTGCCCCCCCTCCCCCCTTCCTTATTGTTTTGTTTTGTTTCACAAGATGACTAATGTTTTTGTTCCCAGTAACGATCATTAGACCTGTCCTGTGTATGGCCTGTATTTGGACTTCAACGCTGGTCGGCCGAAAGTTACCTCACCCTGGCCCTGCCACTTCCCCTCCCCTCTTCCACTTCAATCCATATATAAACACAGCCAGCAATGGCTGCATCCAATGCCTGATGAAGGAGCACGCATGCTCTGAACACGAGCGCTGTAGACACGCCCCTCAATCTCAATCGGCTGACGTTCTCCACCTGCTGACATGTTCATTGTAGGACACAAACACCCCGGAGCGACGGACGCCACTGAAAGTGGCCGGGGTCTGATTCCCTACTACAGCCCAGCAAGACACACCGGATGATATCTGAGGACGAATGGAGAATTATTATGCCTGTTTTTATGCCTGTTTTTATCTACTCAAATGTGAGTGCACATCTTTTAAATTATAAATAAAGCCATGTTGCTGCTCTACCTCTCTTTTCTCCTATTCAACATTTTCACAGCTCTTACTGTGAAGAAACCTTTCCATATTTGGAGATGAAATATCTTTTCCTCTAGATGTAAAGAGTGTCCTCTTGTCCTCTTTGTTGACTGTAAAGTGAATAACTCAACACCAAGTTCACTATATGGACTCTTTATATATTTGTACATGTTGATTATATCCCCCCCCCCCCCTTAATCTCCTCTTATCAAGAGTGAATAAATTCAGTTCCTCTAATCATTCCTCATAGCTGAGCTCCTCCATGCCTCTTATTAGTTTGGTTGCCCTTATCTGCACTTTCTCCAGTTCCCCAATATCCCTTTTGAGAACTGGTGCCCAAAACTGAACTGCATATTCCACATGAGGTCTTACTAATGATTTGAACAGGGGCAAAATGATACCTCTTTCTCTGGAGTCCATACCTCTCTTAATACAAAAAGGACTTTGCTCGCTTTGGAAACTGCAGCTTGGCATTGCATGCTATTATTGAGCTTATGATCTATCAAAACCCCCAGATCCTTTTCCACTATGGATCCCCCAGTTGTACTCCCCTTTTATGTATGATGCATGCATATTCTTAGTCCCCAAGTGCATAACTTTACATTTATCAACATTAAACCTCATCTGCCACATAGTCGCCCAATTAGACAGAGCACTGAGGTCAGCTTGTAAATTGGAAACATCCTGTAAGGACGTTATTCCACTGCATAGCTTGGTGTCATCTGCAAAGATGGAAATGTTACTTTTGATCCCAGACCAAATATCATTTATAAAGATATTAAAAAGTAAGGGTCCCAGCACTGAACCTTACGGGACACCACTGATAACCATAGACCATTCAGAGTAAGAATCATTAACCACTACCCTCTGAATTCTATCTTTTAGCCAGTTTTCCATCCATTTACAAACTGATATTTCAAAACCTGTAGACTTTACCTTACACATGAGTTGTGTGTGCAGAACTGTATTGAACGCTTTTTCAAAATCCAAATATACCATGTCCACCGCCACCCCTCTGTCCAAGGTTTTACTTACCTCCTCATAAAAAGAAATCAGGGTTGTCTGACAACTTCTGTCTTTCATGAATCCATGCTGTCTGTTGCTTAAAATATTATTTTCTCGCAAGAACTTGTCTATGTGGTCTTTTATTAATCTCCCCAGTATCTCCCCAACTATAGAAGTTAAACTAACAGGTCTATGGTTACTTGGTAAAGACTTTGTTCCCTTTTTAACCACTTCCCACCCGGCCAATGCACATATACGGCCGGGTGGGAGCCGTCTACTTCTGATAGGACGTTCAGGAACGTCCTTCAGAAGGAGCGGGATTGCGCGTGCGCGCGCAGCGGCGCGATCCCGATGTGCTTGTGTCACCCGGACACGGCGCATCTCAGATCGGCAGGAGGGCTCTGTGATTGGCCCTCCTGATCACATGACAGCTGTGTCCAATCACGGCCGTCATGTGATGTAAACAAACAGCCGGTTGCTAGGCAATCGGCTCCTCCTCTCCTCACATAGAAGTCATCGATGAGGAGAGGAGAGCAGATCGCTGCAGCCGGCTGATGATCAGTGAGTATGAGCTGTTGTTTACAGCTTTTTACTCACTGATCATCAGTCTAGTGTAAACACACAACACACCACACAGTATAAACACAGTCCCCACACATGTCCCCAAAACATACATGTCCCCAAATAATAAAAACACATGTCCCTAATAATAAAAACATGTCCCCCACATATGTCCCACTAAAATCACATGTCCCAATGATTATCTGCACACATATGTACATGATCATTTGCGTACATATGTCCGTGATCACACAAACCAATTATTATACACTTAATGGATTTTTTTTTTACCAAAAACATGTAGCAGAATACATTTTGGCTTAAATTTATGACAAAATTTGATTTTATTGGATTTCTTTTAAAATAGAAAAAAGAAAATATATTTTTTTCAAAATTTCCGCTTTTTTTGCGCTTATATCGCAAAAGATAAAAAACGGAGTCGTGAATAAATAACACCAAAATAAAGCTCTATTTGTGCTAAAAAATGATAAAAATTTCATTTGGGTACAGTGTAGCATGACCGCGCAATTGTCACTGAAAGCGCTAGAGAGATGAAAGCTGAAAATTGGGCTGGGAAGGAAGGGGCGAAAGTGCCCTGTATTGAAGTGGTTAAATATAGGCACCACATTGGCCCTGCGCCAATCCAGTGGTACTATTCCTGTCATTAATGAGTCCCTAAAAATTAGATACAATGGCTTTGAAATTACAGAGCTCAATTCTTTTAGGATCTGTGGGTGGATGCCATCAGGTCCAGGTGCTTTATCCACCTTTATTCTGTCCAAATATTTCTGGACAGAATAAAGGATATCACTTTTGAGCCATTGTGGATTTGGGCTGTGTCACTACCACCCCCCATTATGGACATGAGCGCCCCCATGCTCCTTTGTATACACAGAGCTGAAGAAAGTATTTAATAAATTAGCCTTCTCTTTATCCCCAGTCACCCACTCTAGATTGTTTTGTAAAGGGCCTACATGCTCAGACTTGACCTTTTTACAATTCATATATTTGAAGAATTTTTGGGGGTTTGTCCTATCTTTTGCAATCTGTCTTTCGTTTTGAATTTTTGCATCCTTGATTTCCTTTTTACAAATTGTTATATTCTTTGTAACATTTAAATGGCACTAGTGTTCCTTCATTTTTATATTTTTTAAAAGCTCTTTTATTATAGTGTATAGCTTTTTTAACTTTGGCCGTGGGCCACATAGGTTTTATTTTTAGCCTTTTAAAATTATTGCCTATGGGAATATACTTTGCAGCAAGCTCACAAACAGTCTTTTTGAAGTATTCTCATTTCTGTTCTGTGCCCATTTATGCCAATATTCTCTCCCTGTCTAAGTCATGGAGAGCAGCCCTCATCCTTGGAAAATTTGCTCTCTTGAAATTAAGTGTTTTTATCTTTCACGTATGTGATTTTTGCTTACAGCTAACATCAAATTAAATCATGTTATGGTCACTGCTACCCAGGTGTTCCTTTATCTGAACATTAGTAATACGCTCTGCATGGTTTGAGATTACCAGGTCCAACAGAGCATCATTCCTAGTTGGGGCCTCAATAAACTGGACCATAAAATTGTCCTGTAATGAGTTTATACATTTTTGCCCTTTAACTGTCCCAGCAGTGCCATTACTCCAGTAAATTTCTGGGTAGTTAAAATCCCCCATTATTATCACTTTCCCAGCCCTTGCAGCCCTTTCCATCTGTGCAAGGAGCTGAGTCTCCACCTCTTCATTAACATTGGGTGGTCTATAACAAACTCCAATGATTAACTTTGAACTACGCACATCATTATGCAGTGCCACCCCTAATGCTTCAGACTCATTACACTCTCCATCCACCAGGTCCTCTTTCACACTCACTTTGAGATCACTTCTCACATACAGACAGACCCCTCCACCTTTCCTTTTTACTCTGTCTTTCCGAAAGAGTGCATAGCCAGGAATATTAATAGCCCACATGTGAGGAATGAAGCCAAATTTCAGCAATACCGATTACATCATAGCTCTCCTGATGCACCAGAGCTTCCAACTCACCTATTTTGCTTGGCAGACTTCTAGCATTGGTGAACAAACATTTTAATGCATTAATATATTTTGACCGGTTACATGCTATCCTCTTGGGTGTTACAAGAGTGCAACTAGGACTTGCTACATGCTTACCCTGGGTTTATGTGCTTTGGTTACCCTACCACTAATGCCCCTAATATTACCCTCTGGAATATGTTCCACGCTGACTATCTCTGGACCCTCCCCCCATTGCCTAGTTTAAAAACCCCTCTAACTTTTTGTCCATCCTTATTCCCAGTTGATCGGCATCCTCCTCATTTAGGTGCAATCCGTCCCTTCTATAGTACCGGTTATCGAATGAGAAGTCACCCCAGTCCTCCAAGAACCCAAACCCCTCCTTACTACACACTTTCTTCAGCCACTTGTTGACTTCCCTAATCTCCCTCTGCCTTTCTGGTGTGGCTCGATATACTGGTAGTATTCCTGAGAAGGACCTTGGAAGTCCTTTTCCTCAAATTTAGCTCCCAAGTCCGTAAAATTGTTCTTTAGGATACTCCATCTGCCTCTGACTTTGTCGTTGGTGCCAACGTGCACCATGACAGCTGGGTCTTCCCCAGCCCCTCCCAGTAGTCTGTCCACCAGATCCGTGATGTGCCGAACCTTTGCGCCCGGTAGACAACATACAGTTCGGCGCTTCAGGTCTTTGTTACAGATTGCCCTTTCTGTCTTAAGAATTGAGTCCCCTACCACCAGAATCTGTCTTTCCTTTCCCTTCGCTCCCCCCCCCGCCACTCTCACTGGAGGAGTTCTTCCCCCGGAAGCTAGGAGTGTCCCTCAGCTCCAGGAGTGCTGGTCCTTTACTGGTTTCACCAATGACACCCAATGGAGCATACTTATTGGGATGCTCCAGCCCTAGATCAGACTCCCTGGCACTTCCCACTCTACCCTTCCTGACTGTCACCCATCTAATATTTTCTAGTGTCTGCACCTCTTTTTCTCCACACACCTCTGTGCTGGCCCCTGCCGGCACCTGCCGTGTACGTCGCTGGCATTCCTTTAGTGTGGAGGGTCTTCTCAGTGCTGACAGTTGCTTCCCCAGATTCAGAACCTGGGCTTCCAGGGAAACAATGTGCTTACGTTTTGCACAGCATTATTTGCCCTCGATCAGATGATCAAGGAATGCATACATGCCGCAAGATGTACACCCGCCTGGCATTGTACCTATTAATTTTATGAGGATTAGAGATTATACCCAGTCCAAATTACCTAACAACTAGCTTCCTGACACTAATACTCAACAAGACAGTACACATGTACTCAACAAGACAATACACAGGTACTCACAGACCAGCATGCACCCACAATACACAAGTACTAACGATCCACGCACACTACTCAGACAACACTCAGGTACTCACACTACACAGGTACTATGACCTCTGTTATAACCTCCTGTTTTAAACTCCTGGATTTTTTTATATTTAAAAGTTCACACAGTCTTCTGATCAGCTTGCTTCCGAAATCCTGACCCTGATCCAAATGTAAGCGCTGAGGCAGCACGTAGTGAACGAAAAACGTTTCCATTAGATTTTTTGCTACAGTACTTGCTTGCTGGTCCCTAGTGGGAAAAGCTTGAGCACAATGGATAACATGATCTGTTGCAACCAGGATATTACTCCGTCCACTCAGGTCAGGTTCCAAGCACAAGAAATCAATGTACACCAACTCCATTGGTCCCTGGCTTTGAAGATGGCCCATTGGGGCTGCCCTTCCTGGTAAAGTCTTTCTTTGAATGCATCTGATGCAAGAGCGACAGTAGCTTTCCACCTCAGTCCTCATGGATGGCCAATAAAATGTATCTCTGACTAACTTGAAGGTTCTATCTGGACCAAAGTGACCATGATAATTATGAAGAGTGGTCAAAACTATTAGTCAGTGTTTCTCGGGAAGGTACAGTTGACAAACACCCTCTAATTTATTTAGAGTGACCTTTCTGATATATGACTCCATCTTCCAACCGCATTTGTTCTATGTAGGACTTCTTCTCCCTCAATGGGGCTATTCAACAGTATCTGGGGGTTCTGGGTGGCTGATTTCCTCACAAGATTCCTCAATGGATCTTCACTTTGGTCCAGTCTCATGTCCTCTCGTCAACTGAGGCAGTTCTTGAATGTGCACTTGGGTCAAATCACAGTAATATCTTGGTACTCCTGCAGCTTCAGCCCCTATGGCCCCTCAGTGTTTATGCTCTACTCCTTGGCACACAGCCTGTACTCCTTCCAAATGGTAAATTAACCCAACTCTTCTGGCCAGTATTGGTGAGGTGAAGCCTTCAGGAAAGGGTGTCAGCGTCTCAATTTCCCACTCCTGGCGGTATTTCAAACTGAACTGGAATTCAGACAGTGCGGGCAAACCACTGCATCCAGCTTGGCAGTGGACAGTAGGTAGGTCAAGGGGTTGTGATCAGTCTTCACCACAAATCTAGCCCCGTACAGATAATCATGTAGTTTATCTATTACAGCCCACTTGAGGGCCAAGAACTCCAATATGTGTACAGGATAGTTCTTATGGGGGGGGGGTGAGACTGCAACTCACATAGGACACCGGGTGAAGTCTCCCTTCTGACTCTTGATACAATATACCCCGAGGCAATCTCTGCTGGCATCCACGTGCAATTCATAAGGTTTAGATGGATCTGCGTAGGCCAACACCGGTGCTTCAAAAAGGCTCCCCTTGAGTCGTTCAAAACCCCTTTCGCCCTTTCACACTTCATCATCCATTGCTCTTGAATAAATTCCAGAGTCTTCCTCGGACCTCCCTTCTGGGCTTTCTACTGGTCCCCCTCCATTTGTTTCTGTAAAATCTCAATTAACGGCCCGGGAAATCTGCAGGAAGTTCTTCATAAAACTTCTATAGTAAGAGCAGAAACCCAAAAATGACCTCAACTAGGTGACGGTGTTTGGACGATGCCAGGAAGTAATATCCTCCAACTTCATTCCCTCAGCTGATTCTACATGCCCCATATATGTGACTGAAGTCTGGTAGAACTGACATTTCTCTAATGACAACTTCTTTTTTTTTTAATTAAATGTTTTTATTTTATAAACATATAAAATGTACATATCGTTAAGAATAAAGAAACTACCAAGAGATAATCTTACACAATTCCATCAGTGTCACGATTAGTAGCTCCCTACATACATTATTCTTTCTATAACCCTTTAAACCCCTCCCATCCCCCCATTCCCCCCCCCCCATTCCCTCCTAGTGCCTTATCTTTCAACCACCTTTTTACTGTGCCTTATTTTTTGTGAAATTAGTAAACAATAAATATATTACCATTATCCTACTTTCCCTCACATAGATTACTTTGTCACTCTTCTAATCTATTCTCCCTTCCTTATATCATCCCCTCTGTGTTTAATTCTCTCTTACCATGTACCCATTGATACGCTTTATGATGGACAACCCATTTTATCCAACCATGGTGTCCACAACTTTAAAAAAACACCAAAGTTCCTTCTTCTAGTGTATACCACTTTTTCCCTCCATACAGTATCATCCATCACCATTATCTATTCTTCACACGGGGGATCTTACTGATTGCCAGTTCTGGGCTATTAACTTTCGTGCCTGAAATAGGCCCCTTATCACTGCTATTTTAACTTTTTCCGATATCCTCCTGTCTTCTATTTTTCCCAGTAAGCATATCTCCTCCCCCGGTTTAAGCATGGTCCCAAAAGTATTGTTAATAACTTCCACTATTCCTGTCCAGTACCTAAATAATTTTGGGCACTTCCACATGATATGTATCAAATCCTCAGTTTCTTGACACCTTGGACATTTAGCGTCCACTCTATAACCAAATCCAAAAAGTTTTTTCGGGTATAATATGCCCTATGTAAAAAAAATAGCTAGGACATTTTTTGTGCAGGGGACGCTGAGACCAGGGCACTACCTTCTAATATCTTTCTCCACTGTGCTTCTGTTATCTTTACTCCAAGATCCTCTTCCCACCTTTTTTTATTTCTAACCAATCCATCCCTAGTAATACATTTACTGCAGAGCTGTGCATATATCTCAGATATCAATCCCTTAGATGACTCCCTATTCACCACTTTTTGAATAAGAGGGGTTTTACACCATACTACCATTTGATTTCTAAAATGTGTTTGTAGGGCATGTCTTATCTGAAGGTATCTGAAAAACGAGTGGTTAGGAACACCATACTCCCTCCTCAGCTCCTCAAAAGACTTCAACCTACTCCCCTCATATAGTTGGGCCAATCTTACCACACTGCACTTTTCCCATACACCTACTTTACCTATAGGTGTCAGGTCTGGAAAGTGCTTATTATCCCACAGTGGGGTATATTCTGTTGGTCCTACGTATCCCATTCCTTTTTTTACTGCCTGCCAGACCTTTGTAATTAATCTTAGTGTAGGGCATTCAGAAAGGAATGAGTCAGCTTCCAGAGCTTCCACCAGTTTAAAATGCTTAGCTCCCTGCAACAGCATCGGCTCCTTTTTATTCCTATCCTCCACCCTGTCCCAGCCCCTCAAATGCTGTAGCTGAGAAGCCAGAAAATAGTAGCGGGGGTGTGGGACTACTGCTCCCCCCTCTTTTATTGGTAACTGCAGTGTCTGTAGGCCTATACGAGGTTGTCTCTTCTTCCATATTAGTTCCCTAAATAAAGTTTCAATCTTTTTGAACCATTCCATTCTTGTCCAAACTAGGGCGTTGTGTAAATAATACAACAACTGGGGCGTCCAGACCATTTAAATTAAATTAATTCTGCCAGCTACTGACAAAGGTAGATGTTTCCAAATGTCCCGCTTCTGACTAAATCTAAACAGGAGGGGAGCAAGATTATCTTTTATATATTGGTTTGGGTCCCTTGTTAGCCATATTCCCAAGTATTTCATTCTGTCTACCACCCGCAGTTGAGCAACTGCAGGCGGCAGAGAGCTTATTGGGTCTACCGGCAGCAATGCAGACTTCTCCCAATTAATTACCAACCCTGATATTCGTCCAAAGTTTTCCACTATATTCATGGCCATCACTGAGGATTCATCTATATCCCCAAGAAAGAACAGGATATCATCTGCGTATAATGCAATCCTGTCTTCACCCGCTTCTCTTTTAAATCCCTGTATCACCCCTGCTGCTCTAATGGCAATCGCCAATGGTTCAATTGCCAAAGCGAACAACAGGGGCGACAGGGGACATCCCTGTCGTGTACCCCTCTCAAGTTCTATCGGGTCAGAGTACATATTGTTAATTTTTATTTTTGCTCTAGGGGTCCTATAAAGTGCTTTTACCCAACCTATAAAGGTGGGTCCGAACCCAAACATCTCCAGAGCCCGCCATAGATACCCCCACTCCAAGCTATCAAAAGCTTTAGCGGCATCTAGAGATACTATGGCCCGCGGCCCCATGTTTAGCGTCACAATCTGTAAGTTTAAATACACCCTCCTGATGTTAACACTGGTGGCCCTATTCTCTATAAACCCAGATTTATCTGGGTGTATAAGTTTTTGTATATGTCTATTCACCCTTGCTGCCAATACTTTTGCAAGTATTTTCACATCAGAGCACAACAATGATATTGGCCTATAAGATGCAGTGTCCTTAGGGTCTTTCCCTTCTTTTGGCAGCACTATTATGGTGGCTTCTGACATTGAAATAGGCAGCCCCCCTCCTGATGCCACATCCTCCAGTACCTTCAATAGTTCTGGGATAAGCACCTCCCCATACCGTCTATAAATTTCTACTGGAAGACCATCTGGTCCTGGAGACTTCTGATTGGCCATCCCGGCCACAGCGCACTGTACTTCCTCCAGGGTTATGGGGCTCTCTAGTTCTTCTTTCGCTTGTTCTGACAGTGTTGGCATTTCTATTCCTTCAAAAAATCAATCCCATTCCCCCCTCTCCTCTTTCTGTCTAGATTTATATAGCTTTGAATAATACTGCCTAATCGGCGCGATCCCTGACGGGGAGTTGTTGGTTTTAACCAGCCTAGCAAGTATACGGCCTACACTCTCCCCATCAGCAAACGCCGCTTGTCTCTAAAACAGGCGCGTATTCTCCACCTTTCTCATAACAACATATCTATATCTCTGCTGGCTTCTAAGCCATCTCTCCTGTTTTTCAGGGGTTGGGTCTTCCATATATTGTTTTTCAGCCTCCACCACTTCCTCTCTGATACTCTCTTCCCATTTCCTAGAATTTGTCTTAAGCCTTGCCACCTGTTGTATTATTAACCCCCTAAGGAATGCCTTTAGGGTGTCCCATACCACCCCTATTGGTGCTGTCCCCTCATTTAAAGTTACAAACTCTTTTAATTTTTCATTTACCTCGGTTGGTCCCCCCATCAACTCTAACCAGAATGGACTTATTTTCCATTCTCTTTGCAAATTTTTGTCCTCAGCTTGAACCATTAAAATTAAAGGTGAGTGTTCCGACACTCCCCTTGGGGAATAGACTATGTCTTCTACTATCCCTAGAGCCTCCCTATTTCCAAACGCCATGTCTATTCTTGATAGTGTTTTATAGGAGCTGGAGAAGCACGAATACTGCTGCGAAGTTGGATTCCGGGTTCTCCAAATATCACACATATCTAATTCTTCCATAAATTGGGCCAACCGGCTCTCCAGAGCCTTGTCTGATTGAGCCCCAGGTGGATACCTATCTTTTCCCCTATTGAGAACCTCATTAAAATCCCCCATCGCAAAGACTGGTATACCCTCTTTATCTTCCAGAAATTCTGCCAACCTAAATAATACCTCCATTTTAAAGGGTGGTGGGATATAAATGAATACCAGAATATAGGGCTTATTTTCTATTTGACAGTGTAGAAACACATAGCGTCCCTCCGTGTCTATTATAACTTTCTGAGGAACAAAGTGCATCCCAGTTCTAACCATTATGCTCACCCCCCTTGCATATGAAGAGTAAACCAAATGGTATTGGAACCGGAATTGCTTGCTGTAGAGTCCCCCCATAGTGTCTTTTGTCAAATGTGTCTCCTGTAGACATAATAAATCCGCTCTGTTTTTCTCCATAATTGAGAAGACAGACATTTTCTTAACTGGGTTCCCAAGCCCCCTGATATTCCAGGAGGCTATATTCAAACTACTAAATTGTGTAGACAGGGGTTCTATTATGTTCCTGGCCTACCAAACTATAGCCACCAGAACTTGGGAGGCAACCCATTCAAATTAATAACAAATTATGTTCGCTTAAGACCCTTTCTCCAAAAAACTGAACATCTTGCACCCATAAATAACCAACCAGTTGAATTATTATACCAATCCCATTTCGTAATGCATAAGACAAAACTCTTTTTACCCTATTTACGTGACACTCCTGTGTACTGATTTTTAATGTGGTTAAAGCACAGTGGTGTAGTGGTTAGCACTCTCACCTAGCAGTAAGAAGGTTGCTGGTTCAAATCCCAACCACGACACTACCTGCCTGGAGCTTGTATGTTCTCCCTGTGTCTGCATGGGTTTCCTCCAGGTACTCCGGGTTCCTCCCACACTCCAAAGACATGCAGGTAGGTTAATTGGCTTCTGTCCAAAATTGGCCCTATTATATGAATGGGGACCTTGGATTGTGGGCTCCTTGAGGGTAGGGACCAATGTGAGTGTGCAATGTACAGGGATAGGGACAATTGTAGACACTCACTCAGGTTGAACTGGATGGACTGGTGTCTTTATTCAACCTAACTATGAAAGTACCTTCCATGCTCCCCACTCCCTCCCATCCTATTGCCTACCTTGGCTCCCCCCAAATGTTCCATGCGTGACCTTTCTCCAAACTAACCCCTCATCCAACTCCTTAGACCCCCCCAGTGTATTACATACCATTATGAAATATACTTGTGCTTACCTTTCCCACCCCCACCCCCCCCCCCCCCCCCACAAATACAACCAAAACAACCACTTGGCTGGCACATTGCCTGCCCCATACATTATAATATCCACGCATATATGTCTCCCCCCTCCCCCCTCCCCATTAAATTAAACCTAAAGTCCAATAATATCATTTCTGGAGTTCTTCATCCTGTAGATTCTTCTTATTCTCCTCAAGCCAACTTGTCGCCTCAGCTACTGTATCAAAAATTTGTGTCCCTCCCAATGCCCTTATCCTCAGACAGGCTGGGTACAGTAGGGCATACATGATTTTCTGCTTCTGCAGAGAGTGTTTGATCCCTGTAAACTCTGATCTGCGTTTTTGTAGCATTGGGGAGTAGTCTGAATAAAATGAGATCCTGACACTTTTGAAAAAAAAATTCTCCTTCTCCCTGGCTTTTCTCAGAAGAATTTCTTTATCCTTATAATTAAAAAAACTTTAAGAGCATTGACTGGGGGTGTCCATCAGTTAACGGAGCTCTAGCTGGAACTCTATGAGCTCTCTCTATAGCGAACAGAGGCGACAAACCGGTCTCCCCAAACTCCTCTGTAATCCATTTCTCCAGAAACTCCACAGGGTGAGGTTCTTCACTTCCCTCAGGTAGTCCCACCACCCGAACATTGCTCCTACGTGCCCTATTTTCCATTTCATCCAATTTTAAAGTCTGGAGAGACATTTGTTCTCGTATTAATCTAATTTCCTGTTTGAGAGGAACAAAGTCATCTTCCATTGAACTCAATCTTTCCTCTAGGGCCGTAGTGCTTTCCATGGTTTTCTGCAATTTTTGACCAAGCGAAAGTAATTCCTCCTTAATTCCCCCAATTTGTTCACATAAACCGTTCAATGAGCTCTTGCATTCATTAATGGTGGTAAATATATCCTTTAGTGATGGTTCCTCTTGTTCTACTACAGGGATATGAGAGTTAGGGTCAACCATAGGCTCTGAGCTCCCATCTTAGTAAGTAGATTATTGCCAGTCTTATTATTGCCTGCCATTTTTGTCCCCGTTAGTGACAAACTTTTCTGGCCCTGCACTTTGCCTTGACTCTTTCTGTCTTGAGCTAATTGAGCTTTTACTGTTGGCTGTTGCTGAGGCCCTTTATTAGGGGAATTTTCCGGGGTATGGGCAAACCTTTCAAGTTTAGCTGCTGCGGTCGCTGCCATCTGGCCTCCCCTTTCCTTCTCTTTTACCGGACGTGCTGTTTGTGCCCCGGAATTTTCCTGATGTGACTGCTCTTCTCCCCTCTTTCTGGTCATATTGCTTACACTTAGTAAATGGGTGCTGATCCAGCACTACTTCTCCAGTGAGGGGCAGAGCAAAAAAAACTGACGGGGGAGGGGTATTATGCAACCGGCTGCACTCCCTGCGACTTTTTTTTCTCTTCTCCCCAGTACAAAAATGCGACAGTTACGCAAACAATAGTTCAATATTGTCAATTAACAGCGTACCTGTATATTTTCCAAACTGTAACCATCCAGGAGGGGAAAAAAAGAAAAGGGGTTTTCTTTTCACCTCTGCAATTTAATCCTGCCAGATTTTCAGGAGATTCAAATAGCCCAATGAGTATCCACTTGCAGTTATATCTATTTTGTTATAGTCCTGAAGTGGGCAAGGTTTTCCAAACCAGGTGTATTTACACCCCCTTCCCCTAATATTTCCTTCAGCTTATTTTAAAGAGTAAATCAATGTAGAACGATCTGTGATAACAGTTACAGGAAGATTAAACTTTTTCCCACAGCTCCTGCTCATCACTTCGTCTGCAGCTTGATATTTTTCTTTCTTAAATACAAAAGTAACTCACCAGTCCGATTGAGCCCAGTTTGTACCTCTCACATATCCCCTGTATTCAGCCCATGAGACCACCAGGCACCCTATAGATCTAAAAGTCCAGATAGTATAGCAACAATTTAAGCAAGAATTCACTTAGGATATCAGCACACAACACACTGTAGATAGTTTTCCCCGCTAGGGATATGCAAGATAAGCATAAGCAATGCCTTCGGGGTTAGTACGCAGCGCTGTGGGAAAAAATAAATAAATATATGTTTTACTTTTTTTTGCCTCTGCGCTTCCCCACACTGTTATGGCTTATAAGGCTTCTATATCATGCCCCGGGCATAGCCAGACACAGGGTCTGGAAGTATCCTACTTCAATCTAAGATAAATTCTTCAGGTGGAAGCAGTTCAGGCATCTGGGGGTCTTTGGGTGCGAGTGGTGTACACACACATGTATTTAAATGTAAAAAAAAAGTCCTTCATTGGGTTTCCTCAGAATATACAGCTATACGCTTATGTAATTCATTAGGATGGTACCAAAACACAGATAAAACTGCAAAAAATACTTAGGTTAATCCTCGCTGTTCTGGTGTTAAACTGTCCCATAGACCAGCTCTCTTTCAGTCTCCCACACCTATTATAGAGCTGGTTCTGTATTTTGGGAATAAAGTTTTTTATAACCACCAGTTGGTTATACACCAAAAATAACAGGCAACTAGGGAGAGAAAGATTATCCAGGTATCAGCCAGTATTGCAAGGGTTAATCCTCCGAGTCTTGGCTCACTGTGATATTTATATATAATATGATTGTCTCAGTAAACAACCCCTTAGCAGTCTCTCACATAGTTTTATGGGGATAGTTCAGTGCCTGATAGTTGATACAAAAAGAAACAAAGTAAGTGTTTCACCTTCAGCACATGAAGTTTCCAGCATCACCAGTGTAATGAGCTCAGTGCAGACCAGCCCAGCTGAGACAACAATGAAACAAAAAGGAGAGGGAGGGGGGGGGGGGGCATTCCACTTCACTGGAAAAAAATACTCCTCTCAGTCCAGCTTTCTGGCTTCACGCCAGAGTATAAAGAAAGGTGTGGGACAAGGCAGGAGGAAATAAAAAAGAAAAATCCTTGTAATATCTCTACACAGCCTCCATTCCCCCTCTCCAACAGATAAATAACTGGAAGTTTCTTACCCAGCCAGAGCACTGATATCCGAAGAGTTTCAAAGCAGGGGGATGAGCTGCCCTTCATCCTTCTCCTTCAGTCTGTGGAGCTGCCATAGAAGTTCAAAGAGGATTTCTCATACTAATACTGGCAGCCTTTAGTTGAGATACCTTTCCATCATGAGAGAGGAAAGGGGGTATTCCTCCTGTTGCAGCAGCGTGCCTCTGCCTTTGTCAGGTAGCTGGGAACAGTTCTCTGTACCTGGTATCCTGAATGTTTGAGAGGAGATCTCCACTCTCATCAGCATGCCATTACTAATGAAGTCTGTGATCCAAGGTTCCCTGGAGGGGAATTGCTCCAGGTGAGAGCAGAGGGGAAGGGCAAAGAAGATGGGGGGAGAGCACTCTCACTCTCACATCGCTCTCCCTCTCACACCAACATCCACTTCTGGTCACGCCCCCTCCTCTAATGACAACTCCAGTCCTTCTGTGTTTAATCATTGAAAAACTTTCTCCAACTGAGCTTCATGCCCCTCCAACGTTCTGACAAACACGATTATATCATCAAGGTACACTGGTACATCTACCAAGTTCATATCACCCACAGTGTTGTCCATCAGTGTCTGGAAAGTGGGGGGAGCCCTGTTAATCCTTGTGGCATTCAATCAAACTTCAAGAACCCTAGAGGGCTGATGAAGGCCGTCTTTTCCCGGTTATCTGGATGCATGGGTATTTGGGAGTATCCACTCTTCAGATCCAGCACACTGAACCATTTGGCCCCTGACAAGCATTGCAGGGCCTCCTCTATGCGAGAGGTTGTGCACTGATCCGGAATGCTCCTTCGGTTCAAAGTTTGGAAGTCAATACACATCCGGAAAGACCCATTCTTCTTTCTCATTACCATAATCGCGGAAACATAAGGGCTCCTGGACTCCTTGATGACCCCTGACCTTTTCAGTTCAGCCAGCTGTTCTCGAAGATCTTTTAGATCACACAAAGGAATTTGCCTGGCTCTTTCACTAAAAGTCTCATCTTCGGTTAGCCGAATTCGATGTTGAACACTCCGGGCACAGCTCACATCAAAGTAATTCTTGGAGAACATCTTCTACCATCTGGCTATTTGAGCTTTGATCCTCTCCTCCCATCTGGAAGGAAGATTTGGGCAGTGAATGGTCTCTCTTCTATCTTCCTTTTGGACTAGCTCATTCCCCGTCACTGGGGTGGCAGCACTCACTTTCCCAATTACAATCCTGGGCTTTTGGCTGATGGGGTGACTACTGACGTTCATCACACTAACAGGAATTCGCCCCCCACTTCTCAGTAGGGACCTAGTGGGTATGATCTCTGGGACCACTTCTATTCCAGCTTCCTCTTCTGTTGAATCAGCATCCACCACAGAGGGACCCAGATGGTCCAATGACAGCTTAATTGTGGCCTTCAGACAGGCTCTCTCGTCCGGCTGCAACACTCTTTTGTGGGTATCCAATCGCCACAGTCTTCCTACGCCTTCCTTGGGAGCCTTCTCTTGCAACACTCTTTGGAAAGCCTGCCACAGTTGAGGATAGATCTTTTCTACTGGAGCACCCTACACTCCACTGGCCTTGAGTAATCTTCACACAAGATTGGTGTTGGTGTTTATCAACAGGGAATTTCGGCCTGCCCCAGGGGGTCGGGGGCAGACAACTGCCAATGTATTGAAAGTCTCTGGTTTTCCAGCCAAGGCAGTATCAAATGTTATCTTATGGGTATGTATCTGTCATATAGGCACTTCTGGGTCTCTATGCCCCAAATCTCTAACTCTGAATCTGAACAAAGGGATATGCCTCAAGTACTTGTGGTAAAAGTCTTGATACGTCACCTGGGCTCCAGTATCTAGCAGGGCTTGAGTGAAGATGCCCTCTACTTATCAAGACTATAGTGGAGGGCCCCACTAGGTTCTTTTGCATGTTCAGCGGGTGACTCCATAGTTTGTGCTCTACATTATCCATATGTCCCTACCCAGATCATGGACGTTGTTGAGAACTCACAGGGAGAGTGGGAAGATGAAATGATCTGGGACTTTCTGCACATCCCCAAGCCTTTGCTGGTGCCAGATAGCGATATCTGGGCCCGTTTTAAAGACATTCGGGGTGAATGGTGGCTGGGGAGGGCTATTTACAATGACTGGGTGCTCATTGCCAGGGCAGGACGGCCTACAAAGAGCCATTCGGTTTCCATTCAGGAGGAAGGGGAAGAAGAGGTTGCCCGATCCTAAGGGGACTGTGAGGAGTTACAGCTGGCATGGAGATCATATGCTTGAACTGCTGGGGAGTAGCAGAATGTGTTTTTTGTTTCCTCCTGATTTTCTGCAGGATCAGACCAGCCTGCGACCCTGGATGTGCCCAACTGAAGGACAGTTTCCCCTGTTGCAAGGACACTGAAGGGTGAGGTCTGATTCTATTTGAACTCTTTTACGGAGCCTGTTTGTCCGGAAGGGGACCCTTCCATCAGAAACTCTGAAGAATTGTTCACCATACTTATATGTTTTTTTTTCTCCCCATTGTTTCTGTCAGCAAGCTATAACCCCCCCCCCCCAGACAGAACAAACAGGAAAAAATGTGTGTTGCATTGAGGTTTTTTTCACTTCTGTCGGCAGAATGTTAACCATGGTTTATTGTTGGGATTACAAAATGTCATAATGCTGACTCCAAGACAGTAGACACAAGAACGTTTTAAAAACATTTTATTGCTTTATTCCAGGTTTTTTTTAGAACAGAGAGGGGTAAATGACACAGTGCAAGCAATGCTGTAAAGGATCAGCATTTTTTTTTTGAGGCTTACAACCACTTTAAGATCGTCATGATGACGTGACTGTATGTGAATAAATGTAGAGCCCTAGTGTGTTTTTTCTAGCCAAAATTAATATAAGAGCCGGTCTTATTTTCAGGGAAACATGGTATTTCCCTATGATCCCCTCCAAGAGCTTGCAGATTATTGATGTTAGGCTAACTGGCCTGTAGTTCCCAGGGATATATCTCGGCCCTTTTTTAAATATTGGTGCTACATTGTATTTTCTCTAATCATCTGGTACTATTCCAGTCAGTAGACTGTCCATAAAAATTAGAAACAATGGTCTGGCTAGCACAAGTTTTTCAAGTCTATTTCTAATTCTTTCCTCTGTTAGCCATGAGGGTGCATCCTATTACATGTTATGAAGATTAACAATACCGTCTTGGATACTGAATCCCCCCATTTCCCTTGTAAAAGGCTGAAGAGAAGAATAATATTCAAAACTTTTGCCATCTCACCGTCTTTTGTAACCAGATTCCCTTCATCATCCTTTATAGGACCAACATGTCCTGACCTCCCTTTCTTACTATTTATATACTTAAAGAATTTTTTTTTTACTCTCCTCCACTATGTGCCTTTCATGTTCTATCTTAGCCGCACCGATTGCACCCTTACATTTCTTATTGCAGTCTTTGTATAGTTGGAATGCTGACAATGACCCCTCAAGTCTTGCATTTTTTGAAGGCCTTCTCCTTTGCTTTTGTATGCATTTTTACGTTGTAGTTAAGCCACCCAGGACTTTTGTTAGCTCTTTTAAATATATTTCTCATAGTTTCATAGTTAGTTAGGTTATATAAAGACACCAGTCCATCAAGTTCAACCTGAGTGTCTACAATTGTCCCTATCCCTGTACATTGCACACTCACATCGGTCCCTACCCTTAAGGAGCCCACAATCCAAGGTCCCCAAGGTTCTCATTGGAATGCACTGGTCAATACCTTTATTTAATATGCTCTTAAAGCACTCCCATTTTTCCTCTGTGTCCTTTGTTCCTAGGATTTTATCCCATTTAATATCTTCTAGCAAAGAGCGCGGTTTAGGAAAGTTGGCTCTTTTGAAATTCATTGTCTTTGTGTTACTCTTGTGCTTCTTATTTCTGTTACTTATACTGAAGCTTATTGACCTGTGATCGCTGTTTCCTGAGTTGCCCCCTATTTCCACATCCGCGATCGGGTCTGTATTGTTAGTAATTGGTAGTTCTAGTAACGCATTGTTTCTTGTTGGCGCATTTACCATCTGACCCATGAAATTATCCTGCAAGACATTTACGAAGCAACGAGCCCTAGTAGCCCTAGAAGAAAGCGCGGTACCTTCCGCCCAGTCTATATCTGGTTAGTTAAAATCACCCATATAATGACACTTCCCATTCTTGCCGCCAGTCCAAACTGTGATAGGAGTTCTGCCTCCTCCTTCTCCCTCTGATTAGGGGGCCTAAAGCATCTGCCCAGTATTACTTTGCCCTTAGTTTCCTCCTCTTGAAGCTCCATCCATAAGGATTCCACCTCCCTCCTTGCTCAATTTATAATGTCATCCCTCTTAATCACTTGCACATCATTCTTGATGTACAGGCATACCCCGTCCCCTTTTTTACCCTCCCTATCTCTGCGATATAGGGAATGGATGGTTGCCAACCAATCATGAGAGCTGTTAATCCAGGTCTCTGAGATTCCCACAAAGATCCTTCTCGTACATCAGCAGCTCGAGTTCTCCCATCTTGTCAGCCAGACTTCTAACCTTAGCATACAAGCCTTGTAGTTTTGTCTGGTTGCATACTATCTCCTTGTTGGGAATGAGGCTGCAATTTGAATTTGTCTAGTCACCTTGGGGTTTAGGTATTTTAATCTCCCTACTGCTAATGCCCCCAATATTACTAGCTGGACCTTTTTTCACACTGGCTAGCTCTTCATCTGCCCCCCCTCCCCCGTCATCTAGTTTAAAAACCCCTTTAAATTTTCAGCCATCTTCTCTCCCAATTTAGGTGAAGTTTGTCCCTGCTAAAGAGCCGCTAACCGACTGAAAAGTCAGCCCTGTTATCCAGGAACACGAACCCCTCCTTTCTACACCAGCTCCTCAGCCACTTGTCGAGTTCCCTAGTCTCCTGCTGCCTATCTAGTGTGGCTCGAGGCACCGGTAGTATTTCTGAGAATACTATATTGGAGGTCCTATTCCTCAATTTAGCTCCTAAGTCTGTAAACTCGTTTTTGAGGACACTTCGTCTTCTTCTGACTTTGTCATTGGTGCTAACGTGTATCATGACAGCTGGGTCTTCCCCCAGTCCCTCCCAGTAATCTTTCCACCAGACCCGTGATGTGCCAAATGTGATGTGCAGTAAAAATACAGGTCGGGGGTTCCAGGTCTTAGTGACAGATAGCCCTCTCTATCCTAATAATTGAGTCCCACCACCAGAATCTGTCTGTCTGTAAAAAATGCTTGCAATGTAAAAATATTTCAAATGTCTTATATATATCTCTTATATATATATGGTGAGACCGATTGAGATTGTGAGACGAATTTCCTTAATTAGTTCTGAGTCAGCGTAATTCAAAAATGTGTATTTATTTGTACACATTTAAATAGAAAAGAATACTTACAAAAATAGTACAATGATAATCATTAGTATCTTTAAAAAATGTTTCTTCAAATTAATGTGTGCTCTATTGTCTAAAATGGCGGAATAACCCTTTGTATTCTGAATGTAGCTGAGATGTTCCTTCTAGGCTGCAGAACTTCAAGAGGAAGTCAAACCTCCAATCTTTTGATTATATCAACCAAGCTTCGAATTTTCGCTCCGAAAGATAACTCCTCCTTTACAAAAGTGTGGGCTAATGAGTGGTTACTATAGCAATCTAAAATCTGTCTAGTAATGACAGGATGTAGGGGGGAAGGAAAAGCTTCAGACTTTAAACAAAATTTTACTTACATACATAGTTCTCTAAAAAGCATATATATAAGATACAATATTCATCAAAATCCTGACAGGTTTTAAATGATGACTTTTTCAATTATCGCAAGTCATAACATAGAATTAATTGACTCAAAGTTTTCTTTCACACAGTATGGAATATTCATATTCGAAATAAAGTATAATAAAGCCAATTAAAATTTAGATATTAAGAATATAACATTCCCCTCTGAAATATGAATACTAATCATATTTTTCAGATTAAAATTCATTCATCAACATTCATGTCACATTCAAACAAACTTTGACTCAATAACTCCAAATGTTTTGTCATGTACAATTGAATTAGTACTTCCAAAACCCATTTTCCTTTTCAACTTGTTTTGCAGCAAATCATCTCCTTTCTTAATATCACTTCTAATTCGATAATATAATTTTTTCATTCTAAACATCAAACATAACTGGAATATAAGAAATAACATAATAATAATAAAAATAATTACAATAGGATGTGATAAAATATTTCCTGCTGCTGAAGTTATGGAAGTTTTTCCCAAAATGGATACACTATTACAAAAACATTTTCACCAATTACTTCCTGAAAATTCTGACCATTGATGCGATATTTCTTGCAAATTACCTTGTTCATGTTTAAACAATACTTCTGCATTCTGCAATTCCTTAGCCAAAGCTATTAATAAACATTGATCCTTTTGAATTATATTTGCCCATTTTTCCCATGGAAATTCATCTATTTGGGAAATATTATACTGTGTAGGAAGAGCGCTAATATTTTTCATAAACATATTTGTTAAATTTGTTCTCAACCCATTAATACTTATTGCAACAATGTCTCCTTCTATACAATACAACCCTTGATTTAGGTTTTCTGTATTTGTACAAGAAGAGAAAAAAGATTTAACCCTTTCTGTATTTGACATAATCTGAAAACAAACCTTCTTTTTATCTACACGAGTAATTAATTCAGAACTTATTCCATTTTCAATTCTTGCTAAACATAATGTGTGATTATGATAACAAAAATGAAATATACTTTTATCTTGATTAGGTAAACATATAATTTTAGACTGGAATTGTAAACATGATGACAAATCTAATTGTTCTAATTCAGAATTTTCATTGTTAAATACAAAATCTGTATACTGTAATTTATAGTATAATAATTGTGTATTGCTGACAGGTAATCCCAAAACAGTGATTGGAACCAAAATTTGTTATTTTCCGGCTGGAATCATAGAAGAACTATAACATATGTCCTGCTTGCATCCTATCCATTTATTTACCCATAAATCTGTATGATTTATCGCATATAAATATTCTTTGGGCAAATACTGTAAAATGCCAAGAGGAGTTATTCCACTCTGAAATGCTTGCGCAATTATTTTAAAATTAGTGGAATATTCCGTTTGAATCTCAAAGCATGCTCTGGCTATATGAGAATGTTGTTCACTTCTCATCAAATCAAGAGTAATATTTTGAAGATGTAAAATAGATGGACCCATTATATTAACAGTTTTAATTACCATATTTTCTAAAATCTGATTTAAATGTCTTTGTATTTTAATACCATTACTTCCCACTAAACCAGCGGTTTCTAGATCAGACTTTAAAGTATTAATATCCAGACTATTTGTTATACTCCCGATTGTGCCAATCCCTCCTAAAATACCTTCAACAATACCACGCTTATTTCTGTTATAATTTCTATTATTAATTCCAAACCATCTCTCAATACCCAGTTCCATATTAACCAGATGTCCTTGACATTGTGGAAACCTTGTAGAAATTTTCCATTCTGAAACATTAAAGTTCCACAAAATAATGACACATTTTCCCTCTCTCAAAAGAGTTCTGGATTGGAAATGGTTAATCTGAAAAGGACTTGAAGAGAAACTTTTCTTATTAACACATGGAGTTTTCCTAGGAGACATAACAATAATACTTGCCTTAGCACATTTCACCGGATAATTTTCTATTGATATGCAACATTCATATATGCCAGTATCATTCAAGGATACTCTCATTTGTTGATGAACAAATGTATCATTGATCCAATTCACACTACCAAAAATTCCTTTAGGAATTATGATAGTAGAACTGTAATTCAAAATTCATTGTTTCCAAGTTAACAATGAATTTTGAGGTAAAGATATTTTTGTATCACATATCAAATGCAAATTATCTTCATCTTCCATAATTTTCAAAGATTGTGGGAACATATTAATTTCTGGAACAATCCTATCAACTATAAAGATATAAATTTTGACCCTTATTTGAGTAAATTTTCTTGTTACTTTAAAATCTCATGTTCTTACAACGTCTCCTTTTTCATCTCCAATGATGTTTAAATATTTTGGATTTAATATCTTTACAAAACTTTGAAAAAGATAATAAAATTGATCAAAGGAATAAAGTATTTTCCCATATCTTGACATAGTATTAGTAACATCTCCAGACCACATTGTTGACTCATTACCTTTTAAATATATAGACCAGAAACTCCTCAACAATATGAATCAAAAAACAAGAGAGGGAATTAGGGATTTTAACGGTGCAAATAGCAACTAGATAGTAAACATTATTGAATGGGATACAGAATTATAATACAAATATTTATTGAATTCAAAGTTAAAATCATTAACAAATTATACTTGAAAAGTAATATTGAAAGTCTCTACAACACAATTCCCCATGACAAGGGAGTTGAAGTTGTACGTAGGTTCCTCACTGAAAGAGGTTCATCCTTTTCACAGTACAGTACCTTTGTTGTGGACCTTCTTGAATACATTTTGAAATATAATGTTTTCATGTTTGACTCTACCCACTACCTCCAGGTGCAGGGGGTCGCGATGGGGACTAAATGTGCCCCATCGTACGCCAACCTGTACCTGGGGGGGTGGGAAAAAGATACCTTTTCTAGAGAAGATTTGTCACCGTTCTTGGACAAAATCGTTTCCTGGTTTCGTTACATCGATGATGTTCTTTTTTTCTGGTCAGGCACGGAAATAGAACTAAAAAACTTTTTTGAATTGATCTCTATCAACAATTTTTATTTGAAATTCACTATGCAATACAGTCAATCCAAAGTTAATTTTTTGGATTTAACCATTTTTTTGGACAATGAAGGCAGACTTAGCTCTTTCCTGTTCAGGAAACCTTCTGCCGGAAATACGGTTTTACATGCTACTAGTTTTCACCCAATCTCTCTGGTCAATAGTATTCCCTATAGTCAATACTTGCGCTTAAAGCGAAATTGTAGCAAAAACTCTGATTTCCAATCAGCAGCTGATGATCTTTATCAGAGATTGAGAAAAACAGGCTACAACCACAAATGCTTGAAACGAGCCTACAACCGTGTCAAACCCAAAACTAGAACATCTCTTATCTTTTCTACCCGACGTTCCAACACAAATGAATCGGTTAGAATAATCACTCGCTACTCCAATCAGCATCACAAGTTTAAGGAAATTTTGCATAAGTTTTGGCCACTTCTTTTGGCCAACCCTACCACCAAGAAATATATCAAAGACTTCCCTGAAGTCACTTTCAAGAGGGTTCCCTCTCTTAAAGATAAACTAGTGCACAGTCATTTTAAACAAACAGATTTGAATGCTAGAAAAGTAATCAACGGCACCTTTCCATGTGGAAATTGTGATGTTTGTTGTTATGTCAATTCTCATACAAAATTTTAATTGCCAAATGGCAGATGGCATTTTATTAGACACCGAGTCACATGCCAAACACAGGGCGTCATCTATCTTGCCCGTTGCCTCTGTGGCGGATTCTATTTAGGCAAAACAAAGCGACAATTCTGCATTAGAATCAAGGATCAAATTAAACCCATTATCAAAAAGAGAATAGAGACGGCCATCAGCCGGCATGTTGGCCTTTTCCATGCCTTCAATCCCAAATTTATCACTTTTTCTGCATTAGAGCACATTCCTCTGGATTCGAGTGTGGATAATATTCTACTTCAGCATGAAGCTGAATGGATCTTCAATCTAAGGGCCACAATCCCTCCTGGCTTTAATGAAAACTTAAGCTTCAAACCGTTTTTGTGAATTTTTCCCGATCCTCTAGTTCTGGTGACCGCCCTGTGAGAGGGGTGAATATAATATTTTTTTTATTTTTTATTATTAATTGCATTTTTTCATAATCTGTTATATGTATGTATTGATTTGTTTATAATAAACTGTAAAATAAATAAACAACAATATATTACTGTTTGTAATATTATGATGTGCAGCTCCAGAGAAATATTTTTATGTTGTTGACTCTCTCTGATTTGGTGGGAGTCTCCCCTTCCCTTTTTTTTTTTTTAATTATTAATTTATATTTCCCCCCTTCTTTTTTTTTATTATATTATTATATTTTTTATTATTTATATTATTCATTTACTTATTAATTTATTTTTACATACTTTTTTTTTTTTCCCCACCGTGATTGTCCACCTCTCTGGTCCCCCTACCAATGCTGCTCGCACGGACGCCCGGGGGCACAGGCGCCCTGAGTGCCGCTGCCCCTTTTCAGCGCTGCGATGCTCCCCTCTGGCTGGTTCGGAGGGACTGGCCACACTCAGGCCATCCCTCCCCTCCTGTTTTCTCCATCATTCATCTCTCTGTCCTTCTACGCCTGAGTGGGCGGGTGGATAGGTGGTTGCGATCTTGCACGTCGCCGCCCCTCTGGGAGGGTTGCGACCAAGGCATTGTTCGTTCCCTCCTCCCCCGCCCGCCGGCCTGAGGCACTATGAGAGTTGTAGGCTTACATAGCCTCGTCCCACTGGCGAGCATGCGCATTAGCGCTCTCTTTGTCCGCATCAAGCCGGCGACGTAAGACGCTGGCTTGATGGCGGGGCTTATAAAAAGCCAGCGTTACACTGTCATTCCTTGCTAGCTGCAGCCAAGGGTGACGCTTTATTCTCAAGACCTTGTACCTACCAGTGAGTTATTTGCTACATCTATCTTATACTATTATAGCTGATATTCTCTATTTGCCTGGATTCGTCTTTTTTCCCTTTTTGTTTATTTTTTTTATTTTTTATTTTTTTTCCCGATTCTTACGCTCTGCACTGCTCAGCTCTTTTTCAACATGCACATCTAATTTCTTTCTCTCTTTGGTTTGGTCTTGGCTTTGCCACACACACTCTATACACTTGGGTTATCATCATGGTTCTTACCACCTCTGTATTTATCTATTAGTCTAAAACCTTATGTTTTGGGGTTCCACTCTTGAATTTCAATTATATATATATGTGTATGTATATATATATATATATATATATATATATATATATATATATATATATATATATACATTTTCTTTATATATCTTTTTTTTTTTTTTCTTTCTTTCTAATTTTCATTTTTGTCTCTTTTTTGATATTTTTTGTTCAGTTGGTACTCTTTCGGAAGTTTGTCTTCTTGAGTGCTAAATTTTCAACGCTCGCCCATATTTTCACAATTATTCAATTGATGTAAGTATTCATCAAAATATAAATATATCTTTACTATTTCTTCTATTTTATTTTGTATTTGGGAGGGTGTTTTCCCCCCTTTAGGTTGACTTATTCTAGCAACCTTTATATTTATTTATTTATTTTAAAATTAAAAAAAAAAAAAAATCCTTTCTTTCAGTGTTTACTTTCTCCTATCAGCAATTTTTGGCTGGTTTTTTAGCCCCCTGCGACCCAGCATGGTTTGTGGTTAACTCCTAAGGTGGACAAATTCCCTACTTTATCATCTACGTAGTGGTCTAAGGTGGGTTTTTTTTTTTTTTTTTTTTTTTTTTTTTCTCAAGCCTGCACTCATACTTATTGATTTTTGACACACTTTTGTAATATATTTTGTTACTATATTATTTTGTATTCTGTATTTTGATTTAGATTTCGTTGAAATATTCACACATCCCCTGAAGAAGCAACCTATTGCGAAACATGTTGGGATTATGTGTGTTTAATGAGAACAACCACTGCACTGCATTGTCCTGTGTTTTTACTTTTCAAGTATAATTTGTTAATGATTTTAACTTTGAATTCAATAAATATTTGTATTATAATTCTGTATCCCATTCAATAATGTTTACTATCTAGTTGCTATTTGCACCGTTAAAATCCCTAATTCCCTCTCTTGTTTTTTGATTCATATTGTTGAGGAGTTTCTGGTCTATATATTTAAAAGGTAATGAGTCAACAATGTGGTCTGGAGATGTTACTAATACTATGTCAAGATATGGGAAAATACTTAATTCCTTTGATCAATTTTATTATCTTTTTCAAAGTTTTGTAAAGATATTAAATCCAAAATATTTAAACTCTTGTTTTTTGATTCATGTTTCAATTTTCAGGGATGTGGTGCCTTATCTATTAGGTGTTGTATGATGTTGAACCACTAAAACTGTTCCTCAACAATATGTTACATTCAAAAGTTCCGGTTTTGTTATTTAGTCTATAAGATCCCTGCATTTTAACCAAATTTGTTTTGGATTCTATTTTAACTTTGATTTCAATATTATTGCTGTGAATGAAATACAATTGTAAATTGTTTCATATCCCTGTCCTACACATATAAATCCATACAAATCTTCTGCTGTATTAATATCAACATCTCTAAAATTATGATTTTTATCATATTATTATTATTATTATTATTCAGGATTTATATAGCGCCAGCAATTTACGCAGCTTGCTCATATGCATTAATATCAATAACTCTATCATTTTTGTCCTTTGTAATGATATCAATGTTCTTATTTTTTAGTTCATCTGCATTGATATCAATGTCTACATATGATCTTTGTTGTGTAATTCTTCAATCCTGCTAGTCTTTGCATAACTTGAGCAGTTCTTGATATATCTTATCACAAATAAAATTGTCACTAGCGAAAAGATGCATCCTGTGATGATGATACATTTTCTCTCTTTAAAACTTTTCTTTTGTTGATCCGACATTTTTTCATCTTTTTGGGATCCATGATTCCTCCAGATTAGATTTTTATAATTCATTCCTGAAAAAAGGAATGCAGCATCATTATCTCGGAATATAACATTTGTTATACCCACATTTTTCTTTCTACATACATGTTTCACTGAACTGAAAAAGTATTTGTACCCCTTGAACATTCCAAAATGTCCATGAACCTTCATAATTATTTTTCCATGTTTCAACTCCTGAAACTCTGTGATGTGCATCTCACCATATCTGGGTGTGACCTCTCATGTGACAATTCTTTAATCATCTTTATCATTTCTGTCTTAGACTTGTGCCAACAATGTCTAATTTTATTTTAAATAAACCTTTCTGTTCCTGGTCAACTTGATAGACCGCTTATCTTGTACAAAAGATAATTTTTGTTTAAAAACAAAATAACAAAATGTTACAAAAAACAATATCAATTGTAGAATATCAAAAATAGATTATTCTTACAATGAAGATTAAATCCAATATGTGCGTGGATTTAATAACAATTCTTCATGATACAGTATATATGTCTTGTGTGTACTGGAATGAAAATTTCACTGGAATGTGTGTACTCCATTAATTGTCTGTGTCCTGTAACAAGATCACTCCTAAAAAACCAGCCCCCACCTTTTTTCCTTTCTAAGGTTCATCTGAGCAGGACAGGGCCACAGAATGAGCATTTTCCCTCCCACCTTTCTAAAATAATGGATGTTATTCATTCTAGATTCCTAAGGGTAACTATGAATCTGATATGTATAAAAAC